>NC_049908.1:6790031-7518337 GCF_001411555.2 Juglans regia
GCCATCCTGGTTCTGGTCTTTTACTCGGGATGGATCTCTTTTATCTGTTTAAAACGTTTAAAAATCAATTTTCAATTATAAAAATATATTTATTATTTTCTGAAAAATTATGTCTTAAAAACATTATTTGTTATATGATATTATTTTTTTTAAATATTTTAGTTATGAAATAATTTTATAATTTAAAATGACTTTAATTATAAAATTATTTTTATTATAAATAAATCTAATATATCAGGAGAAATGCTCAGTCGAAAGCTGCTGTACATCCTTAATAATTTTATTTTTTTATTTTTTTTATTTTTTATTTTTTATTTTTTTATTTTTAAGCGTGTGTTGAAGATGTAGTCTGATATTTCTCATTTCTCAACTAAAAATTACGTGTCTTCCTCTTCTTGTCTGGTAGAGTCCCAAAAACAGTGAACTCTAATTCCCAGAACTTGCACAAGTCTCGCTCTCCTTGAATCTCTTACTTCTGTATCTTCACCAATGGCACCCGCTCCCAAAGACGACGGTCTGAAGAAGCTCGAATACTTATCGCTCGTATCCAAGGTATGCTCGGAACTGGAAACGCATCTAGGGTTTGGAGACAAAGTTCTCGCCGAATTCATCACCGAGTTGGGCCGGGACTGCGAGATCGTGGACGAATTCGACGCGAAATTGAAGGAAAACGGCGCCGAGATGCCCGATTACTTTGTACGTACGCTTTTGACAATAATACACGCTATTCTTCCTCCGAAGCCGAAGTCCGAGAAGGAATCGAACAAAGAGAGCGCTCCGGATGATAAGAACACCAAGTATACGGCGCTGGTGATTGCGGATAATAGGGATAGAGCTAAGGAGATCGAGAGGGAAATCGAATTGGAGGCCCAGGAGCGCCGTAGAGACAGGGAAGAACCCTTGGAAGAAGATAGGCATAGAGCGAGAGACCGGGACCGAGGCCGGGACAGGGACCGAGACCGAGGCAGAGACAGGAACCGAGACAGAGACCGAGACAGTGGTAGAGATGGAAGAGATAGGCGCAGGGATAGATATGATAGAGACGAGAGGCATAGAGATAGGGATATCCATGGTGATGAGGATGATAGAAGGGATTACAGGAATAAGGAAAGGCACAGGGATCGACACGAGAAGAATGGGAGAGACGATGAAAATGTGGATGATAGGGATAATGGTGAAAAGGAGGATTATCGGAAAGGAGGTAGAGACCTGCACAATGGGCGGTATCAGTCCAATGAGCCCGAATTGTATAAGGTTTACAAGGGTAGGGTTTCAAGAGTGATGGACACGGGCTGCTTCGTGCAATTGAATGATTTGAAGGGAAAGGAGGGTTTAGTACACGTTTCACAGATGGCGACTCGGCGGATTGCTAATGCCAAGGATGTGGTGAAGCGGGATCAGGAAGTCCACGTGAAGGTGATTTCGGTATCGGGTCAGAAGCTGTCTCTTTCGATGAGGGATGTTGATCAGAATACTGGTAAGGATTTGCTTCCGTTGAAGAAGAGCTCAGAGGACGATACAAATAGGACAAATCCGTCCGGCGGGTCAAGGGAGGGGCCAGTGATGAGGACGGGTCTCTCGGGGATCAGGATTGTGGAGGAGGACGATGGTGTGCCTTCACGTAGACCATTAAAAAGGATGAGTTCACCGGAGATATGGGAAGCTAAGCAGTTGGTTGCTTCGGGTGTTATGAGTATTACAGATTACCCGACGTATGATGAGGAAGGAGATGGAGTGCTTTATCAAGAAGAGGGTGCTGAGGAAGAGCTTGAGATTGAACTGAACGAGGATGAGCCAGAATTCTTGCAAGGGCAGAGCCGGTATTCGATGGATATGTCACCTGTTAAGATTTTCAAGAACCCAGAAGGGTCTTTGGGTCGTGCAGCTGCGCTTCAGTCTGCACTGATAAAGGAGCGGAGAGAGGTGAGGGAACAGCAACAGCGTACGATGCTCGACTCTATTCCAAAGGATCTGAATCGTCCTTGGGAAGACCCTATGCCAGATATGGGTGAGAGGCATCTAGCACAGGAGCTTAGAGGTGTTGGTTTATCCGCATATGACATGCCTGAATGGAAGAAGGATGCTTATGGAAAATCCATCAGTTTTGGGCAGAGGTCAAAGCTCTCCCTTCAGGAACAAAGGCAAACCTTGCCAATCTACAAACTAAAGAAGGAACTCATCCAGGCTGTGCATGACAATCAGGTCCTAGTTGTCATTGGTGAGACTGGTTCGGGTAAGACAACTCAGGTAACTCAATATCTTGCGGAAGCTGGATATACTACGAAGGGGAAAATTGGTTGTACTCAGCCCCGTAGGGTGGCTGCCATGTCCGTGGCCAAGAGGGTTGCTGAAGAGTTTGGCTGTCGGTTGGGTGAGGAAGTTGGATATGCTATTCGTTTTGAGGATTGTACTGGTCCAGATACTGTCATCAAGTACATGACAGACGGCATGCTTCTTCGGGAAGTTTTGATCGACGAGAACCTTTCTGAGTACTCTGTTATTATGCTTGATGAAGCACATGAGAGGACAATGCATACAGATGTTCTTTTTGGATTACTTAAAGAACTAGTGAAACGGAGACCTGACCTTCGCTTGATCGTCACCTCTGCGACACTGGATGCAGAGAAGTTTTCAGGGTATTTCTTCAACTGTAATATATTTACAATTCCTGGTAGAACTTTTCCTGTGGAGATACTCTACACGAAACAGCCAGAAAGCGATTACTTAGATGCATCCCTAATTACCGTGCTACAGATCCACTTGATGGAACCTGAAGGAGACATCCTTCTCTTCTTGACTGGTCAGGAGGAAATTGATTTTGCATGCCAATCTCTTTATGAGAGGATGAAAGGGCTAGGTGAAAATGTTCCGGAATTGATTATTCTACCAGTATATAGTGCACTTCCTAGTGAAATGCAGTCAAGGATATTTGACCCTGCCCCGCCGGGGAAGAGAAAAGTGGTAGTGGCTACAAATATTGCTGAGGCATCTTTGACCATTGATGGGATTTTTTACGTAATTGATCCTGGGTTTGCGAAGCAAAATGTATATAATCCGAAGCAAGGGCTTGATTCACTGGTCATAACTCCTATTTCACAGGCATCGGCCAAGCAACGAGCTGGGCGTGCTGGTCGTACAGGGCCTGGGAAATGTTATCGCCTCTATACTGAGAGTGCATACCGCAATGAGATGTCCCCTACTTCAGTTCCTGAAATCCAGAGGATTAACCTAGGGCAGACTACGCTTACCATGAAAGCTATGGGGATAAATGATCTTCTATCTTTTGATTTCATGGACCCACCTTCCCCACAAGCGCTCCTTTCTGCCATGGAACGGCTGTACAGTCTAGGAGCTCTTGATGAGGAGGGGCTTCTGACTAAATTGGGCCGGAAAATGGCAGAATTTCCGCTTGAACCACCATTATCTAAGATGCTACTCGCCAGTGTGGACCTTGGATGCAGTGATGAGATTTTGACAATCATTGCAATGATTCAAACGGGCAATATCTTCTACAGGCCTCGGGAGAAACAAGCCCATGCAGATCAGAAGAGGGCCAAGTTTTTCCAGCCTGAGGGAGACCACCTGACGTTACTTACAGTTTATGATGCCTGGAAAAATAATAACTTTTCTGGGCCATGGTGTTTTGAGAACTTTGTTCAGTCTAGGTCCTTGAGGAGGGCTCAGGATGTCAGGAAACAGCTGCTCACCATCATGGACAAGTATGGTCTTCCATTTTCTTTTTATCTATCAAAGTTCTAGAATTGATTCCTGCCATTAGCTTTGCTTCCAGTTCCGACTTTCATTTCTTAGTTGCAAAATAGTAATTGTTCCCACCCTGGTTGTATCCACGCAATTATGATAGCAGTGAACGGCCATCTGAGTTTGTATATCAGTGAAGTTAAAATGTGCTCTCCACCCTAAAGTGACATTTTTCTACTATAAATGATGCTAGGATAACTGCTTTTTGACTAATTTATCTGGAATTTTCATGAGCCCTATTACTTGCTTGCTGCTAGGATTTTTTCTCAATCCATTTAGGACGTGTAAAGAGACTTTCTGATTCTTTGATGTAGCAGCATCCTTGCTGTACTTTTTAACGATTGTCTGTGGTTATAGTAATGCCACCTGAGGTAGAGCTTGCTTGTCATATATATATTCTGACTCGATAATTGATACTGCTCTGCAGATATAAGTTGGATGTAATGAGCGCAGGAAGGAATTTTATAAAGATAAGGAAGGCAATAACTGCAGGATTCTTTTTCCATGCTGCTAGAAAGGACCCACAGGAGGGTTATAGGACCCTGGTTGAGAATCAGCCAGTTTATATCCATCCTAGCAGTGCTCTTTTCCAGAGACAACCTGACTGGGTCATCTACAATGAGCTGGTTATGACCACAAAAGAGTACATGCGGGAGGTCACTGTTATAGATCCAAAATGGCTTGTTGAACTGGCACCAAGGTTCTTCAAAGTGGCAGATCCTACAAAGATGAGCAAGCGCAAACGTCAGGAAAGAATCGAACCGCTTTATGACAGATATCACGAGCCTAACTCTTGGCGTCTGAGTAAACGTCGCGCTTGAGATGCGTCCCACTTTGATTGTACATCTTGTGAACCCCCGCCCATGCGGCGGGCAGGGGTTGGGACAAGGGCACACCCCGGACGGGGCTGCGGATAGCACCCCTATCTTCTGTAAAGGTTAGTATTGCCCCTTGAATAATTTTGAGGCTATTAAATTATTAATTCCAGTTAGGTGGTATTCCTCTATGTGTACCTCGGCTTTTTGCTCTTTTTTAATTAAATTTTTTTAAAAAAAAATGACCCTTGAACAGTAATGGTGAAAAGTTTTCCAAGTTTTTTATGTTGACTGACTATAACAGATTGGCATATAACAGATTGGCAAACAATAACATATTCAGGAAAAATTTAAAACCCCTGGTCGATGGAACAAATGAGCACAGCCAAGCCAAGTACATATGAGTATTGAAATCTATTTGGTAAACAATAACAGATTCCCCCACACAAGACAGCCAACATATAAAAACTCATGAACGCATACAGATTCAGTAAATATTCGTACTGTTTTGTGATACACATTATTATTAAAGTAGGAAAAGCTCAGGCTTGAAAGACCTAAAAATATGCTCCCGTGTGGTTCAGAGTATTGTGTTCTCGTGCAGGTTTATGTTTCAGCAATATTTTTTTGGTTCTAAATTCTTACACTCCAAAACCCAGCCCAACCAAATCCAGCAAGACCAAAAATCATCGGAAAACCCATCCTATCATATTATTTAATAAGATAATGATACTCCTATATTTTCTTTACTACTATTTTACTATTTAATTTTTTTTTTCTTTTACTCTTTGAATCTGGATTGAAATCTGAAGAAATGGATTTCTTCAATTTTTATAAAATTGAATTTGTTTTTAATTAAATTATATGATTTCATTAGTTGATTGAATTTATTTTCTTTTAAATTATTTAAAAAATTCATATTTTGAGCTTTTTAATTCAGATTCAAATAAAAAAAATAAAAATAAAAACTTGGTAGTAAAGCAGTAAAAAAGTAAGTGTAAGGTATCATTAGTACATTACCCTATTATTTAACACTGAAGCCCCATCCCAACCAAATCCAGCAAGACAAAAATATATACAAACAAGATCCAGCAACTTCTCGCAAGCATACGCACTGGAAACACACAACAGAACGGAACTATTGAGAGCTAGCTAATTCACGGCTAAACACCCAGACGCAAGCATCAAATGCAGGATAAGCTTTGAAGAAATATACCCGAGAAAACCCTGTATAATGATGGACAGACAACAAAAAAAAGGAAAGAGGGTTAATGAGCATACCTGAGAATATATATATATATATATATATATATATATATAGAGAGAGAGAGAGAGAGAGAGAGTCCTGATTTTGTTTTATTTGGGAGATAAGAAACAATATTGTTTTTATTGATAGAGGAGAGAACGAAGAATAAAAAAATATTCGTTTGGTTATGTGGTACGCTAGAATATTCTGGAATGCAAAAGACTAATTATTGAATTCGTGCGTGTGTGTGTATATATATATATATAGTATTTCTATCCTATCATATTATGTTATATATTATAAACTAATTCTTATTTAATTAATTGTAATAATATGACATTTTACAATAAAATTCTGTCTTTTTGTATTAACCCCATGAAGTCCTCCCTATATCTTTATCATTTTTCATGAAAGAATTAGGCCAACCATTCTCAAAACTACAAATATTTTTTTCATGAGAAATTACTCCAATTTTTATTTTTCTTTTTTTAGAATATTTGGTCAGGAAACTATTTACAATGTGAACGAACTGTGTGCTGTATGAATTCTGCTCTTTACAAATTTGCATAAAAATACTTATTTTTTTTTTAAGAATAATACTCTAAATATAAGTCTCAAATAAACAAATTTTGTTCATATCTTTTTAAAAAAAAATAGATTCCACTGAAAAATGATATGTTTTTTTATATTTTTTGATATAAAATCTACTTTTTAAAAAAAAAAAATTGTGCAGCTTTTACAAAACATTTTTTTTTTTTATAACAAACGTTACAGTTATAAAAAGTATCAAAACATTAGAGAGAGAGATATATATATAATATATATCTTATATATAATAAGCGCCAATAAGGTCTTTGTCTATTATTTTTTTTTATTTTGCCCATGTCTGACGTCCTGCGTTCCTTTTATTTTTTCCATTTTTGTCCTTCCAGTTCTATTTGTTTTCCCCTTCCATCATTGGCTTCTGCAGTCGTCTACTTATATTTTTCATTTTTGTCCTTACTTTTTTATTTGTTTTCCGTTCGTACCCTTGACTTACTACCTTCGTCTATTTTTTTCCGATTTTACCCCTGCTTTTCAATTCAATTTCCCTCTGTTTAACGTTCTGTGTTCGGTTTTTTTTCCTATTTTTACTTACTTTTCTATTTGTTTTCCCCATCCATCCTTCGATTCTGCAGTGGTCTATTTCTATTTTCATTTTTTTCCTTACTTTTTTTATTTATTTTCCGTTCGTATCCTTGGGTTGTTGTTTCGTCGTTTTTTTTTTCGCATTTTTACCCTTGCTTTGGAATTTGTTTTCTTTGAGTTCTATATTTTACAATCCTGCCCTTAAATTTGTGAGCCTATTTCCCAATTTTGGCACTGCTATTCTTATTAAATTACCGTTTAGTTCGGCTTCCCTTTCACAACTGTTTGCACCGAATAGTTTTTTGTGTAAAATCTTTTTTTTTTTTTTTTTTTTTTACAAAAATACATCCGCGAAGTGGCGTCTATTCTAGAATGTATTTTAACCGTTTACACTTTGTAGAAATTGAATAAACTTTTTTTTTTTAATCCTCGTATAGCACCGTTTACAATTTGGTATTATCAGATTTGCAGAAATTGGATGATTTTTTAATTTTTCCTTTTCCTTCTCTTCTGCCGCTTCCACCGCTTGGCACTTCATATAAGAGCAATTCTCTTCATCTTTACTTTCTACTCCATTTGCTCTTACGTTCTTCTTCTTGTTAATTCTCTCACATTTAAAATTAAGATCCTCTTATTCACATCACACAAACATTCAGTAGCTCAAGGTTGTTAGATTTGTTCCTCATTTTGAAATTTCAAAAATAACTAGGTATGTAATTCTTTTTCTTCTCTTCAGTTAATTTTCCATTTGTTTTTAAGTATAATGAAACTGATATGCGTCTGTTTGTTTTTGCTTTCAATTATGCCATATACCATACTTGCTCTTATGGCATGTTCATACATGTAAATTAAAAAAAAAAAAATTGCAAACTACAGACCATTTATCACATGGTTGGTACACATGGAAGTTCAAAAACTAGAGACTAAACTGAAAGAACAAAATTACCATCTGAACAGATATGATGGATGTCTTCTTACTTTCAAAATTAACACCGTATGTAATTGTTTGGTTTTTCTTGTCAATTAATTTTTCATTAACTTTAAATTATACTGAAACTGATATGCCTCTGTTCATTTCTGTTTTCAATTACATCATATATTCTATCTGTTTTTATCACATGGTTCATACACATCCAAATTAAAAAATTACAAACTACAAACTACCTAAAACGTGTAAAATAAAGTTCTCATCTAAATAGATATGCTGAAATCCAAACCACAAATTGTTTATCAGATAGTTGCTACACATGCAGGATAGAAAACTACAGGCTGCAAACTAGAAGACTAAGCGTATATATGACGATGCTTAAAATAAACTACACATGATCAATCCTCAAAAGCTGTAAAATAAACTTCTTATCTAAACATATATGCTAAAATACAAACATTAAAGTGTTTATTAGATAGTTGCTACACATGCATGTTAAAAAATTACAGACTACAAACTAGAAGAATAAAACTTCATGTGGCCATCCCTAAAAGTTGTAAAATAAAATTCTCATCTAAACAAATATGTTAAAATGCAAACCACAAAGTGTTTATGAGATGGTTGCTACACATGCAAGTTAAAAAACTACAGAATACAAACTAAAACAATAAAACTACATATGGTCATCCCTAAAAGGTGTAAAATAAAATTCTCATATAAACAAATATGCTAAAATGCAAACTACAAACTACAAACTATTTATCACATGGTTGCAACATATGCAAGTTAAAAAATTACAAACTATAAACTCAAAGGATAAAACTATATATGCAGCTGTAAAATAAGATTCTCACTTACACAAATATGCTAGATATTTTACATCTCCACACTTTCAGGAATGGTAAAAGTTATAACAGGATTAGAAAATCCCGATAGGAAATTGCAAAATGACAACTCCTCCTCCGGAAAGGATTGTGCCTAAAATGGTTATAAGCTAGCCCAAGCCTTCCATCTTGGAATGATTTGAGACAATTGACCAAGCTATCACAAAGATACTCAACGATATAAAGGATTTCATATACTCAATAATATAGAGGATTTCAAACATCGTCATAATCGAGATAAAGATTTGAATATAAAGAAAAGAGTGAAGCCCAAAACTTAAGAGATTTTGTCGTACTTATTTTTTGAAGAACAAAATTGTGATAAATCTCGCGTTTGTGTTTTAGATTTTAGACTGTGCATATACTTAAATTTTATTACATCAACCATTTTATTACATGTCATATAAAAATTGCAACAAAACAATTGAATATGAAAAAAATGAGAACGTTTTATGTTATAGTTACAAAAAAATAGAGGCTTCACAATCAAGGTAAACATTTTTTCTCATATTGCTGGAGTTAAAAAATTTTACGTTATAATTAGTTGTAAATGTGTTTGTGGGAAATTCCTATGTTATAGTCATGGATATTCTGCAGATAATATGTGTGATATTTTTTATGATCAATAAGAAAATCTTAAAATATAGACAACTATTACATTTCATAATTATATATATTAATCTATTTTTTATTATTACATATTTTTACAAGAAATTCTTATTTTTAAAATTATTTTCATATTTTTGCAACTGGACACACATGCAATGCACTTGGTTGCCCTTTATTAATGAGTGTATATATATATATATATGTATATTAGTAGTGGGGCAATGTGCAAGGCACATTTGCCCGGTTGAATGAAAAATAAGTTGTTGTAAAATATATACATGCTTTGGTATAACAAAAAAAAAGCAGGGATAGCGGATTATCTTCTTGAGAAAGCTAGCAAGCCATCTACTTTCTCTCTCTTTCCTTCACCCTTCAAGTAGTAAGGCTTTCCATCTGCCGTTTCTAATCAAATAAAGATCTTATCCGGCTAGCCATTGGTCGCTTTATCAAATCTTCTCCAATTAGAGAGTCACTTCGTCCCTTTTGGAGTGGTCTTTAAGTGGTTTTTGCTTTCTTTTGACAGTTGATCTGGTGCTGCATGTCTCCTTCCTTCAGTTTGTTCTGATTACGATGACGAATACTCAATTCCGCCTATACAACTACCTTGCTTGGTAGTTCAAAATGGAAGTCTAAGTATCTGCTCAAGTGGTCTGCTCGTACCGTTCAAAAAAAAAAAAGAGCTGTGCTAACAGGTGCTTGATGGGGAAGCCTCATACTCCGAAGAAGAACCCAAATTGTGGTTTTATTTTAGGACTGTGCTGCGCATCAGCCAGAACCCGCAGCACACTCTTTATAAATTTTTTTTTTTTTTTTTTTTTCACCCCAGCACGTTAGGTGTGCTGGGGCTTCTTCACACAGTAGTGTGTGAAGAAGATTTATTCTTTATTTTACTCCTCCTATGTCTTCTAACTGGGGTTTCAGACAAAAGGAAAATCATAGCTTATAGGAACATGATATACACGTATCGAGTGTGTAAATAATCTGCTAGAGAAGGCAAAAAGGCGTTCTCACCTATACGGCCCGTAAACAGCCTGATAACTAACTCTGCGGTTGAATACATACGCCACGTTAAGCGAAATCATCACGAACAATCTCTTCATGTACCTATTTCCGGACCTCATGATCTACAAAATAAAAAATACAAACAACAAAAACGATAATTTCTGGGCCGATCCGTTTCCTTCACGCTTTCATCTAAAGAGTATAAGAGCCCAGTCAGAATGTCTATGCTTGAAATGCTCTGAGCAAGCAGAGGCTTTGCCAGGTCGTTCAGATTAATCGAAACCGGCGTGTGAGGCTCCCGTGCTTGGTCAAATGAAGCTTGGCGCGAAAATGCCAATCTCCGATCGCTCACACTGAGACCGAAACCCGCGTTCCATGAATTCTGGGACTCTTTCTCCGATGGCTGTGCTCCAAAGAACAGAAAGTAGAATTGTCAGTGGCTCAACCGTAATTAAGGTCACACAGGGCATATGCGGCTCAAAAAGTGTCAAATAAAAGACTATTCATTCATGTTCATTCGTTATAGTAAGATACAAGGATATGTTTTTTTGGATTTATGTAAACCGACTTTCAAGTGTTGGTGTGCGGCGGGGAGCAGATTGATTCTTTACCCCAGTCTCCTCTCGATCCCAATCTCCTCTCGATAACATATGACTTCATTCCATCCTCTTCCACAAGCTCCACTTCACAAGTCTCATCTATCGGAACCATCTCACTTTCTTCTTTCTTTGAGCCAAAACTAGAAGAACTAGAACCTTCATGGGGTCAGTATCTCTGAAAATCGGGGATGGAACAGCAAGATTCAGAAGAGCAGCCCTGTACTCTTCAGCAATCAACATTATCATGCTCTTCTCTTTGCTCACCACCAATCTATTTGCTTTTTACGCTTTCACATCCTCCCCAAAGGACCGCCAAAGCCACCTACTTCACCCAACTCACAATAATATCTCTCTCATCTCGGAGCACGTCTCGCTGATCCTCAGAGAGATCGATTCCTCAAAGAAAAAGCTAGCCAAGATGGAAAAAGAGCTTCTTGGCTACGAAAGCCTCGATCTTTCAAGACCTCACCTTGCAAACGAGCTGAAGCTTTTTCTCAAGCCTCGCCAGCTTCCATTGGGGAAAGACTCAAGAACTGGGATCACCGAAATGGTTGCTTCCGTGGGCCATTCCTGTGTGAAATCCGTGGACTTATTGTCTCAGTATATGGCTTACAAGGTCTCTGGGCCTTGCCCTGACGATTGGAGCGTTGCCCAGAAGCTAATTTTGCGCGGTTGTGAGCCTTTGCCCAGAAGAAGGTGCTTTGCCAAGTCTGTTCCTAAGGTGGGTCTCGAACCTTTTCCCATTTCTCTCTGGAAACCTGTCGGTGATAAGAATGTTATCTGGAGTGGTCTTGAGTGTAAGAGTTTTGAGTGTTTGAACAGCAAGAAACTGAGTAAAGATTGTGTTGGTTGTTTTGATTTGGTTGGTGGGTACGAGAATCAGAAGTTTGTCAAGTCTAGAGGCAAAAATGAGTTTCTAATTGATGATGTTTTAGCTTTGGGAAGTGGAGGGGCCAGAATTGGATTTGATATTGGTGGTGGGTCTGGTACCTTTGCTGCTAGAATGGCAGAGAGGAATGTGACTGTGATCACTAGCACCTTGAATATTGATGCCCCAATTAGCGAATTTATTGCTGCAAGAGGACTTTTCCCCCTATTCTTGAGTTTAGATCATCGTTTCCCTTTCTACGATAACGCGTTTGATTTTGTTCACGTCGTTGGTGGATTGGATATGGGGGGAAAACCTGAGAAATTGGAGTTCCTTATGTTTGATATTGATCGCATTTTAAGGGCTGGCGGCTTGTTTTGGTTGGATAATTTTTGTTGTCCTAACAACGAGAAGAAAAGTGAGTTAACAAGTTTGATTGAAAGGTTTACATATAAAAAGCTCAAGTGGGTTGTGGGGGAGAAGGCAGACTCAACTGGGTCAGGGAAATTAGAGGTTTATTTGTCTGCCGTTTTACAGAAGCCTGTGAGAGTATGACACTCAAGAGAAGCTTCAACAGGAAATAACAGGAGGTAATATAAATTCTCTTACAAAGAAAATTCTCACATGTTAGCAGTGTAGAGCCCACACCGACTTGCAAATATAATTTTTCATATATTTATATCCATACCCATCTTTGTTCACACAGAATTTGTTTGAGTCCATTGCTTTAAACATCCTCATGATATTGATTCAGTAGCAGAATACGTGCATCTATTTTTTTCTCTTTTCCCACCTGCAAATCGGCAGTGAAGAATGATATGTGTATGTAAATGTAGTTGTAAGGCTGTTATATGCATATTAGAAAATGAAAGAATCGCAGTGTATTTTTGCTGCTGTTAAGGTATTTCATATTGATGTTTGAGTTTCAGCTTTAAAATATGCCTTCTTCTGTACAATGTTTCTAATTGAATCGAGATCCACCTTACTCAGAAGTCAGGCCTCAAAGATTAGCATTATTCTGATATTTTTGATTAGCATCTCAAAAAAAATTTACTCATCAATTATCTCTGTGGTGAATATACTGCAAAAGCTGGAACAACTCGGATGGTTATCTGGGGAGAGGACTTCTGGTGCATATGTTGCATGGAATGCTTGACTTTGCATCAGCTCCATAACCACTTGTAATCTGTGTATCGGTCAAACATTGGATGAGTTTCTTGAATCGATTCAATAGTGCGCACAAAGACACCTTACCAGCTTCGTTTCCTCAATCCAGGCCGAATGCCACCCGCAGCAGAGCATCCATATGCACCCTTTCTTTGATCTGTTAATTGGGTTAAGCTCAGAAATTAATCAGAAAATTAGCCAATTGAGGTTCCTTAGTAATTTCGTTTGTAGGAGCTTACCCTGCATTATTTGAGAAGCCATTAGAATACATCTGATTGCCAAAAAAAAAAAAAACATAAGATATGTGCAACCATATGCATTGCAAAATAGATATAGTTCATGGAGATCTACCATTGAATTCAGCAACGAGAAGCTCAACCAATGATTGTGAAAATTGATACACAAGATATAAAGATATTAATTATGGGATCGTTGCTTAACTTCTTTTACCCCCAACAACAATTTGAAAAGGAAAATGATAGGTATACCGAGAAAGTGTATTTATTGTTTTTTTTTTTTTTTTTGGTATTTTTTTAAAAAACATACATATAAAAATGCTTTAAAAAATAAAATACCAAAAAATTACACTATCATACCTTTTATCGGTGGCACTAGAGCCACCCATTTGAAATTTCAGTACAGAAGTTTTTGCGTAGCAATGACGTATTGAATGCCGTAACGGGAACTTGTATAGATGATTGCAATCAAGTATTGGGACCATTGCTTTGCATTCTGGTTGCAATTTTGAGAGAGATAGATCTAAATCGCGAATAATGTCAGTTATTCTATTAGAAGGCTTACACCACAGTCTTATTTAATCAAAATGTTATTTTTATATTTTTATTTAAACACATATATTTAAGCATTAAAATAAAATGACATTGTCAAGAGCCTGATAGCATATGACCCGATTCTCTAAATAGAAAATCTTGATCCGAAACTTCTCACCCCCTTATATCAAAAATAAAAAGACAGAATGACAAAAATGATAAATCACATATTGATTGCGTAGATGTATGTAGTGCAAGGTTTCTATTTAAAATTTTTCTATCTAATATAATGGATTCACATTCTGTATTTATCTTTTCGGAATGGAATAAAATGCTTAGATCAGAAAATTATAAAAAAAAAAAAAAATCTACTATACCTCTTTAATTTGCCATTCATTTTGATCGTTTATGCATTTTATTTTTATAAAAATGTAATTTATACTAAACGACACATAAAGTGGGCGGCAGAGTCGCACCACTAAAAAAAAATCACAATATTTTTGTCTTGTTTTTCTTTGGTGAAGTCATTTCACTCTTGAGCTACCACTCCATGATGATGATAGTAAATGAGCTTTGTTGATATGACATGACAACAATGACATGTGGGCAAAAATCATAAACAAAACTACCAATGTATTGCAAAATTACACTATTATCAATTACACTATTGAATAGATTTTCAATAACATTACATAAAATAAATTCCTATCATATTTCCCCTATCTTTTAAAACTTCAATCTAACTATAATTTCTGCCTTTTTTCTTCAAGAGATTTGAATTTTATAAAACTCATAAATTAAGAGAGAAATAGAGACACGTAAATTGGGTCTTGTAATATTTATGGAGCATGTAATGTTATCCAATCAAAATTATTTGGTGGAAAATTAATACATACAAGCCCAGCAAATTCAAGCCCCTTGCCTCTTTCTTGCTATATAAAGCCCAAATCCCACGAAAACCCTAAGACCCTCCATCTAAAACGATGTAAAGCATCGTGGCCGTAAAAGCGTGTCTGTTTTTGCTTCTCTGGCAGTAAAGCCCTCTCAATTGCTTAGGGTTTATAGCTCTGCGAAATGAAACCCTAGTTCCTAATAGTAATTGGAACCCGTCAATGGAGGGGTTGAAGGTATCAGATGCCAATTTGGTTGCTTACGTGAACCCATCGAAGAGTACCAAGGTTCCCCAAGCTGTCCTACGCGAGCTCAGCTCTCTGCTTTTCAAGTACTATTCGTTACCCTTCTGTGTTTTTCGATTTTCTGGGGCTTGATGATTTTTAATTTTTATGCTGGTGTTTATGAAACATTGGTGTCCATGTTATTGGAGTGTGTATGAATGAGCTTTTACTCTTTTAGATTTATTACTTGCGGAGTTAAATTTTGTTCGGGGCGGGAGTTGATGTGCTATTGTTTGGATGACGAGAAAACTTGAGAAAATAACTAAGATGGCGAATATGCTGTGAGTCTAAATGGCTATGCTTTGAATACTGATAGCTTTGGTATTGTCTTGCTCTTATTCATGGCTATTTATCGGATATTTCAGTTAGGCATTTGCATCGAGTATTATTGGATGCATTCCCATACAAACCACCCCACCACATATCTTCATCTAACACCTCTCCTTATTCCCCCATGAGCTGTAATCTCCATTTTTATAAATTTGTTATCTTGATCATTAAAAAAAAAAAAAAAAGAGCTAGGCGCCTGGATACAATGCTTGATAACATCCTTATTTCTGTATACTCTGTTAACTTTGTGTCATTGATGATGCAACTATAATGCTTTTACCCTACTGGCATGTATTAATAGTGATGTTTAACACTTCGTGCTTATATTCCTTCCAATTTTTATTTTTGGTGCAAATTCAGTGCACATGATGGCTTACACTTGATCTCTGAACTTCAGGTAAGTTCATATGTTGACAAGTACACATGCTGATGCACTGTCTTTGCACCCTTTGTCTCAAAATCATGAATGGTTAAAGTGCACTGATATCTCAATTTTTAAGATTATTGCACTCGATCACCTTGCATGCTCACTAGTTGGTTAAGTTTCTATGTTATACATTTGAGTAACCATGGAAGGGTTTTTATCCTAATATGCCAATTCTATGAATGGAAGGTCTTTGGCATATGCAGCAAGCCTTACCACTTTTATTATTGTTGACTGACCATGATGTTGCTTGTTACACTCCTGCCAGCAAGAGGATATGGCATAACTTGCATCGTGTGGCACTATTTGTGTTATTTTTCATAGTTGAAAGTGCAATTCTGTGGTTTTAAATATTGTAGCATTAAGCACTCTGGCCTTTTTTAGGGGGATGGTAGAGAGTGCGAGACATCTGTGTCTAATTTGAATTTGAATCTTAATCGTTTGAAATCTACAAGATGGAGTAAGTCTGCTTGGGATGATGTGCTTATGTGAGCATTTTGGCGTTGATTACAGGTTCAATGAAACTTTTGATGGTGTGGTATTAGCCTATGACGTCCAAATTCAAGATAAAGTTGCAAAGATTCTTCCTGGACTTCACCCTTATTTTTGTGTGAGACTAGAAGCAAAGTTGTTACTTTTTTCTCCGAAGCCAAACATGCTTTTAGGTAGTTTTTCTATGACCATTCTGATTATTCACCAGATAGTGTATTTTCCTTTCATCCTTTTCATATTTTTTTCCTTGTCCTTTTTTATTATTATTATTCTTTTTGTAATGTATAATACCAGATTTGTTTTCTAGGAAGGGAGCAGATCTAGAGTTCATTTAAGATTTTGATAGGATCAGGAGGATCCCTACACCGAATCCTAAATATAAGGAGTAATGAATGATAATTAGGAGTAATTATCAATTGGGTCAGTTGGTAGTATTTATGATAAATAAAGCAAGATTGCTATAGTTTAGGCATAATTATATGCTATGTGATATAGGATTACCATAGGGAAGGACATGGACAGCTATAAAAGTTTCCTGTCAAAGATGTCAAGAATCATCTTTAATCCTTTGTATGTCGGTGTGTTCCTACCCCAAGTGGAACAAAGTCTGCAATCAACTTTTTCAGCTTCTTTCTTTTCCTTGATCTTATCACTTTCATAGACTAGGGCCCATCAGATTTCATGACTATGTACTGTATGTTTGACTATCCTCATATTTTTCACTGACAGAAGGGAAGGTTGTGAAGCTTACTCAAACATCCATTCATGTCATTGTTCTTGGCTTTTCATCTGCCGTCATGACAGATGAAGACATTCGGGAAGAATTTAGATATAAAACCGTAAGTGGATCTTCACCATCACATTTCATAGTTCACATCCTTTTCCTTTGTGTTTGTAACACATCTATATGGTTGAGATGTTGATTTTGTTTTATGGTATGTGGAGTTTGACCTAGAAACACGGTGAGGAACAATATGCTAGCAGATTTCACAAGCGACATGTGATAAAGGTTGGAACCACGATACGCTTTTCAGTCAAGAGGTACACATTTTTAATTACATTTGGTATTTAGCTGGTTACTGACCCACAAAGAATTGCATATCTGTTTATCCTTTTATTGACTAAAGTATGGCATGCTCCTCCACCGTCCTCTCTCTCATACCAAGGAATTTTACATAAATTTGTTACTGATTGAATGTGAAAAGCGTCCTTTTTTATATATTGATCACTTGATTCGCATCAGTGGTTCATATTTGCAGTTTTGATGAGGAAATACTGCACATTTCTGGGTCTCTGGTTCCGACAAACACGGGAAGCATTGGCTGGTTGGCTAAACATATGGAAGATGTTTCACGTATTGACAGGTTTTTTTACTGGACTTTGATTTCAAGAAGTCAAAAAGTTTTTTTAATATTTGAATCTTAAAAGGTTCTGGTGTGCCCTACACAGTAATTTTTGAACATTTTATAGGAGGAGTACAAAGAGGGGAAGAGAAAGTGAGGGAGAATCGGTAATTGTAGAGCACAGTGAAGCATATTCCTTGCACAGTGACCAAATCAGGACGTCAAAGAAACGCAAAATTAAAGACGAGTCTTAAAGAATGCGTAAGGTGTTCTCTTGTTCTGATGTAATTGTGGGAATCAATTTTTATTTTCATGTAATATTTCAACATCTTTGTGGCATCGATAATTTATTTATTTATTGCATTGAATTTTGTTTTTTGTTTTAATTTGAGGCTGATGATTGTTCTTCACCCCTCATTAAGCTTACAATTTCACCATATCATTCATTCTCTCCATTGGATTGAAAAAGGGTCTTTCCATAACAGTTGATGCAGGAGGATACTGACATTCGGTTTACAACTTTTTTAACGTATCCTTTATTTTTTTTTCCTTTATTTTTTTGTTGCCATTTTCTTTTTGTCGTTCGGTATTTTGTTTTCATTATTATTTATTGTTAACGCGTGTGATTTCTTTTTTAAATAAAACCCATGAAGATTAAAAAGACAAAATAGCCGGGAAGGTGTGACCAAAGGGAAATGAATCTGCAGGATCCGTGCTCGATTGTTAGGGAGAAATTTGTCAGGACCAAGCACACTGCAAACTTGAACCCAATCCATCTTCAAAGCCCAAAGCTCTACCTGGACCCCAGAGCTTAGGTACAAATATCTGTTCGAAAGCAGAAACCCAAGGGCCGAGAGCCCAAATATAATTATATCAGGATTTCCCTCCCTATCTGACCCAATCAAACATTTCACTGTTCGGAATCTCGTATACATTTACAACCAAGATGGAGGGATTCTAATGTCTTCAATGTCTAATATGAAGGTTGTGTTTTTTCTTACTTTTTTGTTTTAATATTTTATTAATTATTTAATATTTATCAATAGCTAAAATTCTTAAAACATGATTTGTAAAAGGTTGTATTATGTGTATCATTTTCTATCAAGATTTCCCTCCCTACGACGTAGCAAGAAAAAAATAAATTCCTTCATATAAGACTAAGCAATTTTTACCAATCGGATTCATCCACAACTAATAGGATTCTAATATCTATTTTGGTTTTTTATTTTTTATTTCAAAAAATCTCTTTTTTTTTTAGTATATTTGATATTTATCAAGAGGGCTTTTGTGTCAAATTTTGCATCTTGCAATTTTTAGATAGTTTGGAGGGATATTGACAGAATTCAAAGATTGAAAAAAAAAAAAAGGCAGTTGAGGGTATGAGGAAGTTTATTCTATTCTTGCTTTGATTCCATGTATACTAGATCGAGTTTTGCTACACAACCTCCTCCACACTCCACACTTTTTTAAATTTTTTAATTTTTTAATTTTTTTTTAATTTTTTTTGAGTTTATTTTTTAAAAATTATTTCAAATTTTCTATTCATTATTCATATAATAAATATTTAATAAAAGAAAAAATTTTAAAAAAATGTCGAGTGTGGAGTGTTAAGAAGTTGTAAAAATTTATTCTACCAGACCTAGATTGAACAGACGTCAAAAACCCATGACTAAGGTTGTGTTTGGATGTTAAAGTGAGTTGAGTTGAGCTGAGTTGAGATAATAAAATATTGTTAGAATATTATTTTTTAATATTATTATTATTTTAGGATTTTAAAAAGTTGAATTGTTTATTATATTTTTTGTTGAAATTTAAAAAAATTATAATGATGAGTTGAGATGAGTTAATCAACCAAACGAGTGTTGGTTCATCAATCATTTTTCAGGTGGATTTGAGTGTAAAGTACATTTCATGTAAACCATGTACTTGTCATAGCCTTAGCATGCAGTTGGTATATAAATAAATAAAGGAAGTGGAAGACAGATTACAGATCTATATATGTATATATATATATATATATAATATGTAATGAGTATTGGAGGAATATTTTGTAAATGATGATGAGGTACGGTACAGGGCTTCTATCAGAACCCACCCCCACCCCCATAATAATAGTTGTAGCTTTGATCAAAGGTTTGTTGAAAGGTTATTTTTATGTGTTTGAGGTGAAATAGAGAGGAGAGTGGGAAAGATATGCTTTTCAGTTTGGTGAATTATGATGTTTCTGCTTCTCGTCAACCTCCCCCATGTGACCTACCCTATTCTTTTTAGCAAGAGAAAACGTTGTCTCCACTGACTTTGCCGTATAATCCGGCATACCGTTTTCATCTTTGATGGGTGGTATCCGAAACCTTTCTTCTTCTTCTTTTTTTTCACCTGATGAGTGATGGGGTCCAAGTATAGGTTATTTTGTTGTTTTTTCTTTTAAAAACATATTGCAGCCGTAAAATAAATTATAAACTGATGTGATTTGATATAATACTTTATACTATAAAATTACTTTAATTATAAAATAAATTTAACAAATCTCATAAAATCAAATCAAATCAATTTATAAGTTTACTTTTATATAATCTCTTTGTAATTTTAGTAATTTTTTTTTTTATAGACAAATTTGAAATGGTTAAAAGAGTAAGGGTGTGGAGTCCCTACAATAACTTTGATACAATGTCGCATCAGTGCAATAGAAAATAAAAAATAAGGTGAAAATGGAGTCAAATTAACGGTTTAGTTTAGTAGTAATTTGCATTCATAGATACAGATGAGTCAAATTAAATTGTTGATTATATTTTATATAAAAATTTGGAAAAGTTATTTTATAATTTAAAAAAATTAAATTATTTATTATATTTTGTGTAGAAATTTAAAAAAATTATAATAATAAAATAATATGAGTTAATATGGATTTTGAATTCGAACGAGGCCTCAAGATTTTCTTCAATAATCAAGTACAAGAAGGATGTCGTCGTTTAGACTGTTAATATAACAAATGAAAGTTGTTAGTTTGTTGTAGTGAAAATCGCAGCCACAGTAGGAAGAGAGCTGCATTGTTTTGCATAGGGATAATGATACACCTTTAACTATTTTATAATTAGTTTATAATTTATTTTAAATCAATCAATACAATTGTGACATTTTATTAAAAAATAATTTAAATTTTACATAACTACCATTCATTTTTAATAGAGCGATAAATTAGTTGCAAACTAATCGTAAATTTATCATTTCTCTATTATTTATTAGTTATTACCCTCCACTTTACAAATCTTTGAGCATGCGAACTAGAAAAGATTAGCTAGTAATCATCCCAGATTTTTCTTTTAATGGTTGTTTGTTGGGTATTGGGAGGACTGAGGAGCGTGTTCTCTTATTGGGTGGTTGGAATCGTATCGAGGGTTTAAATTCAATCTCCAATTAAAAATAACTAACTAAATTAGAGATTGGAATGATGAAAATATTCGGCAAAACTCTACATATATAATATATATATTTAAATTAGAGATGACAATATGTGACACGACTCGTTAACCCAATACAAATACAACAATATAAAAGCGGGTTATAATTTAGCCTTAATGAGTTCGGGTCAAAACATGTTGATCCGTTAAGACGCGATTGCTTAATGAGTTGATAACATTTTGACCCGTTAAGAAAGTTAAAGTTACAATTATATCCTTATACCTAAAAATAAATTTGTTGAGATTTTAATTTCGATATTTTTATTATTTGGTTTGTAATTTTAGAATTGTAAGTAGTTTTATATTTTTTTATAGATATTATGATTTTAACATTTATAAAAAATTATGCTAAACTTAACTAGGTCAAACGAGTTAATTTTGGATCTATTCAACACATTTATATAAACAGGGGTTGACACGACACGACCCGTTATGTTAGTGAGTCATGTTAGGATTTAAGATTTTGATACTATAAGCTTAAAGGGTCGAGTTAGGGTTAATCCATATAATATAATATACATGTCTTGACACGACACAAACACGAATATTTAACACAATTTGACATCACTAATTTAAACCAATACAGATTGAATAATATTACTATGTCATCCTATTTTGTCACTCATTTTGACTATTCATATATTTAATTTTTTTTATATTTTTTATATTCATTGATTAAAGAAGTGATTATTAATATTTTTATATTTTTTATATTTTTAAAAAAATTTTAAAAATATTAAAAAAATATAAATAACAAAATTGATAAAATAAAAGAATAAAATTTTCCAACTGCCACTGCTGAGCGGGACCTAACAGCACTCATACAGATTTGACTTCCGTTCATTTCTAACAAAATGCACCCGCCAATTGTTCGTTGAATATAAGTCCAATCACATCAAAAAAAATGCCATTAAAAGTCTTTTCATTTGTATAGTAATAACAATTCCAATATATTTTTTTTCACTAATGCTTGTAAGCCAAACTTATCTTCGTGGTGGCCCCTAAGTATAACGATGCCCTCGAAATAATGTACCATATGATTTAGGATTTGATGGATTTGGATTCCTTAAGAACTTTAGGGCCAAAAGTGAATAAAATTTAGACAGATAAAGTGGGTATCGTACCATATAAATGTTCAATAAATGATGTGGGATATACTTTATATGTCTATCTCTCCTACTCTAAATTGAATCTAAAACCGAATTTGCTCGTCAAATCATATGGCTTCGTTTGTTTTCAGAAAATATTTCATCTTATTATTATAATTTTTTCAACTTCAAATATAAAATAAAATAAACAATTCAACTTTTTCAAATCTCAAAATAAAAATAATATTAAAAAATATATTCTAACAATACTTTATATAATTTTTTAACTTTAATTTCAACTTATCTTATTTCATCTCATCACATCTGCGAAAACAAACGATAATTGCCGATGCGAATAAACGCTTCAAAAACTCTAATATAACAGCTGAAAAATTCTATTTATTATCTCTACACACCACGTATCACACTGTTTTTTTCTTACCAAATATGGGGTATATGCATGATGAGTAGAATTCAATAAGTTTAAGAATAATAAATTTAAAAATATAAAAATAATAAAAAAGTGTCATATATAAGAATGATGAGTAGCAAATCTCATAACTGCTTAGTTACGCTAATAATTATTAATGATTCACTTTGATTAAACAACTGAACAGTACTTACCAAGACATAAACAACCGAAAGGAATGATTAAACACCAGACATACCCAATACCACCCACCAAGACAACATTTCTCGATCTTTCATTACCATACTTGAATTCCTTATGCTCATCATCGAGAGGTAGTGTGACAAATTAAGAGGGAGAGAAAATTAAATATGCTAACAATATAATACGACAACTAGTTGCATAATTATGTTTTGAATGTCTTGGAGAAATTCTATTTGCAAGTATTTATTTATATATATATATATATATATCACATAACGAAGAATCTCACAATGATAAAAATCTATTGGTATTTGAACTTAATTTTTTATAACTCTAACGAGTCTTAACAAGCAGTAAAACTATGAGCATTATAATGTAGTTTAGAATCTGTGGGCTTTGTAGTTGTACCAATCAAGTGTATTTTTATGGGGGTAAGCTTATAAGGTTATTCTCTGCACCGTCCAAATTGTGTCTGAAAAAGGTGGAACAGGCAAAAGCTTCTTTTGTTTGTGGGCGTGCGTTACACATCATAAGTATTATTAAGTAATAACAAAAACCAAAGTGGTCTGTCTAGCTAGCTTCCTACCTTGTATTTGTTTGTTATCCTTAGAATTTTTTTTATTTTCTTTTTCAATTTTTTTTTACTTAGTGATTAAAAAAATATTTTTTAATAATATAGTGATTTTTTTATTTTTTAAAAAAATATTAAAAAATACATATATTAAAATAATAAAATAATAAAATATCAATTATACCTGAGGATAGCTCCTAACAAGAGCTGAGGGCGGTGGACAAAACATCATCCATTACTTAAAAGAGGTTTAACTTCATCTTTATTCATGAGGGTCGGTTGTTTTAATTTGTTGGAACAAAAACAGTTGGATGTTCCGGATTGTACGTTCTAGTGCACCCCCATCTGTACTGTCTTTCATCTCCTTTTACGACCTGGCTCAAATACAATAACAAAAAGGGTACGGCTACTTAATTATAATGTTGCCAAATGAATTCATATTGCTAAAAAAAAAAATTGATGACAAAATTTAGAACAATGTTAATATGTCCTCTCACTTTAACTAGGCAGCACGACACACTTAATGATCACTGTTTGATGACAGCCTAGCATCAAAATTAGAATTCAATCCGAATCTAATTTCCAATCTAATCAAAGTTAGAATTCAAGATTTTAAATTTTAATTTTATCAAAATCTAAATCTAAATTTATGGGTCGAGATTCGAGATCCCATTCTCTTTGTTTTGTAGGACGTTGAACGAGCATTGAGCTCGTATCATTGATATTAATGATCATTAGGTTTCAGCAACAGAAATTAAGAAAGCAGACAAATTACAGCTTGCGTTGATCTAAGAACCACAGCCACGGTGTGACAGTATCTAGAGGCTGTGCGTGGGTGAGATTAAAATCCAAAGCATTAGGCAGAGAATGGGTGACAACTCTTTTGAAAAAAACAAACATTTCTAGTACTTATAATGGGTGATTTTAACATAAGCATCCGAGCTTGTCCCACCCACCAAGCCAGCTTGGGAATATAATTAATTGTACTCTTTATTCGTCTAGCACCAAGATTGTCGGGCTTAATCCAAGTTAATTAGGAGTAGATCCCGAAGGATCACAAGGGATAATGAGATTCCCCCAAACACAAACATCAAAGCAAACTGCCAACAAATTTTTTTTTTTTTTTTGCCTTTTGGATTTGGCTAAAACTAAGTAGAACACACGTCCTTCTTCCACATTCGGTATTAATAAATACCCTTGCTTTCCTAACTTCTTTGCCCTTTTTCATTTATGTAATTATTGCACATTTCCTTTTAAAAAATAAATAAATTTAAGATTTATATTTTTAAAAAAAAATTATTTTTTTTAATAGAAGTGCACGATGATTGCATACTTAAGGCTGTATTTAGTATTACCTATTCACAAATTCACGTAAATATATTTAAAACATAATATTTTTTATACTAACTTATGTGAAAGATTTTCATATAATGTATGAACGAATTTGTAAACACGAATTTGTTAACAGATAATTTTAGTTAAATTAGAAATTCGACCAATCAAAAAAAAAAAAAAAAAAGCATTAAGTTTACAATCCTGACGATCAGGATAAATTCAATTACATAGTTTAAAATGTTTTTAGATCATCATTTAGGATGATAAAAATGCTTGGGACAGGGTTCACGATTGAACGGTCAATAAGATATGTTGGGCCGGAACACCTGAATGTTGTTGATAAGAACACAGATGAATTTGTGTGGGAATGGAACATTGCTACCGAGGTGCCCGTACGAGAGCAGTAGACTCGCGAAGGGCCGTGTGGGGTTCGGCACACAGTTCAGTACAACTAAGCGGATACGAACCTGGACGGTCTTCTTTCATAGGACCGAAAGGGTCCCACCCCAGAACCCTCTGTAAATGGTCCCAACTTGATGAAAGATGATGCCATGTCAGCACATGGCAGTGACATAGGATACAACAATGTTCCTAGAGAACCGTGATGAAATGAATCCTGCATATGGAATGCTGCCACGTCATAAAAGAGAGGGACTTAAATGAAAACATGGACCATGAAAATTAAATTGAAACCAGAAAACAAAACAAATTAATGTACGTAACGTGATTCGTTAATGGAGGGGATGTTATAGATCACCAAACTGTGGTTTTCGATTGCTGTTCACATTGTGTATGGAAATGCATGAACAATGAAAATAAATGCTATGATCCTTAAATCCTAACAAGTAGGGTACTGCCTTTACAAATTAGACATTTTAAAGGGGATGTATCATACCGAAGCATATCATGCACGTGGACCCTTGGATTTCTATTGGGGCCCCACCATCTCGACCTTATTTTTTAAGAAAAAAAATTATACACAGGCAAATCTTTTTATAATTTTCTGCATAATTATAATTTAAATTGAAAGCATTATGATCTGATTTTTATTTTGCAAAAATATATTTCATTTAAAATAGAATGGTGAAAAGAGTTGTACTTATATTATTATTCATTTTATATTTATAGAGTTAAGATGTTAAAATGGGAGAGGAAACAGTTACATCTTATTTAGATGTTGAACTGAATTAAGATGAGTTAGATTTTTTATGAATAATAGTGAATTTAGATGATGAAGTAAGTTTTGTAAAATCTACTTAAGATGAATTTATATGTGTTTGAATGTTAAAGTGATTTTAGATATATTTTTAAAAAGTTAAAAAATGTTATGGATTTCACACATAAAAAAATATTGAGTTAAAAAAAATTATGAATTTTATATATAAAAAAATTTAAATTGAGATGAATTTAATGATTTGATAATTAAATATTAAAATATTAAAATAAATTTAAAATTAAATTGAACTTAAAACCAATTCAATCTAATTTTTAAGAATAATGCTATATACAGTCGTGAAATGCACAAACGCCGTGTAATCGTTTTGAAAAAGAGTAGAGTTTACTTATAACAAAATAGTTTCTTTTCATGTGAATTTTATATTTATTTTTTTTTTTAAAACGATTGTACAATACTTATACACTGACGACTGCAAGTATCATCTTTCAATTTCTAAACGGCGCCTTTGTTTGTTTGCGGGGGGGAATTATAAACAAATGGGCAAGGGGTGGGGCATCCTTTTCAGTTTGCACATGGAGACATACATGGTCAGATTTAGAGAATACAGAGTGGTTGTGTCTGAGGTGTAGAGTAGACCGTAGCGGAGAGCATCTAGGATGGCCTTAAAGGGAGTTTGGAGAAACTTTTTATCTTCCAACTACGCATGTGCATGGTGGGTTTTTGGAGTTATTGACTTTATGCGCCAAAAGCAACCCGTCCCGCACGCACAGCTCAAACTTTTTCCTCTGGGCCTCCGCCACCGTGGCAGCACCTCCACCTGCTCCTCACACAAACTAAGCACTGTTGCCTGTTGGTAACTTGGTTTATTTTGATTTTTTAAAAAAATTTTATTTTAAATTTTTGTAGATCAAAGTTCTATAGTGTCGATATTCTCTACGTCAACTATTAAATATATATATATATTTTTAAGAAAATTGTACTCTTTCTTAAAAGTTTTATGAATCTATTTTTTTTAGTAACGGTTAAATTCAGTTATAAATATAAGGTTCATGTATTTTTTTTAAAAAAATAAAATTTATTATTAAAAAAATAATTTTTTCATATAAATTTCAGATTTATCTAATTTTTTTTTTAAGTAAGTGTAATAGAATTGTACCGCTTAAAACTGTAAATATCATTTCTTTTTTTTCCTATTCATTTGTTGGCGAATGCTTGAATGATGAAAGATTTTGATAACGAAAGGCAACTGCGACATATACATGTTTCAATTTCACTGCACACAATCTAGTTAGATGAACCGCATCCAACAACATTATTAGATACATTTTGAGCATGTCTCATATTTTCAACCTAGAGTTTCCCTTTCATCATCTTGAATTTGAACCTTGTTTATATTTTTTTTTTTAATTGCCTATACGCAAAGATATGTACTTTCTGGGGATGATTATACTTTATACCCTCAAACTATTAAACAAATTATACTTTACACCCTCGAGCTATTAAAAAATAAGCACTTTGCACCATCTGTTAAGATATGACTGTTAAAATTGTGTCACATCACATGTTTTTCATATATCTAAATGTCCATAATTAGATAATAGTGTAAGTATTAATATTTGATAATTTGAATATGCAATATGTTAGTTTTGAAAATTAAAAGATAAAGTGAAAACCCATCAATTGACGGGAAAAAAAATGCTACTTATAATTTCACACTACATATTAATGTGTGATTTGTCATTTTTATTCTTTTATTTAAATATATTAATATATGTGTATTTAAATAAAATAACAAATCACTATTAGTATATGATGTAAAAGATAATAAATAGAATTTTTCTGTCACAGCACACTTTGAACCTTTCCTTACTTTTTTCTATTTTCTTTTTGGTAAGTCAATAATTAAAAAGACATCCCATATGCACAATGGACCGAAGTTGTTTTTATTGGGGAAGGCAAAGTCAGGTTTTTAAGTTTGATCAAAACATAGCACTAACATGATGGATAGCTTTTTGTTTTTTTCTTTTTAATAATAAGCATAAAACGAAACAATAAAGAATTTTATTATAAATCACAGTCTTGATATCTTAAATTCAACTCATTGGGTTGATTAGGCTCCTTGAGTCCAACATTAGGTTATACATAGTCACATATCAAAATTTAATTTGTCACACATGTGTACGTCTCTCTCATACTCCAACAACTCAATTCTTACAGGTCAAGTTATTCTAATACATCTAAAAAGATATCTTATAAAATTAAATTTATAAATTGACATAATTTTAGATAATATGTTAAATCTACTTTATAATAAATATAACTTTATAGTTTGACGTATTATTATGGGAATTGTTGGTGCTTTCTTTTCTCTCGCTAGTAAGATGTTTCAACTCGCCAGAATATTTGTTGCTTCCACCATAGATTCAGCAGTAGTGTACTCATATAGCTAACTTTCTCAACACTCTAGATTTAAAGGATGATTTGTGATGACCCAACCAAGCCGCTTGAAAACTAGATCCATATTATGTTTCTACTTAAAAAAATACTTGCCTAGTTTGTAGGTTAGCAACCGTAACCATTTGAACGTAATATCTAAAAGAGTAGTTCTACATGTATGCATAATGCGTTTTGTTATTCATAAGTCTCATACACCATACACTACAATTTTCTTAGTTTATTTTATTTCCTTCAAGGTCGAAAAAGACAGATTTACAATTTACTGACAAGTATCGAGACATGCGTAGTACAATAAGACTTTTATGCCATAAATCATTCGGAGAATAGTGGCCTTTTTGCCAAATCACTGTGCGTGGTCCTCACACACCACTAACAATTGTCCTCACGTGCCACCCCTTCCAGAAGCTTATCTAGCCGCACGCATTAGATCATCAGAAACGCCACCATCAGATCTTTCAGTTCTGATTTTTGTAGCTGAAAAAAGACATGTGTTGCCTTCACACAACGTCACAGATTTCGAAGTTAGGGCTACAAACGAATCGAGTCGAGTCGAATTCGAACAATGGTACTCAAGCTCGATTAATATGTTTGCTCGTCTGAACTCGAATCGAACTCGAATAAAACTCGAATATTCTTGTTCGAACTTGGTTCTTTAACCATTAATGTTGTTCGAATTTGACTCGAGCTCGAATTCGATTTTTTATTTTAAAATTTCTGAATCTTATCTTTTGATTGATATTTTTTTTAATTAAAAAAAAAATCAAACCATTTAACTATTCAACCAAGTAATTTGATTCAAAATTCTTATGGTATAACTTTTTTTATAAAAATAACTTTTAGTTATAAATTAAAAAAATAATACACAAGATAAATGTGATAAACTAAACTATTTAATTCAAATAGATAATATAATAAATCAATAGTTGTTGTTATAAACCTTATCTGAAGTCTACTGAAGTTGGTCTAAATTGTAATATGTATTTTTTTTGCATCTATCTTATTGTTTAATAAAAATTAAAAAAAAAAAGTTTATCTCTTAGTCTTTTGTTTGTAGAGGTTGAGTCATCTTTTTGTATGAATGATGAGATTGAGTCTCTATTTAGGTAAAATTTTATCTCTTATATGTTTGTCTGTAGAGAATATAAACAGTAATAAAGATCAGACTAGTCACAAAATGAAATAATGTACTAGTGGAGCTTTAAATGCACTAATTGGTTTATGAGGTAATGGTTGATATGAGAATATCCCTTTATCTATCCAATCATAGATGTAAGTTTCTCTGATAAATGAATGATGATAATTTTTTTTAAAAAAATCGTTATGTAGCAGAGTAATAAATGTCATAAAATTAAAACACATTATTGCAAATACATGATACATAGTCGAAATAAATTATTAATTATTAACTTTGTCCAACATACGGAATTGCATCATCCAACCCAATTCCATGTTAGTAATAATACTAGATCAAGTTATATGCTGTGTAAGTACATTTCTTTTTTAAAAGAAAATAAAATCAACTGTTAAAAAATTAATTACTTTTTATATAAATTATATATTTACTCAACCGAATGCGTAATTGCTCGTTACAAAATTGCAAATTTCATTTCTTGTACAGTCACCAAAAGCGCACAGAAATACAGAACAACGTAATTATTCCCAACAGCAAGGGTAATATCGGGCCACCATCCCTATATAAGTCTCCTCCCTCCCCGAAAGGCCAATTCCCCCAACATCATCTGCCTCTACCCATCTGAGATAAATAAACAAAAAATTAAATCGAAGCCGTCGGTAGTCGAGACTCAACAAGGAGTGTCATTCTTTTTCTCCGTTCTTTCCCGTGAAAATGTCAGCCGGACTCGGAAAATGCAGCAAAATCCGGCACATTGTGAGGCTCCGCCAAATGCTGCGACGGTGGCGCAACAAGGCTCGCATGTCAGCCAATCGCATACCGTCTGACGTACCGGCCGGACACGTGGCGGTCTGCGTGGGCACAAGTTGCAAGAGGTTCGTGGTGCGCGCGACGTACCTGAACCACCCCGTCTTCAAGAAGCTGCTGGTCCAAGCTGAAGAAGAGTACGGGTTCGCCAACCAGGGCCCGCTAGCGATCCCTTGCGACGAGTCACTGTTCGAGGAGGTGCTATGGTTCATCTCCGGACCCGAGTCTAGTAAATCGGCCCGGCTGGTGAACCTGGAGGACTTCCAGAGGTCCTGCCACGCGGGCATCAGAAGCAATCTTGATTTCTGGCCCGAATCTCGACCTTTGCTTCATGGACTCGCCGAGAAAACCATCGGGTAAGTCGGTTCTTACATCTTACGCTGATGTGAAACACTCCGAGTTGGCTCCTGCTCAAGGGAAGCCCCTCTCCGAAAAACTTAATTGAACGGATAAAGAAAGTCGTCGCCGAGTACATGCTGCATTTGACTCGGCCGAGTTAACTAATGAGGCTTGCTCTTTTTATTTTTATTTTTTGAAAATATGTTATTATTGGTGGTGGGTTTGGAGAGCCGAGTGCTATCTAATGCTCCGGAGGATACCGAAGGAGATGGCAAATGGGTGGCGAGTTACCACCGAGTCGTCCTGGGTTCAAATCGGAGTGGATACCTGGGAAAAAATGAAAAAGTCAGAGAGAGGCACTTTCATCCTATCGAAGCGAAGGCAAGGAAGTGATGATCGGTGATTTGGGTCACGTAAATGTAAATTCTATCATTTAATTAATTGATTAATGGAAATGTTTGTAGAGAAATTCCCAATCATGATTGGTCCATTTTATATTATAGTTTCTCCATAAAAATTTCTTGACAACTAAGATTAATAATTTTCCTTTATTTTTATTGTTAAAAGTAATAAAATAAAATTGCTAAATAGTTTAATCACGTTAGACGTTGTGGAAGTTATAATGGGGCACCGTTCCAACCCATGTTAAAGCAAAAGGCAAGTCTCTAATTTGCTCCACTTCACCTTATTCAATTAAGTGTATACATATGTTACTATTTACTCTCAGTATTTATAATTTTTTTTAGAATAATATCATGTACAGTTTTTATTCAGAGACTACAATAAATTTAGATCATTTTATCTTTAAAATTTTTTAAAATTATAAAAATATTTCTTTTAAAATAATATATTTTTCATTTAATAAAAGTTCTGCACATACAGTTTTCAAGTGAGAATTATAAATTTAATTTTTTTTTATAAAGTGTGAGTGTGTTTTTTATAAAATATGTAAATGTTTTACATAAAATGTAAAGTGTGAAATGATAAATAATAATTTATAAAAAGAATTTTTTTATTTAATTTTATCTTTTAACCTTCGTGAAAACAGGACCACAACTAATTTTTTAAAAAATAAATTTATAAATTAATAGATTATATTATATTTATATATTTTATTAAATTATATAAATTTATTTTTATAATATTTTTTTTATAATTAAAGCATTCTCTATACTTAAAAAGAAATCTATAAATAAAAAGAGCTGGACATCATGATTAAGCAAGGAGCAACAACTTTTGTTGGATGGGGTCCGTAGAGGAAGAAAGTCAAGCTAATTACTTTAATAGACAACAATTATTGTACCCAAATTATGGACCTTTGACTTGATTTATGAAGCTCGAGAGCTGGCCACCAATTAGCCCGATGCAGACGGCTATTCCATCACGACAACATATAAACTCCATCATGACAGCATTGACAATAAACAAATAAATTTCGCTTCTGTTCGGATGACGAGATAAAGATGATTTTAGATAAAAATTAAAAATAAAATAAAATAAAATATTATTTTAATTTAAAATTTTAAAAAAATTAAATTATTTATTATATTTTATTTATAAATTTAAAAAAATTATAATAATAAAATGACATAATTTCTCAATTCAAACAGATTTCTCTGGAGAGAAAGTGGGCTACCTGGCAGCTCACGAGGGAAAGCTTCTCTCGATTGAAATTTGAATTCGGTGATAAAGTTGAAAGTACATATGAAGAGTTTTTGTAGTTCATTGCGAGCGTCTTCAAGAGATTTTATGGAGATAGTGGCTATTTACAACTCTTATGAATTACTCTTTTTTGAATAAGCTATAGAATAGTTGTATCCATGTTTTCATTATTGGATGCTATTATGATATATGCATGATGATTTAGGTCCTGTTTGGATATAATAAACGTTTCATCTCGTCTTATCTTATAGTTATAATTTTTTAAAATTTTTATATAAAATATAATAAATAATTCAATTTTTTTAAATTTTAAAATAATAATAATATAAAAAATAATATTCTAATAATAATTTATTCAACTTTTAATTTTTATCTAAACTTACTATCTAAATCGCACATTAATTGACTTTTTGTTTTGAAGAAGAGGGACGAAATCTTCATTTTTATTAATAATCTTCTCTTTTGGTAGAGAAAAATACCGCATACAATGGGTGGGAGAAAAATCTTATAAAATATAAAAAAATACAATTGTATCCCCATTTCACTTTTAAGGTAGTGATAGGCTTATTATCTTATTACTATCCATCTACTACCAAAAAGTATTTTAAATTTTTTTTATCATTTTTTTAAGTATTTTTTTAACATCCTTAATCACTAAGAAAAAATTAAAAATATATATATATATATTTACTAACGAGTAATGCTACATACAGTCGTGGAATGCGCAAACGCCGTGCAGTCGCTTTGAAAAAGAGTGGGGTCCACTATTAAAAAATTAATTTCTTTTCATGTGGGTCCCTTATTTATTCATTTTTTTCAAAGCGACTGCACGGCGACTGCACGCTCACGACTGCAAGTATCATTTCTCTTTACTAATACACACTTCCTTGATCATTAAGTAAAATTAAAAAATTAAAAAAAAATCAAATATAAAAAAAGTAATAAATAGATAGTAATAGGGTAGTAATCCTATCATTATTCTTATTTTTATTTTATTAAGTTGACAACGACATTATTAAAGATAATATATTTTAAATAAGAACCGATTCAAATATTGATTATATATAGTATGATCTCAACAAAATAAGATAAGAATACGATACATCATTGACGTGCATGGTGGAGTCTCTCCCCCTAACAACCATGCGAGGCAAAGTCGAACTCTTCTTCTTTCAAGTCCCGTGTTTCAATATGCGTGGTTACACGCCCCGTGTAATGAGGCATGGGGAGGAGGGAGAACTCAGAGTTGACAGATAGAAACATTTCAAAAGAAAATCGTATTTTAAATACTTATCTAAGTTCTAAGTCCTAAAAGTCCAAGCTATCAAAGTTCGAGAAATTTACAATACAATCCCCCTTGTATTCTGTCATCCAAATTAAGGATCCTCTTTCAACGTCTACCTTAGGCTGCTACTTTTTTTATAACAAGGAAAATAAAAAAATAAAAACACATGGGAATACTGGATTTTTCAATCAATCTGTCCCCAAGAAAAATGAACTGATTGCCCAATGAGTTAGTGGATAATGACATTGACGACGGCTTTGGCTGCATATTTAGACGTTGCAATTGCGTATCAGAGCATAAGTCCTTTGTTCACGTAGAATGGCATTGATACATGAGTGCCGATTCACCGCATACAAATCACAATCTTTGTTCAAAATGACATGAAATCTGGCCTCATTTAGTTACATAGATGAGATGAAATAAAAGTTAAATAAAATATTAATATAATATAATTTTTTTTTTAAATTAAATTATTTATTATATTTTATATGAGAATTTTAAAAAATTATAATAATTATATAAGATGATATGATATGAGATTATTTATCTAACCTAACGACGCCTTCTCATTTGAGAAATGATCTACGTAAAAAAATGTTGACTTTTAATGCCCCTGGCTCTTTGAGTATAAAAAAAAAAAAAAAATCAAATTGTAGAACCAGTAGAATTGGGGAATTTAGGAACATGGAAGTCTAGTTTCCGCACATATTCTTATTTAGTTGTGGGCCTAATTATAATCAGATTAGATTAAGCCCAATTTGGGCCCGCTTACTTTTCAATGGACCCAAAATGGAATAAGAATAAGACATATTATATATTACATGTAATGAGTGTTCAATACCCAAGTGCGATTCAATTTCCAATGTTCACTTTGCTTGGCAGGCAGGCCTTGATAATTTAAACCTCAATATCTTTCAGTCTGGAGCCCAACCCAAAGAACAAAAAGAAAAAATATTTAATAGATTCTTCAGATGCTTGTTAATATGGGCAACTAATAGTAAGCGAGAAATGATATTTGTAATCATAGTATATGTAAATGTCATATACTTTTTTTTTAAAAAATTGAATAAATATAAGATTCACATAAAATAATATTTTTTTAATAGTAGATTCCATACTTTCTCAAAATGAATACGTGGCACTTATACAACTCATGACTATATCTAGGATTACTCTAACATGACTCTTACATTTTGTAGGCCTTGTTTGAATTTACAAACCACCTCAACTCATCTCAATTCATCTCATATTTATCATTACAACTTTTTCAAATTTTAATATAAAATATAATAAACAATTCAATTTTTTCAAATATAAAAATAACTTTATTAAATTCTCATATAAAATATAATAAACAATTCAATTTTTTTAAATATTAAAATAATAATAATATTTTAAAAATATTTTATTATATTATTTATAAACTATCTCAATTCATCTCTAATCTAAACTATTCATAAATCTTACCATAACATCAATTTAAAATCAAGAAAATAAAGAAAAACTGGGTCATAATTGAACTTGAGTTTGAAGTGCCTTTTTTTTTTTTTTATTCAGGTTTTTGGCTTGTATGATAGAAGTCAATTTTTGTGAGGATCCCCAAAACGTGTGATTGGAACAAGACTCGGTGATACGGAGGACAGTATTAAAAACATTGCCGGTTGTTGTTGCAGCCCTTAAAAAGTGGCAGAAAATCCAAAAGTACTTGGCCTTTAGAGATGAGCCAGGGGCAACTACAACCAAACAATGCTGTTTACTATAAAGTAGGGAAGTCAGGCAAATCAGCTTCCACCTCTTCCCTTATTTCCTCCATTATTATATTAATTATAGGGACACGACAATCTAAAGTAAAACTTATTTTGACGTCTGGTTTGAATAGAAAGATTCTATCTTATTTTATCTTATCTTATCTTATCTTATCTTAATATTTTAATATTATAAATATAAATATTTTTTTAATTTTAAATCTTTAATTTTTTCAACTAATCATTATTTAATTCTTACAATTTGTTCAAATAAAATATCAATAACAATTCAATTTTTTTAAATCTTCAAATAAAAATTATATTAAGAAAATTATATTATAACAATATTTTAATTCTATAATATTTTTATTCAACGTTTTATCTCTTCTTTATTGAAATCTCATAAAATATTTTAACTCAAATTATTTTACTATTATTCTCAAATTATTTCATATCAACTCACTATCAAAACCAGCCCGAGGGATTGTGGAAACAAATCAATGTGGATTGTGAACTGTGGATTAATAAACGAATTTTAGTCTTTTAATATTCAGGTAAAAACAAATCACTCATGTGGACTGTGGATTAATAAAAAATAGTTGTTCTACTCACTACCTGCACCACACACTTCAGTCACGTCAGTTTTTATTTTTTATTTTTATTTTTCTAACCGCTGATTTTGAAATAACAACCACATTTCTCAATGTTCTTGGATCTCTGTGAGAGTTTTGTCCCTTTCATTGCAAGGACATCATCTGAGTACTGCCGAGATCTATGGCCCAGCTTCTTGCTCTGAGTGTGCTTGGTTAGCAGAATCAAGATGATCACAGGATCTAGTTGGCTTTTCCTTCTCATCTTTTGCTGACCTAGAACAAGGATTCATCTTTCTATCTGTTAGACTTACCTCTCTGAACTCAGCATGCAAACCCAAATCTTTAGATCTCAAGGCTCATCCACAACAGAAGGATAATGATCATCCGCAATAGAAGGATATACAACACGATTCAAATTCAATTGTTAAATAGATAAGCACGTCACTAGTTTAAATTATAAAATAGTTTGAATTGTAAATTTGGATAAATACTGATGTAATAGAAAATTCTATATATACTGCAATATATTGCTCTGTTTTGGTATTGAGTACCAAAAACATTTCCCCAGCTTTGATATATTTTACATGGTATCAGTTACACCTTACGCTAACCCATATTTTCTTTGATCCTCATGGCTACTTATTTAGCTTCCGCTCAATTTCCCTTTCCTAATGTTGCTTAGCTCAGGACCATTAAGCTTGATGGTACTAACTATCTTAGTTGGTTATCACTTATTGTTCCTGTTATTTGCAGTTAGGACTTGATGGGCATCATTGATGGAACTGATTCGTGCCCTCCGAAGCTTCTGCCTTTCGATTCTAATTCGGATTCTCATGTTAATCCTACTTACTCTCTTTGGATTAAAAATGATCAATTCATCTTGAGTTGGCTTAATGCCTCTTTATTCGAATATGTTTTATCTACTCTCTATGGTCTCCATACTTCCCATGAGGTTTGGCATGCCCTCGAACTCAAATTTGCTTCCTATTCTCGTTCCCGCATCACTCAACTAAAAAGACAACTTCAAATTCTTCATCAAGGGTCCAAATCTTGCACTGATTTTATCAATTTTGCCAAGTCTTCAGTTGCTCAACTTGCTGCTGTTGGTCGACCAGTTGACGATGATGATCTTGTTTCCTACATCATTGGTGGTCTTAACCCTTTATTTAATCTATTCATCACCTCTTACTCATTTGCCACATGTGAATCCACCCTTTCCTTTGTTGATTTTACTGCTGAACTTCTTTCTTTTGAGCTACTCTTAGACAATCAACACCAGCAGGTTGCTCTTGAGTCTACTATGGCATTTTTTTCTTGCCAGCCTTCCCAGTCCTTTAGGAAGAAACACAAAAATTCTTCTACCACATCTACTCCTCCAAAACCATCTAACTTTACTACTTCATAGCCTTCCCACACTTCCAGCTCGTCTACTACATTGTCGAATGCACCTAGATCTCCATGTCAAATTTGCGGCAAATCTAGTCATCGTGCGCTTGACTGTTATCATAGGATGGACTATGCCTGTCAAGGGTGTTATCCACCAGCTCAATTGGCGGCAATGGCTGCACAGTCCAACTCTTTACCTGATGATAGTGCTTGGTTTGCAGACAGTGGTGCTAATGCACATCTTACGCCTACCCTTGAGAATTTAAGTCTTCATGAACCGTATAAAGGAAATGAGAACATTGTCATTGGTGATGGTACATGTATGGCTATCCAAAACACTAGTTCTCTTACGTTAAATATTTCTCAAACTCCTTTTAGACTCTTTCGTGTTCTTCATTGTCCCTCTGCATCGGCTAATCTTCTATCTATAAATCAGTTTTGTAAAGACAATTCTTGTTTCTTTATACTAACTGATTCTTTCATTTATATCAAGGACAAGCACACTAGTCATATTCTGGTACAAGGAATGAGTAAGGATGGCCTCTATCCCATCTACCCAAATAAAGTCAATAAATCATCTTTGCTCACTGTATTGTTCGGTGTCAAAGCTCCTGTTAATGTGTGGCATTCTCGCCTCAGTCATGCTTCTTTTTCTACTATTTCTCGTCTCGTGTCCAACAATAAACTGCCCCTTCTCCGTTCATCTGGCACTACTGAAGTTTGTGCCTCCTGTCAACTTGGCAAGAGCAAGCAACTTCCCTTCCTGTCCTCTGTTCGAGTCCCTACTGCTCCTCTATAGCTCATTCATACAGATGTTTGGTGCTCTCCAATTGTGTTTCTTGGTGGCTTTCACTACTATGTATTCATGTAGATATTTTTCCCACCACACTTGGATGTACCCTCTAATCAATAAATTAGATGTTTTTCTTTCATTTGTTAAATTCAAAGCATTAGTGGAGAAAGAATTTTATTTTTCTATTAAACAGTTACAATCGGATGGTGGGGGAGAATTTACATTACAACAATTTCGTATATTTATAGACCAACATGGTATTTTTCATTGAATTAGTTGTTCCTATACAGTTCAACAAAATGGACTTGCGGAAAGAAAACATCACCACATTGTGGAGATGGATCTTTCTATACTTGCTCACTCTAAATTACCTCATAAATTTTGGGTTGAATCTTTTCTAACTGTTGCTTATATAATAAACAATCTCCCAACCCCAATTCTTCATCAAGCAAATCCTCATATTCTTTTATTTCAAATACCATCAGATTACACCTCTTTCTACACTTTTGGTTGTCTGTGTTTTCCATTAGTACGTCCATATAATGCTCACATATTAATGTATCATAGCAAACGTTGTATCTTTCTTGGATATGGTTATCATCATAAAAGTTATCGATGCTTTGATCCCATCTCTAACAAAATTATTGTCACGCGTCATGTGGTGTTTGATGAAACTGTTTTTCCAGGTATCATTGTCTCTCAAGATGCCCATCCCTACTCCTCCAGCACATGCAACTCATATGATTGTTCTTCTCCATGTTGATGCATTCCCCACATTGACTTCAACTGCTCCTTCTAACTCAGGTATGTCTTCCCTACTTCCTTCTTTTATTTCTAAATCTGCTCCACTTTCCTTTACGGCACCTCCTTTATTCCTTACACCACCTGCCTCTTCTATCATACCTGCGCCTACACCCTTTCGGTTTGCCTTAAACCCATGCCACCCAATGGTTACTCATTCCCGTACAGGTTCACTTTGCCCCAGATCATTCCCTTACGACCAAATGCTTTACTCTACCAAACATCCTATCCAAGCTCTTAGCAGTGTCATTCAGCCTACAGAACCCACATTTATCTTGTCCACACCTGCAGCTACCATCTATGTGCTTGTCTACATTGCTGACATTCTTATTACAGGTACCAACAAGTCTATTATTTTCTCAATTATGAAACAACTGCATCAGTCCTTTGCCACAAAAGATCTTGGTGATCTTGGATATTTCTTAGGAATGGAAGCTCACCACACCTTTGATGGTTTATATTTGAGACAATCCAAATATATTTTGGACCTCCTCCATTGTGCTGGTATGATCGGTGCTAAGCCTTACTTTGTTCCGTCCGTATGTGGCACCAAACTTTCTAGTCGCAATAGTTTTGCAATATTCGAAATTGAAGTCTCCACTTATCTGCAACTTGTAGGGGCACTACAATATTGCACTCTTGCTAGACCAGATATTGCATACTCTGTAAATCAATTTTGTCAATTTATGCACTCTCCTACCACTTTTCACTGGGTTGCTGTTAAGCAAGTCTTAAGATATCTCAAAGGAAGTGTTGATCATGGTTTGTTTTATCACAAGAGAGCTTCTCAGCTTAACATTTTTTGTGATTCTGACTGGGCTGGTAATCCTAACAACCATAGATCCACCATAGGCCATGCTGTATTTTTTGGCTCAAGTCTCATTTCTTGTTGTGCCAAAAAGTAATCTGTAGTGTCTCGCTCCAATACCGAAGCCGAATATAGGGCTTTCTCGTATGCCACTACTGCAGCTAGGGGTGTAAACCGATCGGTCCGGACCAGAGAAACCGACCGGTTCAGTCTGGACCGGATCGGACCGACCAAATGCATGGTCGGTTTCGGTCCAATAACTAAGAATCTTTCGGTCTTCGGTCCGGTCCCGGGGTGAAGATTTCTCGGACCGGACCGACCGAATAAAAAATAAAATAAAATAAAATATTATATATATTATTTATATAATAATTATACAATTAACAATATAAAATTTTAAATATGTTATTAATACTTGTTAATATTCTATAAATTAACAATATTTTATATATATCTTAATCTAACCTATCACTATTAACAATATAAAATTTTAAATATGTTATTACCACTTGTTAATATTCTATGAATTAACTAATATATAATATCAATTAGTTAATTATATAGTAATTATATAAATTAATAATATAATTTTTATTTAATTTATTATCATTGACCATATAAAATATTTTTTTATTGAGTTTGTTACCTAATCCATATTAATAAGTCACTTAATTTAATTTAGTATTTTAAATAAAAAATTTTTATTAATTGATTTAAAAAAAAAAAATGCTGGACCGAATGGACCGGACCGGACCGAGTCCGGTCCCTATGGGGTGTTCGGTCCGGTCCGACCGGTTTACACCCCTAACTGCAGCTTATTGGTTACGGCTGCTTTTGCAAGAATTACGTCTTCCCTTGTCTTCTCCACCACCTATTTGGTGTGATAATATTAGTGCTATTTCACTGGCTTTTAATACTGTGTACCATGCATTTACTAAGCATATTGAAATCGATTTTCATGTCATACGTGAAAAAGTGATTAATAAGGATATTGTGATTTGGTTTATTTCCACCATTGATCAGGTCGCAGACATCTTCACTAAGGGTCTTACTGCATCTCGGTTTGCTCTGCTTCGTGACAAGCTTCATGTGCTTCCACCTCCCATAAGCTTGCAGGGGCTGTTAAACTCACCTCTCTAGACTCAGCATGCAAACCCGAATCTTTAGATCTCAAGGCTCATCCACAACAGAAGGATAATGATTATCCGCAACAGAAGGACATACAACACCATTCAAATTCAAATGTTAAATAGATAAGCACGTCCCTAGTTTACATTATAAAATAGTTTGAATTGTAAATTTGGATAAATACTGATGTAACATAAAACTCTATATATTCCACAATATATTGCTCTGTTTTGGTATTGAGTACCAAAAGCATTTCTCCAACTTTGATATATTTTACACTATCAAGTTTCTCTGGAGGAGATCGTTTTCTGACCATAGATCTCGGCCACCGCTGCCACCTTTTCAAAAATAGATTTTTGAAAGAAAATAACTTCAAAAAATAATGCACTTTCTAATTTTTCTGTTGAAACCCTAACCCAAAAACCTCTTCCCCACATTCTCCTTTGCGAGGAGAGAGAGAGAGAGAGCATCAGATGAAATAGGATCAGAAATTGAGAAAGAGAATGATAGAAGCATAAGAGGAAAGGAAAGGGGTTTGTCATTCGAACCATGACATAGCTTTAGACTGGATTTATTAGGTTGGATGTGTGGTGTAGGAAACTAAGGGTGAGTTTGGATCAAAAACTCATCTCAATTTAACTCACTTCAACATCCAAACACACCCTAAGACTAGCTGCTGAATAGTATTTTTGTAATAAAAAGTTATGTTTATAATTATTATTTATCGTTCTTTTAGTTACTATTTGGATCGACACAAGTCAATCCAATATTATTATTTTATTAAACAAGTTACGTTATGGGTACGAAAAAATTGATGGAATCAAAATTAAAGAGATTTGGCTTGTAAAAATATTTGCCGAGAGTTAAAGTTTCATCATATAATCTAATGCACATAACTCGATACAACACAAACCCAAATTAATCAACGTTCATACAGTTGATCTATCTACTCCACCCCATCCCCCTCACTCCCAAGATTACAAAATCTTTCCCGAAGGTACGTGAAAGCATGCACGTGAAGCGTAGTACTTTTCATGAGTAGAAATGTAGAATACACGTGAACCAAAAACCTGCGAAGAGAACAAACGCTACTAACAACAAGAAGCTTCCAATTATGAAGCATCCATGCATGCATGCATGCATGCATCTTATTACTAGATTAATGTCAAGTACTGGGATGAGTTTGGATTCTGCAATCCCCAAAAAGTCGAGAAAAACAGAGCTGGACCACTATAAATGTGCCATGCATGCAATCATTAGTTTCTGATCAGTTTAGGCATCCTCTCATGTGTTCTACAGTTATTTGAAAGAGGAGAAAATTAGCTAGACTAATATCGCATCAAATATTACAAAGAAATTATAAAAAAGTAAAGTTATAAATTAACTAACGTGATAATTTGATCTTAGGATTCTTGTGATCTGCCTCTAATGGTATTCAGTCACGAGACATCGAACCAAGGCCGGGCCTTAATTTCGATATATACGTACGCTATTGATCAGGATGCTTGGGATTCAAGGACGACTTCCGCAAGTCCTCCATGATCGATGATCAGTGACGTGATAACTGTTCCTCATGATATGTATCTCCCAATTAAAAGAAGAAGAAAGGCACTAGCTTTTGCTTTTGGTTAGTCCGGATTCTAATCAACTATGATTCCTTCCATCAATTATCAAAAGAAAAAGGAGATCTAGAAAAGAAGCTTATTATAAGATTAATTTGTTCAAATTAGATTATGATTTGTCATCATGGGTGAGATGATCTATAAATGACAACCATGAAATTATTAATTAGTCGAACACTTTCAGGTAGCTGAGAAAATAATGATGCTATCGAGTGATTTCGACAGTACTGTATATATGATGAGCTGTTTTGTTTAGTTGTCGTTTTGTATGTTTTTTTTTTTTTTCTTTTTCTATTTTAAATAAAAATAATCTATTTTATTTTATTTATTTATGTTTGACATTTGCCAACTAACTGGATACACCCGCACGTGAAGTCGGAATCATGTATCCAATTCATAGATTGATTGAGATCGTGTAATCGAGTTCGTTTTTGGAAGGTCGATCAACTTCATTGAAAAAAACAAGCTGTACCGAAGGCTTCATCAAGGGATGTACACATACTCTAATTACTAGTCTAATAATAGTACTATTTCCAGCTTAATCAACTGCAAGGACGGCAACAGAACATATAATTATCAACAGACAATTAATAAACAATACGTTGCCAACAGGGACACATATAATTAGTAACAAGTTTCCATCCAAACTGAAAATATGGCAATGTTGCAGTACAACTACTAACAATTAGAAATAAAATAATACAAATAATTAATTTTACCTGATCTTCCTATCAGTTTAAATTTTTGAAATAACAATGAACTAAAAGTGTTTAATCGTAGACATATATACTATAACATAAATGCTTTTATTGGAATAGAGTTTTTGGTCGCAAATAAATTTTGCCGCCCACTCGCTCTAGCGGTGGTTGAATGTAGGAGGGATAGGTTTGGATAGAGAGATGATTTTATCTCATCTTATTTTATTTTAATATCCAAACACCATATATATAAATACTTTTTAATTTTTAATTTTTAATTTTTTTATCTAATAATTACTTAATTATTACAACTTTCTTAAACTTCTAAGTAAAATACAAAAATAATTTAATTTTTTCAAATCTCAAAACAAAAATTATATTAAAAAATTATATTCTGTAATATTTTAACTTTATAATATTTTTATTCAAATTTTTCTCTCTCGCTTCTCAAAATCTCATTAAATATTTTAACTCAAATATTATGTGGTGAGATGAGAATTTTGTGTTTTATTTTAATGTTTAAAATATTATGTTTTAGTATTATTATTGTGTTGGAATTTGAAAATTTTGAATTGAGATTTGAAAATTTTGAATTTTTTATTATATTTTGTATGAGAATTTGAAAAAGGTGTAATGATGAGATGAGATGATATGAAAATTTTGTATCTCATCCCACCTCCAAACCTGCCCTAAGAGTTGCATCAGTTTGGACGTGGTGCCATAAGAATGAAATGGACCACCTTTTCGAAACCTTTGTAGCCGAGGAGATTACCTCTATCCATTACTTCTTGTTCGCCCTTTTTTTTTTTTTTACAAATAAAATAAGATGAGATGAATTGAGATGAAAGCTGAAAGTTTAATAAAATATTTTTAGAATATATATTTTTAATATTATTTTTGTTTTAAAATTTAAAAAAATTAAATTATTTATTTTATTTTGTATGAAAAACTATAAAAATTATAATAATTAAATGACATGAGAATGATTATAAAAACAAACGAGTGCTCGATCATCACACTCTCAGCTATGGAGAACCAAAGCATAATATATATATTCAGTGGATTCATATTATTTACTCACATCATGTTACAATATTAACACCGCAGTACTTGCACTAGTTTGGTCTTGCTCTTGTACCCATGCATGTCTACTTTAGCCTACACATGCATGGAAATATAAAAAAATCTGACGAAAAAAGTGGCAATCAGAAAATAAGAGCTGGAAACTCTCGTGACAATATGCAATGGAAGAAGATAGTATAAATTACTAGATCGATCTCTCCAAATTCAAAGACATGATGGGCCCTTTGTTTCTTAGCAACTGCATTCAACTCAAACCAGATACGATACAGCAGACATGACCCAGCTCGATCGTGTCAAATCCAAGCCTTAGATCTCACACACACAAATATATATACTAGCAGTGGTAAAAGTACGTTTACCATATCTGTTAAATTGAAAAAAAAAATAAAGTGTAACTTCGAATATTAAAATAGTCTAATATATAAGAATAAAATTATTATTTATTTATGTTCATCATTTATTATGAAATTTAAATTATATTAAAAATTCAAATTAATTAGATAGTTTTTTCTCTTAAAAATATACAGTAAAATTTCACCATTTATTTAATGATAAAAAATAAGTATTTTATAAATTAAATTTGATAATTTATGTATGATATGCTATTTATATATTAATTATTTAAATTTTAAATTAGTTTAAATCAGTGTTTAAATTTCTATTATTAGATCAAATCTAAGGACTTAAAATGAAGGGTTGAGATTAATTTCTTAAAAATATTTAATAAAATTTCATCATCTATTTAATTTATTTCAATGTTTTTAATTAAGTTAATGTTTATGTATATTCAAATTAGTATTTTAATCTTTTACAATTAGATCATTTTGAAGACCCCAAAACGAAGAGATTGGATAAATACCCAGACCCTCTTCATTTTCCCTCACTTTTTCCTCCTTTCTCTCTCTCCTCCCTCAGCTCACGCGTACGCGGTACGTTGCCCCTCTCCCTGCCGAATCTTCCTCTGCCCAGCCCGGCACCGCCGTGCACCGGTGAGCCTCAACGCCCCTTCCATCGGCACCACCTCACTCCGACGAGTTCCCTCACACCGGTCTCCCTCTCTCACGCTCTCTGTTCCTCTCTCTCGGCTGTGCACAGCCCGAAAGAGCTTGATGTTGCTGCGCCGTTGTGCACCATCCTCCGGCGCCACCACATCTATGGTAGCCTCCTCTTCCACCGGCCATCCCCCTCCAGCGAGCTCGGCTTCCATCTCCTAGCCGTTTGCTCCCACAAAGTCCACCTCCCTCATGCACGAGTTCTCCCACTTCCACCGCCGTGCGCCACTACCCACGGTGTCCAGCCACCATCATGAGCCTCCTCTGGCCACCATCGACCTACCCCAACCACTCAGGCCCCAATCTACCCCTCACGCATGCTCACTCTCTCTCACAGAGTCTCCCTCCTTCCCAAGCTCCAACCGGTGACCATGATTTGTGATTTGCGATTTCCGTAGAAACCTGTGTGTTGATTTGGTGAGTTGTGTGATGACTTGTGTGACGATTTTTAATTTTGTTGTGATATTGTTGTGAATTTGCTGTGAATTTGTTGTGATGATGTAGAGAGGGACGCAGATTGTGGTATTACATCACACACTGGCATTCACACGAACGAACCCAAAAAAAAAAAATCTTTACTATTCATTATTGTTGATGAGCAGTAACGAACAGTAATAGGAAGATAGCCTCTTTTAAGTTATAGGAAGATATATATATATATATATATATACGCACCACAGCACCAGACAGAATATAATCATGATACTCTGTTTGCCAAAACTCTATTATTTTCAATTTCCATAAACCGACTAGTGCTAGAGATATATATATATATATATACACACGAATATTTTATAAAAATAAATTTATAAAATCATACTATTTGATGTAATAAAAAAATATTTTTTGATAAAAAAAATGTTTAATAATATAGCGTATTAAATTAAATCATGTCAATTTATAAATTCACATTATTAATTTCTCCATCATCTTTCAACCATAGTCAAAAAATAATGATCATCTAGGTCTCGTACTATATAATTTTCATAGTAAAGTTGTCACTGATGCATCGTGAATTTATTAGAATTCGACTATTATTTGTAGTAGAATGGTTTAAATTTATTTGTCTCAACCTACAACTTGGTGAGATACAAATTAAAAACTAAAGATATAGAAAAGATATAAGTGTAACACCCGGGCCCAGTGCGAACTTATTTTCAAAAATTATGGATTTTTTATGTGCGAAAAGCCTATTTGATTTTTTTTTTTAAAATAAGACTTCGGGACTAAAATTCTTAGAGAAAGCTCGAATTTTTGCATACCCAAACACCAAGCCGTGAGATCAAAGATCAGACCCCATGACATTCATGTCTTCATGTCATGCACATTTTTCTTCTCTAGGGTTTACTAGCTTTTCCTTATATAAAAATCTCATGTAGAAACTCCCCACCTTTCTCACGTCTCTTTCCGTAAGTCTCATGCACGTTTCTTTCCTCGCATCCTTTCTAGGTTTTTTTTCTTACTCCCTATATATTTACACGTTAACCTCAAATTTTCGTACAACCCTCAACCCCATGTATATTTATATATCGAACATCCTCAACCCTAGACTCAGTTGTCGCCGCACCACCTCTGCCTTCAGTCCCAAGCTCTTCTTGGGTTTTCCATGTTGCCATAAGCATGGTAGTTCCTCCGCAAGTTACCAGTTGTCATTGCAGTCATGCACCATCGAGAACCAACACCTCACAGTCGCAGCAACAAACTGTTGCGTTGGGGGTGTTCATCTTTCGGGGGACCTCAGCAACCTCAAGCCACGACCCATGCCGTCCTAGCATCACCGCAGCCCAGCCCGGTCCTCATCCACTCGGAAAACACCCTGCCAATCTACAAGAAGCCTCTGCCTTCCTACTCCACGTAATGTGCACCGCGTTGCATGCTGCATGAAACCATCGCAGCCGCCGTGACCCACTCAACCACCAACACCGTAAGATAGCCACTACAGAACACTCCTCCGCCTTGATCTCGTAGAACCACCCCAAGCCGTGCAACACCCAATCACTGGCCAAGCCCGTAGCGCAACACAGGTTGATTCTCCGTGACGCCGCTACCCTGCCACCCGAACGCACTGACAGCAACTCCTCTGTGCAACAGCGCACCATCCTCCAGCCGTTCTCACCACCACGGAAAGCCAACCATCGTCGCCAGCCGATGAAGGAAGAACTCACGACATACTCTGTTTTAGCTCCTAAAAACAGAGCATCAATAGCTTAGTGTTTTTCTCGTATAGAGCCACCACGCGTCGCCACCGTACAGACCTCTCTTCTTCTCGGTATTATCTTCTTCCTCATGCCGTGATCACTCTCTCTCTCCGTTCTCCCATCACTTTTTCTTTTGCTTATCACCCTCTCACTCCCTCTCAGTTGCTCTCTCTCTTTCTTTCTTTCGTGCTCATCCCAACTTGACAGCATCTCCGCCGCACTTCTGCTCTTCAACCACGCCACCGCAGTCCCTCCAGCCAGCCCTGTCGTGCCTCACCCTCGACGTGTGCCTCGGTTTCCCTTGGGTAAGTTCCTGCCGCCGCATGTGTTAATCCCATGTGTTTGTTTGTTTGGTTTATGCTTATAAGTTATATATACGTACGTTATATATAGATTATATATATATATATATATATAAAGTATTAACCTAGGTTGGGTACTTATTAGTTTTGACCTAATATATATATATATATATAAGGTAGGTTTAACCTAATATTTTCGGGTGAGAAGTTTTATTTTGGGGTTTATGTTTAAATGAGTTTTGCTTTAAGTTTCAATAAATATTATATTTTTATTTTAATAATATTTTTAATTAAAGGAAGTAAACCTATTTTTTTTAAGAGAAGAATTTTTCATGACTTATTTTATGAAAATTTTAGTAACCGATGTATTCTTTTTACTTATAAAATGTTGCTGGCATTTTAAATATTTTGAATATTAATTTTTATATTTATTTTAATACTTGCTTGATTAAGTTCTTATTCGGTACGAATTCGTTTAAGTGGATATTGATGGTTTCTGGAAAATGAGAGTATTTTGGAAATTATGAGAATTTTAGGTTTTGAGGAATTAAATAGGTTATTTTAGAAGTTTAGGATTAAATATCGAAATAAGTGGTTGATTGGAAATTTACGGAAAATACTTGATTATTTTATAGTTGACGATTGTTAATTGTTCGATATTTTGAAGAAAATTCTGAAAAGCTAAGAAGTCCAGGTAAGCGGGATTCCTATGTTAGACTTTGCATTAAATAAAATGAACTGAGGTCCTTTTTGAAAAATGTGCATGTTTTGCTATGAAAAGAAATCTGAAAACAACGTCAGATATTTGTTCTGCATTACTCATGAGATTCTGTTTAAGAATAAAGTATTTTATGTCATGACTGGTGTAAACATGAGCCTATTTTTGACATTTTGTTTCTGAACTTTGAAAAATAGAGCGAATATGAAATTTTGTGTATAAGTTATGTTTTTGTAATCTGATTCTGTTCAGTACTCTGTGTTGATAAGATGTGGCACTTGAAAAACCTTTGGCATGACTTTCTGATTCTGTTTTGATTCTTATTCTGATTTTGATTCTGTTTTGCTCTGATATGTGTCCATGTCACGGGATATAATAGGGACCTTTGACCCTGTCACGAGATACAATAGTGACCTCTGGCCCTGTCACAGTTTACAATAGTGACATATGGCCCTGTTACGGGATACAATAGTGACCTCTTGCCCACCATGGGATATAATAGTGCAATCGCTTTGGTAACATGGTGATTTATGTTCTGCTTGGCTTTCCGCAGGTTGCACAACCCTACCACGAGGGTTAAACATGGTCTCTGTTATGATATGATGCTCTTATATGATATGATAAGACGAAAATGTTCAGTCATGTTTTGCCAAATGAGTCTTTAAATATGAAAAATTGGTTTTCTAAATATGAAATATTTGAAAAGTCGCTCTGATTTTCTGATAATATGTACTATTGAGATTTGCATATTAATACTGAAATGTTTGGTTTCTGCATTCTGAACTCTGTAAAAGTGCTCATGTTTACATACTTGTATATGTCATATGCTTACTACGTTGTTGATAACTCACCCCTTATCTCCAATTATTTTTCAGATGATTTTTGAATAGTCCAGCTAAGGATAGGGGTGGGCGCGCCCACCCGGCCATCATGAACCAGGTTCATGTACTTTTCCCGGTCACCAAGATCTCAGGAGAGAGAAAAAAAAGTTCACATATACATGAACAAAACGTATAGACACCATGAAACGACGTTTTGGGCATAAAGCCCCCCCGTTTCATGCAGGTTATTGAATTCCCCCCCCCCCGATTCCAAACCTCGGCCTCGCTCACTCTCAGACCCTCACTTCTCTCATCTCTGTCTCTGCTGCCTCACAGTGACCCAGCTCCGCTCAACCCTCCCTCTCTCTGAGTTTCCGGCACCGCACCCAGCTACCAGCGTCTCCTTCAACGTCGCCGTGCGCATCCGGTCCCTTTCTCTGCATCTCACCCGAAGATCCGAATCCCGAACTCGAAGGTAAGAAACTCAAACCCTATCCTATTTTATTTTGTTGTGATTTATATTTTGAGTGGAGATTGGATGAAGGATGGGGTTTATCGGAGATGGAGGATGGGATTTTTGTGAATTGTGTGCTGTGGAGCTTAGATTGTGCATGTGTTATGGTTTGAAATTTGAATGACTCCGTGAAATGCATGTGAATTGTGTTTGTTTTCTCATTTCTGTAATTATTTCGGTTTGGATTGGAATTGATTGTGTAATTAATTTGGATTGGAACCCCTAAATTAATTTAGGGCTCAAATCCGAAACCCAGATTGAATCCCCTAAATTAATTTAGGGTATTTCGAAACCCTAAATTAATTTAGGGGTTTCAATCTTTGCAACCCCTAAATTAATTTAGGGTTTTGAATACAGCCTGTCTCTAAAATAATATTAATATATATATATTAGGATTATTAATATGACTAATAATTAACTATATATTAAAAAAATTACGATAAAAAACTATATATTATAAAAATTTAATCAAGAATTTCTAGTCATTTTACGTGATTTCGGATCGACCATGTTTAAAATCTAGTACTTCTGTTCATGCATAAAAAATAGGTTGAAACCACACTAATTAACTCTCTTATATAATATAACTAATTAACTCTCTGTTGATGTTCACGTACAAAAGCTATTTATAAAGACCAGTTGTCTGGGAATAATTCGTTCCTTGCCACGGGCAGATCAACAACATATAATATATATATATATATATATATATATTAACTGAAAGCAACGTAATGCATGTTTGTTTAATTTATATTTATTTATTTTTTTATTATAACTCATATATCTGAAGGTTTCTTTTTCAGATTTGGGGGATTTTTTTGGTAGAATATTTATTTTCTTGCAACTTCTTACAGATTTGAATTTTTATTCTTTAGATCTGTATTTTTTTTTATTTTTTAAATTTTTTTCATGCAACTTCTTACAAATCCAAAGGTTTATTCTTTAGATCATATTCGCTCTAATATTTTGGTAGAATAATTTTTATCTTGCAACTTCTTACATATCCGAATGTTTATTCTTCAGATTTGTGTTTGTTTGGTTTTTTTTTATTGTTTGGGGTATGATTTTTAGTTTTTTGGAATGGGTATTTTCGGTTTCCTTATAGGATTAGAATGGCTTCATTTTTTTGTTGGATATGGACTTTTCTACCTTACTTAAATAAAGTTAATTTATTAACAACATATAGTGTATTTGTTGTTAATATACTTTATTACATTTATAACCAAATGATAGTGTGATACTTTTTTTTATTCTACTTTTCTTTTATGTTCATTATATAGTTGTTATGTTTTCTATTATTTCAGATTTCTTGTTTGCTTTAGTTCATGGATATGTCAGCGGATTCGAGTGCGAGCTCTCATTTTCAGGCCGAGGGCACCCCTACCCCTATCCCTACACCTACACCTACCCCTCCTACTCATACCCCTACCCCTAGCCCTACAGCACCTTGCCCCGCCCCCAAGCCCAGCAAGAAACCTGCTTCAATAGTTTAGAGTCATTTCACCAAATTAGAGGGTGGTGACTCAAGTAACCCCCAAACCAAGTGTAACCATTGTGGCAAAATTTATGGATGCCACTATAGGAAACATGGCACCTCTCAATTAAAGGTGCACTAAGAAGAGCAATGCAAAAAAAGTCCAATATTAAGATCATTACAAGATAAAAGCCAATCTAGGCTAGAAGTTGGACTTCAAAAAATGGCGGATGGGACTAGTGGGGGTGCAAGTTTGAGGGGGTATACTAAGTATGATCCCGATGAGTGTAGAAGACATCTAGCTCGTATGGTCACAATGGACGAGCTACCTTTTCAAATTGTAGACGGGAAATGGTTCCAAGCGTATTCTCACTACTTGGAACCAAGGTTTAATATTCCCTCTCGCCACACGGTGGCAAAGGATGTAAAAAAGCATTTTTACATTGAAAATGAGAAGTTGAGGGGTCAATTGGCAGATCAATTTGTTTGTCTCACCACTGACACTTGGACATCGATCCAAAATTTTAATTATATGTCTTTTGACTGTGCATTTTATTGATTGCCATTGGACATTACACAAGAAAATTATAAAATTTTGTAAAATCACCGATCATAAGGGTGAGACAGTTGGGAAGGCCTTGGAGGCCTCAATAAAAGAGTGGGGTTTGAGCCGAGTTGTTACAGTCACAGTCGATAATGCCTCGTCTAACGATGTTGCATTAAGAAATTTGAGAACTTATCTTAGAGAGGCAAATAAGACACTTATGGGTGGTGAGTGTCTGCATGTGAGATGTGCAGCACATATTCTGAATTTGATTGTCAGTGATGGTTTGAGAGATCTTCATGACTCGATTGCTCGAGTTAGGACTGCTGTGAGATGGGTGAGATATTCTCCTTCAAGGTTGGAGAAATTCAAGGTTGCTGCGAGATCTGCGGGTCTAACATCTAAGAAGGGTCTTTGTACTGATATGCCTACACGATGGAACCCAACATTTCTGATGTTGGAGGCGGCCCAAGAATGTAGCCTGGCATTTGCATTATTGGGTGATGAAGACATCCAATATGTAAAATATTTTGATGATCACGGAGGATTGGGGAAACCCGTAGCTGATGATTGGGAAGTTGTAACTATTTTTGTAGACTTTTTTACGATATCACCACGAGGCTATCTGGAACTTTGTACCCTACATCCAATGTTGTATGCCAGCAAATATGTAGGGTAAAAGAAGAATTAGATGACATGGTCGCGGGTGGTCACATTAGGCTGCGGGAGATGGCATTGATTATGAGGTCAAAGTACGACAAGTATTGGGGAGATTTAACTATGGCTAATATTTTGTTATATGTAGCTGTCGTCTTTGACCCGAGGTATAAGTTGGATGGCATGATATTTGGATTAGGCCTTGCGTACGGGCAAGTATGGGCGGAGCTTATTGCAGCAAGGGTTCGGGAAACCCTTACTAGATTATTTGATGAGTTTTCCACCCTGCGGGGTGGTAATATTGCGGCACCTACATCTACCCCATCAGCCTCAGACTCACAGTTTCCTGAAGTCGAGAGTGGGAAAAGGCGTAGATTGGAGTGGGGTGAGAGGTATGAGCAGACCCCCTTCCTCCGGACTTCTGTAGAGGCTCAGTCAGAGATAGACAGATACTTAGCAGCAGAGATTCTACCATTTTCACGAGATTTCGATATATTAAGTTGGTGGAAGGTGAATGCTGTGAAGTATCCCATCCTTGGAGAGATAGCCCGCACACTTTTGGCCATCCATGTTAGCACAGTAGCCTCAGAGTCGGCCTTTAGCACCGGAGGACGTGTATTAGATTCATTTCGGAGTTCATTAGCTCCTTCCACTGTGGAGGCTTTGATTTGCACGCAGAATTGGATCAAGGGAACTCCAATTCATGTTCCGGATGTTCTTGAGTATGAGGAGGCCGACGTCGAGGAGGAGGGTGATGATCAGTCTGGATCTGGTATTTATTCTAATTTCTTATTTTCATTTATTTATTTTCATTTATTTATTTTCATTTAATTGGTATTCATTAATTTCATTTCAAATTTAATACTTATAGTGATACATGAGACGGCGTCTACGGCTACCTCCGATGCAGTATGACTTTTGTATTGGATTCATCATTGTCATGTTTTGCATAATTTCTTCCCTAATTGTTTTTTGCATTTAAAACTTTGTTTCATTTTTATAACTTTTTAATTCTAATTTGTTTTATTTTTAACTTATTAATATTTCAGGTTTTTTGACTTATTAACTTTTATTTTTAACTTATTGATTTTCAGTCTCACAGCAATCGACATTCGACACAACTCAGTGAACTCACAACTACAGCTCCACCCCCAAATTTAATTTTCTTAGTTTACAATTATTGTAATGTTGCTACAATAGTTAATTATACAATTTGTAATATTTATTTTTTTTAGAAGAGTTTGTAATAGTGTAATAGTTTATTAGTTCTCTTAATTTGTATAATTGTAAACTATTTAAGTATTTATTGTAAAATACTTAATATCTACTTATCAAAAAAAAAATATTTCTTTTCTGTTTTTAAATTTATATTTTTTTTTAATATAAATAATGGGCCCAAAGTGGCCCAAAATGAATTCTGGGCCCAAAAACTGATTCTGGGCCATTTAGGGCCCAGAAAAAAGTACTGGGCCGGAGGCCCAGTACCATGTGCGGGGGTGCGGACAGGCACCCCGGGCAGCGGACGGGGGACCCAAAAAATCCCCCCCCCCCCCCGCATTTGCGGGGGCGGGTGGCGGGGGAGTAGGGGGCGGGTATCACCCCTAGCTAAGGATCAGGATTATGGAGCATCGGTGAGATGATTATTTAAGTATAGTGGATTATTTATAGAAGATTTATGAGAAGTGGCGGATTTTATTAAGAGATTTTGTAATATTCTGATGACGTTATATTTTGGATTCTATAAATATATTGATGAATTGTGAGTTTTAAGTTATAGGGAGTAACTTTTCGATCCCTGCGTGAACGGGGCGTAACAATAAGGGCCATTATGATAATAAGATCTAAACAATCGAATTTAAAAAATTATGAAAAAATTATAAATAAAAAAAAATACAATATAGAATTAGCTTGAGAAATCTAAAAGATCCAAAGAACAACAAATCTTATAAATTCTTTATGTAACAAGCTATAATAATTTTAAAGAAAATATTGTCAATCAATTTCGTTACCTAACATTAAGGTCACGTATGGATAATAAGATGAAATCTGATAGTTTTAGATAAAAGTTAAAATTTGAATAAAATATTGTTAGGATATTATTTTTTTAAAATTATTATTATTTTGGGATTTGAAAAAATTGAATCGTTTATTATATTTTGTGTAAGATTTTAAAAAGTTGTAATAATGAAATGAAACTATCTATGTATCCAAACAGGATCTAGTTTAATTTGTATACAATTTATTGAATAATATTTAATAATTATACTTATTATTACTATTTTTAGCAACATAAAAAATTAGAAGCAATATGATAAAATATGATCATGATAATGAGCAAAGAGAAAAGCAAAAAAGTAAAAAGAAAAGAGTAGATGACTTGAAGAAGTGCCAAAGGCAATTAAATAGAATCCAAGGGGAGAAGAAAAGGACTCCGTTACTTTGGAATAGAAAGCCCGGGGAAGGTGGATTAGAGATCACGTCTTGCTTAAGACTCAAGAGTGGGTTCCCAAAGGGTATAATTTTGGCCGTAGAAGATTAACCCCTCAACTTCCACACCTATAAACAGGATCCGTACTAGGTTTATTAAAAGAAAATTTAGTATATATATAATTTAATATGATAGGTTATATATATTTTATAATTAAAAAATTTACGCTAATTTCTAAATAGATGAACTTTTATAATTCATTTTATAAAGAAAAATTTTATTTATAAGTGGACGTGGATAATGTATCAAGGGCTGAGCATCGACAATGTCGGAGTCGGAGTGCCCTAGCTCTGACTCCGACTCCGACTTTGTCGGAGGTTGAATCCGACCTCTGATTCTGACTCCAATTTGTATAGCCTCTGATCCAACTCCGTTTCCGATTTGTTGGAGGAAAGTCAAATTTGAGCTTTTTTATTGGACTTTTTTTCTTAACCCATTTGAAATTTCAATTTGATAATTTTGGACTCTCACTAATTGGTTTTGAGCTTCCAGTTTTCATTTTTTTAATAAATATTTTTTTAATTTCAATTTTATTAAAATTCTCACTCTGACTTTGATTTTTTTGGTTAAAAAAATTTTGACTCCGACTCCCAAATAAGTGCGAAGTCAAATTTTTAGATTTTTGCTCAGTTCTAAATATATCTAGTAAACTGTTTACATGACATAAAGATTTGAAATATAAATTTAAAAATTTAAAAATTACAAATTAAATCTTATTATTTAAGTTAAGTAGATATTATATTCTATATACCAATTTAAAAATAGAAGAACTCTCTTACAAAATCTATCATTTGTCAAAATAAAATAAAATTCGTTCGTACACACGAAGCAAAGGCATTGAAAAGATGGTAGCTACACGCGAAACTAATGAGGCTACACTATGGTAGCAATCACTCACGATTTCAAAATCCCATAATCGATCATCGATCGGCCATTGTTTTTCAAGTTTAACTGTAAATCGTTTACATAGTTAATTGGAATGAGATGAATTAAAATAAAAATTAAAAATTAAATAAAATATTATTAGTATATTATTTTTTAATAATATTATTATTTTAAGATTTAAAATTTAAAATTATTTATTATATTTTATATAAAAATTTTAAAAAATTATAATAATAAAATAAAATATTAAATGCAAGTATAGAAATATAAAAATATTTTTACGCATCTTTTAACGCGCCATGCATGTGTACAGATTCGTACATGCATGTGGGTACAACTTAAAGGACATACAACTAAGGTGTTCCCCCGTGTATCCAGATGAAGATCCTGTTTGGCTTTACATTTAATATACATGAACGTGTGTATGTGTGTGGGGTAGTAATAGGGTTATTTTTTTATTACTATCTATTTATTATTTATATATATTTAAAATTTTGTTATTATATTTTAAATAACTTTTTAATATCCTTAATTATTAATAAAAAATAAAAATATATATATAATTTTATTAATAATCACTTTCTTAACTATTAAGTAAAATAAAAAATTTTAAAAAAATTAAATACAAAAAAAAAAAAAAATAGATAATATGATTATAGTAATCCTATCATTTTTTCATATGTGATGCATAATATTTTGCGTGGGAATCAGAAACATTAATTGATAGAACGGTTTTTTTTAAATTTTCTTTTGCAGTAATTAAATATCGAGAGAGAATAATGGTAGTAAAAGAAAAGATTGTTCAAGGATAAGGACATTAAAGAACCTCTTGTTTCTAGGTGTTATCCATTTCTCTTTTTTATGTTTTGCACTTACAAATCGTTGGCTGGATTGCCAATAACAAAATGGATTGTCCAATAATATAAGTCGTGAGCTTGAAAGTTTGAGGCAAATCTTCTAAAACAAGCAAACCTCTTGGAAAAAAAGAAAAAAAAAAAGATTTTTCTTGACAAAAGACTTCTTTTAGACTTGCACGTCAAAACTCATACTAATAATTATTGTAATGAAATAAAAAAGATCGACTAAAATTATTAAATCTCCATTTAATGGAACTCCTATTTTCCATTTTTCTTTCGGTTATATTTGAATAAAAAAATATATATTTCAAATATCAATATTTTATTTTAAGAGAAATTATATTTATAATCATAAAGTCTCACTTTTTTAAAAAGAAATAAGTAAATATGTGATCCCTCTAGAAAAAATAATTTTTTAATAGTAAACTCTATTTTTAAAAAAAAAAAAACATACCGCTTACGCAATCTATAACTATATCTAGCATTACTATTTTTCTAATGTAACATGAAATTCATAATTGGGTAAAGGTCAAAATCCAGTCTATATGCCACAAAATTCAAATCTAAATTTTTATACATAATCTAAACAAAACATTTAAATACTGACTAAAATTCAATAACTTCTCCCCACATTAAGGGTACGTTTGGGTAGTGAGAATACTTGAGAAGTGTTGAGAATAGTTATGAGTAGAGATTGGAGTGAGTTTGTGGGTCTTATTGAGAGTATTTTGAATTGTTTGGATGTGTGAAATATGTTGAGTTATTGACTTTTAGATAAGTAGTTAAAAAATGTGTGGGTCCCATAAATATTATAGTGATTTTATTTTTAATAATAAATAATATAGTGATTTTATTATAGTGATTTTTTAATATTAATAAATATTGTAGTGATTTTATTTTATTTTTATATATAATAATGATAAATATTATAATGATTTTATTTTTAATTTATAAATAATAGTGATAAATATTATAATGATTTTATTTTCATATATATAATAGTGATAAATATTATAGTAATGTTATTTTTTATTTATATATTATAGTGATTTTATTTTTTATTTATATATAATAGTAATAAATATTATAGTGATTTTATTTTTTATTTCTTTTTTATTTATATTTAATAGTGATAAATATTATTGATTTTTATTTTTATTTTTATTTAATAGTGATAAATATTATAGTGATTTTATTTTTTATTTATATTTAATAGTGATAAATATTTTAGTGATTTTATTTTTTATTTATATATAATAGTGATAAATATTATTGATTTTATTTTTTATTTATATTTAATAGTGATAAATATTATTGATTTTAATTTTAATTTATATATAATAATGATAAATATTATAGTGATTTTATTTTTTATTTATATTTAATAGTGATAAATATTATAGTGATTTTATTTTTATTTATATATAATAGTAATAAATATTATAGAATGTTTGTGAATAATTATAAATAGAGATTGAAGTGGGTTTGTGGGTCCCATTGAATATTTTAAATTATTTGACATGTAGAATATTTTTAATAGTACGAAAATACTTAAAAAGTACTGAAATATATTCGTTATTCAAACGCAGTCTAAGTCATCTAAAAAGCATCATAAATTATCGGTTTGGGGTACCAAGGCGCAAATAGGTTGCTTTGATTGAGGCGCAAACCCATCGAGGTGTTAAATAAAAGAAAAGAATCCATACACAAGTCTTTTATGGTTTAATTACGAATAGCTAGCCAACATCGCTAACTACCAAAAATATGACTATATTTTGAGTTTTAGTTGGTGTCTTATGGAATTAATGGTCAAAAAGACAATAAGTACCTACAATGATTTTTTATAATTTCAACAAGACAGAATTAACACATTACGAAATATTTATTAAGACAATTGTTTATTTTTTAGAGTTTTTATCCTAATTCTATAATTTAGATTGTGTTTGAATGTTAAATTGAGTTAAGTCGAGGTGATAAAATATTGTTATAATATTATTTTTTAGTATTATTATTATTTTGAGATTTGAAAAAGTTGAATTGTTGATTATATTTTTTATTAAAATTTAAAAAAATTATAATGATAAATTAATGTGAGTTTAAGAAGCAAACGAAATCTTGGAGCGAGAGAAATAGACACATATATATAATAAACCCGCAACATTTATAGTTACTCGGATGAATTTCTCGATTAACATTAAATTATAAATAAACATAACTTAATTTATTTGATTCTAAATTTAGAGTTGAGCCAATAACTCAAGACGAACCAATCTTCCTAGTATTATTGTAGGAACAAATTTATTCATACCATAATACTGGATAAAGTCAGATAATATAATCGGACCAATTAATCCAAACAAATAATTAAACTCAACGAATATAATAATATAAAGTAGCCATTTGTCATTGGGGGATGGGTGCTTTTATGCAATCAGTCTAGCTGGCAAACAGCTGGAATTTCTTTTTAGAATAAATCCTATCGATATTTGGGTAAAAGTGACATCTAAACTAATGTACATTAATTATAAAACATATCAAAACCCAAAATTTAAAAGAAATAAAGAAATAATTACGATTACCTAAACCATCTTATTTATTTTATTTTATTTTTTAGGTGAACTTTAAGCATTTATAATTTATTACAATTTCCTGATTGAATTAATGTCACAATCTATGCATCGTCAAAGTCGTATTTACAATCATTATGCTTATCGGAATAATTCCTGTTGATTATAAGTGCTTGATGTTGATATCCTTGAATGCTCCATAAACCCTATTTAATTATTATAGTTTAATTTAATATGAACATTAGTTATAATTATTACAAAGAGACGACCTGTTCAAGTTTTCACTTGAAACCCATATATATATATATATATATATATATACAATGAAGACAGCTCGAAATAATTTATCAGATTTTTAATCTGAAAATTAACATAAATTGTTTAATCATCGCACTAAGATCCATTTAGATAAGAAAACGATTTTATTTTATCTCATCTCGTCTAATTATTATAATTTTTTTAAATTTTTATATAAAATATAATAAATAATTTAATTTTTTTAAATTTTAAAATCATAATAATATTAATAAATAATATTTTATTTAATTTTTAATTTTTATTTAAAATTATTTCATCCCATCGTATCATCATCATCTAAATGTGTCTTGAAAGTTTAATGGAGGCCAGCTTGGGTTTCAAGCCGATTCAGATGTCAGCAAAAATTTGGATGGTGGCTGATTATTAATCAGCTAATTTCTTCGATTAGGGTTTAATTAATTCTTAAAAGTTAAAACTCATTCAAATTACAGTGGTTGTTAGCTTGTTTTTTTCAGAACTAACACCCACATATATAATAAAGCTTATGTTAATCCAATCCAGCTTTACACTTTCTTTGTCAGCATAAATCTTTATGTGCAGCAATCACTTCACAGCTACAGCAGCCACCACATCTAGAAACTTTGCCAACAAAACAAGAGAACAAAAATCAAGTGCATATCAGTTCTTGATTTTTTCTTAAATAATTTGTATAAATCTTAAATAGATAAATTTATACGAATTTTTATAAAAAAAATTTATATGATAAATATTTTAATCATAAAAAAATTATATAGAAACATTTATATGACTTGATTTAGTTTGTTATATTATACAATTATTTTTATTATAAAATAAATTTGACAGTTATATGAAATCACGTTAATTTATAAGATTATTTTTATGTAATTTATTTTTAACTATATCATTCTTTTTTAAAAATTACTATAATTAATTTAAAAAAGGTTTTAAATGCATGTAAACAATAAATAACTTTTTTCACAAGAGAGCGATTTAGTAAAATTCTAAAAACTAAAAATTCTACTTAATTCCTACTGCAATTACGAACCGACACAAAAAGTTGATGTATAAAATACACGCGACAAGCAGACATTGGTGATATGAAAATAAGTGAGAATTAGGTACGTTCGTAAGTAGGTGTATTATGAGTAATGTTAGGTATAGTCGTAGAATGTATAAATATTATATAGTCATTTAAAAAAATAAATAAATACGAGATTCATATGAAAATAAATTAATTTTTTAATAATGAACTTCATTATTTTTTAAAACGACTGCACGATATTTATGCATTCAATGATTATATATAGCATTACTTATGTATTATTGAGTTCTCGGAAAAAGTCTTTGGACTGATTAGTTGAAGTGATTAGCACTTAACATGACCACAATTAGAAGAGTGTAAAATGTAAGCAAGAGTCAGTTTCATGATGTATTTATTACCCATTACATGGATCATAGCTTAATGAGTTATCATTTTTTAAAAAAATAAAGATAAAACTAAAAATCATAGCGCATGATTTTTACTTTTCAAGAGAACGACATCATAATTGGCCAAATATTTATGCATGATCCTCCTCGCTTTTATTAATGGGTGTTTTTTTAGTGTAATTTTCACCAATAATGGAGAGGAAAAAAAATATCAAAATACTCTACTTTTTGTTGAATATTTTAATCATTTAGCATGAAATTAAGTGAGATACAACGAATTAATTAATAATTAAAAATAACAGGAAATACAAATTTAATTGAAAATAATTAACGAGATATCAATGATCCTGCTAAAAAAAATTCTAAGTAACTTTGCTACTTAATTATCCTAAAATGATGATAGAATAATCACCTTGTTGGTAAAAAAATGAGTATTTGTTTCTTTTGGGTTATTTGAAAGACAATTGACAAAGAGAAATATCGATTTTACGAATTAAAATAATTTTTTTATATAAATTTACGTGATTTTACATCAAAATTATGTTATGATAAAAAAATTAAAATACAACATGTCTAAAGAAATTTTTTCAAGGTTAACTCGGGATATGTTTAGAAATAATTTTCATCCCATCTTATCTCATATTATTTTCTTTTCATAAATTATTTAAACACAAATACTTTCAAACTGAACGTCCTGACATCACTCTAATGACAAACTACCATCGAAACTTGCACAGGCAGGTGGGCGAGAAATATGAAGAACATGTAATATTCTAATTATAGGCATGAATAGGTTTAACAGTGAACGTTTGCTGGGTAAAATGAGTAAGGGAGCCACGCCGCATTAATTGCACTACTCCCCGAACTCCAAGCTGCATTAATGACGCTATCCTAGCAGCAAGACCGCAATAACTAATTGTGACTAAATGATCAGTAGAAAGAACATAGGCTATTCAAATTCAGGGATGAGCTGTCCCTACCAAAAATATAGTATAAAAGTCAATCCTCATGTATAAAAAACTTTCTCTAATTTCTCTAAATTTATGTAGGAACTACTAAAGAGATATATTGACTTTAACATTAGAGACTATCCGCCTCCTGCTCTTCGTGCTTGCTTAAATTTGCAGGTGAAAGATCTAAAATTTTAGTTGCTAAAACACAACCTAAAGGTATGCAAAACACGATATTAACAATCTTACTACTACTTATAAAATTTTTATCTTATCTCATTTCTAAGTATTTCCTAAATCTTTTACTATTCCACGTCTGGAGGACCTGAAAGGCATTTTGAGGATTGTGAAGCTCGCATTTGTCAAATAAAAAGTTTTTTTTTTTTAGAAGCAATGCTACATAATTTTTCTAATTTTTATATATTATATTTTTTAAAATATTTTTTGAATTTATTATTTTTAAGTTAATTCAATTAATTAATTAATTATTAAATATTTAATAAAAAATAAAAAATGTGGTGGGTAGAAACTATGCTTTTAAATTTCAATAAATGTGTGGTAATAGTGATGGAGTTTTGTTTTGCGTTTTTATTATTGACGTCATTTATAGTGTTTGATGCTATCACGTTTCCCTGCCGACGCAGTCCGACCCGAGGATCCGGGATTCTGTAAAACGTGGTTGATTTACCGACACGTGTCCATGAAGGTGTCATTGGGGAGTGGGGAAACGTGGTCCCCACTTCTTTGAAAAAGACCACTTAACAGTTAAACGCTGATACTTGTGGGGTGGATGGGACCACGTGTCTATTTTATAGACATCATTGGATGCTGCCCTCTTCATTTTGGGTACTGTCTTGTTCTGTCTCGCAGAGTCACAGTTCACTTACACCTAAGCCACCTCGATAAGAAATGATACTTTCTCATGTTTCCAAAAAAAACCCAGTACTACTTGACCCTTCTGTATTTTTAGAGAAAGTATGGTTATTTATGGAAGAGGAATGATATGTCAGCTATTTTTTATTTATAATTTTTTTTATAAAATGTGTGATGTTTTTTATAATATATAAAATGTGAAATGATAAATAGTGATTAATAAAAATAAATTTTTTTAATATTATGTATATTTATTTAAAAAAACATAATATTTATTATTAAAAAATAAACATTTTAATATAAATTTTTGATTCACTTTTTTTTTAAGATGAATTTTGTTAGTATAAATCTCGCAAAACCTCTTTATAAAAAGTGGACATCACTTTAAAAAAATCTAAAAAAACACCTTTTATTTGTTTGTGAAACTCATTTTTTTATAAAAGATAAAATTTATCTATTTGAGATTTATATATTGTATTACAACTTTAAAAAAAATGTGTGAAACTAACATATTATAAAATAATATAAATAATAGAATTTGTAAACGCCGCACACTCTATTTAAAAAATAGTGAGTTTGACTATTAAAAAATATTTTTTTTGAGTCTCAAATTAATAATTTATCAATTTTTTTAATAAAAATATGCCACACTTGCACACTGTATTTAACATTTTTTTTTATATTTATAGATTCAACATTTCTGTTTAACCAAAAATAGCATCTTGGATATAGGTGTTAGAAGTAAATATTTGTTGCCGACAATCGAAACTAGTAAATTATATTTTCTCCTTAAAAATAATAAAGTGCCATTACAATTATAATTTGATACGAGACGGATTCTTAGAGATGTGGGCATCGATAATTAAGTTATAGATTCATTGCTAATCAATGCCGCATTCAATAATCAAGACTTTGATTACAATAATTTTAATGTGTCCATCAGCTACTTACCCCATTTTCCGACTACTCCAATCCGTCTATTAAATTTTTAAATGTCTTGGTATTTAAAATTTAAATTTTATAAATTAAATTATTTTTCGTGAATAGTATGTGCTGTAAAATATTTCAAATAAAAATATTTTATATTATTTTATTATCTTTTTGCTTTAATTATTGACTCATAATTTTTTTGTTCTCTTCATAACAAATGATAAAATAACATCATACCATATTTTGATGAAAAATATTTTAATTATAAAAAAATTTTCCCAAAAAAAATTCATAACATAACATAACGTAATTTAATATAATATATTAAATTGTACATCGATTTATACTTTAAATAATATTATATACAGTCGTGAAATGTACATATATCTTACAGTCGTTTTAAAAAATAGTGAAATTCATTATTAAAAAATTAATTTCTTTTTATGTGGATTTCATATTTATTCATTTTTTTTAAAACGACTGCACGATACTTATATATTTATGATTATAAATATTATATCTCTTATACTTTATGTATCATTCTTAGATATTTTAAAATCTTATCATTGATATATTTAAGTTAGTTTTTATATTTTTTTATTAGAATACGTGACATAAATTTTCACATACCAAAATTAAATCGGTTAATGATGGACAAACTTCGAGGACTGGGGAGGTTGTTTGACTGGCATCTTGTTGTTCATAGATTCTATGGTGAGGCGCTTCATTCAGATCAACTAAACAGGGTCGTCGTTTTTGGCGTGTAGCTGGGTACGTACAAGTTAGACGTGTCATCAATCGGTCGTTCAAACTGTGCTCAAGGATTTATCATCGCTGTTGCCTTTCAGTATGGTTCAATTCCGACCAATCGAGATTCGTACAATTTGTTAATTTAAACATATTTTTTAATTTATATTTATATTACAATGTGGTTCATGTATTGAATCATACGATGGTCTTATTGCATTAAATATTAAAATTTATATTGATTACTTAAAGCATTAGGAAATTTTTTTTTATAAAATCTTAAAATATGCAAGTCTCATATATTTCATTTATAAAAATAATAAGAATTTGAAACTCACGGAAAAAATCAATTTTTTTTATAATAAATCTTATTTTTTTAAATAAGGATACATGATTTTTACATGTCTATATTTAATATTATTCTAAATTTTAAATAATATGTCTATCTATTTTCAAATTATTAAAAATAAAAAATTATAACAATTATATCATCAACTGGATTACAAAAAAGTCAAAACATTGATTGACGACAACAGTGTCTGTCATTTTAGGAACTGAAAAACTGGTTTTCAGGCCAGAACTGACATCATCTGTTTTCTCGTGGGCATGCAATAGATAGGAGATCCCGCTCCGGCTCCTCTGTACACAATTAAAGTCCATGAATTATAAATAGACATGTTCCATTTCAGATGTCATGCTTACCTATGAGAACGGAACAAATACAAAACAAAACAAAGAGTATTCTCGTACATCTCTACACTTTGTTCATTATTATGATTATAATTAATTGGATTTTAATTTTTTTTTATATATATTATTAATAGAAAAATCAACTTTGTAGTACTAGAAAAATAGACCCTTGGTTTGTAGAAAATGATGGATCCAGTTATTTTCTTGAATACTGTAATGTATCGTACTTATCAAATAAAAAAATATCTGATTAGAAAACGAAATGCCCACGAATATAATAAACTTTCCATTTATATATTTATATATTATAAAATAAAAAGTATTAAAATAATTTTATGAAATTCACTATAAAAAAATTCAAAACATAAAGATATTTGTTAATAAAGTTCATATCAATAGTATATTGTTTGAGGCTTTGAACTAATGTTGTGTTATATGTAGAAGCAGGTGCGAGTCTCGCACACATCATTAGAAAAAGAAAGCAGCTAGAGTCATCAAGAAAACTCATTGAAGATTTGTACCGACAGTGTTTTTTTTTTTAAAGCATTTTTTATATTTTTTTAAAAAAATAAAAAATATAATACTAAAAAATAAACAAATACAAATCTTTAAAAAGAAAAAATGCACGATTAATACAAATGATAGATACACTTTCTCGGTGTACCTCTTTTTTTTTTAGAAAAAATGAAGAGTTTATTATTAAAAAATAATTTCTTTATGTAAGTTTTATATATATATATATATATTTAAATGAGTACACAAGCTTGCAAACAGTATCATTTATTAACTATAAATATTTATTTTCTAAGTTAATGTTTATATTTTAATTTTTAAAGTTTTTACTGCAAATAATTTTGCAAAGAAACACCAAACGTATGAGCTGTAGTAACGGTGGTCCACAGTCGTAAAAGCATAATATATAATTTATTAAATAAATGATAATTTAAAAAGAAAAATAAATATAAAATTTATATGAAAATAAAATTAATTTTTTAATATTAAACTTTATTTGTTTTTCAAAATAATTAAAAGATACTTATTATAATATAAAAGATCGGGTACCAGCTCATCTGTTGCTTCCGCCACAAGCGCGGGCCGTGCGGAACCCTCTCGCCATTACTGAACTTCTAAGGGGCAAATACGTCAAACAATCGAACCAGGGATGATAATATTTATTTTTACTTTTTTAGTAACAATTTCGGAAAGAACAAAAATAGATTTAAAAAAAAAAAAAAAAAAAAGGTGGGGTGTGGGGGCGGGGGTTTGGAGCTTTTCCAACGTCTTGCCTTTTAAGTGACACCTACCACTGATACCATCACCTCCGTCGCCAATTCCATCTCTCGCATTCCCCCACCTCTCTCTCTCTCTCTCTGAAACTGAAACCATAGAGGATCGAAACCTGATTTTTGGATCTCCCATTGCTCTACCTTGGAAGGCACGGCCTTCTCCAACATCGTCCACTCCTTCCATATTATCCGAGAGCATCTCCCGAAGCTGCATTTCTTTCTGTAAGCTTCTTTTTTTCCGCGGACGTATTGTTTGTGTGCTACTGTGCTCGTGTGTGAACCAGTGGAGTCACCGAACCGACTAATTAAGAAGTGGATGTAGAAGCGTCTGATTTGTGTTTTTGTTTTTTGTTTTTAAATTAAATATATCCATTCTGTTTTCCGAAACCATTTAGTTTATGTTTGAGTTCTTACTTCTCTTTTTTCTTCTTTTTTGGCCCGTTATCGTCTTTGATTTATAATTTTATTCAGTGGAGATTGAAATAAATTTATACCCTTTTTTTATTTTTTAATTCAGGTTTTAAAAAATATCAATTTTGCTTTGTTATCGTGTTTGTATTGGTGTTACTCGTCTAAAAGTTCTTCATAGTGTCTCTGAATATTTGGATCTTGAAGAATTTACTGATGCTGTAAGCAAAATAATTTCTCAACGTGTACGATACTGTTTCTAATTCTATACTCTTTTTGACTGTTATGAAATGTCTTCTGAATTATCGGAGATCTTCGGCAGCAAATTACTCTGTAAATAGATCTTGATAACTGACTTCGTTGCTTTGGCATGCGTCCTAATTTGATACAATGTACCCCTGTTGATTGAGACCTGAGACAATTCTTAGCACTTCCGCTTGGCTCTGAACCATTCTACTGTTAATTGCATGGAATCGTGGATACCTTTCTGGTTTTTTACCCCAGATGAAAACTTTGTAAATTTTCTGAATTATTTTCCCCCAATTAACTCGCAGTTGTGCAAATCTTACTATCTAGATGGACCGACGGAGTTGGCCGTGGAAGAAAAAATCATCCGACAAGGCAGCTGCTGAAAAAGCGGCTGCTGCTTCTCAGTCTGATCAGGTGAATTTATTGGCATCAATATTCTTACTAGCTTAAACAGTTTTATAATGAATGAGGGTTTATCTGTTCTTTTTTCCATCTTTCATGCCTGCCATTTATTGATTGCTACCCGTGGTTGTTTGGTTCCTCTGCTTTTAAGACTATTCCTGAATCTATCTAATCGGTACTTTTTATTAGTTTGTGTGCTAATTTTCAACATGTTGAACATCTTTGTAATTTTAGTTTAAACAGTTCTATAATGAATGGGGGTCTGTCTGTTCTTTTTTCCATCTTTCATGCCTTCCATTTATTGATTGGTTCCAGTGGTTGATTTGTTCCTCTGCTTTGAAGAACATTCGCGAATCTGCCTAATTGGTACTTTTTATAGTTTGTGTGCTAGTTTTAAACATGTTGAACGTGTTCCTAATTTCCTTCTGCAAGTTGATCACTAGCTTTTATGTTCTTTGCTTAAGTTTAAGTTTCTGCCTTGATATGTTCTCGACTATGGTGAGGCCAAGAAACTATACGTGGCCACCAAGGTCTCTGTTTCCCTTATCCAACTGTTCTTTTTCCTTTTGAACCTTCTGTCGTACTTTTTATTGTCTCTGTCTTAGGACTTATATTTGAAGCCTCATCAGACCATAGTTATTTAGTATCTCATGAATATTCCCAATAAGAATGCCTCGTCAGACTATAGTTATTTACCATGTCATGAATATTCCCAAAATAATTCTTATAATAGTTTTATCAACGTATCGACTGCCGAAGTGGGACACGTTTACCTTTCTTGCTCGATATTTTATCTTATGTTTCCTTCTAATAGTTATACTATTAAAGTTGGCAGGATATATCCACACATGCCTTTGTGCATGCATAATTGAGTTGAGGATTGACATTGATAGCTATAGATGATGCTAGTTTTTACAATTTCTTAACTGTTAGGCATTTTTATTGAATAACTCTGCAGCTACTCTTTGTGGCTTACTTATTTTATGAAACAGGATAACTACAAAAAACCGAACTATGTTCAAATTTCTGTGGAGTCATATGCGCTTCTGACCAGTTTGGAGGATCAAGTGAAGACATATGAGGAACAGGTGCAGACACTGGAGGATCAGAATAAGGAATTGAATGAAAAGCTGTCAGCAGCTCATTCAGAGATGACTACCAAGGAAAACTTGGTAAAGCAGCATGCCAAAGTTGCTGAAGAAGCCGTCTCAGGTAGGATGCTGATCTAATATTTTTCATATATGAATAACTGCCGGTTGACTGCTAGAGGGTATCTCAATTTATCTTGGATTGAACTTTTCAAATCAATACCTACTTTTCTGCAGGTTGGGAAAAAGCTGAAGCAGAAGCCCTAGCATTGAAGAATCATCTGGAGTCTGTCACGCTTGCAAAACTCGCTGCTGAAGATCGGGCATCACATTTGGATGGCGCTCTGAAAGAGTGCATGCGACAGATACGTAATCTGAAGGAAGATCATGAACAGAAATTGCAAGAAGTTGTTCTTACCAGAACCAAGCAGTGGGACAAAATTAGGCTTGAGTTTGAAGCGAAGATAGTTAACTTAGAGCAGGAACTCCTAAAGTCTGCTGCTGAAAATGCTGCCCTTTCAAGATCTTTGCAGGAACGTTCAAGCATGCTAATCAAGATAAGTGAAGAAAAGTTACAAGCTGAGGCTGACGTTGAGCTCTTGAAGAGCAATGCTGATACATGTCAGAGGGAAATAAATTCTCTTAAATACGAACTGCACATAGTTTCCAAAGAGCTGGAAATTCGTAATGAAGAAAAGAACATGAGTGTGAGGTCTGAAGAGGTAGCTAACAAGCAGCATATGGAGGGTGTTAAAAAAATAGCTAAGCTTGAAGCAGAGTGCCAAAGATTACGTGGTCTCATGCGGAAGAAGTTGCCCGGTCCTGCTGCAATGGCCCAAATGAAGCTAGAGGTTGAGAATTTAGGCCGAGATTATGGAGAAACTCGATTAAGAAGGTCTCCTGGTAAGGCTTCAAGTCCACACCTCTCTCCAGTGCCCGAGTTTTCCAATGATAATACTCAGAATTTCCATAAAGAGAATGATTTTCTCACCGAACGTCTATTGGCAACGGAAGAAGAAACAAAGATGCTCAAAGAAGCTTTGGCAAAGCGTAACAGTGAATTGCAGGCTTCAAGGAGTTTGTGTGCTAAGACGGCTAGCAAGCTCCAAGTTTTAGAAGCACAAATACAAGGCTGCAATCAACAAAAAAGTTCGCCAAAATCTATCATTCAGATCACCGCTGAAGGTTCTTCAAGTCAAAATGCAAGCAATCCACCAAGCTTGACCTCCATGTCTGAGGATGGAAATGATGACGAGAGAAGTTGCGCCGATTCTTTGTCTACATCATTGATTTCTGAGCTCTCCCAATTCAAGAAAGAAATGAACAGCGGGAAATTGAACAAGGTTGAAAACGAAAATCACTTGGAGCTTATGGATGATTTTCTTGAGATGGAGAAGTTGGCTTGTCTATCAAATGATTCCAATGGAGCCAACTTGAATTCTTCCAATAATAAGATACCTGAAACCCCAAATCGGGATTCATCAGAAGTCACTACTCTGACAGATCTCCAGTCTGAACAGCATCGAAATTTAAATGCATTAGAAAATCAGGTATATTCTAGCATGGAATTGTCAGAATCAAATCACGGCTCTCATGTAGATCAGCTGCCGCTGACGAGGCTCCAGTCAAAAATTTCAATGGTATTTGAGTCTGTGCCCAAGAATCCTGATATGGGGAAAATTTTGGAGGATATTAAACTTGTTTTGCTGGAAGCACACGAGTCTCTTCGTCAGCACCCTGTAACTTGTGCTTCCAAGGAAGTTGACTGTTCGGTTGGCACATCTGACCAGAAGTCTCATCCTGCACTGGGTGTGTTAACTGCAGAGAAGGAAATTTCTTTATCCCAGCCAGCTATAGAAACTGTGAAGATAATTAGCCAAGATTTGGCAGCTGCCATTTCACGGATTCATGACTTCATAGTGTTTTTGGGCAATGAGGCAATGGTAATCCATGATATCTCACCTGATGGCAGTGGATTGAGTCAAAAAATTGAGGAGTTCTTCGTCACCTTTAATAAAGTCATGTACAGTAAGACTAGTTTGGATGATTTTGTTCTTGATCTTTCTCATGTTTTGGCTAAAGCCAGTGAACTCAGATTCAACTTCTTGGGCTATAAGGATACTGATGCAGGAATTAGCAGTCCCGATTGCATAGACAAGGTCGCTTTACCTGAGAATAAAGTAGTTCAAAAGGATTCATCAGAAGGAAGATATCATAGTGGTCGTGACCACATTTCCAATCCCACTTCTGACCTTGAGGTTCCTGATGATGGAAATTTAGTCTCAGGGTATGAATCAAATTCCACATCATGTAAGTTCTCATTAGAGGAGTTTGAGGAATTGAAATCAGAGAAAGATACGTTGGTGGTGGATCTAGCAAGATGTACCGAGAACCTAGAGATTATGAAATCACAGTTACAGGAAACCGAGCACCTTCTAGCAGAAGTTAAATCACAATTAGCATCTGCTCAAAAGTCAAACGGCTTGGCCGAGACACAGTTGAAATGTATGGCTGAGTCATACAGATCTCTTGAAGCTCATGCAGCGGAGTTAGAAACTGAGCTGAATTTTTTGCGAGCTAAAACAGGAACTCTAGAAAATGAGCTTCAAGGGGAAAAGAAGAGTCTTCAGGATGCACTGGCTAGATGCGGGGAACTCCAAGAGCAATTGCAAAGGTTAGAATCAAACTTTTACTTGTAGTTGATTGGCATCAGTCACCTGTCTTAGTCATCAGAATGATTAATGGCCTTCTTGGCAATTCTGGGTGTCGTTTTTTAAGGCCAAAATACATTTAGTTTATGCTGATTGGCCAATTAAATGGTTATATATGCATTTCTTTATGCTTTGTATTTCACATGTTTCTGAGACTCGTGGGATACCCTATATTTTCAGGAACGAGAGCTGCTCTGTTTGTGCTGCAGCAGCTGATATTGCTCTCAAGGCGAAACAGGTGAGACCTTGGAAATTATAGTGCACATTTTCATGAAAGCATTATGGTTTTTTTTTCCTGAAAGAAAAAGAAAGAACCTTGATATTCTCCAAACATGTTCAAAGCCTCTCCTTGTATTTACGATTTATTCAGCACGCAAGCATCGAAGCAACAAAGTTTCTTCGCTCATATGCATTGCTTATTTGAGTGCCTGCCTTTTGTCATAGGTTTGTGGATAGGGCTAATCAATATGAAAAAAGGAGAAAATGAATTTAAACTGGAAACTGTTTCTTTCATTACAGGAGACGGAGTTAGAAGCTGCAGCGGAGAAGCTAGCCGAGTGCCAAGAAACCATTTTCCTTCTTGGCAAGCAGTTGAAAGCTTTGCGCCCTCAAACAGAGCTTATGGGATCTCCTTACAGCGAGAGGAGTCAAAGGCATGAAGGTCTGACAGACAATGAACCAGCTACTAGTGGCATGAACTTGCAAGACTTTGATCAAGCCGAAATGGACACTGCTGCTCCTCCCAATGTGCAAAAACTAGGTGCCGAATATCCCATGGACTTGTATAGTTCCCCATGTAGCCCGTCCGATGCTGAAGGAAACCAGCTCCAGAGTTCACCAATCAGCTCAAAACATCCAAAACACAGGCCCACCAAGTCAACCTCTTCATCTTCTTCTACCCCAACACCAGAGAAACAGTCGCGAGGACTCACCCGGTTCTTCTCCTCTAAAGCAAAGAACGGACTCTAGGCTTGCAGCTCGGGGGCAGAGTAATGGATGTTCTGTTGTTAGAAGCACCAAGGTGGGGAGCTCAACCATCTAATATCCTATGGTATTAGAATTAGATTTTGGAAGGTTTTGTGGAGCTCTTTCTGAGAGGAGGGCTTTCCAAACGTCAGGTAATTTATGTAACAAATGGCTGTACATGATATCCAAATATGTGAATTTCTTTTCTTCGATTTTAAATGCCTGGTGTAATTTGGTTAGTGTAACCTTGACATTTTCTGAAAATATTTTGAATATATCGTATGTGGCAGTTTTTTTTCTAGATATGGTCGAACAAACAACACGGATCTGATATTTTAAAAAATTATGTTGGCGGGTGATGAGTTTTAGGCCCATTTGAAACTTGAATTGAGTTGAGTTCAGTCTAATTTTAAGTTGAATCTAACATTTAAATACCCAACTCTCAAATTATTAAATTTATTTCAATTGAAAATTTCTTTACATGTGGGACCTATAACTTTTTTCAACTCAACACATGTTTATACGTGAGATCTATAATCTTTTTTAATTTCTTTACACATGATATTCATAACTTTTTTTAACTTCTTATAAATATTATCTAAACTTATCTTAACATCAAAATGTATTTAAACTTATCTTAAGAGAGTTTCACAAAACTCACTTCATTTCAATTTATTATTATTTATAAAAAACTTAATTCATATCAATCCAACTAAACATCTAAAGGGACCTATGTGCGTATTTTAAGGTTTTCTTTAATCACATCAATTGATATGAAATATTTTAATTAATTTTACATGTCAATCATTTAAATAAAAACTAATTTTGAAAATCAATGGTGCGATTGTAAATAACAAGAATTTGTAAGTGAAAAGGCTTTCACACCGACACATCCATTCGGTATAGACTTTTTCTATCCTTGAGCCCAGTGGGCTTTATCAGGAACTGGTGGCCTTTTTAGATCTCATTTGTTTTTATAGATAAGATAAAATGAAATAATTGAGATTAAAATTAAAAATAAAATATTTTAAAATATTTTTTTAATATTAATGAATTTTAAAAAAATTAAATTATTTATTTTATTTTATATAAAAATTTTAAAAATATTTATAATGATTGAACGAGATAAATTGTAAAAATAAAGAGACATTAATCTCACTTATGCGCCACACTTATCTTTTCTACTGTTTTAGTTTCTGGGCTCACGAGCCGGACTTTATATGGGTTTAGGCCATAGGCTTTAAAGGTGAGTCTTAACACAGTCTGACAGCACGTGAGACCCTTTTTGGTGATTTGTCTGACGTGGTCGTCCTTGTCATCAGCTATATAGGCTATAGCTAGCCGCGTTAGAGCACTTCGAATAGTACTCTATAATACAATTTTTTAAAAAAATATAAAAAGATTTTCTTAAAAATGTCATCCATTTCATCTTTTCTTTTACATTCGACTATATTAACATATTAGATGTGAAAGAAATCATTCATCGTCCTAAACATTTTAAATTAATTTATCTCTCCTGCAGTTTGATTTTTTTCATTTCTTCTAAAGTAATTTATTTTTATTTCGAATTCTCTCTCATTTCGACACTTTCTTCTGGTTAAAGACAAAATCTGAAGTTGAATTAATCTATTATTTTCATTATATTATCTATTATTTTTATTTTTTGAATTAATTTATATTTTGGTTTAGTTTATAAATTTGGATTAATTTAAAAAAGAACATAATTATATGACATATTATATGGAGAGATATTATAAATATAAATAGATTTAAAGATATTATTGATAGTTAGAGAAAATATTTGAAAATAAATAAAAAAATATTAAAAAATATAATATTTAAATGATATGAAGAAAAAATAGATAAGTTGATGTATGGTATATTTTAAAAATCATTATGTAAAATAGAAAAAGTAGATTTTAATGATGTATTTTAAATAATAAGATGAAGAATCTATTGAGAGTGCTCTAAATAGGATAAGGAGAAAAATGAAAAAGAAAATACATGAATTAGGCTAAACAAACGAATGTAAAGAAAAATCTCACTCATTTCTAACCTGTTTTCAGGAAAATTAAATACAAAAAAAAAAAAAAAATCTATTTTTTCTTCTTTAGAAAAAACGATTCAATTTATTGGGTTATATTTTATTGTATGAGGATGTAACAGTTCTAAACTCTTATAATTATGGTATATGGGTCCATTGTGACCCTATCTTGCCACTAATTCTTCGACCACGAAACTACTTACGCGTGCTTAGCTTTTGTTTTTGGTTGACGTAGTTTTTATTAATGTTTGATTTATTGTCTCTCCCTTTGATCAGCCGACAATAATTGATGTTCACTTTAAATCATCAATAATATCTATTTTGTGGAACACAGCGTTTTGATTGTTTCAATTCACAATTATATATTCATTCTAATTTGAAACATCATGGTGAAAATATCTTGTATTTCCTTCCTGCTAATGCTAAATAGATATTATCTATTTAAATTTGAAAAGTTTTTCTCATCAGTCATTATTCATCATTTCACACACACTTTATGAAAAATACTCTCACATCTTATGAAAAAGTTATATGTGTAGGATGTAAGAATAAATAGTGATTAATACGTAGCATTCCTCTTTAAACTTTAATAAAAACAATTTAGATAAATTTAAAACTCTAAAACTGTATCTAATATTATTCTAAATTATTTAGCCGTCACCATCTCCGCCGGTCCTTAAATCATGTATGTGTAGTTTCAAGACTTCTATATTTTATGAGTTTTGAAAGATGAGTTTAAAAAGGGGGATAATATATTATAACAAAAACATTGTTTCTCAAATGTATTTTTAAAAGAAAATAACACTTTGATTATGATATTGCTAATGAGAGTTTAATAGTTAAATATCTGAAAGATTGGGCTCGTTTGTTTTCAGAGATGAGATGAGATGAGTTGAGATTAAAGTTAAAAAGTTGAATAAAATATTGTTAGAATATATTTTTTAATATTATTGTTGTTTTGGGATTTGAAAAAGTTGAATTGTTTATTTTATTTTGTGTGGGGATTTGAGAAATTTGTAATAATGAAGTGAGATGAGATGAGATGAGATGAGATGTTTTTGGAAAACAAACAAGGCCTAGTAGTTGCATAGTCTATTCAATCATAACGTACTTGTAAAGTCAATCCAACTTAAAATCTGAGATTTAATGAATATTTTCGGCCAAAACAAAAAACTTGACTTCAAAATGACCACATAATATAAATCAGAAGAAATCAATTCTACACTTATAATAATTTTGGACTGTTTTTGGATGTGTGCGTGTCATTCTAGGGGCAATGCTAATAATAGACCAAGTTGCATACCCTACAAAATAGCCCACCTTCCAACATATGTTGCTCACCTTGTCCAAAAGCACCAAAACTAAATCCCTAGAGAAAAAAAAAGAATAGAATTAGGAGATACTTTCCATCACCAAGAATATACAAATATCCAACTAACTAGACAAGCCCATTTCTCTTCCTAATTAGTAGTAGCTAGCAAGAGATGAACAATAGCATGCATGCAAAAGAGTAATGATAGATACACTTGTAGAACTGTAAATGATTTTTTCACGTGAGTATCAAATTTATCTATTTTTTTCTAAAATCAACGGGTCAGTTCATGTTATAACCCTACATTTAGTGGATTGATCGACTAGATCTATTCAATCGATGCTCTATGATCATACTCAGAGTGAAAGCAAAAAAGAGAAAAAATTTAAAGAGAATAATTTCACAGAGGTCAATCCTAAGGGTTTTGTAATTGTCCGAAATGCCATTGCCATGGTGCAACCAGTTCTAAACTTTAATTTTGTGCAATGTTGAAATGTCATCTTATTATTGGTGTCCAATAAACCCACTCTATCGGATTGTCCTGCTCAAAGAGGAACTGAAATTTTAAATGACATTATTTTCAGAAGCTGAGAGAGGCCGGAGAGGGAAGGAACACTTTTTGCCCTTTTTTTTTTCCCTTCTAGGTTGGAGTCTCTTTCGTTTCCATGTCAAAATAAATATAATAATTAATGTGACATGGGAGCAACTTAATTTGATACACTCACATGAGTGTTGCTGCTCATGACGATCGATCTTATCTCTTTCATTATTGTTTTGTATTAATTATATAAGAATGATGTAATCCTGTGTCTTTAATGGCTATAGAGTAGACTTGGCTCTTATAGGCTCGTATTAGTCCTTGATCGATATATATATATATATATATATATAATATATGGTAGCAATGACAACAACAATAACCGATGGATCATCATAATAAAGAGGTTTTGATAAAATTGGAAGGGCATATATATGAGAGCTACTTCTCCATGTATGTATAGAATGCCCTATACAACATTTATTATTAATTCGTATGAATGTTTGAGATAGTATTAAATGCTCAATAAATATTATAAGATCTATTTTTAGTGTATATTTCTCTTCTATTTAAAATCGAAGATATTAATGCGAGGGATAATTTTCACAAAATATTGAGATTAATTGTTAAATTTCTGTTAATTTCTTCCATCTATTGGATAAAGAAAGATTGCCGGATTGGACGAGTGAGATTATAATGGGGAGATTCTTTTTACGTTATCTTCTTCATTTTGTAGGCTTGAAGAAGATGTTTGGATTCGAAGATGACTTTGAGATGTTTGGATTCGAAGATGACTTGAGATGAGCTGAGATGAGTTGAGATGGATTGTGAATAGTAATGAGATGAGTTGTGAATAGTAGTGAGATTTGTGAGTTAAAGTTGCTGAATAGTAATGAATAATAGTAAGATGAGTTGAGATGAGCTGAGATGACTTGCGAATCCAAACAAGTATGTAATAAAAGTCTTGAATCCAGAAATTGGGTCTTTAGTTCTCTACCTAATCACGGCAAGGTACTGTGATAAAAGTCTTATTTCGCATTTTCTCTATTTTCTGATCATTCGAGGTTTTATTATTTTAGTCGCACTTCTTAATATTTGTCAAATCTTAAATAGTTTTCTATTTAAATATAAAATCATTTAAAACTTTTAATATTATTAAATGTGAGCCAGAAAGCAACAATGATGAAATTAATGTAAAATGAAAACTAAAATTACTTTGAGATATGGAATAATGATAAGGACAATAGCATGTTGAAGATAATACATTTCATAAATATATTCTTTTAGAGTAATACTATATACAATTTTAAGAAGTACAAGTCTCGTATACTCTTTTTAAAGTTATAGAGTGCACAAATTTCGACTCAACAGTCGTAGATTACAAGTCTTGTGCACTACGTAATTCTTTTGTAAAAGAGTGTAGACCACTAAAAATTTTTTACTTATCTTTTTAAAAGAATTGTGCAGCGATTACTCATTTCATGATTATAAATATAATTTTTTAAAAAATAACGTGATCTATTAAAAAAAAAGTATTTTATATGAGTTTCGTATTTATCAAATTTTTTTAAAATGAATTGTGTGAACTTGCACGTCCAAAACATCATTTCTTATCTTTTTTATGATTTTTTCAGCTCTTCTGTTGACCTTTTGTCTTGTACGAATACATATATATATATATATATATATATATAATATTAGCGTCACATGCATGCATTATTCTTTAGATAGGATATACGGACCACCTCAATAATGGAAGAACCTAAAAAATATTTTTACTTTTAAAGCCGCACCATAGTCTGCCGGCCCATGGTTAATTAAGAGATCAAGAGCCCAAAAAGTCAATGCATCCAACGATCAAGAACCTCCTGCATGTTCTCTATAATTAGGTACTTTTATAATCTGAGTAGGAAGATATAGATGGAGGAGCAGATTCACCAGAAGGGGGCCGTAAAGACACAGCCGATTCAAAAACCTGATCATTGTGAAAACAGTAAAATATTATGGCCATTTTTTAAATACCTGTACCAACTGCCAACTCCCCTCACATTTACATAATCAAAATTCATTGCTGATCAGAGGCAACGTGGGTTTTCTAAAAGATTCATTTAAATCTCAACCATCCATTTCGTCGACCACTTCTTGAATTTGCAAATTATATATCTCTTCCTATTAGAGTGATAGTGTTTGGCTCTAAATTTAATGAACAGATCGTGAGAAATTTAATGAATATAGATCCTTGACTTGAGGGTGAGAGGCTTAGATTTCAGATCATATCTGAATAATAATAAAATTATTTGTAAATAATAATAAATAATTTGTTAATAGTAATTAAATAATTTTTCAATTTTAGTTTCAAATTAGGAATATAAATTGTTTAAGTGATACTACGTATTGAATGATAAAGATAAATGGGGTATAAGATCACACAATATTTAAAAATTATGAGTTCTTACTTTTTATAATAACTTCAATTGTATTATTAACTTATCTTTTTGAATTATAAGTCTTGATGTGACTCGTTCCTCCCTTAATCTAATGAGGTTTCACATTTTTTGAGAAATAGAAGTTTTTATTTAGTGGCCTAGCTTGGGTACTTGAGAATATCTCACTATTATTAATTATTTTATTATTATTTTTCATATATTTTTTACTACTATTTAATATTATATCATTAACTTTTTATTACTTTTTTATTACTATTTATAGAATACATGAGAATACATCACTATCTAAACGCAATCTTAAGTCATGTTTAGATTGAGAAGTTATCTCAACTTATTTCATCTTATTATTATAATTTTTTTAAATTTATATAAAAATATAATAAATGATTAAAATTTTTAAAATCTTAAAATAATAATACATGAGAGTTTAAGGTTATGTTTGGATGTTGAAATGAGTTGAGTTGAGTTGAGATGATAAAATATTATTTTTTAATATTATTATTATTTTAAAATTTGAAAAAGTTGAATTATTTATTATATTTTATATTAAAATTTAAAAAAATTATAATAATAAATTGAGATAAATTTAGTAACCAAACTCACCCTAATACATCCACTCTTTTTTTTTCTCCTAAATATTGACTTACGATGAAGAAAGTATCTCAAACAAAGCACGATGATGATTCCCAAATCCAATGTGATTTTGTTTATTTCGAAAGAATATAAATCTCTGCGATGGATCAGAAATTCTGACGTGATATATATATTTATATATTCTCGCTCATTTTGGGACAAAACATTTCAGTTTATCTATCCTATCAGTCATCACCTTACAACAGTAACGGCTAACTGCTAAGCTAACCAGAGAAGAGAATATTGATCACAGAAAATTGTGCACGCAAAAACCTGAATACAAGTACAAGATAAAAACCGTCCGTGTGGGTGTGTGTGTGAGAGAGAGAGAGAGTGAGAGAGAGAGTGAGAGGAAAAGGGGTAACAGCACCCCAAAAACTTAGTTTATATTCATTCTCCCACAGGGTACAGCTCCACACCACTGTTGAAGAAAATTTCAAACTTATGCAGATTTACAAATCGAAACCCAGATTCGCAATATTCATGGGTTTTTGAGTTAGAGTCTAAAATAAGATCCCTTTAAAATATAAGGAAAAAGAGATGAAAAGAGAGAACTGGAATAGAGAAGCAATGAAGCAGCTTCTTCTTTAGCCATTTTCTCCAAAAAAAGAAAAAGAAAAACCAAACCTAGTGCACGACCTAATCTTCATCCGAGCATGGATGTTAGAGATTGGAAAACTTCTTCTTCGCAAGGAATTGTGAGACCCATCTCGTGGTTGAAGCCAAACTCTTCTTCAGCTTGTTGCAGTAGGCTCTGGAACTCAGGACGTGTCAAGTAAGAGATTGGAACAATGTATCTGCTTCTGTTCTCTCCAACATATACAACAAAATGCCCCTTTGGGACGTCCAAAGGAAGCCCTTGTTCATCGTAGTCATGTTGTTTCCTTCCTAAGCTTGAGCACCTCTTGAGAATTTGCTTGAGTACAGCTGTTTGAGGCAGTTTGTTTGATTTTCTGATGGCCATTTCTAAGAAAGTAATGAACTTTCTGGGCAAGCAGGGGGAGAGAGAACAGTTTCAGGGAAGGATTTGGGATTGGAGAAAAGTTGGGAGAGGTCAAGGGTACTGGTGTGGAAGGGCTGAAGGGTATGTGGACTTGGGGGGGGGGGGGGGGGGTATTTAAGGTCAGAGTTAGGAACAAAATCATGTGCAATTGTGGGGCAAAGGACAGAACCAATGGGGGTTTTTGGGGTCTGTGTCTGTGTCTGTGTGAGATTAAGGACATGTAGGGAGCCAATTCCCGTTTGGCTCACTCTGCATTGTTGCCCTTCTAATGGACATCTTGGTCCCTCTTTTCTCTCTGTTCATATACATTGGGCTTCAAGTAATTAGTGTAATATTTTGTGCTTAGAAGAAAATATTGTGATAATTTGTCTTTACTGTAATTTTCTTTCCCCTTCCTTGATCTTGTCTTTATTGTAGCTTTCTTTTCTCTTGAGCTTGTCTTTACTTCAAAGATGAGAAGCATCCTCACACTTTCCTATGATTCCTTTACATCGGTACTATTTTGTTCGGTACACAAATGGTAAAAAATTTATCAAAAAATTAATTCTTAATTTAATTTGATTTGATACCTTAAATTTAAAAAAGACTTTTACAATTTATCATAGTAATAAAGATATATCCGTTTGTAAGATAGTTTTTTTGTAAATGTTTTAAAAAATAAACTTTTCATTCTCGCAAACAATTTATTAGTGTTTAAAAATTATTTCACTAATATTTACAGATAATCTGATATACTCTTAACATCCATACAGAGGCTTAAACCGTTAAAATTAACACTTTGCACTATTCATTAAAATCTATCAAGTAAAATTGTCATGTCATTATTAATATTGTTTTATTTCTCAACGGTCATGATTTACATGGATATTATGAAAAAGGTTGAGAGAAAAATGTCTTATATTTAATATCGGTATGCAGTTTGGTATACGAAATCACTTATAAGAAGAATTTTTCTTAATATATCTACCTATAAATAAGTTTGTAAATAGATTTAAAGTAACTTTGCAATTTCACCGTATCAAAACTTTTGATCATGTTCCCTGTCAAACTGGATTATGTTGCCCTGTTAGAGATTCAATTTCAAACTTTACAAGATACGGATTTTTCCATGTCCCCTCTCTTTAGGGAGTTATTTGACACATTATTCCACCATCTTCTTTCAGCCTTGAAATCACAGGCAGCAACTATTTCCCACGTCATTCTCTCTCTCTCTCTCTTACCTAATTTAATTCACAGGCAGCATAGTAATTATTAAAAATCATCTCTACTAAATGTTTTTTTTATTATATTATATAAATGATAAGAAGAAGAATTTAATTAATTTTAAAAGAATAAAATTTAAAATTTAAATATAATTCGTAAAATGATGACTAACAAAAGTCATTATTAAATCAATTTATATCCTCCACGTTTGGTATGCTTTTCGTCCATAGAATAGCGTGCATGTAGCTTGGGGATAGATTTCGGCGACCCAAACTAAAGAATTGTAGGCCTAGCTAGGCCTCTCCTCATTGATATTCAATTAAAAAAAATGATATTTAAAAAAGATTAATAATAAGTTTTAAAATTATATAAAAAATTATTATTATTATTATTATTCATCATCTCCGTACATAATATATTATATATATATTTTTTTCTTATCAGATATGTGAAATTTAGATGTAGAATAGAAGAATTTAATTAGTTTAAAAAAATAAAAAATAATATATTATGTGTTGTGTAAAAAAGCTGAATAGCGAATTTCTTACAACAAAATAATTGTACTTTCTTTAAATTCAATGGTAAATAATAGTTGTGCTGTGACGTACGTACGGCCAAATTGATTGTTGATAAAGCGAATCTGCATAGCACAGTGAAAGATAAAGTGCAACAAGTGGCATCTTGCGGCTTCCAACGTGTAGATTCCCTACTTTTTATTATAAAGTTGGGGGTGTTAATATAATACTTATTGTCATTTTGGAAAAGTTAAAACATTAACATTTTTTTTCTTTTTTTATCAATATGGAACAGAATTTAGGGGAATAAATTCGCAAATAATTTTTTCATGTACTCCGTTTGAGAGCCCGCTATTTGTTTGGGAGAGGATTTGCGGGGTCAGTTCGTAATATATTTATTTTTAAAGAAATGTGGGAGAATAAGATGAGATAAGAAATTTGTATATAATAATAAAATAATTTATGAATAGTAATGAAAGAGTTTAAATTATGATGTTTTATTAGATTTTACATGAAAAATAAGAGAGAAAAAATTGAAAAAATTATTATAAAGTTAAAATATTATATTTATTTTGAGATTTGAAAAAATTGAATTATTTTTTATATTTTGTTTGAAGTTTAGTTTGTAAAAGTTGTAATGTTTAGATGAAAAAAATTAATATTTAAAATTAAAAAGTATTTATATTTTAATGATGTTTAAGAATGAGATAAGATGAAACATCTTCTAAACAATCCCTCAATATCGTGGTTATGTGATTACATGCGGGTTGAGTCCTTTTAAGTTAGAAGATAATGAGAGTTTCTCAATGGTTTGTACATCGTATTACTAATTTTTAATAGTTCGAAGATATAAATTTAGTCTTAACATCGCTAAGTAAAACCATGAGAGTCCGTTAGCTACGTTCCAAGTAATGCGATGGAATTAAACTAGAAGATAGCATTTCATTTGCCTTGTTAACCTACTAATCGACTCGCACCAATAGATCGTTCCCCACCAAAAGGCTATTTTGGGTCCGTCTCGACCCGGTATCCAACCAATATGAAATTGACTTGACCCGACCCAATTCATTTGGGTCAGGTTAAAATTGTTGGGTTTTTTTTAGCAAATAAAAAAGAAATAAATAAATGTCCTCCTTAATTTCTTTTTGTTTGTTTTGAAAAGAAAAGATAAGAGATTCAACAAACACCAATATTGCAACCACCAAACTCTCATTACACTCAAAAACTTTATCAACATCACAATCAGCATTAGCATAATATTGATTTGATGAACCAAAAAAAAAAAATACCAAAGGAAAAGTTCAAACATTCATCTCATTGAATCCTATCAAATTACCATTAAAAACTTAAAAAATGAGTATTGGCGATATGCAGAGGTTAGAGTGGGAGCAATTCGAGACGAAGATCTGACGGTAGATATGAGTCGCAAAGGTCTGCATCAGGATTTTGATCAAGAGTGAGAAAAGGCTCTGTGAGCAAATTTTCGAAGGAATGGGAACCGCCGTGGACGATGCCTGTTTTATGGAGACCATTAAGGGCTCGGAGATTCAATTGTTTAATTTTGCCTAGGCAATCAGTATAAGCCAGCAATCCTCGTAGAAGTTGTTCAAGATCCTCGACCTCCATGACGCGTTGATGGATTTGATATAGGACATCGACGTCGTGTTCGAATCGAAATCATCCGAGTCGATACGGATTCAGGCAACAAAGATTTTATCTCGGCTTGCGGAGGATGTGAGGGGAATCTTGTCGGAGTTCGAGTGCGGTATTGCACGAGCCTTCGAAAGTTTCAGTGCCGGGCGGTACAATATTAGTCCAATTGGATGGATGTCGAAACTGACATTTACTCAATCCAACTTTAGCAGGTTCAACCCAATCGGTTGTGAGACCCAACAGGTATTTTGCATAGGCCAAGTTGTTTTTTTTGGGGGGGGGGGGGAGCTAAAGTATAAGACATACAATCATTATCAAGGATCCCTTGATCAGTTGACAACTTTGAACTCTTATAGGAGACTTTACTTGTATTTTCTTAATATTTTAATTAGAGAAATGTTATTTATAGTCATAAAGTACGTAAGTACTACATATTTTTTAAAAAAAGAAATCAATATGGGACCGACATATATAAAAAAAAAAAAAAATTAAATTTTTAATTATAAATTTCATTTTTTTTTCCAAATGAATGTATATCATTTACACAACTCATAAATATATCTAGCATTGTTCCCGTTAAAACAACCCCGCCCCCCCGGGGGCCAAAACCGTCGATCGGTCCCCTTCCCTACGTATGTACCTACGTTCGGAATGATCAGACCTACGAGTACAGTAGTTGAGTTATTTGATAAAAATACAACTTAGTAATTAAGAACCTCAAATGTGGTTGGAACGTCAAGCAAACTACGCATACAGCTTGTACCTTATCTCTCAAACATGTATCAAGAATATATATATATATAAATATATATATATTTAATGCAATTACGTACCGAACCTAGCTGCTCCTCTCATCATTATTGGGGTGATCTTTAATTTAATGGGCATGCACCTTTCATCCTCATGACTTTCTAATTAAGGACTATTGTCTTAAATCTATACTTTGGATCAATGTTTTTTTTAAGTTGTCTGAATTTGAAGGGCTATAAATTGTATGACCTACTTGACATGTCTACATCTCTTTCACTTGAGACCCTCGAATTTAGACAAATGCTTGAGAGAGCCTTTTTTCCTATATTTCTTTCAATATAAATGCTTGGTCATGACGAAGAAAAATGAAGAAAGAAAGGGTTCGTGCATGCATGCATGGCATATAATATATATACATAGACAGCAAACACAAGCATGTTTTGCACTGCATAGAGTTAGATCAACTTGATACCGACTACACTTAACTGTTTTTTGTGGAACAAATTAAATCCTTCAGTACTACCACCAATCGTGCCAGCATGTCCTGGAATATAAAAAAGGTGGGACACTTTGGCGAACCTATGTTTTTTGTAATTACAAGCTAGCCACACATGCATACACAAAGAGATGGATCAGAACATACATCATTTTCAAACCTAATGTGCAGATCTGGTACTATAAATCAGGCGGAAAAAGTAACCTACGTAATAAATGGCCCCCCACCATTACAGCTAGCTAGCTCACCTTTGGGAGTTCGATCGGAGCAATGGAATTAAAGGACCTTACGGAAGTACCTCAACCATATATATAGGTCGTCGATACAAAGCCATGTGCACATGTACGTACTGCATGCATGAGATCAGGAGCAACCTCGGTGTCAAAATTCAATGGGTTTGCAATTTAGCTGATCACCCACGTTAGGGAACAACATTCTGGCTACGAGGGACCAGGCCAGGTTGTATTGTATTACTTTATTATTATTATTTTTTTGTGTATGACCGGATAAGAAAACCTGCATGCACACGCGTTTGGACTTTGGAGGGCTAAATATTGCAAGAAAATCTCTTACAATTTAATTTGCTAATTCGCAATAAGTTTGGTGTATGACACACTGTACCACTTGCTATAGGATTAATTATAATAAAATTCTTTCAAAAAAAAATAAATTATAATAAAATTAAAAATATTAATATTTTTTATTATCCCGTAAGTTTAATGTTTGACTTGCCGCTTATTATAAGGACCTACTATAGTTATAAAAATGTTAAAATATTAATACTTGTTTATCATAATGAGACTAATTAATTAGTCGCGTATATATATATATATATATATATATATATATACTTGTTGGGCTTGTGTTAAATAACAACTTGTGAATAGATAGGTTCATCAAAGTCTACATATGCATGTGGCCGCATGCCAAGAATTTTCAATGTTTCATCAAATTATTTATGATCTTGTTATTTTGTGACCAAAAACAAAAAAAAACTCAAAAGGACATCTCACACAAACTGATCTTTTAGACATGTTGTCAGTGGACTCAACGACTTTCTCAAACCCATGTTTCTTCAATATCCAAACATATTTCTGGATACCGACACACCATTTTCACAAAACTCTCAAGGAAGAAAAAATCATCCATAAATTTATTCTCAAAGATTTCAGAGAATTTTGCTGAGTCTTGGATCCAAACAAGTAATTTCAAGAAATAGTTTTTTTGTAAACTAAATTACCAATACTAGAACGAACAAGAAATAACCGTGAAAAATGACTCTCGTCACTCTCCCTCGTGGGGATTGAGTTTGACATTCCGATCGACTACCCTCTTCTCATGTATAGGATTCCATTAGAGGGTGGAAGAAAAAAATAAAAAATAAAAAAAATAAAACAACGTGAATGGTGGGGGATTAGATCAAGTGTTACGGGTGCAAATGATGTGCTGTCGTTTTAAAAAAGAGTGTATATATTATTAAAAAATTAATTTTTTTTTAGAATCTCGTATTTATTAATTTTTTATTAAAATAATTATACAATAGTTATATATTTACGATTACCACTATAATTTCTCTTCTAATAAAGAGCCGGCAAAGGCACGTACTACGAGGCCAGTTATCATTTTGGGGGAAACAAAGAGAGAGCAGGTCTCTGGTTCATTTATATGGCTATTAAGTATTAACAGCAGAGCATGAGAAACAGAACCAAAAGGGAAATAAGTGTTGTGCGCCTCGTGAAGTGGTGAATGTCTTGATCCATACAACAAGAGTACTACTGGGAAAATGAGATCATCAGTACTATGTTGGGTGAGAATATACGGAAAGATATATCAATTTATTTAGCATATATCGATTCTCTTAAGAATTTAAATCCATTACATGCCTCGTGCTTATGTCCAACACCAATATTCTCAAGCCCACATACTAAATTCGAAACACTGCTCCTGCTGCTTGGTCTACCCATAAAATGCGCGCAGGGGCGGGGGGAAGAAAAATAATAAGAAAAAGGAATTAATCAGCTAAAAACTCTGGTTTAGATCTAAGTAGAAAATACAGCTTGCTGCTGTGATGCCTCTTCAGCTTGCATGCTTTCATAATATTTAACGAGGACCTTCCATCCACTTGGGCACATAAAACCATCAGGAGGATTCTCGCCGCTCCTTGCATATGTCCTCATCTGAAACAGTACTACGGTAAGTCCAAAAAATGAAACACAAACAAGTATGAATGACATGAGGGTTCCCAAAAATTGGTAAACAGTATCTTAGTGAGATTGATGAACAAATCCAAGAGAACTACAAAGCACAATTTTAATACAAGTTAACATGATAAACAAGTTTTGATACTTTCCAAAGATCTGCTTATGATGACAGAATAGGAATGTTTTCAAAATTGATCTGTCCAGTCAAATGTTTTGATCACAGTAGAGTTCTATACCATTTCCGCAAACTGGGAAATGGTATAGAAACTTGAGAGGTCCTGCAAGCAACCAGGAAATAATATACGGTTTCTACCTTGGTTCCTGATATGAAGAGGAAATCTTTAGCACGTGATGGATCAAAAAACGCCATTTTCTTTTCCGCAGTGTCATATGCTGCCACCTGCAGTTTATGACGAACAAAGAAGATTAAGAGCGCACACACAACACAGCCTCTTCACCTTTCATATCACAGAACAAACGCAGCAGCAGAAAAGGCTTATGGTAAATCTTCAAGCACTTGAGCCTTGGCATATATACAGAGTTCTGATGTGATCAGACATATCAAATTGACAGAAGAATACACAGAGCTTCCTAAAGTGCAGTGGTCATGAAGTAATCTTTGTGCCCTGTGATGTGATTGAATAAATCATAGTGTGGGGTCTCAGAAGGTTGGGTACTCAAAACACTCTTTTGTCTGTATTAATCCGTAGCAGCAGTGGCTAGTGGCAAGCATCTCCTAATTAGGCAGTCAGTTACTTCTGAACTTGCTTCGAGTATATTTTGGTAAGTAAAACGTTTCAATGAAGAGAATGCAAAAAGAAGGCATTAAGATTGCTAATGGGAAGCTTCACCGTCTCAAAACTTTGTGTTTTATAAAACACACTCTCAAAACTTCATTAGATTGGCTAGATATAGGAGAGAACTGCATAATATGCATTTGTTAGATGTACACGAGAATCTTTCCTCGCCAGGCAATGAACTTGTGCTAAAAAATAGAATTCGATATCTAATACATGCCTAGGGAGAAAAGGTAATTAAGACAAAAGATAATTTCATATCAGTAGTCAACCCTGAACATCTAGCCACAGTTTTGACCTTACAAAGGCATAGAATTGAAACAAATTAGGATAATAGATATATTGCAAGAAGCGATAAGATTGAAATATGCAACAGAGCTTCAAAGGTCCAGCCTAAAAGAAAAGCATAATGTTACCTACCCTGAAGGGCAAAATATTTAGCTTCTCCAAACCAGGAGCCATGCTCAACACCTTTTTCCCGTGATCAGGGTCATATAAATCCCTCTTCTCAGTTGGGTGACCCATACCTGCAGGATCACGACCAACAATGTAAAAATTGGCACCAGCATTTATTCGTGCCTTGGCATGCCACTGTACTTCAGTTGGACCCGCATAATGCATAGGTGATGGGAAAATGGATACAATAGTTGTCTCAGGGTCAAGGATTCCATCTTCTAGGACCTGGACAGAAACGAAAAAACATGAGCAAAACCTATATTTTTGGCACTGGTCAAAATTTCAGTTATGGAGTATGAGACACAAGTTGGATCTGCAAAGATCACTTCATCACAAAAATGATTATGGAATTTTGAAAAGGGGACCCTTCACTGAATAACCAAATGTTTCATTTACTTGTAATAAGCATATTTACTAAAAAGCTATGGTCCACACAATGGCAATTAGACCCATTGCAGATATATTCAAACAAACAGAAAGGTATCACTTTAGTGACAATTTAGCTGTCAACTCATTATTATTAAGGTTATACAAGACAAGCCATGCAAACAACCTTGCTATGTTGCTCCATACGAACATCCAAGGGCACGTCATCTGCCTTTGTGAAACCTCCCAAAGGATGCAACAATAAAATTGGTTTCTTGTAACCCATTTCCAGAAGTCGCCGTCTTGTATCGTTCATCAACAAAGCATGCCCATTATGCACAGGGTTCCTTAATTGAAAAGCAAAAACTGCATCAGCCTGACGCCTATCAAATTCCTTCCGGAGTTGTAGGGGTGAGAGCCTGTAGTGATCAAGCCCATCACCGTATTTGATGGGATTTAATACTTCCAAATCTCCACCAACCAGCCAATTACCAGCAGGAGTAATGACCTCCTCAACATATGGCAATCCCGGAGCCGTTGTACCCCAAGTTCTAGCTATTCTTTCCTCTTTGTTATGCTTGTAGATTTCAATGCTGCAAAAGAATGAACATCAGAAAAACTTGGGATGACAGCAATAAACTGAGCTAGGTATACGTTTATTGATCTGGTAAGTGCAACAAAGCGCTATTACAAAATACAAAGAGACTAAACAAAAAACGAAATATTAAAATGGTTGACTTCCCGAACTCGAGAACTTCAAAATTCCAACTAAAACATAGATTTGGCGAGACATGAACAAGACGCGCGGGGATAGAGAGCAGGGAACGTGTTTAATTATTATTATTATTTTCTTTGGAAGCCCCAGCCGAACTTGGTACACGTTGAGTCTGATCCGAGTTGGTTCCCGTACGTAGAAAACAACAGGCAGAAGCACCATTGAACATTGTTCCCTCCTCCCATATCCACCGTATGTCAGCAAATCCATTCTCTCGACCAGGTCACGCACGTAATTATGAAAGAACAGAACTTAATTTCGAAACAGTAAAGGATCCACATTATGGCATTAACATATGAATGCCGGGTATATTACATTCATTGTGCTCAGCCAACTCAAATGCATCAAACTTCAGCTAATCTACCTATATACGACTACGAATTTCAGCTAGACAACACCATATCTCACTCACAAGGGTATGCCATTGCAAAGGAGAAAGAATATAGAAACAAGAGCACTACTTCAGATTTTTATAATCAGAAAAGACTCCCTTTGACTTCCATTGTCAAAATTCTCCTTATTTTATATTGCGGCAACTAAAATTCTTTTGTTGAGATACCAAACTAACACACGATTTTCATAATAAGCATGCTCTCATTTATTCACATATTTTAACAAATGACGAACAGTATTAAAAAAAATACTCGCACTGAAACAACTGACCTCCGAAGAATACCGACCAAATCTCCGTTAGGTCCGACCAACCCCACATTGGGAGATGACCCAATCAGCTCCTTGGTCTTGTCATCAATAGCCAAAACAATGGGAAGCGACATGTTCACCACATGCCCATCTGCCACTTTCAAAGAATTAAAATGCAAACTCTGCAAATACTCGTTCTCTCTCATGAACCCTCTTAACGGGCTCGCCCACCCCTCGCTGATCACGTGCACCCACTCGGTGTCAATCTTGGTCAGCCTCACCTTGGGCAATGCCTCAGCCTCTGAAGTCTTCTTTGCCCGCTCGCTCTCCGGCACCACGAGATCCACCAGAGCCCCGCCGTCGGGTTCAATCAGAGAGCTTCTGACGGAACAAGAAGAATAAGAGAAAGAAGAAACATGCATTGTGGATTTGTACACGGTGGAGATCAATGGGTTGCAATGGTAAATGGGTTTGGATCGGATCTTCGTGTTATAGTTTGTGAACGTACTTTTATTGATGGTTTGGGGATTGAGCATGGGGTTAAGTTGGGTGGAGGTGATGTGTAATTTCATAATCAGAGACATGTTTATGGCCTTTGCGGGGGAGTAATCTGTGGGTTTGGTTTTGAGAACAGGTGGTCGGAAGTGATAGAGCGATCCGACTAATTTGGGGAAGTGTACCTGGGCCAGTAAATCTAGCGAACATCTTGTTTTGAATGGGAGAAAGAGCGGCGAGAATTCCACACGTTTGTTTGTGCTCAGCAGCCTCAGCTTGTGGACAGTAGTTGGCTACTTGTCAATGTAATATTTTGGGGACCAATGTCTTTATTTGCCGGGTCAAGGCCTCCAGTTGAAAGCTGAGAGCAACCATACATACAATTTCGCTTCTGCGATAAATATTGAAAAGATCACGTGAGTACATACTTATCTATGAAGTCCGCGTGGAGCTGACATTAACATTAGCAAGAAAAATAAAAATACTAACAAATTTACTTAATTCTCCATGTTTCAAGATATTTTAAAAATTATCTAATTTAAATTTAAAAAACATAAGCATAAACATAAAATTATAAATATATAAAAGCGTTTCCAATTGGTTACGTGAAATCTATGTTTTTGTAAAATTCGAAAGAAATAACTCAATATAGCTCATCTAATAGATTATATATTTTATAACTAATATCCAGTTTGCTACATAGCCATCTATACATCTATAGAACATTATTCATACTTGTATGAATATTTAATTTATTTATCTTTCTATTTTTTATTTTTTATTTATTTCTTTATCTGCTTTCTACTTGATTTGAAATAAATAAAATATATTAAAATGTATATTATTTCAATAATATAGAAAAAAATAAATAAACAGATGTATGATATATTATAAAAATTAGTATATGAAATAGAAAAAATAAGTTTTTGATAATCATATCTTTTAAAAAATAGAATGAAAAATTCATTGAGAGTGCTCTCATCACTCTTCTTAAAATGTCTAATAGAATTGAGAAACAAAAACTATAACTCAAGCTCAACTTGAATGTGCGTCCACTTTCTGTCTTAAGAGTGGTTTGAATTCATATATGAGTTGAGATGGTTTGTAAATAATAGGATAAAAATTAAATTATTTATTATATTTTATATGGAAATTTGAAAAAATTATTTTAGAATTTGAAAAAGTTAAATTTTTTATTATATTTTGTATGAGAATTTAAAAAAATTATAATGATGAGATGTGATTAATTGATGTGGATTTTGAATGTAAATAAAGCCTTAATCTCTTGTCTTATTCTGAATGAGCAAGTTCTACCAACGTAGTAAGATTTAGGGTTGATTTATTTTTACAAATCATTTCATTTTAGATCTAATTATTATAAAAATTTTAAAATTTTAAATAAAATATAAAATAATTCAATTTTTTAAAATTTAAAAATAAAAGTTTTATTATAATAAAATTTTATTTAACTTTCTCTCATTTTATTTTTAACCGAATTATAATATTTTAAAATTAAGGCTCTAATACCGATGCCATTGGTCAATGTCTATACGTACATTGGCAATTAGTTCACGGCCCCACCCTTGTAACGAACCAGTGGTTTCCAAGTTCTTTGAGACTAAAAGGAAAGAGTAGTTTAAATTCAGAGGTGAGTTGAGATGAGTTAAGATGGTTTGTAAATATTAAAATAAAAGTTAAATTATTTATTATATTTTATGTAAAAATTTAAAAATGTTGTTTTAAAATTTGAAAAAGTTGAATTATTTATTATATTTTGTTTGGAAATTTAGAACAGTTATAATTATGATATGAGATGAATTGAAATAAATTGAAATAAATTTTGAATGCAAACAAGTTCTAAAACTTCAAAGCATGTTGATCACGGCTTACGATACGGTGGGTGGTGCTGGGGCCTATGGTGGCATGGGAAGGGAGCCATCTATGCGGGTAGTGATGCTATACACTATATTTTTATTTTATTTTAGGGTTAATTACACTTTGCCCCCTCCAACTATCACCAAATTCACAATGTGCCCCTGAAACTATTGATTGCATCAAAGTGGACCATCTTACTTTTATAACGTCCCAATCCCCCCATTCCGTCTACGATGAGAGTTAAATCAAACGGAAAACTCACCCACGTGCTTCTCACATGCTAATCCTTCAATGCAAAGACAAAATCACCCCTCACTCCATCGGTTTCCATTTCCCCAAACTGAACTTCATATTCAAAAATCCCCAAATCCGAAATTCGAAAACCCTAACTCGGAAACCAGTGACCATCGATCGATTGTTGTTCGCATTGGTGTTCGTTCGTCTTCGCACCAATCTTAGTGGCTTCATAAAATATTTTCGTTCATCTTCATCGAGTTGGTATATGTCTTCTTCACGTAGTGGGTGTCGCAGAGGTGAGTCCATCTCAAAATGACTCCATCTTTGTCTTCATCAAATTTGTATATTTTTTGTGTAAAACTGAGTAATTTGGAATGTCAAAGTGTACTGTTTTTTATTATGTCCCCCTCCAATATTGCACATAGGTGGGTCCAATGTTGTATGCTTCCTAATATGACGCTAGTGCATTGCTGAGTGGCGTTAGTTGTCCCAGTTTGAGAACACAATAACACGAGTGTGTTGTTGTTATCTTTATTGTCGGGTTGTGACAGAGGGACCACAGAGGTGGTCTCTTGCATAGGAAAATGACCAAATTTATCTGTTTGGTCCAATAGTTTACTTTATGGTTGGTCTAATAATTGACTACGGTTCATGACTAATTTAATAGACAATATTTTGTAAGATGACTACGAGGAATTTGTTATTTCAAGTCCATCATGGTGGGATAATTGATAGGCGGCAGAATGGGGAATGTGTTGGGGGTAAGACTGATGTGTACCATGAACCATATGATGAGGATCAGCTATCATGGATTGAGATACAGACGATTATGGCCAAGTATGGTTACCATCCAGGTGACCTAGTCTATTATAGACACCCTAGCTTGGAGATGCACAATGGTCTTAAATTGCTTACATCTGACCATGATGTGCTGTCTATGGTGGCTGCGCTTCAGGATCAACAAGTGGCTCATTTGTATCTTGTGTCTCATTCTCGAACTTCAGTGCACCAGTCTTCTTTGCATGATCATCATGTCGAGGAGGATGTGAGTGAGGATGAGGAGGAAGCAGAAGCACGTCACCTTGGACTTAATGATCCATTTTGGAAAGAAATGTTGAGTAGTGAGGATGAGTTGTATGACATTGATGTCAATACAGTGGGAACATCGAGGTCAAAACCTGCACAACCAAGGAGTAAAGGTGTTGAGTCTCAAGTGACAGTTGATGATAAAGAGCCACAATCTTCCTCAGATGCTGAGGATGAGGAGGATGAAGGGAGGAATCAAGACAAAAGTGGTCCAAGGTGGCCAGAGGAGGATGACATAGGTATAAAATACTCTTCTATTTTCTTATTTATTATTTTAGTGTTCATTTTTCAGAACTTGCTAAACAGTGCTTGCTTTAATAATTAGCAGGTAATTGTTCTGATATGACACAAAGTGACGTCCTTCAATCTCCTGTCTATAGTGGTGACGAAGGACATCATGATTTTAAGTTTCCCGAGTTTCAAGCTGTTGACTTGGAGAAGCAAAAAATATCTGTTGGAATGAAGTTTGGATCTACAGCACAGTTTAGAGAGACAATAAGGAGGTTGAACCTAAATATAGGTAAATCGATAAAATTTGCAAAGAATGATGGGGATAGGGTTACTGTTGTCTGCAATACCACTAAATGTCCTTACCGGGTTTATGGGTCTTGGATTAGAGAGCAACAAACTTTCCAGATAAAATCTATGAACCCAAGACATGATTGTAGTAGAAGTTATAAGAACCCCATTGTCACATCATCTTGGATTGCAGATAAGATGATGCCACTGTTTATAAGCCAACCTAATGTGCCTATCAAAGCACTTGCTGATGAGATTAAGAGAAAGTGGGGAGTGGAAGTTCCTAAAATGAAGTTGTATCGTGCTCGAGCGAAGGTTCAGTTTACCATATTTGGCAGCCATAGAGAACAGTATGCCAAGGTATGGGACTATTGTGAGACCCTGAAACAAAGGAACCAAGGTAGTTATTTGTTAGTTAGGGTGGAACGAATAGCTCCTGAGTTACCTCCTATTTTTCAAAGGATGTACGTAGGATTGGCAGCCTGTAGAGAGGGTTTTAAGGCTGGTTGTAGACCATTGATTGGTTTGGACGGTTGTTTCTTAAAAGGACCATTTAAGGGGCAGCTCCTATGTACTGTTGGTAGGGATGCAAATGATAACATGTACCCAATTGCAATGGCCATTGTGGAGGCAGAGTTAAAGGATAGTTGGGGATGGTTTATTGAGACACTTATATCCGATCTAGGACAGCAACCTGAAGGCGGGTGGACATTTATTAGTGACAGACAAAAGGTAATTTTATAAATATTTCAATATATTCTATTAACTAAAACTTATTAAATGAGCCACTCATTGAATATTTTTTGTAGGGTTTAAAACCAGCAATGAAGGAGTTGGTGCCTTACAATGACAGCCGTATTTGTGTCAGGCATTTATATGCCAATTTTTGAGATGCTGGCCACAGGAGTGTGGCTTTAAAGGAGAAATTGTGGCAGGCAGCCACAGCATACACAAAGAGGGACTTTGAGAGAGCTATGGAGGAACTGAAAGCCCTCAGTCAGCCTGCATATAACTACCTAAAGGTTATAGACCCATCACAATAGTCTAGAGCATGGTTTAACACATTTTCAAAGTCTGATTTGGTAGTGAATAATCTTAGTGAATGTTTCAACGCGTATATTTTGCAAGCACGTGATAAGCTAATTGTGACTATGGTGGAGATCATACGGAAGAAACTGATGGGACGATATCAGTTGAAAAGGGAAGCAATTAGTAAATGGGAGAATACAATCATGCCTCGGATAGTTGCAAAGCTTGAACTTATGCATGATTTGTCCATCTATTGTACTCCAACGTATGCAGGATGTGGTCAGTTTGAAGTTAACAATGCTGATAGGCAATATGTGGTTGATTTGAAAAAGAGGACCTGTTCATGTTTGAGATGGGACATCACAGGTATTCCATGCCCGCATGCATACACATGTATTGTGTATTCTGACCAAGATCCCAAGGGATATGTGCATCATTACTATAGTGTGGAGATGTGGAGGGCAGCATACGAACCTTTAATTTACCCTATGCCAAGTGAGGATCAGTGGCTCACTACCACATACGAGAAGCCCACTGCTCCTGAGGTTAGGAAACAACCCGGGAGGCCAAAGAAACATCAAAAAAGAAATGAGGACGATCGACAAGGAGCAAACAAGTTGAGGAAAACTGGTGTGCATATGACCTGTTCGAGATGTAATCAAGTTGGTCACAACAAAAGAAAATGTCCGCGTGGGAACGCAGGCACACCCTCCTCCACTTCTGCAACAGAATTTCAAGCTCCTTCATTTCCAGATGAACAAGTTAGTGGCTACTTCTTCCTTATTTACTATACGGTATTCATTTACATATTGCTTGAAAATGTTGAGAATGTTAATTTACATTTAAATGTGGTACTAGGTCATTTCACAACCTCCAATGTCAGAGCCTTCACAGCCAACAACCCAATCTATGCAAACTGGGAACGCTCCACCTTCGTCGCTTTCACAGGCAACATGGCAAACAAGTCCAACAGTGCAAACTCCCTTGTCAGAGACTTCGCAGGCAGGCCAAAGTAATCAACTGCAAGTCAATATGGGTCGTCTAAAGATGTTGGCCAAACGACCACCCAGGAGGCGGTCTACAAGACTTGGGGGCCACCACTCACAGACTAGTACACATAGACCTGTGTTTGTGGACTTAGACGTTGATACAAGCAATCCAGCACATGGAAGACTGTGTTCTTGGGGCAATCCTGGAAGGGGAGGCATGCAATTCAGAGTTGGTCAACTGCCACCCAACACCCAAGTGCCTCCTGCCAAGGCTAATGCATCAGTGCAAAAAGGGAAGAATGTAGAGTCATCTTCACGTGTGGAGAGGATGAACGAAGATAAAAAGAGAAAACAGAAGTGACCAAATTGGCAATATTGACTTGCTGTTGTAATGGTGTAGTTAGGGCTTAATGACATTACTGTTATTGGAAAACTTTTGTTGTAATGGTCTATAGTAGGGTGACATTATTAGAGTGACATTATTTATTGGCAATATTGACTTGCTGTTCCAATTGAGGGATTTTGATATGTAGGGTGATATTATTATTAATCATTATCAACACAGTAAGTTGTTGTCACAAAATTCACTCCATAACCAAATTACATACAACAAGTGATGTTCAATACAACAATTAAATTCAAAACAACAACTACAGTCAATACACATCCAAAAAATTACATTAACCAATCCTACGCTATCATCAAGTAATGACGACCTTCATCAGCATAATGAGACATTTTCATGTAGATAACAGTAACAACTAGAACAATTACAATGACACCACACCATGTGCAATTATTGTATTTCTTGTGCAAATATTTAGATTTTTCATTCTCCTCATACAAAAACTGTTGGATATGTTTCATGTGCTCACTCTCCATCACTAACTTAGCCTCCAATTCCGTAGATTTTTCCTTCAACTTATTGCATAACTCTTGGATATGCTCCCTACGCTTTCTCTCCATCACTAAGTTAGCCTCCAATTCGGATTTCTCAATCTTGAACTCACGACTCCGTATCCGGAGTCTATCTCGTAGCTGGCCAACCACATCTCCGCACGTGGAGCAATGGTCATCATCTACCCAATAAAAAAATGTACAAAACCTGTCTCCACTCCCATGTTGACAACCAGGAGTCCAATATGGGCATCTCCAGAACTTCCTTTTGTAATTATCATCCGTAGTTGACACTCTTAGACGTACTCGTAGATTGCAACGGCAAAATGGGCCATCTAGTGGTGCTTTACCACCCCAGCTTGTGCTAGATGAACCAGTAGACATCTTTCACAACCTGCTGAAATATGTCAGGATTATGAGTGTAGAAATGAAACAGTTAAAAGAGAGGTTGATGAGCCAAAAAATTTATACTCTATAGACTTGAATCAATATTATTCTTTACAGACTACTGCAGCTTTATACAAAAGGAGAAAATAATCTTAACAAACTAAACTAGAACATTATCTAAGTATGGTATCGAATCAATATCATGGCAATTAAATTGGAATATTGTTGAGTTACACTGTACAATCATTTATAGCATTCTTGAGCTACAATAAACCCGAATCATTTTTTCACCTTACAACGTACAGTCATTTATAGCATTCTTGAACTACATCAAGGCGGGAGATTTGTTATCAATATTAACAATCACTGAGGTACCTGCGATGGAGAAAGCAATTTGAATGAGAGCTCTACAAAAAAACTCCTCTGCAATGGAGTCACTAACAGCTCGAAGGGGACGCCGACGTCGTGGTCGGCAGCTCACACCGTGGTCGGCAGCTTTGTTAGGGTTTGTCGTTGCCCACCTTCTTTGCAGTTGACCCCAGCTTATTTCTCCATCGCTCCTAATGGCTTCAAGACAGACGTTCTTCACTTTGAAACAAAACCATTTTTCGGCATTAATAAAACGAGTCGTTTTGGCCATGGATTTGAGGATTTTTGAATATGAAGTTCAGTTTGGGGAAATGGAAACCGATAGAGTGAGGGGTGATTTTGTCTTTGCAATGAAGGATTAGCATATGAGAAGCACGTGGGTGAGTTTTCCGTTTGATTTAACTCTCATCGTAGACAGAAGGGGGGGATTGGGACGTTATAAAAGTAAGAGGGTCCACTTTGATGCAATCAATAGTTTCGGGGGCACATTGTGAATTTGGTGATAGTTGGAGGGGGCAAAGTGTAATTAACCCTTTATTTTAATTATATTAAGTGATATGTAGCACATTTATTATCATTAAATTATAAATAAATATGCAATAAATAATCATTTAATAGTAATAAATGTATCACATCATATTTAATAGAATGAAAGTGAGATGGTAATATGGTATATAGAATTTTCTTTATACAGATGGGTAGTGCTAGAAGGGTAATGATAAATATACAATCATTTTATCACCATTTTATTATTTTTAGTATATTTGTTTTTGTTTTTATTTTTTATATATTTAATTATTAAGAAAAAATTTAAAAAATATACAATTTCATTAATAGTCACTTTCTTAACTATTAAGTAAAAAAAATTAAAAAATTAAAAATAGTAGCATAAGGGTAGTAGAAGAGTGGTAAGACTATCATTATTCGTGTTGGAATATGAGAGGTTTGAATAGTAAATTAAAATTAGATGAGGAGAGAGTTGAAAGCTGAAAGTTTAAAAAATTATTGTTAGAATATAATAAATAATTCAATTTTTTCAAATTTTAAAATAATAATAATATTAAAAAATAATATTTTATTCAATTTGTAACTTTCATCTCAACTAATCTCATCTCGATTCATTCTCTAAACGCCACTGGTTGATTAAGAGATCATGAATACTGTAACAATTACAAGTCAAATCTATCGTTAATAGAAATATAGTATCTAAAGTTGAGAATTGTTACATTCAGCAATATTACATCGCCTCCCAAAATCCATTGACTTCTTTCTTCTTTGATTTTTACTACCTTCCCACAATATTAAAAATCCTTAACATGATAAACTGTAAAAGAAAATCATAATTGTGGAGGTATAAAATATCATAACTCATAGTTGGGTCCAGCCCACCAGGTCACCACTAGGGACAAGTGGAAAAACAAGAAATAGATAAAAGAGGGACATGAGAGCATGTAAGTGTCAGAGGGAAAATAGGAAGAGAAGGAAAGCTGACACACGCAAAAGTGTCAGGTCTCATCACTGCAAACTGGCACACGCAACAAGGAGATATATAAAAAGCCTTTAGCCATATGACAAAAGGACTCTCTCTCGATCAAATCTTCTTCTTCTTATTCAGTAACTTCTCGAGGAAGATAGCGTCTCCAAACAGGAAAATCTCCAACTTTCATTGTACATTGAGATATGAGGGACCATAAGTGATTATAAACAAATATATTATAGTAGAAACTTCCTTCTCTAAACCCCTGTGGACGTAGGCATGGTGCTGAACTACGTAAATCTTGGTGTCCATCTCTCTTTATTTTCTCTTCACTTATCTGCCATGGACGTATGCATCATCACTGTATACCTGCACCGAAACATTTTCGAGGGCTCCATATGACAACGATCAAGGCCCCAATCCATTTAGTGAGCCGAGAATAACTCTTTCTCTCCCTCCGGCCTATTGTACGATTTTTCCAGCATTAACAATAATAATAAATAGACCAAGAAGGAGAAGGGGAGGAAGGTAAAAGAAAACTTGAAATTCCATTTCTTTTTTAATTTCAAAATGTGAGGGTGTGCATATGTTTATCATAAACTTATAAATTAACATGAATTGATATGATATGTTATAGTATATAATTTTTATTGTAAAATAGACTTCAAATTTCACATCAAACCACGCGAATTTATAGACGAAGGGAGAGTTTGTACTTTTTACTTGATAGTTGAATGGACAAAAATGTCCTTCAAAGCATGATCTTGCAGATGCAACGTTTTGATTGCCCTATAAGTAATTCTGCATTTTTGCCTATTATGTCCTTTGACTTTCACATTTGCATGTAGAATTCCATTGGTTTTTTTTACTTTTCACTTCCGTTGCATGTTGTATTGTCTTATTTAGCAGTTCTATATCATTTGATCCTCAATTTCCTTATTTTTGTCTCTATTTTTCTTACTTTGTTTGGGCACACCTGGTTCCAAGGAAAAGGTAATCTACATAGTTCATATCGATAGATTTATGCATTCATCATTCTCGAGTAACCCACATCTCTTCTTATTGATATCGTATTTTCGGCCTGGGCGACTCTGCATTAGCAGTGCTCGAGTAATGACCTGCACAATGAAGAAGGGGGGCCTCGCGGTCCGTTGTTCCTCCAAAGCTTAAGTTAGTCTCTATCTAGGAGCTGAAGAGATAAAATTGTATTGTAGATTTGTGTAGATGATAGTAGTTCACCTTTTTGTTGGCCGCAGGTTATGTCTATTTATACTTACTAACATGGTCTCCACGGTAGTGGAGTGTTGCTCTGTAGGAGATCGGGTGCTCATGCTGCCTACTCGTCAAGCTATAAGGCATCTAGGTTTGATGTGAGCCCATGCTGCATTGAAGGCGGCATGCTTTTATCTTCTAAGTTTCCCCCGTCTCATTATGCGGCGTGTCTTTCTCTCCAAGCTCTATTCTTTGCATTGAATGCGGCGAGCCTTCTTCCTTACGTTTCATTAATGCTTGGTGTGATCTGAGCCTGAACATTCCTGAGCTGTATTGAATGCGTTATTCCTTCTTCTTTAAGTTTTTTTTATATCTTCTAACCGACTTTCTGATGTGAGCATGGCCTGACCCGAATATCATACTCAGGTTTCGACCTGAGCCTTCCCAATATATTAGGCCCCGCCCAAACCTTATATCTGGGTTCTGACCTGGGCCTTGCTTCCAGTCTGATCCAAGAAATTTACTCCCTTCACACTTCCCTTCTATCAATTCCTTCCCTTCTTCCAATTTCACCACTTACGCTGATTACTCTTACTTTCATCACGTATGAGCAAAACAGGCATCCCCTCTCAATCACGTCCAGCCTCAAATAGGAATACCTTTTTCCTTATTCTATCCATCCAAAATGGTTAAGGATCAATGGTCCCGATAAACCAAGCCTAAACATAGTGAGGAAAGCTCTTCTTCATTCCATCCGAGCACGGGTAAGAACCCTTGGATCAGTGGACAAATCTCCACTTGTGTCTTTTGTCATATATTGCAAGGTTTGTGCGAGATGGCCTCGTCATGGCCATCTATTATTCCCAACTACCCCCAAAGTTTCGTATATGTAGTTATCTTGCATATGGCTGAAGAGTCCCGTAGTCTCGCTTAGTCCTATTCTTGCAGCCTATCATCTCTCATGAGGTAAAAAAAAATGAAGCTTTGCCCAAGGCTGGCTTTGTGGTTTGGTTTCTTGTTTGTTTGCATGTATTCCATAGACTGTTATTTCTGTAGTGTGCTTTATTCCTTCTATGAATTTTTTAATATTTTGTTTGCGTTGGCCCAATTGTTGTATAGATGTTTCATGTGCTTGGTAATTTTAGGAGTACTATTCATAGCTATCAATAAAATGAGATTTCTTTTTTGGGTATGTGGTTTGGGTCAGATTCTTTTGGAATTCTAAATGGTTTAGTTTCTTGTGTCTGGTGATTTGGGTATCGATAAAATGGAGTTTTATTCTAGTCTATGGGTTAGATTCTTATGGAATTCTACATGGTTTGATTTTTTTTTTTCCCTTTAGAGAATGTTGTATAAAATCCTTAGTTTACTTTGTTATAAATCCTAGAAAAAGGCATAACGATGTACCTATCTTGAAAATTATTTCCTTCGGTCTCTCATTTCAAAAGAGAGACCAACTTTTGAAAGTGCTCGCCTCAGATGAGCACCATGAAGAGAAAAAATGCTCTTCACCCAGGTGAGCACTATGGAGAAGAAAAGTGTTCGTCATTTATGCTAACAACGCATGATTAAAAGTGCTCATCACTTTGGCGAGCAATGAAGCACAATGATCCTCACACCAACGTGCACCGTGAAGGAGCATGCAGCTCATCTCCTCAACGAGAATCACTAAAAGGCAAAGTTCTCGCCACCTCAAAGAGCAATAAAGCAAAATGCTCCTCACCTTGACGAGCACCATGACGGAGCATAAAGTTCGTCACCTCAACAAACATCATGAAAAAACATTAAACTCACCCCCAAAAGAGCACCATGGATGAGGATGTTCACCCGAGTATAGGTATACCCTGGCCCGGGTGTCAAATACTGCCCGAGTATCCGCTTGAGTTATGACCTGGGCTTGTACCTGGATGAATATGGATTTTTGAAACTTGAGTACCCGGGTTGTACCTGGATTTTGCAAAAACATTTTTTTAAAGCCTATATTTTATTAAGATTATTTCCAGAACAAAAATTGTTAAAAACATAATAAATGAAATGAAATAAATCTCAAAACATTGAACATTGTTAGTAGTAAAATATATCAAAATGAAAAGCTAAATTTTTATGTAAAAAATAACTAAAGCTTAAAACAAATACTTGCGTTTTTTAAGTAAATGCATGTAAAACAAAAAAAGAAAAGAAAAAGAAATCGAATATTCATTATGTAAAATACATGCTAATGTGAATTTATGGTTTCTGAAGTTGAGTTTTGACTTATGTAAATTTAAGCTTTTTAGAACCGATTCATTTCTTAAGTTTTCAAAGTAAGAGCATGTTGCATAATAGAATCAGAGAATTTCCATAGCCATCTGCCGGTAAGGACCACCCTAACAGACCCAACACATCACTTTATAATAATAAATAAAACAGAAATAACTTCTTGCAAACTGAACTTGCACTTACACACTGAACGACTTTAGCATTTACTATTAAAAAGATAAACTTTAAATAAAAAAAAATCACAATTACTATCTAATGAACAAATCAGACAGACCCATCATGAAGAAAAGAAAGACCAAAATTTTATATGCTGCCTTTAATTTGTAGAGAGAAGTGGGCATTAGAGTGCGATATTCAGTGACGATCTTAGATTGATCACATGGGCTGCATCGTGGTTATTATCATGCTTTAAGTAAAATTCAAGACAAAAAAGTCTCTTTCTCTAACCGTTTTCTCTTAAAACGACTAAGATGAGTTTGTTAGTCAATTTCTGCTTCTGTTGCGGCTCCATACTGCTGCTGAAGGAGGCAAGGGTTGTATCTGCGCGCCATGGCGGGTAGAGGTGATGGTATGGAGGAAGTGACAAAGATCTAGGAACGATTGAAGCTGAGCGAGTAAGAAAATATGCCCATAGGGGTTAATTGTAGGTACTCGAAAAAAATAAAAAATAAAGGGAAGAGAAGTGTGGTTGGGAAAATTTGCTCAGAGAGGAAGATAGGGAAGGAAATTGTGAGATCAACAATGGAGAAAATATGGAGGGTAGGGAGACCGATGGAATTTCAGGAGTTTGGGCCCAATTGTTTTATCATTACCTTTGCATCAGTGAATGATAAGGAGAAAGTTATGAGTGGCTGCCCATGGCTCTTTGACAACTTCTTGTTCGTGATTAAGGATTATGATAGTGAAACACAACCACATCTGATGGATTTTGATCAATGGTGCTATTGGATACATATGCTAAACTTGTCTCTCAGCTGTATGACACAAGGGATGGGGGAACAGATTGGTGGTTCTGTTGGGACTGTGAAGGGTGTTGACGTACATGAGGATGGGTTGGCGTGGGGTAGAGTTTTAAGGGTTAGAATTGTGTGTGACTTAAAGAAACCTCCGGCAAGGGGACGAACTATAGAAGTGGAGGGGAAGAGAATGTGGGTTCCCTTTCAATATGAAAAACTGCTAAAATTTTGCTACTATTATGGCATAATTGTACATGACAAGGAAGGTTATGGGGATGGGAAGATGAGGAAACAGGGGATGAAGGGTGGGGAATTACAATTTGGTGCTAGGCTGAGAGCTCCATCAAGGAATCGAAGGTGGTTTGAGAAAAGGGAAGAATACAATAATAGTGAATCAGGGAATGAAGCTTTGCAGGGCTCTTTTGCAGGGTTAAAGGATAGGGAGGATTCTTTTGGAGATGGGGAAAGGATGGAGAAAGGAGTGGAAGTTGAGGTTGAAGGGGAGATGGGAGGAGTGGAAGTTGGGATAGGAGGGGAGACTAATGTGGTGTGCCAAACAGGCGGGACATATGAAGGAGCTCTTAATCAAGAAACTGAAAAGAATTCTCAAACGTACAATGGTGATATGGACATCTTCTCAACTGAAGGAAATGTAAACTTGGTGATGGCTGTGGAGGAAGTACATAATAAGGAGAGCTTTCGTGGTGGAAGAAAGGGCAGTTGGAAGAGAAAAGCCAATGGTAGATCAAATACTGGTAAACTTTCTACTTCTAATCCTTGGAATAAAAGACATGCTGATAGTATGGAAGGGGATAAGGGGGAGGGTGTAATGATGAAAGCAAGATGGGGAGAGGTAGATGTTGAGGAAGGGAATTTAGGGGTGGTGGCTGCTGAGCAGTCCCGCCTATTATTATGAATATCATAAGTTGGAACTGCCGAGGACTTGGCACCCTAAGACATTTCAGGACCTTTGCCATTAGGCAAAGGAAAAGAAGGCCAACATGGTATTCTTGATTGAAACCATGCTCACAGTTGGGAGAGTAGAAATTCTGAAGAAAAGACTTGGGATGGAGGGATGTTTTGTAGTAGATTTTGTTGGAAGGAAAGAGGGTTTGGCATTGTTTTGGAGGAGTAATGAGGAAGTGGAAATAAAAAACTATTCTACTTGGCATATCAATGCTGAGGTCAATATAGAAGGAAAGGGTAAGAAATGGCTATTTACAGGGTTCTATGGGCATGCTAAGAGGGAAAAGGAAGTGGTCTTGGGACTTATTATGAAGATTGAGGCCAAGAGAGCAGGAACCTTGGTGTGTGGTAGGGGATTTCAATGAGATTCTCTTCCAAAATGAAAAGGTGCGAGGTAGACCAAGAGCTGAAACACAATTAAGTCAATTTAGAGAAGTATTAGAAGACAATCAACTCTATGACTTCGGCTGTTGCAGTGGTTTCTTCACGTGGAGCAATAGGCATGCTATCCTCTCATTTACAAAAGAGAGGTTAGATAGGTGCTTGGCAAACAACAAGTGGAAGGAACTATTCAGAGGTGTAAAAGTGGAGGGCTTGCCAGTAAGAAGCTTAGACCATTTGCCTATACTGATGTCAATAGAAGGGGATGTTAATAAGCAAGGAAGATGGTAGGCGTTGTTCAGGTTTGAGGCCAGTTGGATTAAAGAGGAGGAATGTGAGGACATAATAAAGATGGAATGGGACAGAGGACATCAGATAAATGTCCATGTGAGAAGGGTGCAATCTCGATTGAATTTTTGCAGCAGGACCTTGTTGTCATGTTTTAAAAGCAAAGATAAAAGGAGAGTTAAAGAGATTGAACAGATTACTAGCAGGATTAAAGAAGTGCAGGAAGAGTTGGGACCTCATAATGTAGAGGAGCTGAAAAGTTTACAGAAGCAGGTGGGAGAGCTGATGGAACATGAGGATACTATGGGGAAACAAAGGGCCAAGAGAAACTGGTATAGCCTTGGTGACAAAAACACAAGGTTCTTTCATGAGTGTACAAATCAAATGAAGAAAAGAAGTAAGATATCTTCAATTGTAGGCAGAAAAGGGACCTTGAGGTTAGAACAAGATGGAGTTACAGAAGCTTTTAAAGATCATTTTGATGAAGTGTATAAAACTGCCAGCCCAAGAGTTGAAATGATTGACAAGTGCCTTGTAGATGTAGAAAGAAGGGTAGCTGATGAAATGAATGAATCCTTGGAGAAGAATTTTAAGAGGGAGGAAGTAGAGGAGGTTTTGAAGATGATGAGACCATTAAAGTCCCCAAGACCAGATGGTTTTGGGGCATGTTTCTTTCAATCTTTTTGGCATATTGTGGGTGATGATGTGTGTGGGGTAATGCTCCAGTTCCTCAATGGTGGAAGGATGGATTCTACCTTGAACCACACCTATATAGCTTTAATCCCTAAAGTGAGTGATCCCAAAAATGTCAATGAGTTTAGACCGATAAATTTATGCAATGTTGTGTATAAGCTTGTAGCAAAAACTCTTGCCAACAGATTAAAGAAAGTTATGGATGTTATCATTTCTAAAAATCATAGTGCTTTCATTCCTAGAAGGTTGATTTCTGACAATATTATAGCAACCTATGAAGTACTGCACTCTATGCAAACAAGGCAAAGGAGTAAGCATGGCTTTAAAGTTGGATATCTCAAAGGCTTATGATAAAGTAAAATGGTCTTACCTTGAAGCAATGATGAAGAAGCTGTGATTTGGGGATAGGTGGACTGGTTTGATAATGGAGTGCATATCTTCAGTGTCTTATGAAGCTTTAACTAATGCTAGACCAGGTGAGACTATCTTCCCTTCAAGGGAGCTAAGACAAGGAGATCCCTTATCTCCCTATCTTTTCCTTTTGTGTGCTGAAGGTCTAAGTGCAATGCTCAATAATGCTGAAAAAAAATCAGAATTGAAAGGGGTGTCAATAGCTAGAGGAGGAGGTATAAGGGTCACTCACTTTCTTTTTGCAGATGATTGTATAATTTTTGGGAAGGCAAGTTGGTTGGAATGGGAGAAGATTAATGGCATTCTTGAGCTTTATGAAGCTGCCTCAGGTCAGAGTTTAAACAAGAATAAGTCTACAATTTTTTTCAATTCCAAAGTCCACGTTTCTATGAGGGAAAGAATGATGAAGGAGATGGGAGCAAGGCAACTAAATAATTGTGAAAAATACTTGGGTTTGCCAATTATGGTTGATAGATCCAAATACAACTCTTTTAGAGTCATAAAGGACCAAGTGTGGAAAAAGATTAGTAATTGTTAAAGGCTGTAATTCAAGCCGTCCCAACATATCACATGAATGTCTTCAAACTTCCAAAGAAATTATGCATGGAAATAGTTACTCAAATGGCTAAATTCTTGTGGGGTTTCAAAAAGAAAGATAATGAAATTCAATGGAGGAGCTGGGCAAAAATGGGGGTTGCAAAAACTGGTGGAGGATTGGGTTTAAGAGAACTTGTAAGCTTCAACAAGGCTTTACTAGCAAAGCAATGTTGGAGAGTGTTGACAAATCCTCACTCTTTGGCTGCAAAGGTCCTGAATGACAAATATTTTAGGCACTCTAAAATCTTGGTTTCAAAACTAGGTCAAAGGCCATCAGTTATTTGGAGGAGTTTATGAGAGTCTTTGGAGTTGTTAAAGGAGGGATTGGTGTGGATAGTAGGTGATGGGGAGAGTATCAATATCTGGAGGGATAAGTGGATACCCAAACTGTCTACTTTCAGGATTCAAACTCCCAGAACCTTACTAACAGCTGAAGCAAAGGTCAAAGAACTCATTGATGTGGATACTAAAACCTGGAAAACAGAGATGGTAAAAGACATTTTAAATGAAGAAGAGGCAACACTTGTCTGCAGTTTACCTATTAGTTCATCAGGTCTACTTGATAAATTAATATGGGCTCATACTAAGAATGGTCAATTTGATGTTAAAAGTGCATATCACCTGAAGATGTGTAGGAAAAATAGAGCAAAGGGGGAGGTTTCAAAAGGTGGCACAGAGAACTGGAAGGTGTTGTGGAGCTTAAATGTTCCTGGTGTAGTTAAAATATTTCTATGGAAAGCAATGAACTACTATCTTCTTACAAAGTTTAACTTGTCTTGTAGGAAGATTGTTAAAGACTACTACTGCCCAATTTGTAAGATGCAGAAGGAAACAGTTTCTCATGCTCTTTGGAGCTGTGGTAGAGCTATGGATGTTTGGGTAGATAACCTCAGTCCTGTGCATAAATGGGCATCTACTGAAAGGGATATGCATGAGTTATGGGCAGACTGGTGTAACAAATTGAAAAGAGAAGAATTGGAGTTAATGACAGTAGTATTGAGAAGGATTTGGTTGAGGCGAAATAGCTTTGTGTTTGAAAATAAATTTGAAGGGCCTGATGTAATTTTTAGGCAAGCCACTGACTGTTTGCTTCAGTTCTAGAAAGCTCAACAAAAAGAACTCAAGAACCAGATTGATAGAACTCAGGCAAGAAGATCATGCAGATGGAAGGCTCTTGAAGAAGGCCAAGTGAATGTTAATTGGGATGTTGCACTAAAGGTTAATGAAGGTAGGATGAGGATTGGTGTAGTGATAAGGGAAGTGCAAGGAGATGTGTTGGTTTCATTGTGTGCTCATGAGGGAAGTGTAACTTCTCCTCTAGTAGCTGAGTTACAGGCTCTTTGGCGTGCTATGCAACTGTGTGCGGATTTGAACTTATCAAAAGTGGTTTTTGAAGGAGATGCGTTGAGTGTGATTAAAGCAGTGAATGAGACTGAAGCTAACTGGGAATGGCATGGTCAATTGGTTGAAGATATTAAAGGGGTTTTGAAGAATAGATATAACTGGACAATCAAACATACATATAGGGAATGTAATTGTGTAGCTCACTTTCTAGCAAAAGCTTATTTACTTGTAAATGAGGAAAGAATTTGGATAGAATAAGGCCTTCTAGGCATACAATACCATGTTCTAAAGGATAAAGTTGTAACAGTTGAAGAAGAATGAATACAAGTTTTGTTGTCTTGTTTTTTTTAAAAAAAAGTAAAATTCAGGACCTTTTAATAAAAAAACGACAGTTAAAAAAAACCTTATTCCAATACAGATCATACACGAACGAGTTATATAGATAATTATTTTCAACCAAAAATATGAAAAATGCATGCTTGTTTACAATGTCTAAAGTTTGTTTGTTTGTTTGTTTGGTTTTTTGTTAATAAAAAACTCTTAGGCCTCATTTGCTTTTACAGATGAGATGAGTTGAGATTAAAGTTAAAAGTTAAATAAAATATTGTTAGAATATATATTTTTAATATTATTTTTATTTTGAGATTTGAAAAAATTGAATTATTTATTTTATTTTGTGTAAGAATTTAGAAAAATTATAATAATTAAATGAAATAAGATGAAATAAGTTGAGAGGAAATTAGGAATTGTAAACACAAACAAGACCTAAATTGGATTCCATGTTTAAATTTGGAGCCTGGGTAGTACTCCTTACTTGTACACCTACTCCTAGGTATACTTGAGTAGGTAAAATCCGGGTTGGTAATTGCCCGAGTTCTGTTTAGTCGTTTAACAATATTAACTCCGGAGAATGAAATAGATTATGTGCTCTTTTCGTTTAGGCTATTTCAAAATAGACGAAATACGTAAACATTTCGATAGATATGAAATTACATATTTTGCAAATTTGAATTTTCCCTTCTTGTAATAAAAAGAGTGTTCATTTTTATCAAAATGAATATGTTTGTCTATTGTGAAAAAAGAGAGCATAATAGGTGGTAATGATATTGATTATTCTATGAAATATTTGGATACAATAAGTATTTCATCTCATATAATCTTATTATGACAATTTTTTTAAATTTTCACACAAAATATAATAAACAATTCAAATTTTCAAATTTTAAAACAATAATAATATTAAAAAATAATATTTTAACAATATTTTATTCAACTTTCATCTCAACTCACTATCCAAATTGTACCTAAAAAAAATCTAAATCTCTTCCTAGCTTCCTTTGTGTTTTTGGTGCTAAATTGATATAACAAAAAAATGGTCTTGAAATGTTTATTCAGAGTTAATTCTTATGTTCAACTTAGTTTTATTTTGCTTAACTATTTTGTTTTTCTTTTTTCCTTAAAAAAATAATTTTTCTACTAAAAGGCAATGTGCTCAGGTGAGCACCATTGAAAGGCAAAGTGCCCACGCCCTCAATGAGCATCATGGAAAGCAAAGTGTACACGCCCATGCGAGCATTGCAATAGTAAAAGTCATTGACCCTAAGCGAGCATCGTGAGAGTAAATGTGCTCAATTCCAGGCAAACATTGTGGGCAAAAAAGTGCTCGCTCTTAAGCGAGCATCATGAAAAGCAAAAGTCATCGACCCTAAGTGAGCATCGTGAGAGCAAAAGTGATCGTCCCCTAACGAGCACCTCTAAAAGAAAAAGTGATTGCTCTAAAGTGAGTCTCATGGAGAGCAAAAGTGTTTGCCATCTCGATAAGCACCATTGAGAGGAAAGCACTTACCTCCAAGCAAGCACTGCATGAAGGGAAGCAATCCATGGATGATCATTCCAAGAACACCACTATTAAGAATTACAAGTACTGTCGTGTTTGCTTAAAGTGAAATTAAGGCGCGTGGACGCTTAACTAGTCAATATTCAAAAGACCAGTCTAATTTATGCTTGTCGGCAGCGATGGGTTACAAGTATGAAAAAATATATTTATAAGTTAGCATGAATAATATAGCTAGTGAAGTACTTACATGACATAACTCAATTTGAAAGATAAGTTTTAAAATTTGAATTCTACAAATCAAATCTTACTATTAAGTACTGTGGATAGTGTGCTCAACACATGGGCTTGAGAATAAAATAACTCACCATAAAATATGACGATTTATTGGTGAAATGGATGGGTTGCGTCTTTTCGTGAGGTCTTTAGGTTGGTTCAGTTTGATTGTTTGGCTTCGCTCACTGGACTATATACTCATGAAAAATTTTATTTATAAATCAGTGTGTAAAGCATATAATTCAAAATGTTTATATGATATAATTTGATTTCAAAAATAAATTTGAAATTTTTTTTTTGATAAGTGAATAAATTTGAAAATTTGAATATTATAAAATAAAAATTGTCGTTTAAATAACTTATGTATACAAATAAGGGTAGTGATCGGCTAACCACCCATTCACAACTTATAGACAATTTTATTACATTTAAACACATCAAATCAAAAGTAAAAGTTAAAATCAAATTTAAAATAATATTATTTTATGAGTAATGCTAGGCTACCGCCTAGCTATAACTACTGGGTGTGTTGCCTAGGCAAAATTTATATATATATATATTTTTTATTTTTTATTTTCACATTTTTTAATATTTAAAAAATAAAAAATATCAATACATTAATAATCACTTCCTTAATTAATAAATAAAAAAAATTAAATACATGAATGGTTAAAATAAAGAATCAAAATGAGAGGACAAAATAATATTATTTTTATTTTATTACATTATTGTATACAAATTATTATTTATTAGTAACTTTATCATTTTCCTACATATAATTCTCTTTATGATTTTGGTTTTATTTGATTCTTAAATTCATTTTACCTCAACTCAATTTATAATTATAATGTTTTTAAATATTAAAATAATAATAATATTAAAAAATAATATTTTAACAACAATATTTTATTATCACAATTCGATTGAACTCAATTCAATCCGACACACTCCAAACGCAGCCTTCATCTGAACCGACATTTCATGTACAAAGTTACTCGCGCGCACCAAGAACTCCGCCGTCGCATTTCTCTACCCTTCTGTCTGAATCACTCAATTAGGGTTAGGGGCTTTATTTTGTCTTCTCGCTCTTTCTCGCTCGCTACCCTTCTGTCTGAATCACTCAATTAGGGTTAGGGGCTTTATTTCGTCTTCTCGCTCTTTCTCGCTCGCCTGTGTGGGCTGCGGGAGCTTTCTGAGTCTGCGAGCTCTTAAGCGGATTCTCAATGGGAGTTCCAGCTTTCTATAGATGGTTAGCGGAGAAGTACCCGTTGGTGGTGGTGGATGTCGTCGAAGAAGAACCGGTTGAAATCGATGGCATTAAGATACCGGTTGATACTAGTAAGCCAAACCCTAACAATATGGAATTCGACAATCTCTACCTCGACATGAACGGCATTATTCACCCCTGCTTTCATCCCGAAGATAGGGTACGATTCAAATCATAGTTACAATTATCTTGCTTGTAGTTTTGATGCTCAACTACCTGATTAGGGACCTGCAGATGATTTCGTTTATATATATTTTTAGCAGTGCTGGCTAAATTACAAATAAGTTCCTATAACTACCTTACCAAATTAAAATTGAGGTGGCTTATGTGGAATATCATATCTATTTCACAATAAAAATTTGTAGAATCTAATATAGTTTTTTTTTTAATGTAATCTTTTGTAATTCTTTTTGTGTACCTATAAAAAAAAACTTTTTTGTGGATCACGCATTTCTCATTCTTTCTTTCTGTGCAGGAGAATGACCTTTAGGTATTTTTTTATTATTTGAATTGGTTAATGAGTGCTGTTTTGTGCGTAGCACGCGTGCTCAATATTTACTAACTGTATGGTATGATAGCCCAGATCATCGTTATGGTTTAGTAAATACCAAATGATCATCGTTATGGTTTACTACTGGTTTTCAAAAGATAAAAGGCAACGCAATGAATTTTTTAAATTTTATTTTAACTATAAATATCATGTGTGTTGCCTTTTATTGTTTTTGAAATCCAGTATAGAAATTATTAACAACTATAGTCATGGTAACAAATAGAGATTTTTTATGGTATTCACTTGTCCTTTTAAGTGTGCACACGCAAATATGTATCTTAATAAGGAAGAAGCGTAGTTGTGTGAGGGAAAAAGGCAAAATGTAGTTGGTTTCATTTTCATGGCCTTTTTATCATGTAGATGGTGCAAATACATGAAACAAATATAATTCTGCTCATATTCCCTGCCGATGTCCTCTTATAATTACTTACATCGACAAAATAGACTGACTAAATACTTTCTCAATGATTCGATGGATTCCATTATTTGGAAAGATCTGTTTCTGCTCACTGAGAGCTTTACTCTTCTATACACTCTATATTTGTATGTCGTATTCTCACTGCCTGTATCATCCTTTTCTTTCAAATTTATTTCTAACCAGCTACGCCTTCATCGCGTTGTTTTATTTATGCAGCCTTCTCCAACTACTTATGCTGAGGTATTTCAGTGCATGTTTGATTACATTGATAGGCTTTTTGTGATGGTGCGGCCTCGAAAACTGCTATACATGGCTATTGGTCGGTATTGGAGTTAAATTTTTTGTTACTGCAAAGTACTAGCCTATTAAATATCATATGTTCTGTGTATGATGCTAACTATCTGGGGGCTGCTGGTAGATGGTGTTGCTCCAAGGGCTAAAATGAATCAACAACGGTCTAGGCGTTTTAGAGCAGCCAAAGATGCAGCAGATGCGGTATGTGCTTTTGAATATGCTAGGTGCGCCCTTTATGTGTGTGCACGTGAAGGGCTTCTTAAATATATTGTTTCTTTGGGTAACTTGCCACTTCTTTTTTGTATTAAACAAACTTATGCTCCAAATGCTGTTCTTTTTTGATAGGTAAAAGAAATTTTATTAATGATTGACAAATAGGCATATCCCAAGTGCATAGGGTGTATACAAGGAAAAATATATTTAAGAACTAGAAATAGATACAAAAGATTCACCAGATGCAATTATTGAAAGAGAATGTATATTATTTTACTTCTACAGTTCCAACAGAAAGCCAAGGGGTTTTTGTTTTCTTTGAAATTTTTTTAATGGCATTTTCTTTGGCATTTTCTAATCTCAATAGTTAATATAAGAACTATTAGACTCATTTTTTTAGATTTTTTTTATACTACATGCCCAGAGGAATGCTTCCCATTTATAGACAAGGACGGTATTGATGTTTTGTTTCATTATTTTGGTGTAAGGGATGATATTTTGTATTAATTTTCGAGAAGAGCGGGGTTACATTATGTTACAAACCTGCTCCATCTGTCCTCTTAACATTTTCATTTCCTTTTAGCATGCATGTCTTGTATTCGCTTGATCCAGTAAGAATTTCATATTGACCATTATCCTAGGTTTCTTTGATCTTGGGAATTTTTAACGCATATCTACCATGAGAACAGTTGGGGGGACGTCAATCGCAAGTTATTAGTTGGCATTTGCAGTTGCTATCCCCCTTCCTATGTTCATGTTCTATAGAGTCCTTACCCCCTATTACTGTATTACGTTCAGTAATGTGCTGCTGCTCACTTTCCCAAGAAGAGGAAAAAGCACCAATAAGAAATAAAAATGAATAAAGGAAAGCAAAGTTTCTTACTTTTGATGTTGATTCCTTTATTCTGTAGGCAGATGAAGAAGCAAGGCTAAGGGAAGAGTTTGAGAGAGAAGGCCGAAAGCTTCCTCCAAAACAGGAGTCACAAGTTTTTGATTCTAATGTTATTACTCCAGGAACCGAATTTATGGCTGTTCTATCAATTGCACTGCAGTACTACATTCATCTCAGGTTGAACAATGACCCTGGTTGGGAAAAAGTTAAGGTATTCTACTTGCCAAACTCCCTTGTAAATTTTGAATTGTACTTTGGTTTCTTCGTGGATAGAATGCTTGTTTTGCGGTTGCGTGTCTTGCTAGATCGAGTGACTTTTCTTCTCTCTTCTTGGCAAGGTTATTCTTTCTGATGCCAATGTTCCTGGTGAGGGGGAACACAAGATTATGTCATACATTCGCCTTCAAAGAAACCTCCCTGGTTATGACCCAAATACACGCCATTGCCTGTATGGTTTGGTATATATCTTCCTTCAACATATATGTTCAGATATAATAATGAGTATTGGCTTCCTTATAATTATTGGGAGTTTGTTTTATATGCTTGTGAGTTGCGCCCCGATTATTTTGGATTAACATTAGCTGCTCTATGAATTGGTGCAATCACAGGATGCGGATTTGATAATGTTGGGTTTAGCTACCCATGAAATTCATTTTTCAATTCTTCGAGAGGTTGGTATTCTCTTATTTACATGGACTTACATGTACTTTTTGTTTAGTTTTCCTTTTTCAATAAGTTATAATGATGAGAATGAAGGAACCCAGGAGCTCTAATTTTCCTATAATATCTAGATTTTATTTCTATTTTAAAAAAATAATCAGTGTCTTTCTGAATGGTCCATTTCAGATTGTATTTACTCCTGGGCAACAAGACAAATGCTTCCTATGTGGACAGGTGGGCCATTTAGCAGCAAATTGTGAAGGAAAGGCAAAAAGAAAGGCTGGAGAGTTTGATGAGAAAGGTGATGGTGCTGCTGTTGCCAAAAAACCATACCAGGTTTGTTTTCATCATGTGGAAAACCTTGGTGGTAAAGATCCTTTGTGTATATATGGTTGTTCTAATTACTAATCTAGCACTGGCTTTACCTTCCCGACAGTTTCTCCACATCTGGACTCTGAGAGAATACTTGGAGCATGAGATGACAATTCCTAACACTTCATTCAAGATTGATCTTGAATGCATTGTGGACGATTTTATCTTCATGTGTTTCTTTGTTGGCAATGATTTCTTACCGCATATGCCCACATTGGAGATTCGCGAGGTTTGTTAATAAGTGTTTTATTTTGTATTAAATTAGTTTATGAATTTTGATAGGTTTGGCATAAACTATCTTTTTAGTACAATACCACTTTTATTGAATAAAGTGCTAGGGGTGCAACCCAACTACACAGGGTTATACAAGGGGGACCGGCTAGTTTAAGGAAGGTGTGGAAAACAAGTGCTAGTAAAAACTTGTAAAGGATTCAAAACGAGAGTTATAGCTTTGGCATAAACTATATTTTAGAAGTATATATGTTCATAAAGTTGATTAGTTTTGAACACACTCCTTTGAGATGAAAACCTTAAAGTAGGCATTTGGTGATAGAATAAGATAGGATGTTTTGATTTAGGGCTGGTTTGGTTACACAAAACCAAACTATCTCATCTCATCTCATATAATCATTACAACTTTTCCAAACTCCCACACAAAATATAATAAATAATTTAACTTTTTCAAATATAAAAATAAAAACAATATTAAAAAATTATATTGTAACAATATTTTATTCAACTTTCAACAAAACAACTCATCTGATCTGAACCGCGTAACCAAATGAGACCTTATTTGTATCATCTCATTGGAACACGCAATACTTTGCAACTTGCACGATATCTGCGATTGAATTTCCTTATTGACTTCTCTTGGATTTACACAACTAAATATTCGATACTGTGTTATTTTTATAGGGTGCGATTAACTTGCTGATGGCAATATACAAGAAAGAAATCAGGGCATTGGGCGGGTATTTGACTAATGGAAGCAAGGTATTCAATTAGTTATATTCATAGTACCTTCTAAAAGTTGGTTCAGTTGCCAAATTACTTTTTCTCTAATCGTTTAATCTTATTTGTGAGTTGCATATCATTCTTGACTTGTTTTATTTCATAGCCAAATTTGAGCAGGGTGGAGCATTTTATTCAGGTTGTTGGATCTTTCGAAGATAAGATATTCCAAAAAAGAGCTCGATTGCATCAGGTTTGCTCTACTTCTGGAGAAATTCTATTCCAAGTAAATAGGCATAGCCCAAGTACACATGATGTATACAAATGAGAACACCTACTTACAAGCTAAAACAGAATATAACTAAAGCAAAACATTACAATCATTCCCATTCCTTACAAGATTCTTCACCCAAAAGCTTAAAGTACTAAGGAAATACTTCCTAAGTTCCCCTATAGAATGTTCACAATTGTCAAAGCACCTCCCATTCCTCTCTAACCAAAAACACCAAAGTAAACACAAGGATCATCTTCAACACTGTAGTGCTGTTACTTCTCCCTTTGATACCTTGCCAACATGCAAAGAAATCTGCCACATGCATAGGCATCACCCATAAAATGCCAACCCTTGCAAAAATCTCATTCCACAACAATGTTGCTACCTCACAATGAAGAAAAAGATGATCAATAGATTCACCTTCATTCTTACACATAAAACACCATTCAGCCACCTGAAAACCTCTCTTCCTCAAGTTGTCTGTGGTTAATATTTTCCCAAGGGACACCAGCCAGCAGAAAAAAGCAATCTTACTGGCACCTTGGCTCTTCAAATACGTTTCCAGGGATAGTCTTTGACCCCATGACTGGTTAACACCTTATAAAAAAAACTCACTAAAAATCTAGAATTAATTGTATGTGACCGCATTAGGCTGTCCTCCCTCTTCTGATCAAGCTTCATCTCACATAATCTTCCTAAAAAATGAGAAACTTCACTTACTTCCCAATCCTGTACATCTCTAATAAATTCCACAGACCAGCAAATCAAATTGTTTGAAAAGTGATAGGAATCAGTCATTGCAACCCCTTTGTCTCTAGCAATCTTGGAAAGGTTAGGGTAAACAACCTTAAGCGTTGAGGAGGATAAAGGGATGGGGTCGATATAGTGCGTTGCGGAAGTAAAGGGGATGGGGATGGGCTCGTTGGAGGTTTTCACTAGGGTAAGTTGGGCTTGGATCAGGTGGACAGGCTCAGTGGAGGGCTTCATAAGGGGAAGCAGTTGTATGGTTGATCCAGTGAATGGGCCGAAACGGGTATGGAAGGCTAAGGTCCGAGCTGTAGATATCAGGAGTTTCGGTGTATCGGGAGGCTGGGGGAGTCTAGCACGACGGCGCCATCTCTTGACCCAATGGCGCCGCCACTCGCACAGAAACTTTCGCCGGTCCTCGAGGAGTCATTTCGTGGTGGGTCGGAGCCGGTGCTATCGCCAGAGGTGGAAGAGGGAGAAATCGTGGAATGTGAAGTTGTAAGGGGAAAGCTGACTGACATGGTTTGTAATCCGCTTGTGTCTGTGGTTCCTTTGGCTAATGAAGTGCAGTCGATGGACCCAGTTTCTTTGTTATTCAAACCCCTCAATCCAGTTGATCTTCTGCACCCTGAGATGATTTGCTCTATTTTGGCATTGACTGGAGATTTACGACAGGAGGTTTCTTCTAGAGGGGATGTGATTAAGGCCACTTTACAGTTGGATTTATATGAGGGGGAAACCTTTGATGAGGATGCGGGTAGCCCGATCCCTATATGCACTCTCCCGTCTCTTGCTTCAACCAAAAATGCCTCAAATTGGGTTTTAAAAAAGGTTGAAGATTTACAGGCATGTCTGGGGATATCTTGTGAAGGGTTTGAGGAGCAGTTTAAGGCTCTTCTTGTTTTCATTGAAACAAGAAGACCTATGGCTTTGAAGTAGGCAGCGAAAAAGGATAGGGAGTTGAAATGTTTAATATGCTCCATTGATTACGATAAGGAGGGAAGTGTGTGGAGGGATAGGTTGAAGGGGAGGGGATCTTGGTCATCAAATGAAGCCTAAAATCCTCTCTTGGAATGTGGGGGATTAATGATGTCAACAAGCGTCTCCGTATTAGATCTCTCCTCCGTAATTGGAAAATTGATATTGTATGTCCTCAAGAAACTAAGCCGAGTTTTATTGATAGAAGCATCATTCGTAGTTTGTGGGTTGTGCTTTTGTGGGGTGGAGTTATCTTGCTTCATTGGGTGCTTCAGGAGGTGTGTTGTTGATGTGGAAAAGAGGGTGATGGAGTTAGTAGAGAACTGCATTGAGACTTATTCTGTGGCTGGTTCTTTAACCATTGAGGATGGGTGGCGATGGGCTTTTGCAGGTGTGTATGGGTCTAATGTGGATAGGGAGAGTAGGTTTTTGTGGGAGGAGTTGGCTTGTTTGTTTCACTTGTGAGATGTGCCTTGGTGCTTGTGTGGGGACTTCAATATCGTTTGGTTTCCCAGTGAGAGGGCAGGTGCAACTACGTTATTTGTGGCTATGGAAGAGTTTTTGGAGCTGATTTTTGATCTGAATCTTGTGGATCTTCCTTTGGCAGGGGGGTTTATACTTGGTCTAACAGTAGACCGTCAAGGTTGGATAGATTTCTAGTCTCTCCTTCATGGGAGACTCACTACCCGGATTTATGTCAGCAGAGGTTTCTCCGTGTTTGTTCTCCATTTTGCTTGATTGTGGTGGCTTACTTGGGGGTAGGCGTTATTTTAAATTTGAGAATATGTGGCTTACATTTGACTGATTTGCGGAGAAGGTTAGGAACTGGTGGGTATCGTACTCCTTTTCTGGAACTCCTAGCTTTATTTTGACAGGTAAATTTAAAGCTCTAAAGTTTGATTTTAAGAAGTGGAATAATGAAGTCTTTAGGCAAACTGAAGTGTAGAAAAATCTACTTTGGGATGAGTTGCATGCTTTGGAGGAGGGGAGGTAAATGAGGAGTCATTGTTGAGGAAGGAGGAGGTAGTGACTAAAATTGAGAAAGTTTTGTTGATGGAAGAAGTTTCTTGGAGGCAAAAATCAAGGGTGCTTTGGTTGAAAGAGGGGGATAGGTGTACTAAGTTTTTCCACTAGATAACTAATTCACATATGCTCAACAACGCTATTGAGGTACTTCATTCCGATGCTAATGTGCTTCACACCCCTAATGAGATTCAAGACCACATAGTGCAATATTATGAAGATCTTCTAACCGAGACAGAGGAGTGGCGTCCTAAGTTGGATGGTCTGAATTTTGACCAGATTGACTTTTGTGCAGTCATCTGGTTGGAGAGGCATTTTGAAGAAAATGAAGTGCATCAGGTGGTGAATAGAATGTGTAAAGATTATTTATAAAAAAAAAAAAATGGAATGTGTAAAGATAAAGCTCTGGACCCGAATGGCTTCTCCATGGCTTTTTTTCAAGAGTGTTAGGATATAGTGAAAGTAGATGTTATGCGGGTATTTCAAGATTTCCATTCTTGTCAGAAGTTTGAGAAGTTCATAAATGCTACATTCATTGCTCTTATCCCTAAGATAGCTAGTGGTCATGAGTTGAAGGATTTCCGTCCTATTAGTTTGATAGGTGGGATCTATAAAATTATATCGAAGGTGTTAGCTAACCGTATGAGTACGACTGTATGGTGATGGATAAAATCATTTCTAAACCTCAAAATGCTTTCGTTAAGGGATGTCAAATTTTGGACTCAGTTCTAATTGCTAATGAGTGTTTGGACAGCTGTATAAGGATTGGTATTCCGGGTGTTCTTTGCAAGCTTGACATGAAAAAGGCATACGACCACATTTGCTGAGATTTTCTCTTTTATATGCTAAGAAGATGCGGCTTTGGGGATAAGTGGTGTGGATGGGTTAGACATTGCGTTTCAACCGCTCGGTTCTCTATTTTAGTTAATGGTAACTCTTGTGGTTTTTTTCAGAGTTCAAGGGATTTGAGACAAGGGGATCTATTGTCCCCTTTCCTTTTTGCTTTAGTGATGGAAGTATTGAGTCGTATGGTGGAAGCTACTGTAGGGGGGGTTTCTCTCTGGTTTTTCGGTGGGTAATATTAACAATGATACTACTTCAATCTCCCATTTATTATTTGCAGATGATACTCTCATTTTTTGTGATGTTGATAATGAACAGAGTCAAGCTTTAAGGGCTATCTTATTGTGCTTTGAAACTGTCTCGAGCCTCAAGGTGAATTTGGGTACGTCATAATTGGTACCGGTGGGAGATGTGAGGAATATGAATCTTTTAGCGGATTTGTTGGGCTGCAAAGTTGGTTCTTTTCCAATGAAATATCTTGGGCTTCTGTTGGAGGCATTGTTCAAAGTAAAGAACATATGGGATGGTGTTGTAGAAAAGGTTGAGAAAAGACTGTTAGGTTGGAAGCATTTATATTTATCAAAAGGGGGAATACTAACCCTCATTAAAAGCATCATTTCCAACCTTTCCACTTATTATCTTTTCTTGTTCCCTTTACCGGTTGGGTTGGCAAATCAGATTGAGAAGTTGTTTAGAGCATTCTTATGGGGGTGGCATGGGAGAGGAGAATAAATTTTACCTTGTGAGTTGGCATATGGTGTGCTGTCCGATTGCAAATGGAGGCCTGGGGGTGCGAAACTTGAGTAATTTTAATAAGGTACTATTAAGGAAGTGACTATGGAGGTATCAAATGGAAGGGGACTCATTGTGGAGAGAGGTTATTGATCAAAAGTACAAAGGTGATTGGGGGGGATGGTGCTCTAAGGAGGGTAGAAGATCTTATGGTGTGTATGGAAATATATTAGAAAGGGGCAGGACATCTTTGTAAAACATACCAAGTTTGAGGTTGGATAAGGTGCAGGAATTCGTTTTTGGTTTGACGAATGGTGTGGGGAGAGAGCCCTCTATTCTATCTTCCTGGTTGTTTTCAACTTGACTGGAAATCAACATGCCGTTGTTTCAGAGGTGTTGAGTCGTGCTAATGGGACTGTGCAGTGGGATGTTACTTTCACTAGAAATGTACATGATTGGAAACTTGATGAGATTGCAAATTTTTTCAGTTTCTTGTATTCTCTGAATATAGGAGAAAATGCGAGGGATCTAATGTTGTGGAAACACATGGGGAACAAAAAACTTTATGTTAAATCTTATTATAAGGTGTTTCATGGCCCGCAACAATTTCCTTTTCCATGGAAGAGTATTTGGAGGGCGCATGTGCCGTCTAAAGTTTTTTTTTTTCACTTGGACTACTGCACTTGGGAAGATTTTGATGATTGACAATTTGAAGAAGCGTGATATGGTTGTGGTGGAGTGGTGTTCCATGTGTAAGAAAAATGGTGAATCGATTGATCATTTACTTTACATTGTGAGGTGGCTAGGGAGTTATGGATTGAGGTTCTTAGTAGAACTGGGTTATGCCAATGAGAGTGGTGGATTTACTAGCATGTTGGAACAGGCAACACAGAAGCTCTAAGTTGGCAGCGGCGTGGAGGATGATCCCTTTATGTATTATGTGGTGTTTATGGATAGAAAGGAATGAGCGATGCTTCAACGACAAAGAGCGAATTGTTGAGGATATCTGGAAATTGTCCTCAAAGGAGGAAATGTTCATGAGTTTTTGTTTTCTTTTCAAGTTTCTAGAATGTAATTAGGTGCTTCTTTTGTGTACTTTGTTTACATGGGATTTGCCTAGTTTCATTAAATAAAACTTTTCTTACTTATAAAAAAAAAAAAAAAACCTTAAGAGGAGAATCCCTACACCAGGTGTTATGCCAAAAATAGATCTTTGCCCCATCCCCCGCCTTGAATTTGGAATTCTTGACAAAGTCCCCCCATCCCAACCGAATAGACTTCCACAAACCCACCCCAAACATCCCTCTAACTTCATTCGTGCACCAACTCCCCCACATCCTCCCATATTTAACATCCACAATATTTCTCCAAAATGCAGTACTCTCATTACAGTACCTCCAAAGCTATTTGCCAAGGAGAGCTTTGTTGAAAAGTCTTAAATTTCGCACTCCCAACCCTCCACTAGAAACCGGAAGACAAACCTTTTTCCAACTCATCAAATGAAACTTTATTTCCTCTCCATCTTCATTACCATCCCACAGAAAATTCCTATAAATCCTCTCAATTCTTTTAGCAACCCCAACTGGTAAAGAAAAGAGAGAGAGGAAATAAGTAGGGAGATTAGTCAATGTGCTCTTAATCAAGGTAACTCTTCCACCTTTAGACAAATATAATTTTTTCCAACCAGCTAACCTCGTCCTAATCTTCTTAATCACCCCATCCCAAATAGAAACTGATTTGTGAGGGGCACCCAAAGGTAGAGGTATCTCATAGGTAACGAAGCTACCTTACATCCCAAAATATTGGCCAGATTCAAAATATTCCTGACCGTACCCACTGGAACAATTTTGAACTTGGCAAGATTAATTCTTAAACCAGAAACAACTTCGAAACATAACAATAAGGCTCTCAAAACACGAAGGTGATCCCGATTGTTATCACATAGAATCGAAGTGTCGTCTGCAAAAAGCAAATGTGATACTGAAATACTATCCCGAGTTTCATCACCCACCACAAATCCTGACATAAATCTTCCTTTGACAGCCACCTCAAGCATTCGACTCAATGCATCCATCACTATTACAAATAGAAAAGGAGATAAGGGATCTCCTTGTCTCAAATCCCGAGAGCTGTTAAAAAAGCCAACTAGATTGCCATTCACTAATATCGAAAATCTGGCGTTCAAAATACAATGTTTAATCCATGAACACCACTTCTCACCAAAGCCAAATCTCCCCAGTATGTAAAGAAGAAATTCCCAATTGACATGGTCAAAAGCCTTTTCCATGTCCAATTTAACTAAAACTCTAGATTTACCCATTCTTATTTTACTTTCCAGGCATTCGTTAGCAATTAAAACCGAGTCAAGTATTTGTCTTACCCTCACAAATGCATTTTGAGAGTTTGATATAATCTTGTCCATAACCACACTAATACAATTGGCTGACACCTTGGCATTATTTTGTACACCCCATTTACCAAGCTAATAGGGCTAAAATCGCTCATCTCCACTGCACCCGCCCTTTTAGGAATGAGAGAAATGAATTTAGTATTAATACTCTTCTCAAATTTCAGGAACGGGTGGAATTCACCAAAAACTTTCATAATGTCATCCTTCATGATGTCCCAACATGCTTGGAAAAACGCCATAGAAAAACCATCCGGGCCTTGTCCTTAGTCATACCTCTAACCACATCAAGAACTTCTTCTTCCTCAAAAGTTCACTCCAACCAATCTGCACTCATTTGATCAATGGACTCAAACACTAGCCCATCTAACTTTGGTCTCCATGAATGTTCTTCCATAAAAAGCTTCTCATAATAACTCACAATGGATATCAGCAGTTTGTTAGGATTGGTTATATTGTTCTAAGTGTCTGCTTGGTGTTATTGCTGAAACTGCTCGCCATTAAAGCAATGATTTTCTAAGAATATTATTGGATTCGGTACTGATGTGGTTGTATGGCCCGTTGCTATATGTTATACCTATAAACAGATTGATGGAATTTTTATTCTGCTTTCCTTTTCAGCGGCAGGCTGAAAGAATAAAGCGTGAAAAGGCACATGCCAGGAGAGGGGATGATGCACAGCCTCTAGTTCAACCCGAGTCTTTGGTGCCGGTTGCTCGATTTCATGGTTCTCGGCTTGCTTCTGGTCCTTCACCTTCTCCATATCAACAATCAGAATCTAATTACAATTCAGGGAGCTCAATGTCTGCCAGAAAAGATTACCAACTTGGACAAGACACAGCAGGGCTGTCAGGGCTTGAAATTAAAAGCAAACAGTCTTGGGCTGCAGATGCTAGAGGGGCTTCTGCTCCGCCTCAAAAAGTTGCACGCTTGTCTTCAGGGGCTACAATTGGTGCTGCTATTGTTGAAGCTGAAAATAGCCTTGAAACAGAAGTATGTTTTCTTGCTTCAGGAGAGGCACTGTAACATAGTTGACTCCGTCAACCATCTTTTAGAGTAACTTTCTGTGGGCTTGGGTATGAGCCTTGCCTGCAAGGGGTTATTACTATATCTTCTTCTGTATTATCATTTGTTTGTCGCCTTTCTTGACGGTATATGATGTTAAAGTGATGCTCATCTAGTCATCTTTTTGTCCTGCTTTTCAGGTAAGCGAAAACAAAGAAGAATTGAAAGTGAAGCTTAAGGAGGTACTTCGTGAGAAGTCAGATGTTTTTAACTCTCAAAAACCAGAAGAGGACAAGGTTTGATGATAAGTTTACCGTTGCATATTTATAAGTATCAAAAACTTGACTTACATAATTCAATTACCTTCTGCTCGAGTTTTTATACATGTTATGCTATATTATTAGATTAAGTTGGGAGAACCGGGGTGGAAAGAAAGATACTATGAGGAAAAGTTTTCTGTTAGAACTCCTGAGGAGCTTGAAGCGATTCGAAGGGATGTTGTGAGTAAAATGAATTCAAGTGTTATCTAATATATTAGAGCTTGTATTTGCTGTATAACTGTTGGTTAAGTTTGTATATTGGCACTTCTATCAGGTCTTGAGTTACACAGAAGGCCTTTGTTGGGTCATGCACTATTATTATGAAGGGGTTTGTTCATGGCAGTGGTGAGTTTGTTTTCTCTTATTCTTCTTCGAAGTCATACAGGGATAATATGTTTACTTATAAAAAAAAAAAAAAGTCATACAGGGATAATATCAAAATAATGTTGTTGATGGGGATTAGAATCGTGCTACAATCATGTCGCAGAGGGTGATCCCTATCCCTATTGGGTCAAGTTTATAGGGTTGCCTTCTCAGGTCTGCAGGTAAGGGGTGCCAACACCCCCTCCTATGTATTTTTCCCATTGAATGGGTTCATAATGGGACACTACCAAATTTTAAATTGATCATCTGGTTGAGCTTCATATATCTGGTAAGAAGGGTAATTTTATTCAAAGCATAGAGGGACTCAACCCAAGTATACAAGAAGTATCCAATAGGAAACACCCAACTAGAGGGAGGAAGTAAGAACACGATCCTATGAAATCTAGAAAGCTAGCGCAGCATGAGCTGTTGCACACTTCCAAACATTAAGAGAATTAAATATAATGACTATTGATTCTAATACTGTCTTAGAGTTCGAGCATTACGTTCCCGCCAAACACACCACATCAAACACAAAAGGGACCATTCCCAAACCTTTAATTGCTATGGCCACTGAGGTGAGGTTGCTAAGAAGCTATCAAGTCCACCAACAGTTGGTTCATGACCTACTAAATTTTGAAGTTACGAAATATTGATGTCCATAGATCCCTGGCCACCTTGCAAGGAAGTAAAATATGATTGATGCCCCACTGCCAACTAAGAGTTCAAACTAAATGTATATATGGTTTAAGAGCTGAAACCAATTACTACGGAGTAACAGCATATTGATCCTTCTTCTCTGACAGTGTCATTAGGGATACATATGAAAGATGAAAAGATTTTTTCATACGGTTGAAATTCAACAAGAAATTTATTTTTTTATCAAGCCATTTTTTATTTCCTTAAACTCCAACTTGCATCAATATCCTCTATCCAATGTAAAAATATAATCTTTAAGGCTTTGCCCTAATCTTTTTTGTTCTGGGGCGTTTGTTCTTCTTTTGTGGTGTGGATTACTTGCCGGTTATCCTTTTATCTCTTTTTTATATGCTTTTACATTTTTGGATCTTTACTCTGACTTTGAAGAATTTATATTGTAGGTTTTATCCTTATCATTATGCACCTTTTGCTTCTGATCTCAAGGATCTTGGTCAGCTGGACATAAGCTTTGAGCTTGGCTCTCCCTTCAAACCATTCAATCAGCTTTTGGGAGTATTTCCTGCTGCAAGGTGCAGTAGGCATTACTATTTATTTTATTTCATTTTCACATTTTTTGTAAATTGCCCATCCCTAAGAGCAAACTATTATTCATTTGCAGTTCCCATGCACTTCCTGAGCATTACAGGAAATTGATGACCGATCCAAATTCACCTATTATTGACTTTTACCCGACTGGTATGCTTTTGGCTAAAATGGGAGCCTGAAACTCATCTTTCTTTGAACTTATATCTAACAAGAATTCTTCCCACTCAACCTTAATCCTGTTTTTCAGATTTTGAGGTGGATATGAATGGCAAACGGTTTGCTTGGCAGGTGGGTTTCTGTTCTAATCTGTATATGTAGACAGCATGATGACTGTTTATAGATTTCTTTTTTCTTACACCCGTATTTGCTATTCTTAAGGGTATTGCGAAATTGCCTTTTATTGATGAAGCTCGCCTTCTTTCAGAAGTCCAGAAAATTGAACATACATTGACAGTATGGTTTTTGACATAAGCCAGTTTGATATTCTGTACACCAGTTTTGTTTTCTTTTTTAGATGCAAATTCATTTTATTATTTTTTGCATTATTTCTAAGGAGGAGGAGGTTTGGAGAAATAGCGTGATGTTCGACATGCTTTTCGTGAAATTGTGTCATCCTCTCTCTGTATGCATAAGTATTCTTGATGAGAAGTATAAACGATTAACGGACAAAGAACGTGTCAAGGTCAAGGAGAAACTCAAGCCCGAAAAAAGGTTTGCTGTTGTCTTTAAATTGTTCATTGAATATATATATATATATATATATATATATTTTAAAGTAATCAATGTGTACATTTGAGGGCTCACCTTATAGTTATTATTTGTTATATACTTTATCTTTGTTGTAGAACTGCTGTCATTTATTGCGTAGCACATTTTGTTGGAAACTTTCATTCAGGTTTCCCTAGTTTGTAGAATTGTAACATTCGTAAGAGATCCTTTTGTAAGTAGAAAACTAAGGGAAAAAGATTTAGCAGTGATTTTTCAAGGCAATAATTTTTTTTTGAACTTTCTATTTTTATTGCCATCCTTTTTTTTCGTAGTTCCTTTTGATGTTTGACCATTTATATTTTATACTTCCCTCTCGAAAATATATATCATTTGTTGAGACTTATGGTGTCTGTTTGACTGTGCGCATTACTTTCTGTTCAATAGTATTTTATATCGAGCTTAGTATTTTACTTCATACTGAGTACATAAGGTTTTACTTAATGCCCTGTTTTTTTAAGCAAAAAAGTATGCCATGTTAATAAGATTGATTTCATTTCACAATCATTATATTTTTATAGGTAATTCCATAAGTCATTATGTTATACTTCCTCCTCTTTTTTTTTTTTTAATTTAATTTAATTTTTTTTTAAGGCCAGTATGTGCTATTTGATGGAAATTGGATTCACACTTTATGTTTTGGCATCTCATATGGGATCGTAAGATGTGAGGCTTCTAGGCTTGGGCCTTGTTTGGATGTTGATATGAGATGAAAAATCTGTGAATAGTAGTGAAATGGTTTGAGTTAAGATGTTTTATGAGATTTTGAAAAATGATAGAAAAAATTGAATAAAAATATTATGAAGTTAAAATATTGTTCGAATATAATTTTTTAATATTTTGTTTTGAGATTTAAAAAGGTTCAAATTTTTTTTTTTTGTTTGGAAGTTATTAGATGAAAAAGTTAAGATTTGAAATTGAAAAGTATTTGTGTTTGAATGGTGTTTGGATGTTGAGATGAGATGAGACTAAAGGCTGGTTTGGACAGTGACATGAGATGAGATGATTTTAGATGAAAGTTGAATAAAATATTGTTAGAATATTATTTTTTAATATTATTATTTTAAGATTTGAAAAGGTTGAGTTGAGATTTGAAAAAGTTAGAATTGTTTATTTTATTTTGTATGAGAATTTAGAAAAGTTGTAATGATGAGATGAGATGAAACACTCTGAATCCAAACGGGGCCTTAGGGCTGACTTGTTTGGGAAGTGAGATGAAATGATAATTTTGTGAATAGTAGCGAAATAGTTTGTGAATAGTAGTGAAATTGTATGAGTTAATATGTTTTGTTGGGTTTTGGGAAAAATGAGAGTTGAATAAAAATATTATATAGTTAAAATATTGTTAGAATATAATTTTTCAATATTATTTTTGTTTTGAAAGTTGAAAAATTTGTATTGTTTTTTGTGTTTTGTTTGAAAGTTTGGAAAAATTGTAATGATTAAATGAAAAAATTGAAGATTTGAAAGTGAAAAGTGTTTGTGTTTGAGAAGAAAATTATGAGAAGTTTTGATATGGGTGAGATCATCTCACTTCCCAAACAAGCCCTTAATATGACCTGCTGCTATTGATTAAAACTTTTTGTGTTGAGTACTTGTTTATCCATGTGTTGTCTTATTGCTTTTAGGAGGAACCAAGCCCTTACTAAGCATTCCCCTCCAAAAACAAGGGAGGAAAAAGGGCAGAGAAGTTTCTTCACTTATTATGGTTAAATTTGGTGCCACCTAGGAATCAACATCCCTTTCTGACAATTTCGTATTTATTATTGTTCTGGTACAGGCTAATTGATGCTTGTGTTTTTTATTTATAAAAAAAATGTTATCACAGATTGTCTGTGGTCTGGTTACAAGTTGAATGATATCCTTTCCTGCTTATGCTACTTGCGTATATCTTGGTTTATGTTGCAAATAATTGCAATACATCCATTCAACTGTACACTTCAATATATGGTGTCGTACTATTTTCTGATTTATTTAGGGCTACATGCAGTGGTGGAATGAATGGCTATTTATCCCCATGCGCTGGAGAACCCCACCCACCTATTTTCAGGTCTCCCGTGATAGGGATGGAAGATATTATTGACAACCAAGTCATGTAAGCTTTTGAGCACTGGTTGCTATTCGATTTAATGAACCATATTATTTAGGATCGCTTTTCCTCATTTTTTCGCTTCATTCCTGCTGTTCAGATGCGCTATATTCCAACTCCCAGATATGCATGAACACATCACTCGACCACCTGTGGGGGTTAAATTCCCAGAGAAGGTATGTGGTTATTGTTGAGGCCTTGTTACGCATCTGTCAAGTCTGTTTCCACTTTATTTGTTCTCTTTTTTCTCAATTTCGGTATGGGATCAAATCTTTTTGTGGATAGAGATGGAGACAAATGGAGGTATCAAAAACGGGTTTGTGGATCATGATTGATTCTGGATGATGGTGCTTGATATATGCTTTTGCAGATGATATTGTATTCTTTCATGAGACTTAGCAGGATTTAATTTCAGCTTACAAATTTGGAGTGGTACTGTAAAATCTACTGGTCTTACCTTCTTAGGTCTAGTAGGACTAAAAGCAAGCGTGTGGAATGCAATTTAAGTGAAAGAATGGATGGAGGGATGACAGAATTTAATGGTAGATGGAAACTAAAAAGTGACAGTTTTCATATGTGGGATCAGTAATTTATAAGGATGAGTATATTGAGGAGGATGCGGCAAGTTAAGAGCAAGATGGATCAAGTGTAGAAGTGTAATGGTGACTGTAAAATGCAATGGAAAAAACCCTATAGGATTGGTATGGAACTAACTATGGTCTATGTTACAAAACTTGTGTGTGTGAGAGAAACAGACAGACAGAGAGATTTAATTCCGACCGTTGCTGCAAAACCCAAACATTCTGGTGATACATATCGTACCCCACAGAGCTTCTAGACATTTTCAGTTTATGTGGATCCATGTTAGCAAGGGAGGTTGCTTCCGTGCAAACACCTTGATCATATCATTTCGGATGTTGGATTAATTTCTCAAGCAATGTTTCTATTCTTCTCCTATATCTGGCATTTACTAGGGGAAGGTTTTTCTTGAAAAAATCTGTTATCATGACAAACGTCATTTATTTATTACTATGCAAAAGCAGATAACATGGCTGAGTGGGGTGGGGTTTTCTAAGCTTGATATGGTGTATTATAGCAATTTTCATGAAAGTTCTGTTCTTACAGATTGTGAATTTGGGGGATCTAAAACCTGAACCAGTTTTGTGGCATGAAGATTCTGGAAGGAGGCCATGGGAGAATGGAAGGTATTCGATGATTGTATATCATGTTGACTGATTCACACCATTTAGACTAACTTGTTGGAAATTTCTTTTTCATGTATATTTGACTTCTATTTATTTTGATTTTCTTTTCAGGCAAAACTCCTCGGGAACCACTTCTGGCCGACAGCTTGGGGAGGCAGCTCATCGATTTGTTGCTAACAGCTTACAAGTGAAGGTAAATCCTAATGGGTATGGCAATAAAATGAATGCCCCACCACCATCTTACCCCATGCCTCATCATCGCCCGCGGATGGCTTCCTACCAAAATGAAAGATATCATGATCAGGCATATAACAGAATGCGACCACCAGGAACATTTCACTCTCCTCGAGGACACCATCAATTTTCAAATTCCACTGCCGGTCCTGGTTACAATGAGGATGGGTACAATCCACCATATGTCTCACCCGTGGACCGTCATCCCAACAATAGGTCTCACCCTCAGAACTACGAAAGAAATAACCAACCAGTTACCCACAGTAACGGTCAGTACTCCAGGAATGTGAACTATCATCCATCCGGAAGTCATCAGAATGGAGGACCCATGCATGCTAGGGGACAGATGGCACAAGCTCCAAACGGGGTCAGTGCTTATCCTCACCAAGGTGGTCACAACAGTTATCAGAACTACCAATCACCTGGAGGTTCTAGTCATCAGCGGTGGGGTGTTCGGCCTCCAATGACCAATCAGGGCATTCCGAGGGGGTATGGTAACCCTCAACAACTAGGCAACCAATATTCTGTACCAGAAAGAAGAGCAAATAAGCGGCCATCCCCACCGCCACCTGGATATGGGCACAACTAGAAATACTTGGTGCTCGTCACCCTAACCTGACCTTGCCAATAAATGTGTACACTAGTCACATTTTTTCATTTGCTGTGAGTTGTAACATTAAGTTCTTTTTCCATTTGTTTTTGGAAGTCCAAGATCTATAGGGTTTTTTCTCCGTGGTTCCGTTATCTGTTTTTTTTTCCAATTTAAATAAAAATGAAAAAAAAGAAGAGTAAATCTCTCTGAAAAACGGCACGAGTATGGATGTATACTTGTGGAACAATTTGACCGTTGAGGTTGAGAGTCGTGCGTAAATTACAAATTGGAACGAATTCTTCGTTTGCGTCGCACCTTTTTCATCTGGGATGGATGATACAGATCTCGGCGATTTATAGATATTCAGACATTCTGTGTTGTTTGGATATGCGTAGCATAATCCGTGTCTTTGGGTTGGGTTACCGTGATCGTAGTTCGACCAATGGATGGCATATATTATTGGCGAAAGTGGATGATGTCTTTAAGCTATGTTGAGTTTCAATTTAGGGTGTTTTTTTTTTTTCCCCTGTTGTAACAAAGGAGTGGAGGGTGAGGTAGGTGATCTTGGAGAATGAAGAAGGAAACGCTAGCAGTGCTGAAAGAGGAAAACGTGGTGAAGATTTGCAGAGGAAAAGTTGACTTGGACTGTAAGAGGAAAAGTTGGATACGAAAGGAGAAGAGGGTGAGGTGAGGAGAGTGCCATTGGTAGTGGTCCAGTGGAATAAGGAGCCATGGGTCAGTCTCTTAACCTACCTGCACTCGACACGAAGGTGGACAACATTATTGGCTTGCTATGGATGACTATGAGATTTCACTATGTTCGCAGAAAATGGCAAAACCAACATATTCTTTATATATATATATATATATATATATATATATATATATATAAAGGTACGTTATTGAGGCTTTGCTAATTGCAATTCACTTTATTTTTTAGTTGGTTGGAACTTGGAAGCAAAGAGTGTTTTGGACTTTGGAATGTGGAGAGAGTGCCAAAACAAAAACAAAAAACGAAAAAAAAAAGGAGTTAAATTGGGTCCAATCAACCGCACGAGTGCAGCACAATCACATCTTGGAATGGTCGGGTGGTGGTGGGGGGGAACCTAGGGACCCATTATCCGAATCCTTGGGAATAGAAAAATGCTTGCGCTTGATATCAAATAATTTCTATCTAATTTGATCATACATATCTTGATCGTGTATTTTTCACTCAAAAAAATGAGCTCTAGTAGACCTTATACGGTTTATTACTTTCCATGTAAACTTTAATTTTATAAATTGAACCCAATTTAATTTTATTATAGAGTCAATATTCCATTGAACAGTAGTATCTAATAGATTTGACCATAAATACCTAGAAATAACAAATTAGTAAACCATGAATTATTCCATCCTGTTTCAACTTAGAATATTGTTATTGAGTTAATGGGGGCCGAGGCTTCTCTAATTATCCCAAGTCATGTCAAACAAGAGATCATTTCTTTTTTTAGTTCAGAGCAAAAAAAAAAAAAAAAAACAAATTGATCGAGCTAGCTAGTGAGTCGCACGTAATGATGTGTACAAAGTCAGTTCACAAAGGCTAAATTATTAATTATAAAGCAATCATCATGATCCTTTAATGATGATATATTAATAATACCCATCATTAATTATAACGTGTTGTACGTGCCACGTGGGTGGTATGATTACCATAAAAATAATTAGCCTCAAAATTCCAAATTAATTAATTAAATACTGTTTTTGTAATTCTTATAAAATAATTTTCCTGATTTTGGGAACATCTTTGCCGTTCAAGCTTCCCGACACTACTAAAAAATTCAAAAGACAATTTCACACGTCATGAGTCCAGTCATACAATTCGATCTCTCTTTATGCCATTAATAGCTTTTTGGGAGAGATCTGATTTGCAATAAAGATGGGAAGCCATGGAAATGGATATATATAGACTCGAAAAGGTCATGGAAAAATGCCAAATGAAGATGATCGGTACCTCTGTCATTTGGCTCCCATGCATAGTGATCATAGTACTCCCACCAGCACTTAAGATTGATTCTCATCCAAATGAATGGATAATGCTTTTCTTTATCGGAGATCTAAGATCTTTAGGTCATTTGATCATCTTCTTCTTGCACCACCTAATTCTAAATAAAACCCACTTTGGAGATCATCATGTGATGTGTTTTCTACACCAATCTTATCAAGCACAGTTATATGTTACCCTTAATTGTCAAAGCCTTAATATTTTAAGGGAAAATCGATCATAGCTAAATGCTCATGATCCTATCGCTTTTAATGATTTTGTCCACTTCGAGTACTACTACTGTTTTATCCACGGGAAGAGTTTGTCATGACATCAAATTCGATCAGTATATACCTATATATATGTGTGTGATTTTCCATTAAAATTTGAATATATATATATATATATATAAACGTCGTCGTCGTCATGAATATCTACGTGAATTTCATTGTACATGCACAGTATCGCGAGACCAGAAAACGAGAGGTGTGAAATGTATGTATATTGTGGCGCTGCATGCCTTCGCTATACATATATATATATATATAATATCTTAATGTCTTAATTTGCACAACAGACCGGAATAGAGGAAAAAATCATCTCGACTCACGATAGTTATTCAGGCGTCAATAAGGTGTCCTTCAGGTTCATACATAAAATAAATAGTAAATAAACAAATATAAATAAATACAGAGAGACACAAAGATTTATATAGTTTGGCATAAAAGCCTACATCTATAGATTATTTGAGGGCAAAATTTATTATGATTATTGATTTTACAATATCTCTTGACCTCACATGTCGCTCAATATAGTGGAGGGATTTAATCTAGACGTAGAAAAGTCGTCCCGAGCCTGTCGAGAGTCCATCTTTCATTTGTAGAGATGATCTCCTCTTTTTATAAAGATCTATTTTTATCTTTGGAGTGATGGAATTCAACTTACCTTGTAAAGACTTTTCATTTTAGGAATTTGAGCAAATTTCTTTTGATTTATCTCTTCCTTATCTTATCTCTTTCCTACCTTATCTTTTGGATTTATTCTTTATTTATTTATTTATTATAAGTGATATGTTTTCAAGGGTTGGACCAATCAATTTAGTCCTAACAATATATATATATATATATTGAAAGGAAGCAGGAATCAATTATCACCACCATATATACCATTTCCCCTTACTTTTGGGCTTCGTCTTTCTTTCTTTCCAAGTTTCTTGAACAAAAACACGTTCACGTTTCTCTCTCCCTCGGCACAAAAATTACAAAAGCCCAAAAAAGGGCGCATTACAAACTTTGGTGGTGCCATATAACTTTCCATTTATGGAAAATCAACAGCAGCAGCCTGCCATCATGAAATCAAGGTTCAGACGTGTCTGTGTTTTCTGTGGGAGCAGCCCCGGCAAGAGCCCTAGCTACCAGATTGCTGCTATCCAACTCGGCCAACAACTGGTGCCTCCAATATATAACCTCTCCTTTTTTTTTTCTTGCTGTGAAACCTGTTTTTGACGCAGAACATGTGGCACGATTTCTCTTTACCATGTTTGCACAGAAACAGGATATATGCAAGTTCTATCCGCTTCTTACAGGAACATTGTATGCGATGTTTTTCATGAAAAATGAAAGATTTCAGATACCAAGAAGCACTCTTAGTACCTGATGTATATGTTGTTTTGCTGCCGGTATTTAATTAAGGAATTGAAATCAGAGACCTAATTTTTTGACGTCTTTTTGTCTTATTTAACCAAAATACGTTCCAAACTCTAGTAATAACTGTGTTAGCAGTATGACTGTACGAGGACGAAAACGTGGCAGAGTAAAACAGAGATCAGATACAGTGTCCTCTGTTTTGGTATCCCCTGTTTTGTTTTCTCTTGCCTTCCTTGGATGAATACTAGTGGGAAAAAAAGAAGAAGAAGAAGAAGAAGATATCGAAACATAAGAAATATCAAAATATTTAATTGAATAATATGCATTTGGTTCATTATTATACAAATCAAGCACTTCGGTTATTAACCCTAAGAAAACATTGCAGGTGGAGAGGAACATTGACTTGGTCTATGGAGGAGGGAGCATTGGCTTGATGGGTCTGGTCTCCCAAGCTGTGCATGATGGAGGTCGCCATGTCTTGGGGTGGGGTACCTTCTCTCTCTCACTCTTTCTGATCTCTCTGGGTTTTAACGTTTCTTTCTTCCCTGCAGAGTAATTCCCACAATTCTCATGCCAAGAGAGGTACGTGATGATCAATTAATATTTCAGTAAATATTTCATAATTTGAGTAGTTGGAATATGAAAAAGAAAGATGGGTGTGGTGGTGTATGATTTCAGATAACAGGAGAGACTGTGGGAGAACTAAGAGCAGTGTCAGGCATGCACCAACGCAAGGCTGAAATGGCTCGTCAGGCCGATGCTTTCATTGCCTTGCCAGGTTCTATCTTTTTCTCTTTACATATATATATATATATATATATATATATATATAAAATTTATTCCTGCATTTGTCGTTTTAAATGCACAATAATGTCGTCTGGTGGACGATAAAATAATTATTCTTTTTCTTTACATGTATCTATGACAATATTGTTTTTACAATTAAATAAAATATTTTTAGAATATATTTTTAATATTATTTTTATTTTAAAATTAAAAAAAAATTAAATTATTTATTTTATTTTATATTAAAAGTTGAGAAGATTAAAATGATTAGATTAAATACGATGAGATATTTTTTGAAAACTTGTCAACGATAAATATTTTCAACAAATTGTTAGATATTCTGATCAAACGGTTTATGTAATATTTCTATAATGATGTCATATCATTAAAATTATTTACCTAAATATTAATTTATAAGAATGAGAGTATCACGTGTCTGTAATTTAACAAAATTAAATGCTGCAGGTGGGTATGGCACCTTGGAAGAACTGTTGGAAGTCATCACTTGGGCTCAACTGGGAATCCATGATAAACCTGTAACATTTCATTTTTCTCTCTCTTTGTTCGATCAGTATTCGAGCGATGTTATTCATAGGTCTCTACATGATGTCATAATTTAATTTATAAAATTTAAAATTTATTCTTTAAATCAAATTATACCATATATATGTATGGTATGTAATGTTGAGGTCTATGAATAGAATTATCTCTTTATTATTTTTATGTGTGTATTCGATTTTTTTGGATAAAAATTGTGATTGGTGGGCAGGTGGGCTTGTTAAACGTGGATGGATACTACAACTCACTCCTCTCATTCCTAGACAAAGCAGTCGACGAAGGATTCATAACTCCCACTGCCCGAAACATTATCGTCTCTGCTCAAACTGCCCAAGAACTCATGCACAAGCTTGAGGCATCATTTGTTTTTGTAAATGAGATGAACTGAAGATTGAAAATTAAATAAAATATTATTATAATATTATTTTTATTTTATAATTTGAAAAAATTAAATTATTTATTTTATTTTATTTTATGTAAATTTAAAAAAATTGTAATGATTTACTATTTTGGATAGAAAATAATTTCATGTTATTGGTGCACGAATTTTGGACAGTAAATATTTCGTATATATAGGAACCAGCTAGCCTTAATGTTTGTATCTATTTCTTTTCTGAATTAAACGAACTGATTGGAACGTTTAAAGATCTCAGTTAATGCAGCAAAATGAACTGATTTGAGCCGTCCATTCATTCCATCCCCAAGTACTGATCATCTGGCGTGAACCTCCCCCCCTCCCATCCCATTTTTTTTTTGAGTAACTCATTTCCATTCAATCAAACCAAAGGGATACAAGGAGAAAAATACTCCAACGTTATAATACAGCTATAGAGTTGTAATTTTTTTTTGAAAAAATTTAATTATAAACGATTCTGTACATTAATACGTATATCTATTCAATATAATTAGTCAGAAAGTAGATTTTATTAAAAATAATGTTAATTTAAATTTAGAATATAAAAATAACAATATTAGTATACAGATTGGTATATAAACTTACTTGTACATAATAAAACTTTTTTCCTTATATAAGAAACCTCTCACTTAGCAAAATTTTCTAAGAGCTATTTTATTTCACATATAAATATATTTGCACTGTTACAACTTTCTTTTATCTTTTTTTAAGATTTTTGATGACTTATAAGAAATCTTCTTCAATAATTATCTGTGTTAGACAGAGTTCCAGTCCAAATTGTACTATTCTAAGAGTTCCAAAAGCCTCAACTACCAATAAATCAAAAAATAAATATTTTTTAGTTCTCATAGATGCAATGATTTTGCCTGCTGTCCCTAACTGCCACCCCCTATTCTTCTTTTTTGATACATAGGGAGAGGGGTTGAAACCACGATCTCCATTTTGAATCTTGTGCCATCAAGCCGCAGGCCATGGCGGCGTGACCCCCTATTCTAAGTTGGGAGATAGAGCAACAACTGGACTGGGCAACAAAGGCAGGATCGAATTTTTCTTTGACCTGACCTTAGACGTTCACGATTATTGTCCATAGATGTTAGCATATTTCTCCATCATCATGTGGATGCCACCACAGTTCTTAAAACTAGCTGTGGATCATAAGCATGACAATGATTTTTATGTCAAAAGTTCAAAAACCAGTGTGATTTTTAACCCAGCGTTAGCTTGTCGGTATACATCCCTCTTTTCCATTGATTTGATGGGTTGTTGGAAGTAGCTTTCACCGAAAAGAGAGTTGTGTGAATGGAAGGTGACTCAATTCTTATAATGTGAATATTTTTATAAAAAAAAATATTTGTATCAGTCTATTATTTATCACACATTCAATACATTAGTGTATTGAGTTAAAAAAAAAAAAATTGAATGCATGATTTGTGGAGAGTATAGGCTGATGCATAAAATTACTCTTTTTATAATTTCAAGAAAAAACCAATTTGAGATCAGTTCTCATATATATTCTTATGTAAATCAAGACGTAAATAAAAATAAATAGTAGTAAAAGAAGAATAATAGTTCTAAATAATGCTATTATTATGCCTCTTTAATTTATTATTTTATTTTCACCGCTGATACATTTAATTTTTTTTAATAATTAAAGAAGTGATAATTTATATTTTTTTAATTTTTTTTTAAATATTTAAAATAAAAATATAATTTATACTCGACGGCACATTTAGCGAACACGACAACAGAATAGCACCGCTCTAATAGGAATTTGTCATGTGAGTCAACATTATGTTTTGTTCGGTTCATTTACAAAACGAGTTAATTAGGTGAGTCTTTAATACTACTCGAGATATTAATATAGACGACAATTAAATATTATAGGATCGCTTTCGAATTCAGATAACTTGGGAAATTTGATCCCACAACTTTCCTCGACCCTACCACAAAGTCGGAGGACAGGGGAGAAAGTGACACGTGTGCATGGAGGTAGGGGAAAAGTAATGGTGGAGTCTGAGAGAGGAGGTGGGCCTTGCTTTTTATGTGTAGGTGTTACTCAGCAATTGAAAGTTGTACATAAGGGTGGCTGGGACACTACTGAATATGGCATTTGGAGCTTCGAGGTTTGACTTGGATTTGGACTCTCTTTTCATTTATTTCTTTGATGTCGTTCTTCCATCCAATTCTCTGTCGGGATAAGCACTAACTCGATGTCCTTTGAGGTCATTCATCCTTAAAACTCCTGTCGGCTGTCAATGTTAATTCTATTTAGGTATATATAAGCATAATGCCATGTAACTGTAGGAAGGCCTCTATGTTCTGATCCTGTCCACAAAAAGAAATTTGATTATTTGGAATTATTGCTTGCAAGACTTATGATCCATTTCGTACGATGGAAAATATTAAGAATGGAAATGAGAGATTGAATTAGGCTCGTTTAGACAGTGATGTGAGATAAGATGATATAATTTTAATATTATTATTATTTTGATATTTAAAAAAATTGAATCAATTATTATATTTTTTTATAAAAATTTAAAAAATTTATAATAATGAGATGAGACGAAATCGTTTCTATATCTAAAAAGAATCTTAATCTCTCAATTTTTCTATTGGTAACAGGAAAAATAGGAGAGAGGAAAGTAGGGTGATAATATTTTGATCTTTTTTAACCTTTAATTCTCTTAAATTAGAAAGAAAAATTGAAGATTGGCTTGACCTACTATGATTTCCAGTTGGTTCCTCAAATTGTTATTCGAACTTTGGGTCTCAGCCTCTCATATAAGAGAAAAATAAACACCTAAAATAAACCTTACAACATTTAGGATTGGTTTGTTTTTACAAATGAGAAGAATTAAGTTGATTTGGGATAATATTTAAAAGTTAAAAATTGAATAAAATATTATTTAAACATATTTTTTCAATACTACTTTTATTTTGATATTTGAAAAAATTGAATTATTTATTTTATTTTGTGTGAAAATTTAAAAAATTATAATGATTATATGAGATGAGATAAAAAATTTTGTGAAAGTGAACGAGCCATTATTGTTGACCGTGTAAACTTTTGGACAGCATTAGATACTAAATAAATGTTATAAAGAAATGATAGCTGTTCGTAGTATGCAAGTATTACACAATCACCTTAAAAAAAATAAATAAATATAAGATCTATATGAAAAAAAAATAATTTTTTAATAATAAACCATACTCTATTTTAGATCGATTGCACGACACTTACTCCACAATTATATATAACATTACTCTACTTTAAATGCTATATCAACTACTTCACGCGTCTATCTCTCTCCTGCATAAGACTTACGTTAGTGAACAAAAATTTGAATACAACTTTTCACGTCCAGATTTTATCCTCAATGAAAGGCAGTAACATACTAATATTATTGTTTCTTGCATCGTCACATTTGCTGCTCTGCAATTTTCTTATGGAAGATGGAACATAGAAACAATAAAAAATAAAAACAAAAGAAGACAAAATTACACCAATAACAGATTGATACACAATCACTGCAAAAGAGAAACATATCTGACGCTTACTAAAACAATTGAATAGGAAAGCTCATCAGATTGAGCCAAAAATCACATCTCACCCGTGTAAAGCAACGAATTTGGAATTTTGCAGAGGAACAGGTCAAGTAAACGGCTAGATATAATACAGACATCCAGTAGTTATTATCTACTAAAGCAGCTTTAAGTGAAGGATAGAACTGCTGATGAGGTGGTGACCAAACTCGATAGGAGGCCAACAATGACCGCACTATTATATGTTGTTGGTTCTCCTTGCATGGAGTTGTTCCGGGAGTCGATGTAAGTTTCGTTTTTGAAAGGCCCGCCAACAAGTCCTCCAATGGCTACATTTGGATTGGGTTCAGCAGAGTCAAGCCACTGGAACCCATCAGTGCAGCCAGTCTTTGCTTCAACTGGAATTGAAGCTCCCCTATGGTGCACATATTGCGGGTACTTGTCGCCGTAACCCACAAGAAAACTCATTTTCAGAGGATTGTCACCCAAGACATAATCAGCCTGGTAAAAATGGACAGAATACTCGGATGTAAGCAATTCCCGGAGTGTCATGGTTATTAAGTGCTAAGATCTATTGCCTCTAGGAGATCTCTAGCACAGACAAAAAGGATTTGCATACCTGAGATTTGGCAAATTTCCGAAGATCTGCTGGGGAGAAGGAATCTCTATTGCATGAGAGCTTTGCAGTTCGGGATGTAAGCATGTAATCACTGTAAAGAGCAGCTAAGAATGCAGAAGCGACAGGATGCTGCAAAGAGTTCCATTCACTGACCCATATAAGACGACCACCTGCATCAAGGAAAGCATAATGGCATCAGATGCTAAGAATGCAATTGGATATTTCAATACACGAATAAGACATCCAAGTTCTGCCTGGAGCATATTGATTACTTCCTAGGAAAATTGGGGTGGTGCTCTAATTTGCAAAAATCCAAGGCCCATAAGATTTTTATCTTCCACTCTGAACATGTATTTGATAGCTTAGAAATGTTTGGTATCTTGGCTGTCTTAAACTCTCCTGTATCTCTAATTCCATTGCCATAAGGCAGTGAATCGCTTGGATGTGTATTACTGTTAAATGTTTACAGGAAAAGAGAAATCCCAATAATTACTCGGGTCATTTAACAATAATGGGTGCCAATTATTAGCTTTAGCAGTCTCTAGAGCCACAGCCACCAGTTTTGCGTTCATTTTTCTTTTTTGGTTTATTTCAGAGGTCAATTAATCATCATCCATTTGTTCTTCGATATCTTTCTTCAGCCTGGTTCGTTTTTGCAAATGAGATAAGATGAATTGAGTTGAGATTAAAGTTGAAAATTGAATAAAATATTGTTAGAATATATTTTTTTAATATTATTTTTATTTTGAGATTTGAAAAAGTTGAATTGTTTATTTTATTTTGTGTGAAAATTTGAAAAAGCTGTAATGATTAGATAAGATGGGATGAGTTGAGTTGAGAAATGTTGTAAAACCAAACGAGTCGGTTCTGGTATTTAATGACAAAAAAAATTAGATGTCCCTCTATATTGGAAAAAGATGGAACAACGTGGGAGGACCCAGAAAATCCACTGCATGTTGAAGTGATCTAATTGCTGGCTTAAGAAGAAGATTTAGTTTTATACGATTAATCATGATGGAATGAGACCATTCACTTCAAAAATCAATGCAAAGGAAAAAAAAAAAGGGAGATGATAGATTAGAGAAAATATGTGCATGATTATCCAAGTCTAATTGCAAATGTGGAGAAGATTACTTTCAGTTCTGCTCTCTGTGGCTGTTGGAGAATCTGGTAGGAGGCCGCACATAACAGCCTCAGCTGTCTTTCTGTACATTTGAAGACCAGATTTCTGTGAGTTTGAGATGTCTTTGGATCCAAAGAAGCTTAACCTGGACAACAGAACCTGCATCAAAATTGTAGACCCATTTAACAAAGTTGAGAAGCAGAATACGCTATTCATGGCTTTACAATATCTCCAAAGACTAACGTAACTATGTTTTATATAAAATAGTGCCATTTAGGAAGGTAAAAATAAAGCAATGGACTTTCTCAATTTCAACTTATGCCTCAAAGAAGTAACACAAAGCCAAATCAGTAAACACTTTTTCAAAAATAGAAGGTTGTCACATAGATTTCAAATCTCTTCCTGAAAGTACAGTAAACATGTCCCATGCCACAGTCTTCATTCATTAAATAAGTGTGTGTGTGTGTGTATGTGTAAAGACAACAGAAGGGTGGTTCCAGATATATGGCTTGAAACATCTCAAATGTCAATTTGGTTAATTTTTTTTATGTGCTTATCAGCAATGTGTTAAAGCTGTTTTAACAACGTCGTTGTAGTATAGTGGTGAGTATTCCCGCCTTGTCACCTTTTATTTGCTAAGTTCCTTTGTTATTTTTTTCCAGTGCTCCATTCATGCTGCATTAGGACATTGGAGAACTACATTCATCTTTACCTTAAAAAATGATTCTGTAAAACAAAATTTTACTTATAAAAAAAAAGCTTGATATTGAAAACTCTATCTCTCATGGTTCACACAATGTATAGTTTCATGCGTCAGTTGATATATAAGGCTTGCCCGTCAGGGGTTTCTCTCAATCATAGAACATGGCCCCTGCGCAAGGATGACACGCACAAATCGAGAAATGGTCTAAATTTTTTTTAACTTGTTTCTTTAGGAAGTGAGAGGGAGGTATGTGTGGGTTTATGGAAGTACATAAGGAAGGGATGGCCATGTTTTGTAAATCAAATACGCTTTGTAGTTGGTGAGGGCACTTGTATTAGATTTTGGCAGGATGTGTGGTGTGGAGAATATGCATTGGAAAGGGTTTTTCCGGCCTTATACCGTATTGCAGTTAACGGGGAAGCATCAGTGGTGGATGTGCGTTTGTACTCTCATGGTGTGCAGCAGTGGAATGTTTTTTTTATTAGGGATTTCCATGATTGAGAATTACCTTTAGTTTCAGAATTTTTCAGCTTATTATATTCGATGGAGACTCCTACGGCACAACGAGATAGTTTGAAGTGACGGCTTAATAACCACAAGATATGTACAGTGAAGGCGTATTACAGCATCTTAACAACACAACTTGGTAGTAGAAGAGTATCTGGAAGACTCGTGTGCCTTCAAAAGTAGCATTTTTTGTATGGAGTGCTGCTCTTAGGAAGATATTGACCACAAAAATTTTTAGAAAGATAGGGTGTGTAGTGTTGGATTGGTGTTACATGTACAAAAAAAATGGAGAATCTATGGACCATTTATTATTACACTGTGAGCTAACAAGGGAGTTGTGGGATGAAATCTTTTTAAGAGTTGATGTTGCTTGGGTTATGCCTATGAGGGTGGTGGATTTGTTGGGTTGTTGGCCAAACATGCAAGGCAGTCTTCAAGTGGTAGCAGTATGGAAGAAAATCCCGTTGTGTATTATGTAGTGCATTTGGACGGAAATGAATGCACGTTGCTTTGAAGATAAGGAACGCTCAATGACCGAGTTGAAAATTTTTTTCTCCATACTCTAATGTGTTGTTTTTCCACTATTGTATTACATAGGGATAATGGTCAGGATTTTTTGTCGTTATTTGACCGTCTTTAGAATGTAATTAGGAGTTCTTATGTATACTTCCTGTATATAAGGACTATGTCTATTTCATTCATATATATAATATCTTTCTTTTACTGATAAAAAAGAAATGAATAATTGAAAAGGGTTTGTTTCCTCCTCAAAATAACTTTCTTAGACAAGTATGATCCCAGATTTTATGAGTTTTGCTGATGGTTGATCCACTGCATGAATATAGAACTAAAATGAATTTTTATTATTATTGGCATCAAGTAATGATGGTTGAAACCATGGTATGCAAACTACATATGAAAGTGGAACAGATGTACAAACTTTATGTCCTACAAAATACACGTGTACATATGCGTGTGTAATCCTAGCTAGGCATTTCTCTTGTACACGTCCTATGTACTTTAGCTATGCCTGTTTCCTTTATGAATAAATAATCTTGATTACCTAAAGGGGAAAAAAATCTTGGTCTATACATAAATCTAACGCAAGGAAGCTTACACACTGATGTGGTTTAATATAATAAATCATATTGTAAAACTCTTTTTATTGTAAAGTAATCATTACATTAAACCAAATCAGTGCGTAAACTTCTTTGTGTAAGATTTGTGCATAGACCTAACACTTAAAAAACATATGCATGCGTGTGTGCGTGTGTACCTGGGTTCCTGCAAGCTTGTTATCCCAGCTAAACCAGGTTGGACTTCCCCATTGAGCAAAGGCTTTTCCATTATGTTCTGTCACATACTGAAGGTATGATTGATCCCCTGTAGCATGATAGAGCCAACTAGCTGCCCATAAGAGCTCATCTCCATATCCAGTCGAATTGTAGTAGGTCTGGACGTCAGGGATGCTAAGACTATAAGAATGTCTATATTTGTCGGCAAAAGTAAACAGTTGTTGGGCATGCTTAAGGAGTTTGTCAGAGTAAGTTGGATCAGTTTTCTTAAACACCAGAGATGCTGAAGCCATTGCTGCTGCAGTCTCAGCTGCAACCTCTGTTCCTGGAGTAGTTGTGTTTATCTGAGTGACTGGCCTCTTCTCGGTCATGGCTTCAGGCCTATCCCAACATTTGTGATCTGCTTTGGAATCACCCACCTGGTCCAAAATTAAAAGTGAATAAAGAGAAACATTTCAGACGCTTCATTGTCATTCCAACAGGAAAAAAATTCAAGCCCAAATTACAAGTGCTTCCTTAATTCAAGCCCAAATACGAGTGCTTTTACAACAATGTTTCATAAGACAGTGAAATGAAAACATACTTCTTCAACAAAACATTTTGATCTCATGCCAAACCATGAGAACACCACCAAGAATGCCAAAGTGCAAAAACAAAAATTACTATGATCTTGCCAAGTACTATATCGAAGCTGTAAAATTTTAGTTTACTGACATGGGATCATGGAAAACTATCAACAATTGGAACTCTAGAACACACAGTTAAACAAAACCAGATAGCTTAGAGTTGAAGGTTATAGCAACCTGAATGTAGAGAACATTTTCAGCAGGGTGGGCGTTGATGAAGTAATCTGTGACCCACTTGAGCGAGTCTTTAGCAGGTTCCAACTGATTCACAGTGTCCATTTGATCTCCATACTCGAGGATAGCCCAGGACAACACTGTGGCAGTGAAGGCCATTGGAAAACCAAACTTCATGTGATCCCCAGCGTCATACATTCCTTTTGACAGATCCAAGTCAGCTTGGCTTCCATCTTTCAAAGCCGAATCTCCTCTCCAAGATATCTCGTTATCTACCAACTTACCAGCTACAAAAAGCGAAGCAGCACACCCAACACAAATTAGCACCAGAGGAACAAGAATGAAACGTTATGATAATTGCAAATGTACGGTAGTAGCCACAATTTAAATTTCCAACTCCCCGCCCCACCTCCACCCAAAAACAAAAACAGAGAGAAAAAAAAAAAAAAAGATTGAAAAACCCCATAGGAAGCAAACTGTAAGGTGTGAACTTTACCAGTACGGCTTTCTGTCTTAAACAGCATAAACACCAATGATAGTAACTGAATCTAAAGCTCATGTCAGTTTTCAGATCTTCCTGAGTGCTACGAAGTGATTATACTAAAATTACTGAATGTAATGAATAATGAACACAAAATAATGCTGCATTGCAATGCGCAACAATTACTGCGTGGAAGGAATGAGAGAGTAGTCCTCACATTTTTGTACGTCGAAGAATTGCATAGCGATCTTTAGAGCGTCGGCATATTTCTTGACAGTCGCGCCTGGAGGACCCGGCACTGGAGCCGCCTCATCGGAGCCACCCTTTTTTTTTCTTACGGTGATTACCACCGCACCGACGACGAGGGCCAAGATTACTAGAACCAGAAACCAACCGCACCAGCCTTTGGACCTCGATTTCTCACCCATTTTTACGCAATGCCAGCTCTACAGTGCGATTCAATCACTTACAAAATACGAATATTGAAGGCCTAGATCTGACTCAACCAGAACACAATGTACGAAAGCGTTCTGGCGGACTATATAAGCTCTGGAGAGATTAGAAACAGAGCTTCGGACCTCCGAAACGAAGAACCGGACCCTGATCTGAACAATGACTCCTGTTTTTCTCTCCTTTTTCCTTAAAAAAAAAAAAAGGTGAGAATATGGTTCCTTGGAATGGACTGGAACACCGACGGAAGCAGTATTAAAAATATAGGTTTCCTATTTTGTTATTTTTCTGGTCTTTTGCCGGTCTGAATGACGGAAATGCCCCTGACATAGTTTATGAGGTTAGGTGGAGAACATACTTTCTTGTGTGGAGAGATTGCGCAAAAAGGACAATTTGCTGAGTTGTCATTATCTAACTGTTTTGGACCGTTGAACTGTCCACCGACAAGAAGGTGGGTTGACAGATACCGTTGATCTTAGATCAATAGACCCAGTGATTTTCGCTAGTCCGCAAAATAACCCCACGGCTAAGAATTCCAGTGAATGGTGATTTTGATTAAAGTTGGGATATTCAATAAAGGAAAATATAAAATAACTACCCCTTTACAATTTGTCTACAACCTTCTAATAAAATAATATAATTTTTAAAATATTTATTTTAATTTTAATTTTGATTTGATGTGTTTGAAATTAAAAAAATATTATTTTATGATAAGTCATAAATAAATTGTAGTTGGATTGTAAGGCTATCATCTCTATTTACTAAAATAGTTCTCTCTCTGGCCAACCAGATTGTTCACATGCTCTCTACCCCTTTTTAAGGTGGAAATTGTTTGTTTTATAGATAATGCATCTCATCTTTGCTGCCATAGTTTTTATTCATAGTTTCATAAATTATGGATAAGGCGATTCGGTTATGGGAGCGTCTTTTTAACCATCATCCTTCCACACTTTTCCATATGTTTATTGCGTCCTGTAGTTTTTGAGTTGTAATCAGAATTGTGCATTAGATGTAGGCATGGAGAACAATTTGGCATAATGTATAAGAGGTGGATACAAATAAGAGTAAGGAAATGCTGATTTCTTCCAATTCCTCGAGTAATAAGTTATCTAGGCAGTGTATTGAAATCAAAATCACTGCTATATCTTCCTGTGGCTCAGTCATCATCTTTGAATTCCCTGTTCAAAGAAAATATCACTCTGTCATAAATAAATCACGAGTATTTTCTTTGTTAGTATATTATGTGAGTGTGTGAATTGAACAATGATGAAGTAAAATATAATTCTAACATTCTTCATCACTTTTTAGGCAAGTAAGCCAGACAGACACCCTAATGGGATTGAACAATGTCCTTTCCGAGGTGCCATTCAGTTCCTCATTCATAACTGAGAATTGTAATCAAAACTATCTAACAAAGTTTAGTATCATGTATCTGTTCCATTTTAATGGTTGTGCAGGAGAATGAAAACATCATTAGACGTGTACATCCATACCTGCGATCGAGGTATCGAGGTTGTATACCATTGCCTTGACATGTGGTACATGTCAATGAGCCGACACCATCACAATTGATGCATCGAGAGACTTCCTTCTCATCCCCACCAAGCTCTACTGTCACTGAGCCAGTTCCCGTGCAAAATCTGCATTTCTCTGGGGAGGACATCCATTTTTATGAGAGTAAAGATCTGAAACAGCCATCACTAGTTCAAAATGGCAAGCATCATAGACAATCATATTAACAAACCCTATGACTGCTCCCAGCGTCATGTCAATTAGCTTAATGTTGCCTAAAAATTTGTGAGTTCCATATGGAATTGCAGTTGAATAACTGTCCTTCCTTTTATAACTATTTGGTAACCAGATTGTGAGTTTGCCCAATTGAGCCAACCTGGTAATGTATTTTAGAACTAAAATCCAGCTTCAAAGAGTGAGTGCCGTGTCCATTAAACTTGGAAAAGTGAAACAGTTTGTTTAGTCAAAGCATCCTAGGGCATTTACAAATTTCCGTAGCTGCTCACTTAAGCATTCAATTGGCTTGAACCGATAGTATACTTGAAAGGAAAAAACAGACCGACAAGGATTCTATTTACAATCTCTCCACCCATGTTTTACCAAAACAGACAATTCACAGTTCAAATCAATTGGCTATTTACTTACGCGCCCCGGTGCCATTGCAGGGGAAGCATGGCTGAGTGTTTTCTCGCTGTGCCTGCAGCCATATAGAAAAGCCTCAAAATTCCATTAGGTCAAAACAAAACAGGATTACCCATTTAGCATCGCAATTTTATGGATATTCTAGAAGATAGGGGGCGGGGTAAAAAGCACTTACAGCATTATCAATTTGGGTTTCATAGAAGACTGGAATGCCTATCCCAACTGCAACGCTCACAAGCCCAACCGATATTGCCACTACCTGAACCCGATATTTCCCAAGTCACTTCAACGCTCACGTTATAGAGAGAAAAAAAGGAATGCCAATAAGAAAACATAAAAGTGGGTGGACAAAGAACCGTGTTTTGATCGAGATCAAGAGCTCGAATGCATGGATAAGACGCTGGGGAGCGTTGATTTCTGCTCGCGGGTCTGTAGGGGAGAAAAGAAGTGGTGGGAGAGAGCTTGAGAGGGCGACGAAGAAAGGGAGAATGGAAACGAGGGAGCGAAGGTGCTAGTGACATTTCTCAGCTTCGCGCTTCAATTTTGAGGTCTGCGTCTGCGGTCTGCGTCTGCGTCTGCGTCCCTGACAGTTGACACGCACGGTGCGAGAGGCGGTGTTAAAATTGAAGTCCAGGGGCTGTGGTGTGTGTGGATTCGGATAATGTGGGGGTAGAGGAAGTAGGAGCAGACGAACATTAACCACCAGACAGTTTGTGAGACATCGGCGTATCACTCGAACAACATTTGTGGGCTCAAAATTTATATTAGCCCACTCTGTTTGTGACCTCAAAATCAAAGGGGCTCAAGGTTTCATGTCACAAAACAAGACCAATACCTATGGTTTTCCAAGCAGCTGGACCTGGGTTCAGACTTCAGCCCAATGCATGCCTCCTAGTCCTAGTCATAATTTCGGATTTAACTGTACAAGAAAAATATTTGTAAATTCATTTATTAAGAGATCAAATATATCATTGTTCTGTTAATCTATCACATCAGTTAGTATAAATTTTTATAATTATAGGTCGATAATAAATTATATGATAAGTAATGTGTTTACACGTCAGCTTGTAAATAACAAAATCCACAGAAAAAAAAAATATATATATAAACCAAAAACTTTGGCTGTCTCTAAGAATATGCTATCTATATTTGTTAATCTACTGATTTTTTAAGACAAGCTGATCAAAGAGCTACCCTAAAAGTAAAGTAACAAAGGCATTGAAGTTGCTTGAAATGGAAGAAATAAAATTCCATTTGTTTTTTGGTAAGGTTAAAGGTGAGAACATTCCATCATTGTAGGAGTATCAGGCATGAGCCGGAGGGTCAAAGGAAGAAAGAATTCGATGAGAGAGAGACACAGAGAGAGAGAGAGAGAGACAGTGTGTGGAGGGGAGGAGGAGACAAGAGAGCGACAGGCCACCTACCTATTATATAATGAAGGAGCACATGAGATGGGAGGGTGAACTTAACGTTGGACCCAAAAAAAATGAGGGGTATAAATTATAAATAATGCAACAAGACGCAGAATGGAGAGCATTTGAGAAACGTATGGTATAGAATCCGCATGCTTCCCTTTTTCTCACAGCCACTTTTTTCACTTTATATTCATCTCTCTGTCTTGTTCTCCCTCTTCTAGATAGTTTGAGATCAAGTCTGTTTACAACAAATAAGGGAATCATCTTGCACATTTTAATTCCCCCATTTGTTAGAGTACTCCCAATAGATTATTCATCATATATATTATGATATAAAATAAATAATAAAATCTATCTCTTCCCCTTAACTTAAACTTTTGAGACAAATGATGATTTCATATGGTATCAAAGCAGAGGTCCTGAGTTCAAATCCTGACTGACTCTACACTCTATACTTTTTAATGTTTTCTATTCATTTCAAATATATTTTTTTAACTACCAGTGATATTCTCATATATTTTAATATTTGTAATATCTCTCTATATACAATGTCATATAATTATGTTATATTTTAAATTAATCTAAATTTATAAGTTAAACCAAAATATAAATTAATTCAAAAAATAAAAAGAAGAGATTATATAATGAAAATAAAAAGCATCAAATTGTGATTTATGGAAGATGAGCAGACCCCAACTGTGAGGAAGGGAAGACGCACGAAATAAACAGATGGGCTGAAAGGGATTAAAATGCAATAAAATGAATTTTGATATCGGAGAAAAAAGTACACGGATGAGAGAGAACTGATTTTAAAATGATATATAATAGTAAACAATGCAAGCTAAATGTAGCGGTAATACTATAATAAACTGGAAATTACAAATGAAAATACATCATCTTTTACATATGAGTTTTACATAACACATTGAGAGTGCTCCAAAATTGGGAATAATGCTCTCAGATTCCAACACTTTGGACATGTATGTTATTGACAAAGTTGGCAGTCCTTGTTTTTGAGATTAGGATTTTTTGGGTTGGTAGGAATGGTAAAAGGATGGTAGGTGTAGTAAAGGGGTGGCAGACCTATTAGGTTTGTTCACTAATAGTCACCCCATTTGTTACATTTGTTTTTTTACACATGTACACCCCTTTTACTGGTTTGTTCATTATAATTAAGACTTTCCTCTACCACAAGTCAATATATTCACATGATAGTATGTATTATCACAAAGAACATGCACCATCAAATCTAATATATTATTATAAAAAAAAGATAATTAGATCTGTTGGAGCCCAGCCCATAATTGTTTTTTGAAATCAAACCTTAGGCTAACGTTAACTTTAGGGGCCCCACTCCTGATCAAAATTGACAATTACCCTCGGCCCGATCAATTTTCTTTTCTTTTCTTTATTTATTAGCAGCTAATCGGCGTCTTATCATTGTCCCCGTCCCTCTTCCACTTATATTTTGTCACCCCTTTTAGACCTTTTGTCTCATAGCCCTCTATCTCTGCCGAATTCACATAAATACCACTCCTATGTTTTGAGTAATTAATCGGGTTTTCCAATTTCCTGCAAAGGACAAAACGGTATATAACCCACTTATTTTTTATTTTTTAATTCTCGATAAATATTCAAATTATCATACTATTTCGATCAAATTTAATTTTCAAATTATCATACTATTGGGCGCCATTTTGATTGCCTAGACTATGATGCTTAGGTTGTTTTTTTTTTTTTTGTTAATCCTTATGAGAATAACCCAATTCCTAATGAAACATCGAGAGTTTTCGCTTTTTCATCCCATCACAGCCAACAATAACCACACCATTTTCTCAATTCCCGTTTAAATAGTGAAATAAGATGGAGATAATTTTAAATAAAAATTAAATAAAATATTATTAACTTATTATTATTTTAAAATTTAAAAAAGTTAAAAGTTTATTATATTTTGTGTGAAAATTTAAAAAAATTATAATGATAAGATGAGATGCGATGAAACCGTTTTTGTATCCAAACAGAATCTAAATATAGCGTACTTGGATTGGGCAATAAGCTTGATCTTAACCTAACTGGTTAGGTTAATTTTATATAAAATTCTCTATGATTCTATGGTGGTTATTGTATCCCATATCAATGAAATGAATTTACTTAATAAAAAAGTCTATCTTCAAATCAACTTATTAACACATCAGACAAACTATAATGTAAAAACATGTCACATAACATCAGCTGACATAAAAGGCATTTATATTTTAATTATTTTATAATTATTATAGTTTCATGGCAAGAAGTGTATATAATATAATTTTGAAAAAATAATAATAATACATGCATAAACTTTATTGTATGATTCAAAATGGGGAGCCACATAGTTAGTTACATGATAATTAAGAGTCTGGACAGGGTATACATAATTACATACTCTGTAACAAAACACAAAAAAAAACAAGAGAGATCCAACTTATCCAACCCCACTTTTAATGCAATTAAAGTAATAATTATTACTATTATTTTGATCTCACAATAATAGCAATAATTTATTGCTATTATTTTAATTTGAGTTTTAAAGTACAGCAATTAAACCCCCTAACAAACAATTCCGTGACACAGAGAGACTGAGAGCGGCGATAAATGTTAGCACGAAGAGACAAAAGGGACAACAAAATTTAAACGGCACGGAAGATCTCTCTCTCTCTCTCTCTCTCTCTCTGATAACTCACCGCCGAGATCGCAACGGCCAGCCGTGGCATTACGGCGGCGCCGATTTGTCCTTACATTCCGGAGATCTCGTAGAATTCCTTGGCTTCGTTGTTCGTCAACTGCTTCGGATTAGCTTCCTCATTTCCATTTACACCTTTTTTTTAAAAAATTTTGTTTGGATTTCACCATTTCTATTCCAGGAAAATAATCAAGAGGTAGTAATCGATTCCTCATGCTCATTCTCTCTCTCTCTCTGAAATTAAACCGTGTCCCTCGTTATTTTTTAATATTTGAGCGTTTGAAAACAACCTTGGAAATTGGAGCATATAGTTTATGAGATATCTTAAATTCAAAATTTCTTGCTATTGTGCATTTTCGGTTTATTTTAAGGTTATTAGTAGGTTTTTCTGTAAATCGTCTTCTTTTACTTGTCTGAATCTGATTATGTTTGAGTTTCTTTCTTTCTTTCTTTTTTATTAAATCTGCTTGAAGTTTGTTTCATACGGTTTCTTGGTTGTTAGGTGGTTATTCCGTGTGATTATTTTTGGCTTTGTTTTTTTTCCCCAAGTGTTTTATTGGAGAATCTAGTTTTCCATTTGTATAATGCATTTACGCATATTTTTGCTGCTGAGAGACTTGAGGAAGAGCAAGGAAAACGGGATCCTCAAAGGGTTTTACGTGGTTTGGCTCTTAAAACGGGCCTCCTGAACTTGGCTAAGTTGTTGTGTTAGGTTTAGTGAAACATTTCTGAGGTTTATGATCTAGTGAGTGCCAAAATCTGATTGACGAAGCTTGATTTAATCATTTATCTTAGTTGAATTCAGCTTCCATTAATTTGGGGTGGGAGGAAAGTGAGAGCTTGCTCTAAATTTGTTTTGGGGAATGCAAAACCTGAATTTGTTTGGTAGAAGCTAGACTGCAAGTTCAAAGACACGGAATATATGTGTTACCTTCGAAGAAATAGTAATTAATTTCGTTGTAAGCAATTCAAGGAATGCTGATACTGAGTTACAAATCTGAGTTACAAGCCATGTCTCTGTCTATAGGGTCTTCATCTGCCATAGTCGCCTTATGTATCAATGTTATATATGCACCATTGCTGTAAGACTTGAAACAAATATATTAATAGCATAATTTCTGCAGTCATGTTGGTATAATACCTATTAAAAAAAAACCTATGAAAGTGTTGCTATAAATATTGCATATTTGCTTTATAGAACAATGAGCTACTATTCTGTTCCTTAGATTTAACAGCTTATTTTTATGATTCTATTAGATGTGTTTTAAGCCGCCTTATTTATCTTAGCTAGTTTGTTTCTTTGTATGTGTTAGGTATCCAAAATGATAGGATCCTTTCTCACTAGAGGGCTTGTGTATGTGACTCTGCAACTCATTTTCTCATTTTTTTTTTAGTTCTATTGTTGTTGATTGTCAAAAGTCAATCACTTGTTACATGTTCGCAGATTGATTTTCGGCTATGCTTATCCAGCTTATGAGTGCTACAAAACTGTCGAAAAGAATAAGCCGGAGATCGAGCAACTTCTCTTTTGGTGCCAGTATTGGTATGTTTTAGATTGCCATTTTGTGCTGAAAATAGTGTGCAAATAATAGTGACAGTTATTTTTATTCCTGTACATTGCAGGATTTTGGTGGCAGTTTTGACAGTTTGCGAGAGATTTGGAGATGCTTTTATTTCATGGTAAGATGCTGCTAATGTGGACAAAGAAACAATTTTCATGCTTAGATAAATCTATCTGTATATTAATTTTGTTTGTCCAACTTTCTTGAAGGGTTCCAATGTATAGTGAAGCGAAGTTGGCATTCTTTATATATTTGTGGTACCCAAAAACAAAGGTGCTCTCTTTTGCGCTCGGGAAATGAAACTAAATAGTTATCTAAATATTTGATTTCCTTTACTATATACTTCCCCTCTTTCCTTTCCTGACTATTTTGTAATTGTGACAGGGAACAACGTATGTGTATGATTCGTTCTTTAGACCATATCTTGCAAAGCATGAGACTGAGATTGATCGGAACTTATTAGAACTGAGGACTAGGGCTGGAGATATTGCAGTTTTGTATTGGCAAAGAGCCGCAAGCTATGGTCAGACCAGAATATATGATATTTTGCAGTATGTCGCTACCCAATCAACACCACGGCCTCGTCCTTCTCAGGTAGTTTTTTACCAGTGTGATTTTGGATTTGTTTTGCCTTTTTTTTTGTTATACCTTGTCTCGTAGCTTGTGTTTGGTAACTATTGCCTAAACTTATAACAAAGTAGAACACACCGTTCTCCCCAATTGAAAGAAAAAGAAAATGAAGTGCTCAGAGTAAAGCAAGGCCTTCATTTTTTTTTTCATTGCCATTTTATCATGATTTTCTTGTGGACCGTAAATTTTTCTGCTGGGCAAGTGAATATTTTCTTGGAGTGATGTTATCTTTTACATGGTAGATTCTTATTGTTTTCCTTGATGAGCTGTGACTATTTATCGAAAATGCTTTTTTTCTTCGATAAGTGATTTACTGAAAATGCTTGACAGGACACTTCCTTTTTACTTTTGTATGCTTTTGGTCGCGAGGTTGAAGTGGGTCACCAATACTGTTATGCTTGCTGTTGTTCTAAAAAAAAAGTATTGCACGTTTGTATCATCCACAGCAAGTGAATGTGGAATCCTTTTTTATTTTTTATTTTTATAAGCAATGTTGAATCCAATTTGAATACTTGTATAGTTGAATCTAATTAAAACCCTATGCAAGATAATCTATTCTTTTTTGTTGTAATGTTGCCTTTCTGGTTTATCCCTTTAAACTGCATCATACATTATGTTACTATTCATTTTTCCCCTGTTTTAAACAATTTATTACTTCTAATTACAGCCACAACAGCCAAGTGTCAGGGTTGGCAAAACCCCTGCTACCTCTAATCGACAAGCAGCTAGCCCAGTACAACCAGAGACTGAAGAACCACCATCTCCCTCTTCTAGTACATCTTCCAACCATCACCAAAAGGAGGTAGCGGAAGAGGTTGGTTGTGCACAAGAGCCTAAAGGACCTCCTGCTGCAGTAGGTGTGAATACGCAAAAAGCAACTGCTGCACCCGAAAAAACCAGCGAAGCTACACCAACTGAAACTGAAACAATGCAGATTGAAGTAGCGCCTTCTTCTTCTTCCAATGATGAGAACACAAATCCTGCCCCAAAAGAAACTGTAATGGAAGAAGCCATTCGGGTTACACGTGGACGATTGAGGAAAGCCCGTTCTGCCGGGAAATCCCCAAAGAATGAAAGTTAGATATTTTCCAATTTTTATCATGCAGAACTAGCATTTCATCTAGGTGGACAATAATGGGTATTGAAATGTGATGTGAACGATGATGTAAATCTATTGTTTTTCTAGCTTCAATTCCATTTCTTGTTTCATTCTTTGATGATTTGTTGACAGGTGCAACTCGCGAATGATTGGGGATGACGATAAAAGGTGATTTTGTTAATGTTAGCATGCGTTGGAGGGTTGGGAGGCGTATCAGCTGGCTGATGCATGTAAGTTTGGTCGTCAAAAGTTGGTGGAAGCATACTTAGGTTTCGAAGGCTTTTCTAAATTTATTGATATATGCTTTTGGTTAGAAGACGTATTGTTTTAGGACTAGGGCCATGATGGCACTATCCTTTTAGTTTGAAAGACCAGCTTGAAGTTTTCCACGTCCTAAAACCACAGAAAAAAATATGATTAGTTATACCAGGATAAAATTATTGACCCCTTAAGAGATATTTGTCAGTGCGAAACTGAATTTAGGATGTCTGAGTCCTGACAGATTACAAATGCCTTTTTCCTCCTCTGAACCTTTCCAGCACTCGAAAGACACAAATCTATGTAGACTTTGTTATGAGAAGTAAATTTGGTTAATCTTATGCATACGCAAGTTCAAGATTAAATAGATGCAATCCCAACAATTATTTTCCCTGACGAAACCCTCATTTGTCTCAAATATATGACGGTGTGGGACATTCAAGCATTGAGTCCTCTAACTGGGGTGTAAAAAAAAACAGGTTGAATCAATTGACCGGACTGAACAGTTGGGTTTGATACTATACCGATTCTTAAGAATCAAAATTGTCTTAAACCGGTTTTCATATTTTAAAAATCGGTTTGAACCGAAATGGATTGGTATATGTATATATATATATATATCTTTTAATTTTTTATATTTTATTATATATATTATATAATAAATTGCTAATTAATATAACATGAAATTCTAATCTATTAATCTTGTAACATAAAATTAATATAATATTTGATATAAGTTATACACTACTTATACTATTTTAATATTATTATTAATATGACTAATAAGTTAGACACTACTTATATTCATTCTTCATTTGAGTGAATTTATTATGCCTTTTCTTCTATTCTTGTTCTCATCAAATTTGTCAAATCACCTGTTAATGTTTATATTTACAAATCTTTTGGAGGATAAATATACTATAATATAATTGTTTTATAGTCTCTAATGGTCTCTCATCCTCACTATACAATGAAAGTCGTAGAGCTATTTTCTGAAAGAGAACTTCTCTCTGAAGCTCTTATTGTGAGGTTGAAGAAGTTCAAGATGAAGTCCCCTTTCTCGTTCGGTTATTCCTTTTTATCTTGGCATTTGGAGTGATGAAGAATGATAGTTTTATTTCACTCCTCACTTGCATGTCTGACTTGCTTTTTTACCTTTCTCATTTTTCTTTTCTTTCCGTCACCACCTTCTTTTCAATCTACGTATTCTTTTTCCTTATTTTTTCGTTGTCTTCTCTTTGTCTTTTCTTACTTTCTTGTTCTGTTATTTTTAATGAGAGCCATTTGATGGGCTAGGTTTGATTTATAGGAGATATTTTACCCCCCTTCACATAGAGTTTTTGATTTTTTTTTTTTTTTTTATGTTAATCTTTATTTTTTTAACTTTTAAGAAATTCAGATAAAACTTGTAATCCCGAATTGGTCTAGTGTTTCCTCAATCCTCACTAGGCCACCTCATCTTCTCGCGAATTGGTCCAGTTTCCACTTGTTTTTACCTAATCCCCGAAAATGTGGTATTTTTTATTTTTTTTAATGTGCTTTTCTCATTTCGTTGCGGCCATTTGTAAAATTAATTACTTATTTAATTTCGTAGCAAAAATCGAATGAACAAGCTATGATCGGGTAGAAATAAAATGAACAACCAGAGAGGGAAAAAAAGAATAAATTTGGAAAAGGAAAAAAAAAAAAAACCATAGTTTACATTATGTTCGTTCCCCAAGTTTTTTTATTTATTGTTTTTTAGTTTTTTAAATGAAACAATTTTGAAGGAGAAATAATATTTACAGTCGTGGATTAGTCAAGCATCGTACAATCACTTTGAAAAAATGAATAAATATGAGTCACATAAAAAAAAAAAAAAATTTTTTTAATAATAGACTCTCCTCTTTGACAAAACAATTATACGATATTTGAGCACTACACAATTGTATGCAGTATTACTCTACCACTAATAAATTTGTGTTCTTTAAATATTTAAAAAAAAAAAAACAGAATAAACTAGTGGTCACATCCAGCACTAAGAATTGACAGAAGAACGACCCAACAATTTTATGCCTCTTTGGGAAAAAACACAAGGTTATTTTGGAATTTATTCATACAGGATGTGTTAAAACATGTGAATCTCAAATTTATAGGTTTTCTATTAAATTCATAATTATTCTAATATGTAAGTTTAATCACATTCCCAAAATCCAAACACATTCCTGAAAATGTGAATGCTGAATAAAATGCAAGATTATCTGAACTAAGTGTCCCATCAAAGGAAACCCAAAGAGAGATGAGAATAGCAATCTAGTTGAAACATAACCTGGCCGAACAAGAAACATGGCAGCCTTCATGAACTGAGCTTTCATTAACTTTAAAAACCAAAGCCAGACCAGACCTAACGTGGCTTCTAAAATCTTAAAAAGGAAACATTATCAGATCATTCCATTGTACATGGTCCTAACTCTTAGACGTAGGGGAAAAAATGGGGAGACAAAATGTGTTGTACATTGTCGGATAATTCAAGTGCACAACTAAATATAAATACTGGAGCAACTGGACATTATGATAAGTTGAAACTGAAAACCGCCACAACTAGCAAATAGAATGTCAACCAGAACGCAACCATGCAAGAAAAAAATGCAGCAGTTGCAAGTTTACAGAAAATAAATAGATGAAAGCTAGTGTACATTCCACAGATATCTGTTTTCCATGCCAGTGACGAAGCAACACGAGCAAATGACCATGAAATGAGCAATTTAGCTCCTTTGTAGCCGGGGTTAGCTGCTACATATTTTAGTCCCACTAAGAATATATCCACCAAATGCATTCATTTGCATGCATGGATGAGTTCGTGATGGAAGCACCTACAAAATTGTCAATATTAAGAGGTAGGTCAAAAGGCAGCTTCCTAATCTCATTTGAAGAACTACATTCCACGTATTCCCTTGCATGATAATATCAGACAAATCATTGCGACAAAATGAGGAAGCTGCCAATGTGTAAAACTCAGCATCATGTCATACGAACAGCATCTGCGATCTATGTAGCCAATAACTAAACAAGATGAATGATGGATCTTTTCCTGAAAGCATTGTACAATTCTAAAAGAAAGACCCCTAAGCACTCTCATTGGAATGGCTAAATTAAAGTACATTTTTGATGAATATAAGATGAATTTAACTTTTAGCTATTCCATTTTTATAAATCTCCACATTGGAATAGCCATTTTTTCATTATATGACAATAAAATAATATAAGATGAATTTAATTTTGACTATTCACATCAAATTTCCAAATTGAATTATCTATTTATTCATTATATAGTAATGAGTAATTAATAATTTTGAAAATTTTTTAATTTTTTTAATTATAAATTTATTTTATTTTATCATATTTTACTATCTATAATATTATATATTAATTTGTAATTGTATTCTAATTATATTTTTTCAATTGTCATTTAAAATAGAGAGATAAATAATTAATATTAAAAGAAGAGAGAAATAAATAATATAAAAATGATTTGATGAATGAATAGTGTGTTCCAAATTTAGAAATTAGTTTGGATATTACTGTAGCTATATTCCAAATATTTGGAATATAGCTAATTCAATGTGAGCAATTTATTGACCTAATAGCTAAATTCTTATTGGATTTAGCTTTTAGCTAATCCAATGAGAATGCTCTTACTGGGTTCTATACATCATAATATTTTCCACTACCACAATACTAGGTGTAACATACAACAAAATGTAGGATACTATTTTCTTAAAGCAGCAACATCCCACTCCAAAGGGAAGAACCTAAATGTTTGTCAAAATTCTGCATCCTTTGCTTGTTTAGGCCATGGAATCGTCCTACGGCATCCCACACTTAGCCTGTGACAGTCTCTCTCTCTCTCTCTCTCTCTCTCTCACACACACACACTCACCCATCCACACCAACATATAAAAACTATGTGAATTGGGCAAAGAATATTATAATATTAAAATGGATTCTTGCCACATACGAAATCTCCAAAACTTCTTTTGCTCACGAAGATTTGAACAATGAATATTTAATTCAACACATCTGCAATAGGTATAGATCATAAACAAGAACTGCCAAACTAATGTACATCGAAACCAAACAGAATACCTGATATTCACGCAACCAAGGTTCTGAAATTTGCAAGCCAATTGCCATTTTCCCAAGCTGCAGGTTGTGCATGCAAGTTGCAAGAGGCTGCATTCAAACAGAAGTAGTAGTTTAGATTCTTCTCCTCTCAGTAAATGAATTCCTATCCCTGAATCAAATTAATTTTTTAAGATGACTAATGAGAAATTGTGTGCACAGGATGTGTGCTAATGGCCCATCTAAGAAATGAGAAACCAAATCAATATGTGCAGTAGCTACAATCTATTAACCCAAATCACTATAAACCAATTCAAGAGTTACATGCCCATGAGAGGAAGTTGCAGGCTCATTTCATTCATAATAATTGCAAATGAACAGTTGGTAAACTTAGCTCAAGCCTTTCAGATATAAAAATCTACAGAGATTGGTGTGCCACAATTATCACTGTAATATTTTCTTTGATTAGTAATTATCACTGTAATTAGCGATGCTCTTGTATATGTCCCGTATACTCGGGCCTTTGTCTATTTTATGCTCAATAAAATTTTGTTAAGCAATCAAAAAAAAAAAAATATCACTGTAATATTACTCCACATATTTTGGAGTTGATCATGGAAATTCTTTTCCTCAACTACTCCAAATCTGATAGCAGCTCACCATCATGAGAATACAGCTTGGCATTAAGCTGGAGTCACACGGGGCAACCTGTGAAGCATTCCATGGCGGCTTAGAAGATCCATGGCATACTTCTGCTGAGTTAAATGTGTTAACATTTTTTTTGGATTACAAGAATCAGCATCCCAAAACAGGTGACTAAAAGAACGAACAATATAGTAAAAAATATATCAATACCAAGAGTTCAGAGGACTGACCTGAAGATATTGATGATAAATTGCAAAAGGAGCTGAATTTGATAGAAGTGGCCAAATATCTTGAAGCAGGCTCCAAATATCCAGCTCTGGTGCGGCAATTATTAGGCTGCATGTTTTTGAAAGAACCATCAATTAAATGCTTCCTTCAACTAGTAAGCCAAAGATTAAATGTGTAGATACCTAGAGAAACCATTTTCCTTCCACAACTCAATGGCCTGTTGAGAAGCCTTATTTCCAGCCTTCGTAGATTTGCCCATTTTATTTACAAGAGAAACAACATTCTCAGGTACAGGAACTGAGATCTCCTTTTCAGATGGAGAAATTTCTTCGATGCTGACTGATGAAGACATTTGAGGCTGCACAAATCAATCTTATGACACAATCAGGGGACTGTAAACAAAATATATGAGCAATACGTCAGAGCCTACTTACATTTGACAGGCATTCCATGTTAAGTTCATTTTCCTGCTGGTGAATTTGTTCAAGAGTTACGGTCGGGGTTAAAGAGAGCTCAGTGAGAGCAGCCCGTACAATCCTGGACCAAATAAATTTAATAGAAGAAAAAAAAATGTAGTACTCAGCAACATGGTGCTAACTTGCTTCCAATAAGGGGAAAAAAGAAGCACAAGCAATGGCAACTCCAAGATATGGGAGAACTCAAAGCTAAATTTACCTATTACAAACTTCATCACTGAAGTTAAATATTCTTACTATATCCATAGGATAGGGTGTACCTCCGAGATATGTGCCGCAGACATAACCAGTGCCTGTCACACCGATAAATCATTCAACAACCAAGAATATATGCAAAAACCGCTCTCAATAAATGAGTCAACCATAACAAAGAAATTTCCCGCAGATAGCAAAGGCTGTATAGATCCAACTCTAATATGGAGCATGCAGACAAATGTTGGGAGAACTTCTAGTCCGTGCTATCAGGAAAAAGTAGCATTTTGAAATGTTACCAAAACAAGATGTAAAAAATATAAATGTATTAATGCGAGTAAATCCAGATAATGAAAGGGTATTAATGGGAGAACTTCTAGTCCGTGCCATCCAGATACTGAGATCTTTTTTTTTTGGCGGGGGGTTTGATGGGGAGGGTATCTAATTAAAAGAAAGAACTCCACGTTTAGTTTGTGATTTCTTTTCTCTTTTATTCAATCTTTTGGGCTGATATTCATTTTCATTGTTCTAGATTTTCGCTTATTCCGCAAATTCCAGATCCAGATAATGAAACCCAATTTAAGAGCATCAGCATAGAAAAACCTCCTAAACGTTCTGCCACAGCACCAGTTAGAAGGCCACCAACCATATCCACTACGAGAACATCAGAATTTGCAGAAACATTAGCCATGGAAAGCAGAAGAGATAATGTATCCACTCGCAAGAATCTGATTCACAGGAAAACAAGAATAAATAGCAAGTATAGAAGAGAACCCCAAAAAAAAAAAAAAAAACTTGGAAAGCTAACTGTCACATTAATCAACAGAAGTAAAAAAATAAGAAAAGAACATGAAAGACACGGTCTTTACAAATTATTTTTTAACCCCAGGTTTTTCATATATGCAAGTGCTGTAACTGTTATGAGATTCTCAATGGACTATTTCAACTAAAAAAAGAACAAAAATAACAGTTTATACAATAGTTTTGGAGAGCAGAATATGAAATCCGTAAAGTTAATTTGATTGCCTATTGAAAATATATCATAGCTTCATAGACTAATTCCACAATTTTTCATCAGTCCGGTTAGCTACCTTTCAAGATTTTGATTTCAGGTACAAAAATAGTCCACTCATTTTATCATGTGAATGAGGAAAAAACATGAATCATTACCCAATTCTTGCAGGGTATTTCTTGAAGTACGCCTCACATATGCTGGGGAAAAAACACAAGTCAGAAAATAGAAATTGACTCAAGTCATCAAAATAATTCTAAAGAAATAAACAGAGCCAATCTTCCCAATCATAAATGCCAATGTCCCCCATATCCTCATCCCAACTAAACAAAAATCACAAAATGTTTCTTCAATTTCCTAATGCACTATGATAATTGACTGGTTTATTAACTTATGCTTACATTTATAGGAAATACTCCACTACAGTCATGAGGAATATGAACCAAGCCACTCAACCCTCAATTTCAAGCTTGTCTTTCAAATGGGTCAAGCTTGAATGTAGATATTAGCTTGACTCATCAAACTCACAAGCAGCTCGGCATTAAAGCTTGGCTCGGCTCAATCTTGAGATTAAGCTAGGCTCAGCTCAAAATGTAGATTAGATGAGCTTAGCTCAATCTTGAGATTAAGCTCATATCTTGAGCTTAACTAACATCAAATGGAGAAAAGGCAAAGCTGAAGTCAATAACAGGCCGAGCTTGAATACTATGTCTTTTATAAGTTAAGCTTGAACAACTAAAGCTTGGCTTGGCTCCTCTTAATTGCACAAAGCCTACCACGAGTTTGTTGACGTCATTCAACAGTTAGGAGGAATTTATTAATGCTGGGTATTCATCTTTTGCCTAAGGTAAAGCCATAAAGTTCAAAAGAAAATGCTAGAGGCTTGTTAGGGAATGGCAGCATGTAAATCCACAAACTATCTCGAAAAAAGCGATGTCAGCAAATAAAATATCTTGAACAAAGTGAATACCTTCGAGCAACAGGGCGCCTCAAAAGAACTTTGGGTGCATACTTCTTCTGCTTCTTAAGCTTATATTTCTCCTACAAACATTATAAAATCAGTACTTACAAAAAAAAAACATTTTAAAATCAGCTTTTCTCCCAAATAAACTCTGTTTGAAAATTTCATTCTCTAACATACCTGTGAGAAAAGTGTTTTCTTTTCAAATGTAGCACTATTTTTAATAAGAGCATCAACTATTTCATCACCTGTTGCACCCTGTCTGTGTGAAAAATAGCAAGCATTACACAACATTTCTCGAGATAAATATAAAAAATGAAACTAGTAGATTTTTCACTCAGCAGATATCCCTATAGGTTGTTTATCATAAGATCCTTCTATATTATATGTGACATGCATGAACTCACCTCAGTAGAAACCTAGAAGTAACAGCATGAAGCAACAACATTGGCAGAAAACTTTAGGCATGATGTTCTCACCTTCTCATTGCATCTATATCTTCACCGGTTAGGCTTTGGGCTTTATTATTATCAACTAACGCTCGATTATCTTTGGATATTTCTTGTGATTCAAAGTCCTCTTTCTCCTGAGCATTATTGCCTGCCAAGAAATTCAACCAAAAAGATGCACAAAATGAGGTGAGAAGAACGAACAAGGACCTACAGCTAAATATGTGAGGAAATTTATAAGTAACAAAGAGAAAAAGAAAAATATTAAACGTCACAAACATGAAAAACAGAGATAGAATTCTAGACTACAGTAACGAAAAAATATACCTACAATACTGCATCCACTAATCCATAGCTAGTTGTATGATTTGGAGCTTAGTATGGAGAGTAAGGAGAAGAGAGAAGAATACAATGGCTAAATAAAATGAGAATAAAGGATATAAACCATTTCTCATTCTGCTTGAATTCTCCATAAAGAAGTGAAAGGAAAGTTTTGATTGAGAAGAGGAAGGGAAACAAAGGGAGCAAAATACATATTCTTTAACCATCAACTGTCATAGACATGCAATTGTGGACCATACGCTGTGGCTATATCTGAGGACAAAATGGGGTGGTTTCATTCCAGAATAAGACAACTTAAGAACAGAGCATTTTATCGTGTCCTAAACGTGGCGGCTATCTGTTCTTTCTTATATAAAAAAGTTATTTTCCCTGGAGAACTCGACATCAAAGTGGCAAGTGAAGGACTTCAGATGAAGACAGTAAAAAGGTATCGACTTCATTATTTGGAGTCGTAAGAAAGTCAATGCAGATTACAAACAAACCTTCTATGGAGGCAACAAAGCGAGACAAAAACGGCCCTTTGTCTCCGATCTCGATTTGAAAAGAAGAACCAAAAGGACAGCCAATCAGGGGCTGCAGAGAGAAGTTCTTATTCCCAATTTTGAGTGTCCTGCAAAATCACCCAAGTGTTTATCGATGCCAAATAAGTTTATATGGAAAAGAAAAACAACTTTTGTACGAGGAAAGAAAAAATAGGACTTACGAAGCGGCCGAGAGACGAGCAAAAACCAAACGGTCGCCATCATTGATGTCGAGCAAGACACTGCAACCTTCCCAGGTTACTCTAGGGTTTTGAATTATGACGGCTTGAGACTTATTTTGGGACATCTCGATTCTTTATTGAAGAAAAATCAACTCTTATGGTGAAGAATATGAAAAACAAAAGATACAATTAAAATGGAAAGCCGAAAGAATTCACTGCGACTGCAGACTTATTTTCTGTTGGATAACAAATTACAGATTGAGTGAAAGAAACTAGAGGGAGTATATATAAATGCAAAGTTCTGAAGGAACGCCATTAGAGGTACCAAAACTTCAGAACCCTGATTCTAGGGTTTAACAGACTTTTGATTGCTGACAGGCTAACCTTGCCCCCAAGTGTGGAGGCTAATTCGGGCCCAATAATGATGTTCCACGGTCTTTGTTCGTACCCAAACCAACGTTGGGCCGAAGAATAACAAAGTTGTGATTGTGAATTGAATCTGTTATGACATCTCGTTTTATAGTTTAGGGCCTTATATTTATGACAAATTAAATTTTATTATTTAAATTATGAGTGGTGCTATATATATTTATAATTTTATTTATATTTTTATTTATAAGATTCATTTTAACTGATATATAGAGAATTAAATTTTTTATAAATTTTTCTTAAATATATTTAACATTTTCCTTAAATTATATGAATGGTATGTTTTACATTGATTAATTATGGAATATATATATATATATATATATATATATATATTTCTTGGGTTTAGCTAGTTTTTTGGATTTAAGGTTGAAAAAGCCCATGGTCCAAGATGAGAAAGATCCTAAAATTTAAAATTTATCTTTTAAATTAAATTATACGGCATAATTATTTTACTACGTGTACTGTTATCAACTCCGGCCTGTAAATAAAATTGTTGGTATATATTTTAGAATAAAACACAGGAGGGACATCTCACATGGCTACAAGAGAACAAAGACAAAGACAGACAAAGACACGTCTTAGGCCAGGAATCCATTAACCTAGCTATGAATCGGAAGCTACAGGAAAAGAAATAATACAATGGTTTGGTTTGACTAAGAAAATAATGCAATAATAATTGTAATCGATCGTACTATATAGCATGAACATAAGTATGCTTTGTTGACCGTTTCTCACGGAGGCAGTTTGTAAGAATGAGTATTTCGCTTCCTTAAGTTTAGGAGTCTTTGAAGTGGTCCACTCTGAGTTATTCATCACGTTCATAAAACGTAGAAGCTGATCCCATGAAAATCTGAGCATGTGGGACACGTAACATCGAAGCTTGATGGAGGCTTCGACTATAAATATAGTATTTGGTCTCCAAATTCACTCACTCAATTTCCTTCAGCCTTACACCATCTAAATAGAGTGGAGAAGAGTTTGGAAGTGTCAAATATAATGAGAAACAAAACAAACCAGTGAATAATATCAATAGCTAGAGATATTATTCTTGACATTAAAATCTGTCGATTCTTATTTTTAAAATGTTATTCCACATTATAGAATCGTTTTTAGTCTAACATGCTTTTCCTGCATAATGGATTGGGAAGTGATATTTCCATAATATATTGGTGGTGAGAGGTAGTGAGTGATTAATTATCTGGTCATGAGTCGGGGACGACAAGGGTACTACGCGCGTACACACCGATCTCCATTATTTTTAGGGGAATGGTTGGCCAAATCGATCCCTCATGTCTGACATCTGAGGTTCTAACAACTGCCATGCATCTTGCAGTAAGGTACTCTTCATCTGAGTTTACTATTTTATATGTTTTGATACGTGGGCACGCACGAACAAAACCAGCAAGAATCGTGCACATAATTCAACGTTCCATGTTTTGTTAGGATCAGAAAAAAATGCAGCTTGCTCTAAAAAAATTAATAAAAATAGTTAAATGCAAATAATTATTTTCATCTCAAACAACTAATTGATTAGATAATTCATAGCAAAATGCCAAACAGGCTATATATTTTTTTCACTTTATGTTGGCTAGCTGGTGATGATCAATATGTTAGATGTTAGAACAAATCTCGAGCCCAGCCAAAACAGAAAAGGGTACTGCATGTTCATGATCATGATTACGCAACGTCTGTCCACCAAAGTAGATAGATCAAAGGCCGGGCATTGGAAAACGAAAATTGGTATAGGAGTCTCGATCCTTAATTCTTTCTACCTGTTTTATATGATGTCTCTTTGGCTCATTTTGCTTCGTTTTGGAATCTGGACCCCCCCTTCACACGTGATTTTGTTCCAGAAACCACCCAAATATATATACATATATATATATATATAGATGTACGTGCCCACTCTTATCACCATATTTTATAAAATGATCATATATGGGAGCTAGCTAGCTGACCCCATAATATTTTACCAATTAGAGATCATTTCCGCAAAGTTACCCTGCATATTATAAACAACATCCCGGCCCGTTTAATTATTTAATTAGTTATTAATAACTTACGTGTCATCACCGCATTACAATATTTATACGTTGTTAAGAATATAATATAAATAATTAAATATATATTTTTTTTCTCAATTTAAATTTTTTAGACAATTAGCTGTAATGATTTCACATTGTATTAGCTAGAGCAGATCAGATCGATCTTGATCAGTTCGAATCTTGAGTACTCTATATATACTCTATCTTATTTAATTAAATATTTCACGTATTGGATCTACTCATTAAAAAAGAATTTGACCACATGTGAGTAGATCAAATACTAAGAATATAATATAAATAATTAAAGAGAAATGATTTGTACAAGTTCCAAATAGACAAGTCCTATACAAACATTTGTAAAAAAGTGGACTCCACCTTAAAAAAGTAAAAAAAAAAAACTATTCTTTATTAATAAGACTCATTAATTTACAAAAGATTTGTATAAGATTTGTCTATTTAAAACTTGTATCTAATATTATTCTTTGAAGCCGGAGCATTTTCTAGAAACCGATCAAAGGGGGTGCATATGTGTTGATTTGGTTTACCCGTAATGACAATTAAGGTACAGTTGTAAGCTTGTGAAACACTTAAACCCCTAGTGTTCCAAGCTGTACCCACAAAAACACATGTACATACGTACATCCTGAGTGACGCTTGAACGTCCAAACACAGATTAACCTTAGCCCTATTACCGTGAAAGCAGTGGGACAATTAGCACCTGGATAGTCCTGAACCACACGATGAACTTTCCTCTAAATAAATCGAGCCATGCATCCAGTCAACAGAAGGTCAGCCATCAAGCTGAGATTATTAGGTGCCAAAGATGCACTTAATTCGTAGTACTGTGTAAGACGAGCACAGATTGAATTAGGTTAATCCAAATTAAGCACAGAGAGAGAGAGAGAGAGACTCGGCCATGTCCATGGAACAATAAACAAAAGCAGACCCACCACTCCCACCTGCTTTGCCTCCTTATTACCTCTCTCGGATCCCTCACCCCCATCACACCACGCTCGACTTTCAAAAGCACCTCTCTCTCTCTCTAAAGAGAGAGAGATCGTTTTGCTTTACTTGCCTTCTATTTTCCTGGTTTGCTCTTTTATGGCGCTCTTAACTTTCTTACCAGAGCCCTCAGAGCCTAAAAAACAACAATATTCCAAACACAAGCGAAAGAAGCAGAAAAAACCACCGTCTTCATGGGACCAAATCAAGAACCTCATCACCTGCAAACAGATCGAAGGGTCCCGAGTGCATGATCCGTCAAAGAATTACGGTGCCACAGGCGTTGGGTACTCGAAGCTAGGGTCTTCTTGCAGCTCCATATGCAGCTTCCGGGACACAGTTCATGGGAAAGCTAGGGTTGTTCATAGAGCTGATAACTCGCCAGAGGGCAGCATAGTCGGTACTCAGGAAACTGGGCTGCTGAGTCGGAAAACCGTAGCCGGCGGGTCTTCAACTCGGCCAGTATCAAGGTCAGCAACAGCAAGATCCAACGGTGGATCAACGTACTCGTCTGGTTCAAGATCAGGCATGCAATTCCGAAAGCTTTCCGGATGCTATGAGTGTCGCATGATCGTTGACCCTAGCAGGTATTAGCCCCCCCCTCCAATGGTTATATTTTCATGATTTAATTGTCAAGAAAATATGGTGGAGAATTAAAATAGAGCAAATAAATCAGGTACCCAATACCAAGGACCACTATTTGTGCTTGCTCTCAGTGCGGGGAAGTCTTTCCGAAGGTTGAAAGCTTGGAGCTTCACCAAGCAGTTCGCCATGCTGGTAATAATATTAATTAGAATAATATTTAATTTCTAATTTTGTATATCATTTACGCTTGAATAGCTTTAAGTATAGTTTATTTTTACATATATAAGATTAGATGAGATAAGTTGAATATAGATTAAAATTAAAAATTAAATAAAATATTATTATAAAATTTTTTTTTAATATTATTTTTATTTTAAAATTTAAAAAAAATAAATTTTTTTATCTTATTTTATATAAAAATTTTAAAAAAAATATAATAATTAAATAAAATAAATTAAAAAGAATTGTGAACTCTTACACTTCTTCGTATCACTATTTTCCGTGAATCTCGCGTGACCAAAATCAACCCGCTTCCCCCTTGGGCCCTTTATGGTCTAGCTAGAAGGCTGTAGGGACTCGTACACCCAAACAGCTGTCCCCGTATTGAAGGGCTGTTTCGGTGAGCCGGCGTACCTTCATTGGTTGTCAGTGACCGCTCCGGTACCTTTCTAGACATTAAATTTGTAAAGTGAACTCATCATCATTATTATTATTATTAGTATTATTATTATTATTATTATTTCGATTTTCTTTATCAAAGGAGCCTGAGAGGCCTCCGATTTGGGTACAGTATCGGAGCTGGGACATGAAGATTCGGGTCGAAACATCGTGGAGATCATCTTCAAATCAAGCTGGCTCAAAAGGGACAATTCAATATGCAAGATTGAGCGGATATTGAAGGTTCACAACACCCAGAGGACGATACAACGGTTTGAGGACTGTCGAGATGCAGTCAAGACTCGTGCGTTGAACAGCAACAAGAAAAACCCAAGATGCGCCGCTGACGGGAACGAGCTCCTCCGATTCCACTGCACCAGCTTAACATGCACGCTTGGGGCAAGCGGCTCGTCCAACTTGTGCAGCTCTATACCTACTTGTGGAGTATGCACCATCATTAGGCACGGGTTCGAAGGTAAGGGCGAGGAGTGCAAGGGGATCATGTGTACCACCACTGCAAGCAGTGGCAAAGCCCACGACTCCCTACGTTGTGCGGACAGCCGCAGGGCCATGCTGGTGTGCCGTGTCATTGCCGGGAGGGTGAGGCGTATAGGGGATGATGCAACGCCAATGGATGAGGACAACGTTTCAGGTGGATTGTATGATTCTGCCGTTGGCTGCGCTGGGATCTACTCCAACTTTGAGGAGCTGACTGTTTTTAATCCTAGGGCTATCCTTCCTTGTTTCGTAGTGATCTACAAAGCCCTGGAGTCTTGATTAACGTTGTTCTTTCCTAAGAATGTTTTGTACCTTCTACTATCAAAATCACAGTACTTAAAATCCAAGGGCCGGGTCAGCTAACGTGCTGGCCTCATCTCTGTGTTTGTGTATATATTATGTAATTTCTTCTTTCTTTTCCAAGCTCACATTGTAGGAGTCCATTCGAGTTTAATGGATTTAGAATTATAATAATTTGGTTTACATACTAAAAATTGATTTATCATGTAAATAAAAGATCAATTTTTTAAATATATATATACATGATGAATTCGTTTTGGACAATTAAGATAATAATTTACTAAAACGTCTTTCATTATTTTCTCTCGATCGAGAAAAGATCGTGATTTAGGAAGATGATCATTGATCATTTATGTGATTTAAGTCTTTTTTTTTTTTAAAGTGTAAAGTGGACATGTGAAAGGATGAGATATATTGAACTCCAAGGTGACGAGGGCAAGTGCAACTTTTTGAAGTGGAAGCTGCCGCTGGAACTGGAAGCGTGGAGTACCTGTCATCTTCAAGGCACATCCTTTAGTACGTACCGTCTGTCTAAAGTAAAGCACTCGCGCCAAATCTCTTTCTCTGCTGGTCTCGGCTCATCTCGTGACGTTCTATGGTCTTTCTCTGCAAAGGCCCTGACGTACATTTGGAAGCTAAACCAAGAATCTATTGAACAAGTTCTCCATTGACATCCCATACACTTTCTTTTTATGGGTAACTTCTCTTTTATATATTCAAACGAAGTTTATGATTTGAAGTGATAGGTAGTACAACATATAAATCTCATAATATTAAATAATTATATATATAGACAAAATGGATTCTAGTATTAATTACAAGAGTAATGCATGTTAGATACAGTTTTATAATGTTCATTTGGCCTTGTGCATTCTTTTTGAAAAATAGTAGAGTCCATCATTAAAAAAATTAATTTTTTTCTTGTGTTGATCTTATATTTATCTATTTTTTTTTTCAAAATGAATACATGAAACTTGCACCATCTAGAATTGCAAATATCATTTTTCTAATTACAATGAGTTCACATGTTATGTATTATATATTATACATATATTTTTCAAGTTATAAATATAATATAGTTTGCTGCATGCATGTAATTATGTATTTATTTATTTTATTATGAAGAATATTTGAGTCAAAGTTTTAGGAAATTCATGTAACTAAAAAGAACAGCATATTGAATTCTATATGATTAGTCAGTGAGAGGCCGGCCGGCCTCCTATATTATTTTCTTTTAGATATCGATGACGGAGTACTTATTAATGAATCTAATTTTCTATTTGACTAGTTTTGATCGTGTAGCCAATAAGTTGAATTTATACATGGAGAGCCATGTGAAGTATTATTGGAACGCTGAAAGTGTGGAATTAAAGGAGATTTAACGAAAGAGGGAAGGAGAAAATTAGAGTTTGCTTGACTTTGACCAATATTTAATTAAACAGCATGCATGACTTGGGAATTAGACAGTGCACTATACATATATATATGCAGATGATCAAGGTCAGCTTGTGCAAGGAGGAGATCATGAGTGAGGGTATGATAATTGCGCACACATGCTTGAGCATGTATATGTGTGCATTTTCTCATTGTTTGGTGTGTTTGGAGCATGGGATAATCATAATAATCGATTACAAATAGCTATAAGGCTTCCTCAATTAATTATTTAAAATCTTGCACGTAAAACTATATATATATATATATATATATATAGAGAGAGAGAGAGAGAGAGAGAGAGAGAGAGAGAGAGAGAGAGAGAGAGAGAGAGAGATCAGAGCAGGCCGAGAGTACTCCGAAGAAGCTTCCTACTTTGCCCCAGCTACCTAATCTTTCTTGTATTTTCTAAAGAGTCGCATTTCAAGATGGCTTTGCAATTTGCATATATGTTATTAAAAGTTAAAACCCCTTTTGATCATTAAGATCAACCTTATCGATCAATCTCAATTACTAAATTGCGAATCAAATTTTGGTAGAGTACTTTTTGTTTTGGTTCTAAAACTTACACAAACTTACAACAATATACATTATATTAGAATTATATATATTCTTTATATGTCTCTTAATCATAGAATTTGCAAAAGGAAATTTAGAATATGATTATGATCTCTAATTTATGGTAATGGACAAATATGCTTATACACTCAAACAACCAATTAGGTTATGTAATTATTTGTATCCTAAAGTTTAAACTACAAAACTACTCGATGAGTAGTAGTGTTAAAGTAAGAAGAATGAAGGCACACCTACTGTATTAAGAAAAACCTCAACCAAATTGTATTGATTCCTTGTGATCTTTTGGTCAGTTTTTGTACAATACTTTTTATAGAGTATCGCAGCATATTTATATAGACTATTATTTATCAGAAGAATATTCTAGCTAGAGAATATTTACATAACAAAATTTGTTACAAGAATAATTCTAGACGATTCCACTGTGCCACCTATTCTAGGCTTTTTCCTTTCGGTTGTGTTGGGTTATTGCTTCTAGAATCTTCGAGTATTTGTGGGTCTTCATGCTCTGCTTTGTTTTTTCTAATAGCCCCCCTCGAATCAAGCGACACCATGGCAATGGTAAGGCTTGATCGCAATAGATTGAATTGAGTTATTTAAAGTGGTTTTGTGAGAATATCAGCAAGTTAATCCGTGCTGGAGATAAAGGAAACTTTGAGGGTTTGGGCAACCACTCTTTCACGAATAAAATAATAGTCAAACCCAACATGCTTGGTTCGAGCATGCATAATAGGATTCACAGATAGATAAGTGGCCCCCAACTTGTCATGTCATAATGTTGGGGATCCAAAAGGAAAATACGAAGCTCCTTCAAAAGAGACTGCAACCATAAGACTTCACATGCTATATTTGCAATAGCTTTATACTCGGCCTCAGTAGATGAATGCGCAATTGTGGGCTGCCTTTTAGAACCCCAAGAAATTAAATGTTTACCAAAATAAATGTATAATCCTCCTGTGGACTTGCGATCATCAGAGCAACTTGTCCAGTCAGCATCGAAGTAGGTCGAGAGTGTGAGAGAGGATGAAAAAGAAAAGTGAAGACCAAATTGATTAGTGAGCCGTAAATAATGCAAAATCTATTTCACAGCTTGCCAATGAGGGGCACGGGGACAATGCATATATTGACAAGCTTTATTAACAGAGAAGGATATATTGGGCCAAGTGAAGGCCAAATATTGGAGACTACCCACTACACTTCTATATAAACCAAGGTCTTTAAAAAAAAGACCGTCTAGTGCAATGAGTTTAAGAGATGAAGACATGGGGGTCGAAATAGGTTTGAACTTATGCATATTAGTCCGAGTAAGTAAGTCTAAAATGTATCGAGACTGAGTCAAAAATAAACTAGAGGCAGTGCGACACACTTCAATACCCAAGAGATAATGCAGAGGTCCTAGATCTTTGACTAGAAAGTAAAGCCCAAGTGCAACAATAAAGTCAAGAATAATACAGAAATTAGTGTCAGTTACTATAATATCATCAACAAAAATTAAAATGTAAATGGCAGTGGAAGCAGTTTGAAGAATAAAGAGAGAGTAATCAGATTTAGAACTTTGAAAACCAAGTGTGAGTAGTCGATCACTTAGTTTTGAAAACCAAGCCCTAGGGGCTTGTTTAAGTCCATAAATAGACTTTTTCAACTTACAAACGTGTGTAGGCAGATCAAGATGAACAAAACCTGAAAGTTACTGCATGTAAATAGCTTCTTGCAGATCACCATGTAAAAAAACGCTCTGTATATCTAGTTGATGCAATGGCCAATTGGAAGATACAAGAAGTGAAATGAGTAAACGGATAGTAACATGTTTTACTACAGGGCTGAATGTATCAGTGTAATCCAAACCGACTTGGTGATAATATCCCTTAGCCACAAGTCGTGCTTTACGGTCTTCTCGGGTACCATTAGCAAGTCTTTTTGTTTAAGAACCCACTTGGAACCCAATACATTGAAAGATGAAGAGAAAGGTACCAGATCCCATGTTTGATTGATGGGTAGTGCTTGGAATTAAGCCTCCATGGCAAATCGTCATTCTAGATACTTAGAAGCCTCTGTGAATGAGGTAGGCTCCGATAGAAGAAGGTCAAGATACAGTGAGAGAGAGAGAAGGTTTAGGTGGGGGCCAAGGAACTGTGCCATCTATCTGTCTAAGATGAAAGATTTTCAAAGCTTTAAGGCGTGTAACCATCGGATGAGAGGAGAGAGATGAGGTTCGGTTTTGACGAGAAGTGGCTTCAATGTTGGTAAGAGGAATCAGCTCAGGGAGGCTAGGGTTTGAAGATGTGTGTACAGGGGAAGGAATCGCAAAGGAAGGAGAGAGTGTATGCGATGGGAAGGTTTGAGAATAATCGGTAGGGTTTGAGAAGTTTGTAAGTTGGGTTGAAGAGATGATGTGCTTGATGGGAAAAAAAGGGAATGGGCTCTAGTGATAACGGGAGGTCCACAAGATGAAACGGGAGGACCAAGTGGAACACTTTGTAGAGAAAATGAAGAATTAGGCCTTGGTATATATGGTCAAAGAGAAAAAGTTATGAAGCCCAGGAGATGGGGTCGTGGGTGCTGAAGGACTTGTGCTAGACATATGAGCGAAAGGGAAATTAAGCTCATCAAACTTAACATCCCTTGAAATATACACATGACCTGACGGTATATGCAAATAATTGTAGGCATTGTGATCTGGGCTATAGCCCATGAAGACGCAGAGTTGAGATCTGAATTCCATTTTGTGTCTATTAAAGGGGCATAAATGAGGCCAACAAGCAGACCCAAATGTCCTTAGAAATTTGTAATAAGGTATTTTGTGGAATAATTTTTGAAATGGAGATATGTTATTAAGAATGGAGGTGGGCATCTATTTGATTAAAAACACTACTGTTTGGAATGTGGCAGACCAATATTTGAGTGGTACGGACACATGAGCTAAAAGAGAGAGTTCCGTTTCTACAATATGGTGATGACGTCATTTAATGCTGTCATTTTGGGCATGGGAATGAGAAGTAGTGATCTTTTGATTAATTCCAAATTTTTTTAAGATTGGGGAGAGGGGACGAAATTCAACGCCCCAATCCGATTGTACAAAAATTATATTTGAAGAGAAACAATTACGAACATAAATCAGAACGACAAGAAAAACAGTTGAGACATCAGATTTAGATTGAAGGGAAAATATCCAAATGTATTTGGTGAAATCATCTACAATGGTTAAATAGTAACCAGAACCCAAAGTAGATAGCATGGGTATCGACCCCCAAACATCAAGATATATAAGTTCAAAAGGTTTGTGAGATTGTGAGGGTGAGGTGGGATGTGGAAGTGTGTGTGATTTTGCTTGAGAGCAAGCTAAACATGAAATGAAACTCGTGCTACTAGTTATTGGAAGCTGAAAATTCTTGAGTGTAAAGGAGGTGACTCGTGAGGACGGGTGACCAAGTCGGGAATGCCAAATTTGAGGGGTAGTTCGTTCACCCAAGTAAGCTTGCGGAGAGACAATGGAGGTGGTGGCAGTGGCATCAACCGGAAGCATATACAACCCACTTTCAACGGTTCCCTGAAAAAGTACCTCCTTGATTTGCAAATCATTCACAAGAAAATGAGATTAATGAAATTCAAAATAAACAGAGTTATCTACACAAAATTGACGCACAAACAATAAATTGTGGGAAATAGAGGGAACATAAAAGAGGTGTCAAAGTAGAAATTTGCCAGAGGCAATGAGAAGATGAGCCGAGCCAATGTGGTTGATCGGAAGAGAGGAGCCATCACCAATGCTAACTTGATCAGGGCCATGATAAGCTGTTGAGTCCAAATTTAAGTTGGAGAAATCTGTAGTAAAATGGTTAGTAGCTGCAGTGTCAGGAAACCAAACATTCGGTGGAGTTGAGGGAGAATGGAGGGTGATTAATTAAGCAACGAGAGAAGGGGGAGGAGATGTTTGGTATGTCTGGTTGAATCGATGCTAGCAAGTTAAGGCTGTGTGGCCTGGTTTAAGGCACACTTGACAAACTGATCGAGTGTCTAGTTTAGGAGAAAATAAATTAGAAGGGCCACGACCCTTCCCCCGACCATGGGTGTCTCTACCACGGGTGCGGCCTTTACCACAAGAAAGTGGTGATGAAGGTTTGAACAAAGTGGTATTAGCCAACATAGAGGTATTGGAAAGAAGACACATTGTGTTTGATGAGCAAGCCTTGACTTATGGTTTAATAGAAAACTATAAACCTGCTGAGGAGTTAAAGGATTTGGTATAGTAGTGAGAGAGGTGACTATAGAGTCATCGTCAGTGCCCAATCCAGCTAGAAGAGACACAGAAAATTCAGGGGGGGAGAGGGGTTGTCCTGCTGCACTGAGAGAGGAGGAGAGGGTGGTGGCTTTGTGATAGTAGGTGGTGATGGAATCAAAACCTTTCTTTAGAGTGGCTAACTGATATTTAGTTTGCATGACATGGGCACATGATTGAGCAGCAAAAAGAGTATGGAAAGTGGATCATACTTCTTTGGCCGTGGTGCAATCAAACACTTGGGAAAGCACTTGTTCAGAGAGAGACAAATTGAGTGCAGAAACAATAAGCTGGTCTTGAAGGAGCCAACGATGGTAGGCAGGATTCAGAAGATCATCAGTAGTGGGGGAGGGCATAGGAATGGTGCCATTGACATGGCCAAAAGGCTGGTTGCCTTTGAGGAAGGGAATGACCTGAGCTTTCCATAATAAATAATTATCTATGGTCAGCTTAATAGTAACGAAATGAGAAACATAGTTCATGATGGAAGGGGAGGAAGGTGATAGGGAAGTTTCAGAATGTTTTTTGGGACCATGATTCATGTTTGGGTGCTGAGAAAGAAAGAAAAAAAAATGAGCTAGACGTAGGTCTTTATGATAGCGCTAATGCCATGTTAGAGTAAGAAGAATGAAGGCACATGCATCTATTGTATGAAGAAAAACCTCAACTAGACTGTATTGATTCCTTGTGACATTTTGGTCAGTTTTTGTACAATACTTTTTATAGAGTATCGCAACATATTTATATAGGCTATTACATATCAGAAGAATATTCTAGTTAGAGAATATTTACATAACATAATTTGTTACAAGAATAATTCCAGAAGATTCTACCATGCCACCTATTCTAGGTTTTTTCCTTTCGGTTGTGCTTAGTCATTTCTTCTAGAATCTTCGAGTATTTGTGGGTCTTCATGTTCTGCTTTGTTTTTCCTAACAAGTAGTAGTGCACCCTTAAATTATAGAAAAGCAACATTTTTCACTATATATTAAAAATATTGTTTCGTTAAGATTATACCACGTCGCTTAATGCTGTCATAATTAATAAAATGATGGTGCACTTATGAAAATTTGTAGTAGTTAATTTAAGGATACAATCATGTGTTAGTTTGTATATATAATTTATGGTACAAATTAAGCGCAGAATTTCTTATATATAATAGTACTTGAGGATACAAAATGTATTTGTTTAGATAAATAATACTCAGCAAGTAGTACTGACTGTAGTTTTATTTAATCTAACTATTCTTATAATCTCACTTCCATGGTATAAATCCTTTTAAAATCGTGTCCCGTTCATTCGGCTGGTGACTTGGAATATTGTTGGGCTGAGGATCCAACCTTGGGCTAGCTCATGTAGATCATTCTATATATGCGAGACGAGGCCGAGGTAATAGGTTAGTACGTGGGAGTCACAGCATTTCATGTCCATTAATTCAGCTTAATCATGTGTGCTTTAATCACCAAATTTTAGAGCCCATAAGAGCATTTTCATCCGCATCCTTATATCACTATTATCTTTAAATTATAAGAAATAATTTAGGCAAAATCTCAAAAACTCTCTTCCATCACATTCTCTATTTTAGAATTTTGGTTTAGGGGATGAACAGTAGTTCCCTAAATCTTCTTTTATTAATATTTTATTCTAATAAATAAAATACATTCTTCTTCTAATCAATTACATTTTCTCTTATACCCATATTTATTATAGCTTTAAATAATAATTTTAAAAATAATTTAAATAATTACTAAAATATAAAAATAATAATTTTAAAATATTATCAAACCCGTAAAAAAATAATTTAAATTTTTGTTTAAAATATTCACTATAGTAATAGTTCAAAATATAAGAAAAAATATTAATTAGTTAAATTTGTAAATGGAAGTGAGAGAAAAAAATAATAAAGAAATAATAGAAGAATATTATTTTAATAGAATTGAGAAAAGATAGGAAATGAGATGTAGAAGATTGGTAAAAAATAAGTAAAATTTAGAGAAAAATTATAAAAAGTGTCATTTTTAACTAAATTATAAGAAATTTTATAAAGAAACTAATGTGAATGCTCTAAGCACACAACCTCTCAAATCCCTTCTCATTATTGGAGCAAAGCTGGGTCATGGACAAGTTGACAACAGTGTACCTTATTGAAAGAAGGTTGGTCAAAAATCATAACCGAACCTAATTGCATCATATTCCTAGCTAGAGACTATAAAATTGACTCGACTTTTCACAAACTCATTAAACTTGATTGAGGCCATTAGCTGATGAAACAAGAACGAGTCAAACTGCTTAAATAAATTGAGAATAAAGTTGAAAATTATATAAATTACAGTTATAATATTATTTTTAATATTATTATTATTTTAAAACTTGAAAAAATTGAATTATTTATTATATTTTATGTGAAAATTTAAAAAAATTATAATAATGAGATGAGATAAAATATTTTTTATATCTAAACAAGACCTTAAGGACTCGTTTGTTTTTATAAATATCTCATATAATCATTATAATTTTTCTAAACTCACATATAAAATATAATAAATAATTTAAATTTTAAAATAAAAATTATATTAAAAATTATATTCTAATAATATTTTATTAATTAATTTGATCTTATCTCAACTTACTATCTAAACTCTTATTTATAAGCTTTTAATTGATACACCTAACAATGAAACGCTTTTCACATCAATTCATATAAAAAGTGTTGATATTTTATTTTATTTTTATAATTATAACAGATCTTCGTCATCATCTTTATACATGTCAATAAGGTACGTATGAATCATCAATTCATCTTAATTTATCTTAACCCATCATCATAATTTTTTTAAATTTAAATATAAAATATAATAAATAATTTAATTTTTTAAAATTTTAAAATAATAATAATATTAAAAAATAATATTTTATAATTTTAACTCAATTCAGTTTAATATCCACGCGAAAGAGATTCATTGACTGGAAATTTGACAATTTATCTTGTTGAACATTAGGAGTGTAAACTCAAACTGGAAAACAACTGTCCGAAACCGGTTTTTAAAACGTAAAAACCGGCCGGTTCCGATTTCGGGATTTTTTGGACCGGACTGGTTGATTAAAAAAAATAAAAAATAATATTTTTATATATAAGTTTTATACAAAATATTTTATATATATTAAATATTAATATATATAAGTTTTATATATAATGTATAATTATAAATTTTTATGTGAAATTTTATATATAACATATATATTCATATATGAAATAATTTCTTATTATAATTTATAAATTATTATATAAAATGTTAATACTAAATCACTAAAAGTTTATAACTAATAATAATATATAACTTATAACTACACCAATAGTCTAATATTAATACTATCATATAGTCTAATATATTAATAAAAGTATAAAACAGTTTTTTTTAAATCAAATTTTTTTTTTATAAATAAATTTTTAATGACAAATTGTGAAATTTAAATTTTAAAAAAATCGAAAAACCGGTCCGGTAAAACTGGAAGTATCGGTTTAGGAGGATAACCGGTGCGTAATCGATTTTAAAAAATATAAAATCAATACATACCGATTCGATCCTAAATTTTATTTAAAATCAGACCTGACCGGACCAATTACACCCGTATTGAACATACAAGAGAGTCACATATGAGTAGTACTTTGTCCCTAAAATGTGAATGTATATTAATATTGGTGAACAATTAAGGCGGTTGGTGACTTCATCATTGTCCAAGTTTTTTAGAAGAAGGAAGAAAGTACGAGACACAATTATGGTGTCTGAGAAATAATTATTATCTCAAGCCATCCATAATATCCTCTGAACCTTCACCACTTCATGATCATCATGTTGTACTACTTCCGACCATTTGTTTATATAAACCCAAACGATTTTATAATGAGAAACACTATTTTATCTCTTCAAAGTGACACTTTTATTTGATCGTTGGTCAAATTTTTTTTTATTTTTTTTATTTAATGATTAAGAAAGTGATTTTAAATATATTGGTATATTTTTTTTATTTTTTAAATATATTTAAATATATAAAAAAATGTGAAAAGAAAAAAAAAAAAAAAATTTATGCTGGGCGGTAAGCCCAGCGGTCAAAATGGGGCGGCATTGTAGCCGCACCCATTTTGACCGCTGGGCTTATAATATTGTTCTTCGGTTTCGTCCTCTCAAATTTTAGAGCACTAATTAATTACATCATCTTGCGTTAAACTGGCTGCAAATACAATTATAGCGGTTCAGCAATTGATCTGGTAACTAATTAATGGCAGATTATTGGTTTTTCTTATTTATAAAGTTTTATTATTTCACTAATAATTATATAGACAGTACTCAGATCATTCATTGAATGTGTTAAGAATATAAATAATTGAATATATCTATTTTTGTCGATAAACTTTTTTTAGATAAATAGTATTGATTTTAAATAATATTAGAATACAAATTTTGATTTCTAACTCTTATAACTTTATACTTTATCTCATCAATTAAATAATTCGTATGTTAGATATATTTATTGAGAGAGAATCTAACCCATATATGAGAGAACAATTATAAAGATCACAATTTGTCAAAATATTTGGCCTGATAATATCTCGTGGTGTCGTCAATGGTCACTTTAGCTTCTCAGTTCATACTCATAGCGTTCATCTGATAAAGATAAATGAGATGTTTGAAGAATGAGATGATATGAGAAATATGTAAATAGTAGTGAAATTGTTATGAATAATAATGAAATAATTTGAATTAAGATGTTTTATTGAATTTTGAGAAAGTATAGAGAAAAAAATTGAATAAAAATATTATAAAGTTAAAATATTGTTAGAACATAATTTTTGTTTTAAAATTTGAAAAACCAATATGATTTTTTGTGTTTTATTTGAAAAAATTATAATGATTAAATAAAAAAGATAAAAATTTAGAATTGAAAATTATTTATTTTTTAATAATGTTTGAAAAAAAAAGTATGAAAAATTTTGAGATGGGACGAGAATGTACATTGTGTTCCCAAACAAGCCTTTAATTTCGTTTTTGGCTAGCTAACAGCCTTTCCATGAAATCACTAATGTACCATTCTCAAACACCAAAAATCTGGTCGCTGAGGATTTATTAGGGGGACAAAAAGGGGTCACTCATCATTCACTTTCACTTTCAAACATTTATTAACAAACTTTGATTCAGAAAATTTAACAAATTATAATTAAGACCCAAGTGCTCTTAAACTTTGTAGGTACGTTTCTTAAACCTACATTACTTAACTTGAAGATGATCATAGAAATCTCATAAACAAATCTTTCTGTCAGGACAAGGAAGCCCATGCAAATGATTTGGGCACATGAACTTCGCCAACACATCTTCTTCCCCCCCAGAGAAATATGCTCTTTATTTCGAGTCTTCTCATAGAAAAAGACTCAAAGAATTCACCCCTTTTTATATAAATCCACAGAAGCAAACGAGACCCATCATAGCATTACACTTCCCGGAGGCGTCAAAGGGAGATCAATACGATGCAGTACAGGCCTCCCCAACGAGAGAGCAGCTTCATCATTCAAGTAACCGGTAATTATTGTGAAGCTGATCATCATCTTCCTGATCAAACCAGCTGTACTGTCTCTCCCAAGTTAATTAACTTTTCTGCAATGAAGCTCTTTAATCGTTTCCGTAAGATTCTCATGCGCCTGTTGTTTTCACTCCCTTCTCCTGGGTCTTCTTCTTCATCAGCGCCTACCTCCGGAAGTTCGGCTTCGAGGCAAAAGAGCTGTGACAGATTTGAGCCGCCAAAGACTTCATGCAGCTCTTATTACTCCTCTCACTCGCACTACAACGAGGCCATCGCCGACTGCATCGAGTTCTTCAACAAGTCGTCGCAGGATGGGATTTTGGATGGTCGTAAATCCGATGTCATGGTTTGAACTAATGGAAATATATATATATATATATATATATATATATATATATATATTCATGTTTAATTAACGGTCATGTTCCTGTTTCTTCTTTGATCAGTTCTTTCTTCTCGATCGTTCTTGCTTTGGATCTAAAGCACATATTCATTCAGAAATTAAATGCAAATATATATGATGAGTTCAGTACTGTTGTCCTGTTTTAATTATGCTTTACCTGTTCTCTTTCGTTTCTCCGATCTTGACCTACAATTGATATATACATTACACACACACGCATATATATATATATATATATATATATATAGATAGACAGATAGAGAGAGAGAGAGCCTACTAGCCTAGAGGGTTTCATAATTGTTGAGTTACGTTGGTCATTGATAGTAAACCTTGAATCATTATAAGAAATTTTTTTATTTGTGACCAATTATATATTATAAAAATGATAATTTTTTTTTTATTAAAATGACTTAATTCTTATTGTAAATAATTATTATTATCGTAAATAATTCATCATAAATACTTATTTTTGCATATACATTTTGGCATGTGTTCTCTGACTTCTCGTTAACCATGTTGTACTAACTACTATGTCTCATGTGACCATGTCTGCTAGAGTTGAATCGGTTATATATGTATGGGGGATATAATAGTTGGCCAAATGGGAGAAGGTCCAAGATGATGAGATCCTCATGAACGGTTTGGTTTGCCATTCATGAAGATGAAGATATTTCATCGAGAAAGAGAGAGCTTTTGTTTTGGGGCGAGAGGGATATATGTCTCATCATTGTATGGGTCCTCGTTGAGAAAGGCAATTCAAAATGTCGTGGTCCAGTCAATTTAAAGGAAATTAAAAGCTGAAAATCTAGTTGGGCTAATTTATGATTTATGTCCAGTCATTAATATGTCCCATTTAAGATTTAAGAAATTGGGCCTCTCCCTACCTATGTTATATACCACTCTTATCTTATTTTGATAATACTAAATAATATAATATGTAACATATTTATTATTATTAAATAATAAAAAAATATATAATAAATGATCATTTAATAATAATAAATATACCACATCACACTTGAGATAAAAGAGAGATGATAGTATAATGTATATAATTTTCGTTTTTAAAATTCTAAGATTTATCCCACGTGAGAATTAACCATGCAATGGAGAAAATTATTAGAATAGTTTCAAGAAAAGAATTTGACTTGCGTTAAAAATTTATTAGATACGTCTTATTTAAAAGTAAATAGATAAGATCTTCGCATATTGATACTGCTTTTTAAGGAGAATACTTTTTATCACATGGCTCTCTTATTGGATATCGAACATATTATATGCTCACAAATTAAGTTACAATTTCCTTCCATTCCAGGTCAACTTTTACTGGCTAGAATCGCTGATGAAATTGAAAGAAAAGTGGACCAAAAAAAAAAAAAAAACAGTTTATTATTATTTTTGGGAACCGAAAATATGTACTATTGTCCCGTAATTTGAAATGCAATTTAGGGAACTCGAGGCAATGCAATTTCTGGGCTGCCTTTCTTCTTCGAAAAAATCCCTCCGATTAGAGGGATCAGCATGTTGATCTTCTTCTTCTTCTTGGTAGAAGGGTGCCTCTCAAGTTTTTCAACAACTTGTGGGATCGAAACTTGAGCGAAGGAGGGAGGATTTGCAAAATTAGTCACATATCTTTTCTTTTGAAACTCCATTTCTTCTTCTTCTTTGTGATCAGAGTCTTGTATTTTGACCTCAAATTTCGTAGTGTCTTCAACAAACTTGATGTCTTCAAACTCTGTAATTTCCATCGGTTGTTTGTTGGACTCATGTTCCTTCAATTGTTGGAGTTGAAGCTTTGTCCGTTCAAGCTCTGTCTTCATAGAAGAGAGGCAAGTTGCCAAAATTATGCGTTCTTCTTTTGCTTTCTGGAGGCTTTGTTTTGTCTCCTCTAGCTCGGCTGTAACATTTCCGAGCCTTGAAAGGCCATTACCTCCATTTTCACTACCTCCACCCTGCATCTATATGATCAATAAACTTAATTAGTATCAAACATAAAAATACTTCTTTTGTCAAATTCAATTAATGCTTGACATCGTCTCTCTCACGATATAAATTATTTGACGAGGTAATTTCACATGGTATCACATCAGCATCTCTTGAATTTAAATTATTTTTCGTGTATTGATGAATGCTAGGGAAAAAGAAAAAGAAAAAGAAAAAAATTGTCTCACGATTTCTTGAAATCCAAACATGATAAGAAATTGTAAATTTAATTTCGTTCAAATACTATATAGACTAATTACATAATCAATACCAGAACATGCATGTTAGAAAAATGTATGCCTATTAAAATGGCAATCTCCAGTGAAAAAGAACTGAAATAATCTAAAGTGAATAATCTGTCACCTGTCTGAGCTTGCTGGAATAGAGCTCCCCAGCTAAAACTTTGTCTCCAAACAATGTGAGGGCCTCTTTGACAGACCTGAAGGGTGCCCTCGTATCAATCTCCGCCCTTTTCATCACCACAATTCCATCTTCCTTATCCATGTTTAATCATGCACCCTTGAGAGAGAGACAGACAGAGAGAGATCAGAGGCGTAGGATTAATATTGAATGAAAATTCAAGGAAGTCCTTTTATGTTTGGAATTGTGACTGTGAGAGAAAGAGTGTGAGAGAGAGATGCTGAGTAGGTGTAAGGGTGAGTGATGCAAGGAAGAGGGGTGAGAGATGCAATAATATTTCATGGAGGAGCTTCCTTTCTTCGTGCCCACTTCACTAGATCGATCGAATTCTGTACTTACTATGTAATGATATATTTGAAGCTGAAGCCATGGGGTGGGTGCATGACTCTAATTGGTTATAGAATAAATATAGATAGAAGTTACTATTGGGAGCATTAATTTTGCACATATGATGTAGCATCATCTAGACCACACATTTCCCCAAGTGAGTGTTGGGAACAATCAACTAGAAGCAGCCATGCAGTGAGTGCAAAGTGTGCACTGCTATAGTGGCTTCTCTCTAGCATTACTCTTTTTATTTAAAAATCTCAACTAATCTTGGTTTTGTAATTGGATTGAGTTTGTTATGTACAAGCAAGTTTGCGTACTAATGTTATTGTCTTCATATTTTAAATTCAAATTAGCACTGTTTTCAATAAAATCTATTTTCTGACTAATCATATTGAATGAGAGCGCGTATTAGTACACATAATCGCTTATAATTAGATTTTTCCAATTGGGTAACAGTACGGAGCTTGATAGTTTTGACCGATTAAGCTGGTAGCTCGTGACAATTTAAAAAAAGAGTAGTGCTAGCGTACCGGCCAGCTTCGACCGCTGGGCATGCCCACTAGTACAAATTTACTTTTTTATTTTTATATTCTTTTATTTTTTACATTTTTTAATATATTTAAATATTTTTAAAAAATAAAAAAGTATACTAATACACTAAAATCACTTTCTTAATTATTATGTAAAAAAAAATTAAATACATGATCAGTCAAAATGAAGGATAAATTCAGACGACATACTAACATTTTTCTTAAAAAAAAAAAAAAGTGCACTCATGAATTCAATAAGATTTCGGTTTGCTCCAACAGTTTTATCTTTTTTTCGCAAATTTACCAAACACAAAATCTTCACAACTTCCTAACACTCCACACTCCATATTATTTTTAATTTTTATTATTTTTTTCTTTTATCAAATAATTATTATATAAATAATGAATAGAAAATTTGAAATAATTTAAAAAGAATAAATTCAAAAACAATTTTAAAAAAATTATTAAAAATTTAAAAAATTTTAAAAAATGTGAAGCGTGGAGTGTAGTTGAGGTTGTATAGCAAAACTCTTTACCAAATGGCTTTCCAAGTTCGCAACATTTCAGACTAATCTTGCAATAAAATCTAAAATAGAGAAGTGATGGAGGGAGGGAGGGAGGCAAAACCATATTCAATGACACTTCAGACCCACACCGGAAATGTGATATCATCCGAGCGGGAGGGGAGGGAGGGAGGGAGGGAGGGAGGGAGGCATGCGACTACGGGGAGGGAGGCGTGCGAAGGGGAAGAGAGGAGCTAGATCTGTGTAGTTTTTTTTTAATATTTTGTATTAACCATTCAGAAAATGACATGTGGCATCGGTCCAATCTCTCGGTCTAATCTCTAGATTTACCTAACATTTTCCTTTGTGATTGGAGTATAGCTTGTGAGGCGCTAATTATTCCAATAAAAAAAATAATTTTTATGATAGGTTCTATTTTTTTTTTTTTATAAAAAGTTTGTATATTCTAATACATTATTTTTTGAATAATACATTCCATATCTTAAAAATACTAAACTGATTTTGCCTTATTGAAAATAAATTATTCATATTTTTAAGAAAAAAGTTTATTCTTAAATTGATGTATAGAGTATATTTAATAAATAAAATATTTATATGAAATCGTTTAATTTAGAAGATAAAATTCGATATTACAATATACGTGGATCTGGCATGAGAATTGAATTGGGACACCGTTTCTTCGTCTGCCATGCGCACGCGCTAGATTTCGCTCAAAATCTCTTCGCCTCGTGCATAGACTAGAACCCGCGACTGAATTGAAAAACGAAATTGTGCCTTTTTAGCTCTCTCCAAATTTATTCCTAGCTGCTCACTGCTTAATTTCCCTCTCATAATTTGGAGAATGGTACTTCAATTAATATCGAATTAATTCTCATCTAGTGTTTGACTTTGATCTTAATCGGTTTATATGTTCTTGACCGTATCGTTAACTCTTTGATTTGGCAGATCCGGTTCATACTGCTACAGAACAGGCAGGGAAAGACCCGTCTTGCCAAGTACTACGTTCCTCTCGAGGATTCCGAGAAGCACAAAGTCGAATACGAGGTATGATCTTCATCGTCTTCATTTAATTTTATCGTAGTATAATTGTAGGGAAGGGGCGAATTTTTTAGTTTTTTGAATTTCCTGGCTTTGTAGGTTCATCGATTGGTGGTAAACAGAGATCCCAAATTCACAAATTTTGTCGAGGTGAAATATATTTGCTCTCATCTTCTTTAAAATTTGCGGATTTTTTTTTTGTTTGGGTACAGGGAATGATTGGAAGTTGTAATGGAGAGCTCCCATTCTTACATTTCTTGTATTTTTGGCTTAAGAAAATAAAATCAACCCTCGGCTACTAAACCTAATTTCCAAGCTTGGATTAGGTTAAATGTGCCGACTTGAAATTATTACAGGCTGGCTTGTTTTGATCTGCTACTGAAGTTTTCCTGATGTTACTATGTGCTAACTACCTGATTATATTGCTTGTTGCAGTTCCGCACACACAAAGTAATATACAGGCGATATGCAGGGTTATTTTTTTCGCTCTGTGTTGACATTACTGATAATGAGTTGGCCTATTTGGAGTGCATCCATCTATTTGTGGAGATTTTGGACCATTTCTTCAGCAATGTGTGCGAGCTAGATTTGGTTTTTAACTTTCACAAGGTTTGCCACTTAATAATGATTTTTCTTTCCCACTTATTTGTAAATCACACCAACTCAATGCTTCTCTGCTTCTGGTATATAATCTATCAATGCTAGTGTCAAGTAATAGCGCTGTAGTAAAATTATTTTCTTGAATGATGTCGCTAGACAAAGAATTTTTTGGGGAAAAAAATGGAAGCTCGAAATGAAGTGTGTCAACATCAAATGTTAATTGCGTGATTAAAAAAAATGGTGCTTTCTTTCTGGCAGAAGGAAAACTGTGAAAAAGTTGTAACAGGAAGTAATGTTTTTGGACAAAGATTCTAATAATATGACAAAAGAGCTTATGGGACTTGTGCTTTTAGAAATAATTCTTTCATTGAAGCGCTATTTCAAGTAACGCCTGTATGGTAGTTGTAAATAGTTGTTAGGAATTGCTCCTCTTGTGCAATGATGAGTGAATTGTTTGAAGCGATGTCTTGAGACAAAGAAATACCATGAAAGCACCATTCCAAATAGAATTTTTGATGTAACACCATATGGTGATCGATAAAAGTGAGGTTACGTTTGAGTAGTGAAGTGATCTCAGATATTCTGTTAATAGTAGTGAAAAGTGATGATAAAATATTGAATAGTAGTAAAAAGTAGTGAAAAATATGTGAAAAGTAATGATAAAATAATGAATAGTAGTGCACCTACCCAAACGAGCCTAAAACTATGATGAAAGCATCATTTGAACTGGTCCTTGAAGGTGAGAAATCTCGGCAAAATGAATGTATAATATTAATTAATATATCATTTTTAACTAAGCAGTTTCCCACTTAGAATAGTGCTTCTGAAAATATGAATTTTAACAGAAATGTGTTATTTAAAAAAAAAATTAATTTTTACCTTTTATAATGATTTTTTTACTCCAACTAAGCTTTGTTGCCATACAACAACCAAATTTTAAATCAGAGTTGCTGTGATTTAATCTTAGTCTTAATTAGATACATTTTGGTCAAATTTAGGATCCGTTTGGATACTTAGAATACCTCAATATATCTGTGAATAGTAGTGAAATTGTTTGAATTAAGATATTTATTGGGTCTTGGGACATGAGAGAAAAAAAGTTTAATAAAATATTATAAAGTTAAGATTGTTTGAATATAATTTTTTAATATAAATTTTGTTTTGAAATTTGAAAAAGTAGTATTTTTTTGTATTTTGTTTGAGAGTTTGAGAAAGTTGAAATGATTAGGTAATAATTAAATGAAAAAGTTGAAATTAAAAGTATTTTATGTTTGAGTGATGTTTGAGAAAGAAATATCTGAGAACCTCTGAGAAAACTTGAGAGCAGCTGTGTTGCTATTGGTACTGCCGTACTGTTGATTGCTACAATGCTGACATTACTGTTAATGGGTTGGGATGTTTGGATGCAATGAAGTATTTCTGTAGATATAGCGTACAATTTCAACATAAATGTGTGCAAGCTAGATTTGACATCTAGTTTTCTCAAGATTGTCACCTTGTGTTTTCTTGTTCAATTATTCTGAATTGTCAGTTACTTCAGAGTCAAGTTTTTCTCATCCTTTTATGTACTTTCTTATTCTTTTCCTCTAATGCGATTGCTACTTTTATGTTTAGCTTCTTTACTCCATTCAATGTTTGATTAAAAGCTCATATTCCCATGTTTTTGGGACGGAGAAACTAAACTAATTCTGTTGAGCAGTCAGCATGTGTTGGTATCTAACTCTCCATTTCATTGAAATAACTGTATGTATCTTCTTTCATATGGCTTCCCATGGCACCAAGGAATTAATGCATAGTTCCCATGTATTTCTTTCATGTGGATTTGATTTCGTTGGAAAACGATATCTGGAATTTCTGCAATGCCCTTGCTCATTTACAACACAATCTCTGATTCCCTTCATGCTAGGCTAGTCATGCTGCAAATGCATAGGGTTGGGAATCAGAGATGGTGTTGTAAATGAACAAGAAGTATGACTAGCTTAACATGATCTTGAAGTGTATGGAAGAAGTATGTATGGAAGATAGGAGGATATTGCTTGATCTTGAAGTGTAAATATATGCTCTACTCCTTCCACGTGTGTGTTTTGGGGAGTATTGTTGTGGTTATTTTATTTTTATTGACTTCTTGTACTAATCCTTTATTTTGGAAAAAAAATAAAATCCAATGAAGGTTTATTTGATACTTGATGAATTCATTCTTGCTGGAGAGCTCCAAGAAACAAGCAAAAAGGTGTGTGAATTCGTTGTGCTTCCCTTGTGCATCTAGAATAGTTTTTTTGATCGGTAAAGCTTGTTTGCCAAGACCGAAGGTGTGCATATTCTTGCATCTAGATTATGCCAAGACCAAAGCTTGTTTGCCTTTCCTTCTCCCTCATATTGTTCGTAGTAAATGGTTTATACTGCCACTTTTGTTCTCTTCTTGCCACCCCCCCTCCCCCTTTATTTTGGAAAGGACTACTACACAACTACAGCACCAACCTGTGTCATATAGTTAAAGTCTGATTCCTGTTCATTGGGGCTCTCATATTTATAATAACTTAGAACCAACTAATATATGATTTTTCATAAGATTTTTGCTTCAACTTGCAGGCGATTATTGAGAGAATGGGCGAGCTGGAGAAGTTAGAGTGAAAATTTTCTGTGTTTCAGGTGTGCAATCTGTCGCTTTTTTCCTTTAATTATTCAGAAAAATCATTACTGCCAATTTCCTCTTGTATATCAGAAAATCGAACGAGAAAAAGTGTTTCCTTTTTCATTACTGTACCGTGGTCCTCCACTTCTTTTCCCATTTCGCTGTCTGTGAATAAAACGTGACTGTGCACGTTCACTCTGCAGATTGCCGTTTGGTGTAGTGCTTCATAGGTGGATTACAGATAGAGACATACAAGACATGTTAATTAATAGTACACTATTTATTATTATTATTCGTAAGAATTAAATATTTTGAGTAATTTTAAGTGTTACCAGCTAGCTTATGCTTCAAAACATGGACTCCAAGATTCATTTGATAACATTATTTAGAGATTAAAAAAAAAAAAAAAAGCATGGACACCAGCTAGCGTCTGAGTTAAAACATGGACTACAACTTCTGTAAAATAGAAAAAATATCTCATTTAAAAAAAAAAAAAATGAATTACCATGTTCACTTGACATCTATTTCAAAAAGAAATTCCAATAAAAGCAAGGTGCTAACAGAATGTGGCCTCCATTGGACTGTCCGAATGAATCCTCAGTGGAGGAAGTGTTGGGCGCCAAATCTCGTTAATAGTAATTAAATGAAAAGCTGCGTGGAATGTGACCCCAAGTTTCATCTTCACAATGCTGTGCCTACATCTTGAAAAAATCCAACTATTCTAAGGGTGATGCTACAGCCCCGCTGGGGTGTAGTGTTATTTTATATGTGTTTTGTTTAAATAATTTTTTATTATTTTAAAATATTTTAAAAAAATAAAATAAATTTAAAACATCATTCAGAAAATATTTTCTTAATTAGAAAGTAAAAAAATATAAATTAAAAAATACTTTCTTAATCATGAAGTAAAATAAAAAATTATAAAAAATATTTTTTAAAAAATAAAATAAATTTAGAACATCATTAAAAACACTTCCTTAATTAGAAAGTTAAAAAAAAATTCATTAAAATATACTTTCTTAATCACGAAGTAAAATAAAAAAATATTTTTTATAATTTTTTATTTTACTTCGTAATTAAGAAATATGATTTTTTATTTTACTTCGTGATTAAAAAAATATTTTTTAATAATATTTTAAATTTTTTTTATTTTTTAAAAATAGTTACAATTATTAAAAAAATCTATATAAAAAATAATTTAAAAAAAAATACATAAAAAATACACTAATCTCCAGCGGGAGCTCCAAGCGGGAGCTCCCAGCGGGAGATATAGCATTTCCCACTATTCTAATCCAATTTAACTTCCTTAGTCAGAATGACTGCCAGACACCAATTTGGCAGCACAAGTAAAGAACTGCTGTGTAAGTCACGCACCCACAGTATGCAAAGGAAAATATTTATACATTCTGCAGTCTATTTGAAAAAAAGTGAAAGTACACTTGAAATTCACATAAACAACTTAAACTATTTTTTAAAAGGACTGCATATAACTTGCATCGAATATTATTCATTCCCAAAAGGATGCTCCAAAATTCAATGCAATTAGGCGAAGGTGGCTTTTAAATTTTGGGACCAGTCCTTGCTGTTTTAGACTTTTAAGGACTTAATTAAAAATTGATTAATTTTTTAATATGCTCATCCAGTACCCTCTAGCCTAATGAATTCTCAAGGAAAAAAAAGGTACAAGAAATAAGTACAATGACATTGCAATATCATAATGAATTAATACGAACACTTGCAACACAACAAAATCTTGAAATCACATTTCATGACACTTAAATGCATTATCAAGCAATGAAAATGAAATTTATAGTTACATTTGATGGTGCATTATCGAGTACATGGTTCTAACATATTTGAAGGATTGATTCGTTATCTGTGAACATCCACAAACCATTCTCATCTCACTCTCATTCTAGTAATATGTGGCACTTTTATTGCCCTTAATCATCCTTTATTTTTTTAAAGAATAAATTTAAAGATTGCTACCTTATCATAGTGGGATGAAGGTGTAATTTATAAAATCTTCCTCTTGACAGTCTATTCGCCGGGGGGGGAGAGAGAGAGACATCACCATTTCCCTAGCAGAACCCATCCTGTGATTGTGTCGCTGAGCCAATGCCGGAATTCCACTCAAGTTGCTTGAGACCCATATTCTGGTCTCATTCTTTGCTACTTGATCCTATTTACTTTTTGGCGTTTCCCCTTCATTCTTTGGGTGGTTAGCATTACCTTAACCCCTAAAGCAGTAAAGCTGAGGCAGAAAAAGTCAACAACAATAAAGGAAGCAAGCTAAAAAGAAAATTCTGTGGGGGACAGGCAAATAGAAAGAAGTTTGACGATTCTATTTAGTAATGTTCTCTGTAAAAGGGCATCAGTGTGACCATAGATGCTGATAAAAGGATCATACAACAAAACTTAATTACCATCTCCAGCAGCTGACAGGTCTCAGGTTTTCCCCCAACATATGCACATGTCCCAGCAATTTTCCTTTGCCTGACTTGGATGCTCTTCTTTCTCTGATCATTTGATATTATGAAATGCACGGCATTCTTTTCTGATCATTTGATATTCCATACATGGCAATCAGTCGAACATTGCATGTATCTGCACTTTTTTGATCATGCCACATGAAGACTTGAGTATGAACAGAAAGAATTGATGCAATAATGTATTGCCCACCCCATTGCCTTATTAAACTGCCAATGAAAGTCACATCAAAGGTGCTCATTACAGAGTAATTGCAATGGCAGCACGCCACTGGCATGGAACCCTCCTTCGGTCTCTCCGTAGGTAGAGGGGAAAAGGTTGTCTTGTTTTTTAATCTGGGCTGGGGGCAATGATGGAGTAATGGCCATAAGGCGCTGCTTTTGTTGAGAGGCTGTAGCATACTTAGGGCCAAGTACTTCTAGGGATGGTGGGATACTGGCTTGGGCACATGGGATCAGCATAGGAGGATCCTGCCTTCCCTGTTGCCAGCTCGAAATTTGGGTCATAGATATTGAAGTTGCCACAGGCCTGTAATGAGCTGCTAGCTGGGCAGCCCAAAAGTGTTGCTGTTGCTGATGTCGTTGATGTTGCTGCAGCTGATGCTGTTGTTGTTGCTGCTGCTGCTGCCGCAGCTGATGCTGTTGTTGTTGCTGCAGCTGCTGTTGTTGTTGTTGCTGTTGCTGCTGCTGTGTTGTCAAGGCTGCAGGACTTACATGAGGACCGCTGAATGGATTGCCAAGAAATGGAGCTACCCGCATCTGCACCTACAATGAAGCATGACAACATATTTTAGAATTTCTATAGCTTAACAAGACAAGGAAGAGCTGTAGTTGTTAGCAACTAAATCATATTATACAACCAAATTTGCAGCTTTTTGCAAGTTCGTTACAGTCAGGTGATAGATAGAACACAATAAAGAGAAAGTTGCAAGCAATTGTTTAACTGGCTCCAATGAATTTCCTAACACACTTGTAGATGTGTCCTAAAAGAAAGAATAAAACCTTATTTGCTGCTGATGATGTTATCGAAAGCTGATCAGGGTAAGCAGCAGAGGTATAGCGAGTTTGAGGCATTGCGAAAGGCAAAAGAGTCTGCTGTTGTGCAAGAGATTGAAGATAAGGAACTTGGCATTGTGACGAAGGATCCAACCCATTACTAGTTCTATCACCACAATTCTTAGCTTCCATCCCACCACCTCCAGTGAACAAGGACAAGAAATCGAATCTCTGCAAGTAACAGAGAAAAGTTAAAGAAAAAGGGGGATAGAGAAAAAATGGAAGGGAAGAAACCATTGGCAATTGCAGTATAAGCTTACCTGCTTCTGCGAAGTGTACGCCTCAGATACCAGAGCAGCATGGGGCTGATCTTGATGGAGTTGCTGTTGCCAAAGAATACCAGTTTTAGCGTCATTTGAATTTCTTCCATCAGTTGAATTGCATGTAGTGGTAGAAGAAATAGTGCCGTTGAAACTAGTCCTCACCCCATGAAAGCTGTTAAGTGCCATACGAGCTCCAAGATTTGGTCCTTTCTGGAGTTTCAATTGATTACATTGCAGCAGCAGCCTCCCTTGGTTCTCTGGCATTTGTAAATTCTGAATGAGATGACTTATATGAACATGAGCAGAGCACCTCTTCCATGTATCTTTTTCAACGGCAACTTTTGAAACCTGCACAGTTGACCATATACCAATCAGATGATCAAAGTAGCACACAATCATTTTGAGGAAACAGACAGCCTCATATTAAAGGTGTGAACAACAGCTAAGAAGCATAAACGTGATATAATCATAGATAACAAGCCATATTCACCTCTCCACTTGAAGAACCATTTTCAAATGACCTGTGTCTGCAGGCAATCATATCAGTATCGAGCCAACCTGGAACTTTAGCAGCAGAGGACCTGAGACAGCTAAATGCGTGAGGACATGGGAGCACCCAAAAACTGGCTACATTAATGGTTCAAAAGTAACAAGAATGTAAGAAAATTACTGCAAATAATGACCAGGACTCCCGACTCCATGTGGCACAACTGAAGACAAGCCTGGCCACAATGCCGAGCCTGTTGATCAAAGAAAAGAGTATGATAAGAGTCACAATATTAATATGATTAATATGCAACCTGTTGGTCAGAGAAAAGACTACGATAGAGTCCGGACACCATGATCACTAGACTTCTAATCAAGCTAGAAATTTACCATTTTTCTTGGGCTCCTTGATCATTTTTTGTTGTTCCGGTTCACTTGCTATAGTTATGGCCCCATTTAGTTCAGACTTGGAAATTACATTTACTGGCCCCATTGCCATCTCTGATACTTTCTCAATTAGTGGGGTCTCCGGTTGTGTAGGTAGTTTTAATCTGCTGGGTCATTTATAAAAATGAAAATAGTTATACACAAAGTAAAACAGGAAAAAGGAAAAGCTGATAAGAGAGCACTAAATTATTTAAAAAAAAAAAAAAAAAAACGCACCCAATCAAGCTTAGCTCATAATTGCGCAATGGCTTTTCACCGTCACTGCCACTGTCACTCTTATCCAAGAATGACATGCTACTTGCATTCAATTGAGGAACAGGACAATCTGACTCCATATGAATTTTCTCTCTGTTAGATAAATCTGGCCGTTCTTGAATACTGGGTTCATTCAAAGAATCTACTTTTCGAGTTTCTTTGGGCAAACTATCCGTGTTGGATGATGAGGGATTGGTAACATTGGATAATTTCCAAGGCATAGTACTTGAGTTGTCATTTGTAACTGCAGAATCTGATAAAAGAATACAAATTAAAACACCACAACAAATAATTTTTTATTTTTATTTTTTGAAAAAAAAAAGCTTAGTATCATATAAAGAAACTATATGAAGAAACCTTGCATAGACGATGGATTCTCCCTTGACTCTGGAAAAGCCAAAGGTCTAGCTTCTGTATATTCTGTGTCTAATTTACTCTTCTCATTTGCATCATTATTGGGGAACATTCCAGCCAATGCATACAAGGTTTCCACTACTTCTTCCTCCTCTTTTGTTATTTGCCCAGAGAAAGTCTGTTCTGGGGACCAGTCTGAGCCTCCATGTTTCTATAAAAACAACTTGAAGTCTATCAATTGAAATGCCCAGTGAAAAAGGCAAAAGAGAGCGATATGGACCATGGTGATGAGCTAGAGAGGACTAACCAAGTTCAGTTTAGATTTCTTTACACCATTTTTTATGGGTGATTCTTCGACTCCGCTGATTGTACTGTTCACCTTCTTTGAATCTGGTAAAGGTGGAGAAACTGATTCGTGATTGCGCTTCTTCATGGCTGTAAATGTTAAGCATTGTGTTTTAAATTTCATACAGAAAACTTTTCCGATTCACTAATGCAAAAGTATTTATCTTGCAAAAGTCAAACTCAGAACAAAACAACGTATTCCTAAATTAAAAAGAACAAAGGAACAGTAAAAATTGCAGTATCACTATATTAAATAGAATTAAATAAAAAACAGACAGAATCTTGCTTCCAGGAAAAGAAAGAAAAAGCAAAAAGCTTCGAATTTTCTTCAGTCCTAATCAAACTCACAAAGCAAAAAGTTAAAAATTAAAAATTAAAAATAAATAAAAAAAAAAAAAAAATCTTCCAAGAAGAACGACCAAATCTTAAACCAGTCGAAGCGCCGGTTTAGATTCTCAATACATTTTATCTTATTATTATAATTTTTTAAATTTTTATATAAAATATAATAAATAATTTATTTTTTTTAAATTTTAAAATAATAATAATATTAAAAAATAATATTTTAATAATATTTTATTCATTACATTTAAAATTATTCAACTTATCTCTAACTCATCTCTAATCCATCTAATCCAAACGCCCAAGTTATCACTGCAAACAATTAAAAAAACACTAAAAATTAATATTGCATACCCTCGAATGGAAGAAAAATTATGTAGAAAAATAAAAGCAAAATTCTACCAGCTTGTTTGATTCGCTGCGCACCTGAACGCAGCCTTCTCGGAACAGAGGCCTGATCCACACCATTGCGGTCATAAAAAAACTGTAGAAAAGTACCAGAAAATAAAGAAGCTAAAAAATACCAATCGATGGTGACCATGACCAATAATCTAACATCGACTCATCAAAATTATCGACCTTTTTGGGAATCTTAAATCTCTTGCTAGAACCAATACTCATAGACGGTGCTCGTAAGCGAAGCTCATCTTCTTTGTCGGACAGATCGCAACCCATTTCGTCGTCTTCGTAGCTCGAGCTTGTCCTACCAACAACTCTCAATCTTCTATCTTCATTCGATCATTCCACATGTACGAAGTCCCCACCAACACCATCTGACCCTTGAAAATCACACACAAATCGAAACACACATAAACAACAAGAGCCCAAGATAAAGGAATAATAGGGGACACGGGACACGAATAATCGTTGAACCTTATCATAAAGCGAAACAAGGAACGCCCAGATAACGACAAGTACAAAACGGATGGGAGATTTGTTTTCTTTTGGTATATTTGTGTGAGTGAAAATTTACCAGAGAAGAGCTTGTCGGGCTTGGCAGGAGAGAACCGACTGGCTCCACGCCTCACGTCTCGAACTTTGTCCATTTCTGACATCCCAACATCTGAGTTTTGAAAAAGGCTTCGACGGCTCGGAATTTAATCGGACCCAACCAGCCACGAGACTGAACGCCCAGCTCTTTTTATGTATTTATGATCATTCTACTTTCGAGAATTTGAGTTTCTTCAATCACAGAAGAGAAAGACAAGTCAGAGAAATCAAAGCTCGGAGAAAAATAAAATCGTTTCCGTTATTGCCACGAACGAAAAAAACGAAAATGTGAATAAGAAAGTGGATGAGAACATCGTAGTCTTTTTTTCTTGTTTTGTTTTAGTTTCTAGCGAAAAGCTCGCCTGAAAGAAAACGGGAAAGGTGGCGTGGGTTTTCCAACGAAAGACAAAATTAATTATAGTTGCCACATATCCCTCCGTATCTCTCTCTCACTCTCTCTCTGAGCTCACAGGAGAAGTGCTCGCAAGCATCTCGACGGTGAAATAGAACAAAAAAACAAACACACGAACACAGGAGGCAGAGGCAAAAGGCTGGTAAAGATATGACAGAAAACAAAGGAAGGAAATTCGTTCCTCGTGTTCAGAGAATCAGGTTCTTCGTGAAATAAAGCAGGGTAACAGAACAGAAAAAGGGCCAGAGAGAGAGGGTGTGTTAGAGAGAGCCAGCCAGGTAACATCGGCACTTGGCAGACAAAATAGAAAAGATCATAAATATCCGTAAAAAAACTCCTGGAACCAAAATACTGGATGAATCACATTCATTCACTTGGAGAATCAAAGGAAACCCCATTAATGCGCGAATCTCCCAACAATCCCAAACCCATCTTGACTGCCGACTCCCCGTATATATTATCACTCTTTCTTCCAATTTAAAAAATTAAAAATAAAACCTGAGACTGGAAATTTAAACCAGAAAAGAAAGTCAAGAAAAATCCCAAAAAAGCATTACAGATTTCACACATCAGTGCTCTGAAGCTCATTCCTCTCGCAAAAATATCAAGCACGAGCTCCGGAAAAAAATAAAAAAACCGAAGAAAACCAAAGGTTTGGGCACCGTAAAATCGCGCTGTCTCGCGAAACTGCCACCACCTTCTCTGTCTCTCCCACCTTTGGCCTTTTTCTTCTTTCTTCTTCTCTGTAGCATCACATTCGGCGGTGATCTAACGGCTACGAGTGACTGCCAAGTGTGAACCGTCGATCATGGAATAACGTGAGAATGGAGCTCGACGGCCCAGAATCCACGGCTCCGATGCGTTTCTTGGAAAATCTCCACCTCATTGGCCGTTCGATGTTTTTATAATTGGAGAGAGTAGTGCCTTTTGTAAAATGCACAAATCTAAAATGGATATATTCATGCATGAATTGATCGGTACATAATATATTACAAGCTCTAGAAATATTAACAAAACGCATTATATTAGAAACTGCAATGAAAAAATATAAGAGTAATATTGTTACTTTACTTGAGCTTATATGGACATTGAAAATATAAATGAATGAAATTTACTTATTAATTTTGACTATTCTTTTATCTTCTTTTATATAACAATATATTCATTTGTTATATATTCATTTATAATAGTATGAATGCAATTCGCTGTTGTTATAAAAAATAAATAAATAAAGTAGATAGACCCTCGCTCAACATTTCCTACCATTCCTAAAGATATCTTGTATTTCAAATTTCAATAATTCTATAGACAACCACCCTTCGTCCCCATTGCGGCATCGTGTCCGATGTGGCAAAAATAAAAACGGCAACGTTTCATTTCACTCCAGCTCAAAAATAGAAGGGCCTCCTCTGGTCTCTATCTCTATTTTGCCCCACATTTTCTTTTTCTATTTTCTCCAACTTCTTCTCCATCCCACACATCTCTTCGTTTTCTACACATTAATTGCTTTGTCTCACAAAAATAGCTACAAACACCGCCGAATCCGCGATGGGCCTCTTCTCTTCGTCCTATCCACGAAGTAAACAAGCTCTTTTTTCCCATTTTTCTTTTCGAATTTTTGCAACCCCGGAATGAGTGATGCCAAGCTCGAATTCCTATCTTCTTTTGAGAAAACAAAACCCAGATCCATAAACCCTTTTAATTCTTCAAATTCAAGGTCAGACAAGCTCTTTGTTTCGCCCCTCTTCCTTCTATCACTACTCGTGACCTTTTTCTTGGATGATACTTTGAATTTGTGTGTATAGTTTCCTTTGGTTCCGTGACTTCTTTTTCTGAAAGGATGGTTTGAAGCTTTGATGTGAGGAGGACCGAATCTGGAGACAGAGAGCCATCATCAAAGCTTGCTTTGGACCTCTTATGGAAAGTGGGGATGCGCAAAAGCTCTGGCTTTTTATATTTTCCCTGAATTTGATTTTCTGTGATTGCTTGATGAAAACTATATGAATCCTGTAGATTTGGTTGTTTCTCGAAAATCTCGACCCCGAACCAACACGAATCAAAGAGCTTCATGACCTCCTCTGCGTCCATAGATGGTTGATGACTACATAGCAAAGATGGAAGATTTTTGGGGTTGGTTGTGCCATGTGCGGAATTTAGCCTCCATTTATATACCCAACCTTCAAAAAACTTCAACTAGTTCAAACACGATTTGCTTGTGTATAAATAAACTTATAACAATACCAGAGCCACTCATTAAGAAAAAATTTATAACGAAATCTGAACAATGTCTGAAAAATGACAGCGACCAAAGACGCATGACGGCGAAATGCTCAAATCTCCCTCTCTGGTTTCGCTCTATAACATCCAACCCAAAGCAGCTCTTTTCATTCAATTTCCCTCTTTTCGGCATTTTTTTTTTAATTTTACCAGATGATGTGGCATACTAGTGTCGCGGTAGGGACGCAAGCCGGTTGTCCCTAGAATTATTGCTTGTATTTAGTAGCCGATATTATAAGTGAAGAAAACATGAAGAGCTTTACAATTTAACATGCTATTAATACAGGTCATGATGTTCTCTCGAGAATGAGATTGGATGAGATGAGAAATATATGAATAGTAGTAAAATTACTTGAGTTAAAAAGTTTTATTGAGTTTTGAGAAATGAGAGAGAAAAAATTGAATAAAAATATTATAAAATTAAAATTTCGTTAGAATATTATTTTTTAATATTATTTTTATTTTGAAATTTAAAAAAATCAGAATTATATTTTTGTTTTGTATAAGAGTTTGGAAATGTTGTAATGATTACACAAAAAAGTTAAAATTTTGAAATTAAAAAGTGTTTTTATTTGAGTGATATTTAAGAAGAAAATGAGATGAGATAGGTTCCCAATCAAAGCCTTAGATATTCTCCTCGTGGCATGGGTAATGATACATTTACTATTGTTTTATTACTCAGTTATTTTTTTCTCTTTTTGCTATTTGAATCTAGATTAAAAGTCTCATAAAATAATATTCCTGCATAATCTGTAAGAAAATATTGTTACAAGAAAAAGTAAAAGAAGGTTAATATTTATAAAATTAAATTGATTTTTAATTAAATTATATAATTACATTAGTTGATTGAATTTATGTTCTTTTAAATTATACAAGAAGATCATATTTTAAGATTTTTAATTTAGATTTAAATAGCACAAAGAAAAAAAAAAAGTGGATAGTAAAACAATAATAAATAATACGTACGGATAAATAATACGTACGGATATTTAATTTAGATTTAAATAATACGCCACATGTGAACACAATATTATGTTCACATGTGGCGGTGGCCTGAACATAGGCCAAACCCTCCCTCCCCCTCTACCCACAACACAATATTGTGTATTTTTTTTTATATGAATAATACTATTTGGTCATTTAAAAGTTGCCGTTTAGATGATTTTCTTAATATAGCACCACCACGTGGTACTACGAGATTTATTAAAAAAAAAAATCACATACATAAAAGTGCTTGAGGAAACCTAAAATTTCGATCATCTTTTTTTTATTACGTTTTCAGATGATTTTTGTTTTGAATATGTTTTTTTTAATAAACCATGTGACAGTGATGCCATGTCAAGAGGGCTGTAAGCTTCAGCACTCTTTTATATTAATTTCGCACAAATCTTCTGCTATTTGTAAGCTTCCTTTCATCAATTATGTGAGTAACATGGGCCATCTGCACTGCCTTATGAACCGTTAGATAGTGTGCGAAAATCTGTGTTATAATTTACTTTCTCCATAAAGATAAGATACAAGAACAGTTTCTATATATAGAAGAACACTACTATACATCAGCCTATACTCTCCGCACACCATGTTTTCAAATTTTTTTTTTTAACTTAATACACTGAGTGTGTTGAGGCTGATGTAAATAGTAGGCTGATGTAAATAATTTTTCTATATAGAATTAGAAAAATTCTATAGACAACCGGCTTAGGACACCCCCGCAGCATCGCGTCTGATATGGCAAAAAATTTGAATGACGTCGTTCGTTGTAGCTCGAAGACAGAGCATCCTTTGTACAGCTTGAAGATAGAGCAGCCTTGTACGTGATCATGTTATCCTCAGGAGCGGCTTTCCTCTCATCCTTGAACTTGAACTTGGCCAAGTAGCGATGGTAATCCCCCTTCATCTTCAAAAAGAAGACCTTGGACTTGTTGGCGGAGGCCGAGGGCACGAGATTGGAGTCGAGGAGCCCGAGAATGCTGTCATAGACTTGGAAGATAAAGGTTTTTGGCATGCAAGCTCGCACGATTACCAAAACATCTAGAGTCAAGAACCATTAGAGCCATAAAGATAGAGTAAACGAAGGAGCCATAAAGATGGAAATGTGGCTTCCATCTCGCTTGAACCTTTTAAAAAAGAGTTCATCTCACTTGACAACAAAATCTGGAATTGGTGTTCACAAAGATAAAGCGAGATAACACCAATTCTAGATTTTTCTTCAAATTGAACCTTTTTTGGTCCTTCACTTGACTTGTTGCATACCCATCTCAGGTTTCTTCAAAATTTGAGTTCTTTTGGACCTTTCCGATTGTTGTTGTGAATGGACATTTGATATATTTGTCAGTTTATGGTGTTTCATCCTTAGAACCAAATTAAGCTTTATGATTTCCTACAAAACCCAGAAGATCTTCCAGACTCAAAGACGAAGATGGGAGTGATCTCATCTTCTTCCATATCCAAAATTACAGAATTTTTCTTCTAGACCTAGACACAATCTCTTCTTTTGAAATATGAACTTTTGCTTGGAAGCAAATTAAGCTTTATGATTTCACAGATAGTTGTAGAGGTTAGAGTTCTATAGAGTTCATTGTATTTGGAGTGTAAGAAACTTCTTGTTGGTTTGGTTGTATCAAGGAAGAAACATTGTAAATGCATAAGAGCTGCTGTGATGGGGGCTAAGAATGCATGCAAATTATTTGATAAATTATTGAAGAGAAAATCACTAGAAGCCTGGGCTACTTTCTTTTCTTCATGTCGCTTTCATTAGTTTTCTTTTCTCTTCTCTTTTTTTTTTTTTTTCTTTTTTTTTTTAAATATTAGATGATATGTCAGTCGATGCCGCGGGGGTTACCCCCGGCAGTTGTCTATAGAAGAGCTGATAGAATTAATCTTTGTGCAAATTCAGAGCGTTTACACACGGGCTTGCAAAAGGTCCGGGCCTAACACATTGAGGATAGCTTCTAAAACATGCATCATGTCAAGAAGAAACTGTCCAAAGCTCACAACTGCTAAATACTAACCCAACATTACAATAGTTGACTTGCAGAGTGGAACGATCCGGCTTTAACTAGATGTATACCAAAAAACTGAGGCATCATCCCAAAGTTTACACCACTCCTGAGGGGAGTCGCAGAACAAGTTGTCCGCCGAGAATGCTGCATCCAGAGGAAAATTTTGCAGTGCGCTCACTAGGAAAGTAGTGTACAGCATCTAAGGATTTCAAAATCAGGAAGTTTTTACCTACCTTTTAACATAGTAGTAGCAAAAATCTGCAAGAATGAAGGTCTGCACAATTTCGCAGAGGAGAACCATTGGAGGCCACAAACCATAACCCAAAGCTGTCAGTAAGCGGCCTCGAGTATCCCATACCTGTGTAAAAGAAGGAAACCATAAACTAAGGAATTAAGAAAGGCAATAATTACCACAATCAATGAATCAAATCTCGGATTAGTTCCATCAACATGTTAGAGGCCAATGACATGAGGGTGAAGAAACTTGGGCATCCATGCATAACAATTTAAAGACTGAAAAAAAAAAACAACACTTCATGGTCGTTCTGCTAGTTATTTGTATAATGTTATAAGATATCGTGAAATAGACTGCTTGCAAGTTTCCCTTCACTTTTTGACACGGTCGAAGCTGGTGAGGTTTGAACATTGTAGCTTGTAGCTTCTGAAAAGCAACGATGGCTTGTGTAGCAAAATTGAGGTAGCCACATTCGTACTCAATTACCAGAATATAGACAACTGAATTTTATCTCATATGTGGCATATATGGCAGTTTTGAGCTTCATCATCAAACCTGGAGAAGCCAATGTGCACAACTCAAGAACCTTGCAACCCCCAGTGCAAATACATAATGTGCAGTGAATGGTTCCACAATCTGAGAGTTTGAAGAAACAAAGATGAGAAAAGAAAAATATCAAAACGTCATTTATGAAATTTAGTTAATAAAAAAATAGCTTAAAGTGCCATGCACGATGGACCATCGGAATGGAAAACTAAGAGAGCATGCAAGAATAACCTTGAAACCATACCTTTGTGTTCTGCATTACCCGCAGCTGGGGTAGCACTGAAACAGCTTCAAGATAAACACAGAAGGCCCAGAAAATCCTGTTCAAGATATGATGCTGCGTTGTAGGATGGATTAGAAATGATAGCACAGAACAAGGTATCACCTGCACCAAGAAAAGATAAGAGCATACATTACCTAAATAGGTTCACTAATCAGAATACATTAATACAGCGACTTACTATTTGCAAGATTCTAAGAAATAAATATTTTTGCTTTTCAATGCATCACAGAAACTGGAAACTACCTAGAAATTATGATAGTGCAAATATCAAATCTAATGAAAACCTGTCGGGACAATGATAGTCCGGCCAGCCCAAGAATCTCTGAAAGCAAGGAAATATGACTCTGTTCATGGATGCATATCCAGATCAAGCTTATCAAGTGTTTTCAAATCAACAAGCCATACCTGACTTTTGAGTTACACTTAGGAAGCTTGAATTGGCATGCTTATTCGAGCATAAAAAGGTGAACTGAATCCTGACTATCCAAACCCCAAAGGGGAATCATTAAGTCATACAAACTATGAACTGATCAATCAGTAAAATCTATGGAAGTTTCTCATAGCTAAGTAACATGCATCATTTATAACAGAAATAAGCCGTTAACGTGCAATAGAAAATCTTACGGAGAGAGAAGAACTGCCGCCCTCATGCTACCACCTTAGACCGGCGAGCGACCCCTCACCACCGGCACAGACAAGGTCGACGGACTCCCATGACCCCGCTGAGGGTTGTCCGGCATAGGCCCTAGCGCCGGCGATCTGGTTTTCTTTTTTCTCAAGTTTTCTCTCTGTCATTTCTTGGAGACGACGTTCCACCACCGAGTGTATCCTCACCATCGTCCCAGACAAGGTCGACGGGCCCCAGTGATAGTGTTGATGGTTGTCCGGCATAGGTCCTAGTGCCGACGACCTGCTTTTTTCGCAAGACCCTTTCTCAGAGCCCTCCGACGTTGTGCCCTTGACCACCGACGAGTGACTTCTCACCACCAGCCCAGACAAGGTCGACGGGCTCCGCCGACTCTTTTTAGGGCCCTCCGACATCGGTCCCCCTCTTGCGACCGGGTTTTTTGAGTTGCTTTGAGTCAGCACAGTACTGGTTTTTTTTTAAGTTGCGTTAAGCCTTTGCCTGCGACCTACTTTTGACTTGATCGACGGAATCCGGAGACCGGGAGTCCATCCTGTGGGCACAAATCTGTTTGTTACCTTAAGAGGATGAATCGGGAGCAGTAGGGAGCAGTGGGCACATATTTGCAGTGGGATTTAACAATGACGACGAGTGATGTGGATTCGTCTCAGTTGGAAGGTAAGAGGTGGTTGAAAGTGGAATAAAAGATTTTCATTTTTACGAAAGAGGGAGGAAGTAGTTTTTGTATTTCTAAACATAGCAAAATGATAGCTAAGTTCATGTGTCTAGGAGGGATGACAGCTTCATGGGTGGCAAAGGGAATTGAGGATTGTTTAGAACTTATCTGTCATGAAGGTTTCTTTAGAGAACTAAGGATAGATAATGAAGTTTTTATTATTCAACATCATGCTAACGCAAGGGTAGTTTTTTGCAACTCTCAGAATTCCGGAATGGAATGAGGAAAGGTTTATTGGTGATACCGAAGGGCATAAATGACATTGGATGAAAAGGCTTTCTGCAGTCCATTTGAAGTGTTACTGAGTCCAAAACCACCATTCGAAGTGGGAAGTTTGTTGATGGAAAAATAGTGGGAAGGTCGTCCCTCAGTCAAAGGTGCTTCATACGCTGCGGTGTTGAGGTCAACGGTGGGTAGTCCGGCCGAGGTCAGCTCAGCGGCAGAAGGAAAAAGTAAGACACTTGTAGGAGACAAAGGCTGTCACGTGACATTGGGAGAGGTGGAGGGGGTATTGTGGGATGTCAAAGATCAATTGAAGGGAGTTATGGAGTATGTGAGAGATATGATGATTAAAGTGGATAAGGGGCTGGACCTAGTCGTGGGTATTGGTGGTGGGTTGAATATGGATGAGGGAGGGCAGGGGGTAGATCTTTCGGGTTTGAAGGCCACAAGTGTGCCGGCAAAGGGCATCTCAACACCATCACATATAGGGTCGTTGGACGCTGGCATCTTAGTTCATGCCAGTTTCACTATGCCTCCTAAGGGAGCTATAGGGCTTCAGGGACCAGATGCAGATGGGGTTGGTACTTTTATCCAAGGCTCATCTTTAGTTGAAGACAGGGGTCCCTCCAGGGTCTCGAGTACTTTGTAAGAAATAGTCAAGCCTCTTTTAGAAGATGCAAACGGGATTACAGAAGGTAATGCTTCCTCTACCTGTTCTTTGGAGGGAGCAGTAGGGTCAGACAAAGTGACACGACAAGGATTGTCGGGGGGTGGTGCAAAGTCAAGCAATGCTGATGGAGGGAGGAACCTGTAATAGTGACAGAAACAATGGACAACCATATAGTTGTTGAGCAACAATATGGCGGGAAGGAAACTAGCGGTTTGTCGTTGGTGCCTCATATAGGGAAGGTTTAGAATCGGGAGTGCAGTTGGGTACTATGGCCGGGGATAATGTCGTTCCCTTAGTTTCTCTTCCTCCGTTAAACGATATAGCGGGCTCACCATCGTATTAGATTTTGAATAAAGTTAACGGGCTTCAGCAAATCTTGGGACTTTCATATGGAGAACATGAAGACCAATTTAAAGCTCTACTCACTGCGATTAAGGCGAGTCACGAGCTTGAAACCAAATCACATTTTAAGAAAAACAGGGAGTTAAAGCGTTTTTCATGGGCAATCAACTACGATACTAAGAGAAGTAGCTCAAGTCGAGGGAAGACTAAAGTGAGGACATTGTGAAGACGATCTCGTAGTGGGATGTTCGGGTAGAGGATTAGTTTTACGGAAACAAGGGGTTGGGGTTGGCATATTTTGGGTAGATTTCATGGGAGTTTTGGGTCATTAGGAGCTCTCTTGTATGAGCTAGGTGTTTTCTTGTATACGTTCAGTGTACTTGGTTACTCCTATTGATATATACATATATATAATATTATTACTTGTCAAAAAAAAAAAATAGAAATAATAGATGAACCATATTAGCAAAACTATGTCTATTGGAATTATGAGAAATGCAAATAGAAATAAATTTTACCAAAATTTTAAGTGTTAAAATGGTTTCTCACCTTCAACACACCACAGTGTAGTATGAACAAGTATAATGTTATACTTTGAATGAGGGCAATATGTTTAGCAGTGAACTCAGACGATGAAATATTGAACCCAAATGATTTGATAAAACATCAAACAAATGGATACAGGTAGAGAAACAAAAAATCGGTTCCATATTTCAGACATATAAGCAACATTGCAATGAAATAGCCATTCATGACCAGCAAGAGACGGCACTTAACAAACTAGGAAATCAAGTTTAGCTGGTATTGGCAATTTATCCTACATTCACTTGCTTTTAAAAAAATATAAATGCCACAAATGTTAAGATACAAGAAGGAAGGTTACTTTGCTCTGCAAAATGATTGAGGACCCACCACATAGTAAATTTTGAAGTTGTCCTTCTCCTCCATGTAACTAGACTTCAAATTCAAACGAATCATATAGATCACCCAAAGAGTTGTCACCAGTGTTGCTGAATCAAGTAGTGTGTGTAAATCAAATTCCATGACAAAACTGCAATAGAGTCTAACCGCCAGAAACAGGGCTGTTAGTTCCTGTGATTTGAGTGAAAGCCCTGCAGATGTTTAATAATATTGAATCAAAAAGGGCATTTTGGCAGTTATAATCTTAACAAGATCAGGCAATTGGTCAAGGCCTTGGTCTTGGTGGTATGCTCCCTCCAAGGTCTAAGGTTTGAACCCCAGTGGGTGCAAACAATCTCTAGGGGTCATCGGACTAGGAGATTTTCCCCTTCAATTACCCGCAGTGCGCTTACGGAAAACTCCTTGCCGAGGGCTTGTGCACCCCCGGGATTAGTCGGGACTCTATTCCCAGACACCTGGTGCCAATAATTAAAAAATATATATATATCTGGCAGTTTCCCCAGCTCGAAACTAATGCCAGGGCAAAAAGAGAAAAGAATGAAGGAAGCTTGAAAACCTTTATAGTTAGGAGATCAAAGTTTTTACTTTTTCACTAAAAAAATGGAACCTCGTCTAGATAAATACCCATCAAGAATATCTATGATATACTAGGAGTTCAGGGAAAATACATTTTGCACTTATGAACTGCCATCATTTTTTTCAGTTTGCACCCTAAACTACTAAAAGTGATAATTATAACCCAAAACCATCAAATTTAGTCAATTTGCACCCTCAAAGTCAAACTCTAATCAAGGTGCAAATTGAATAAATTGATAGGGTTCTAATTATCAGTTTTAGTCTCTCAGGGAGTAAATTACTTAATAAATAAAAAAAGAGTATTTCAGGAAGTAAATTGAAAATAATGGTAGTAGTTCAAGGGTGCAGAATATAATTTCCCCTATAAATTGAGAACACCAACAAATCAAAGAGCGAAAGGGCATATATAATTTTCCTAATGAACAATATTTTGGGACATAATAGAACACTGACATACAATTTTCGACTTAGTATTGTCAAAAGAAAATTATCTTCTATATTATCCCCTAAAAGAGCCACAGAATAGTAACGCTAGACCAGTTTCAGTATCCAATACCCAAAAGAATTCCGTGGTTAGAAAAAAAAAAAACTTATAATTCGAGAACGCAAGAATGTTATCACACCATATATAAAGGTAAACGGTAAAAAACCGCACGGTCATGCAGGAAGGACAGCCATTTGTTTGTTCATATCAGTCGGTACATTAATCCAGAGTGCGATTTGCCTCCAAACCACCGGAAAATAAATCACAAGTATTTGCCAGATTCCAATACTTCAAAAAAGTCCCCTGTAAAATGTCAATCAGAGCTAGTCTTCTTTCTAGTTGCTGAAGGGTTATTCTCAAATCATTATAGTCAATATATTTCACTTTTTTTACTCCCGGGCAGCCAAACCATTTTGCCTAGAGCTTTAATCTATTTTATCCCTTTATTAGTGTCAAAGATATTAACTTTCGGTATAACCCACAAGGGCCCAATTCCAAATCAGAATGTTAAATTGAAAAAAGAAGAGATAAAAACAGAAACAAAAGAAGGAGATGAGTTTTTTTTTCCCTTACCAGCACAGGTCTTCTCCTTGGTGAGCTTGTAGATAAGGACGGAAATGCCGAGGGCGTGAACGGCCTCGGCTGCGACGAAAAGGTTGTCGTGATCGTGAACGACCAGTCGCAGGAGAACGAGCGCGGCCAAGGCCGATACAAGCGCAAGAAACACCTTGATCTTCGGCGGCTGTCTGCGAACCCATGTCGCCACGGCGTGGATTGGCCTTTTTGGTCCCTTCATTGCGTCTACTTATTCTCTCTCACCCCACTCTCCCTCTCTATCTATCTCTACCTATAAGATGTGGTATCAGCAAACAAACGTTGTATGATCGATTCCATGAAGTTTCAATTTTCAAAGAAGCGAGCTCTCACGCTGTAAGTGCGCGACTTTTAGATGCGTGTGCAGGTTCGAGCCTCGAAGACTTTCGAGTTTCGAGTCGTTTGCGGTTTTGACACGCGTGGGGAGAACACTATTTGGTTGGGGTTGGGCATTGAGCGGTTCAACCACTGAACAGCATCCTGGTGCCCGGGCCTGGCCCAGTTATCTTCTTCGCGTACAAGATCTGTTTCGGCGCATGAAAAGGACTAAGGAGTTCACAGAATAAAATGGACGCTCCAACTCGCCTACTTTATTTTATTTTTATTTTTTTTATCTATCCAACTCGCCTACTTGAGTTTACTAGATGAACCGCTTGACCCGTGCGTCATGTTAAAAAGAGAAATGAAATGAATCAGAATGATATTGACAAGTTTGCAAGCATCACATCTTCTTTCCTCAAAAAATTGTGCGAAGCTTGTACAGTATCTAGCATTCTCTATTAAAAAATGGAAGCAGAATGTTAAACTCTTTCTTCTTTTTATCACAAGTATTAATATGTTGTCATGATGGCAAGTATTTTCTAGATTGAACAGCATTTTCCAATAAAAATATGGACAGAGTGTTTTTCTAGATTGAATCGGATAAAGCTCAACCCATTTAAATGATTAATATAAGCATGTTTTCTAACAAAGAGACACATGCCAAGTTTTTAAGTTTAGAAGTGCTACTGATAGAAATTTCATAAAAGTAAACTTATAGATTAACAATGAACTATTTTACAACAAAATCAAATTTATAATCTGATATACTACATCAAATCATGTCAAATTTTTTTAATACATCTTTGTATAATCTCTTTGGCTAAAGTATTTATATTTTAAATTAGACTTTTTACATGTGCTGATCACATCAACAACTACCTTAAGATCAAAGAACCCGAACCAAGGAGAAGTAACGGCAGCAAGTATAGGAGTACAGGAAGCACTTCTACACCAAATCAGAAATGTCATTTTAGAAGGTGATTCACAAGTGGTTGTCGAAGCTCTACAACAAACTCTAGACTGGACAATAGAAGCCACAATCAAAGATACAAGGATCATGCTTCGGAATTTTAACAAATGGGAAACAATTAAAATACATCGATTTCAAAATCGATACGCGCAGTCCATTGCACAGTAGGCAACCTCGAACAACTTGTTCGGAAACATCCCCTTAAGAGCACTTTCATTGGATTAGTTAAAATTAAAGTACATTTTTTATGAATGTAAGATGAATTTAACTTTTAACTATTCCATTCACATAAATTTCTATATTGGAATAGTCTTTTGTTCATTATATAACAATAAAATAATATAAGATGAATTTGACTTTGGCTATTTACATCAAATCTCCACATTGGATTATCCATTTATTCATTATATAGTAATGAATAATTAATAATTTCAAAAATATTTTAATTTTTTTAATTATGAATTTATTTTATTTTATTTTATTATTCATAATATTATATATTAATTAGTAATCATATTCTAATTAAATTATGGGTTAAAAAAATTATATTTTTTCAATTGTCATTTAATACTATTACCACAAACGTCTAATTAAACATATCTAAAATTCTATATAAATGTCTTAACTTAAAAGTGCTATCGGAGATATTTCTTTTAATATGTTTTATTAGATTACTTAGATGTATCAGTACTCTTTGATTACACCTTTTTGCATTGTTATTATATACGTGAGGGTGTTATTTAGTAACAAGTTATATGCTCTGCTGTACTGCTCGGTCAGAGTTAGTATGTTTCTTCCGGAGTCTTTTCGTGACTTGGTAGTGTTCTAGCTCCTGGGGTTTGTCATGGTTATTGTTTTGTTACTATAAAAAATGCAATGCGTGCATATGGTAAACTCCAAATCAGACCCTAAAAACCCCCAATAAACCTCAAAAAGATCTTCATAGATGGTAAGCTCCAAATTCATCGGTCCTAACATTCTCTCCATATAACAAATGATAAATTAATAAACAAGATCAAGTTCATCTACACACAGATTTTAAGAGAGAGAGAGAAGCAGATGAGGAGATAATTACTTGTGGAAGGAAGATGAAATACCTAGAACTAGGAGAGGAAGAGACCACACGGGATCAGAGATAGAGAGAGGAGAGGGTGGTGCGGTAGCGTCCCTGGTGGTTCACCTTCTTGTGATTTTCTCCGCTAGCTCCTTGATCCTTCTACAATTTCACGAGGTATTAGGAAAGGAAGCAGAGAAGTGAAAAGTGAGAAAAAAAATTTGAATGAAAGAAACCGACGGTGGTTGCGTGAGAAAATATAAAGAGGAGAGAGAGTTCGAAACAAATAATAAAATAAACATTCGCTTATTGAACTATTACAAGCAAATTTGACTTTATTTTAAAAAATATTGTAGCTAAAAGTCAGTGACTTTGCCTAATCCATTGCAACCAGCTTTTCATATGTAATAGCTAAATGAGACTTTATTTTTACCCTCGCCTGTTCCGTTGAGACTGCTCTTAAAGTGCCTCAATGTATGCTGGATTTCCATAGTGGAAAAGACCCACCCTTTATTTTTTGTTAATTGATGTAATTGTGGTTACTGTATTACTTTGTAAAACTCCTTTATTTTCTTAATGAATCCCTTGTTGTACCAAAACCATCCAGAAACACACTCAAACACAAGATAGAGACAATATGTAAGTGGTTCGGCAACTTGCCTACGTCCACTGTAGCGAAAACAATATATTTCGAAACTTCTTCAAAATATACAAACTCTAACAAAAACTATCTCTACACTGCATTCTTTAGATTTTCCACACCCCTGTTCCATTTACAACTGATCTCCTTTTATAGGAGAAAGCTTAGGGGACAAACTAATCTACAGCCACTGCCATTGACAATTTGAGGCACTGTTGGGAGACATTTCTGATATTTTGGAGACACCATAAATGCTTGAGGACAAGCTTAATTTATGGGGCAGCTATACAAGACAATTTCACATTCATATTCACACGTTGGGTTGATATTTAACAATCACCCCCTCCACCCATGTGTATCATATTTAAGCTGCTGCAAACTGATGTTTCCTTCAAATGATTTCACCCCCTCGTTGAAATACTCATTATATCTGCCAATAGAGATTTCCGCTATCAAATGCGCCCTAAGGCACCAATGCACCTGAAGGTGCTCAGCAGTGTGAGATATTGATTAATTCCAAACAGTGTTGGAATTTGATCCCTGTGACGACTTTCGTCAACATATCTGCTGGATTGTCTTCAGTGCCAATCTTTTGAAGTAGAATGTCCCCTTCATCTAATATCTCACGTATGAAGTGAAAGCGGACATCTATATGCTTTGTTCGAGAATGATACACTTGGTTCTTGGCCAGATGAATTGCACTCTGACTGTCACAGTAAACGGTAACCTCTTGCTGTTTAAAGCCCAAATCTGTTACCAGTCCTTGTAACCAAATGGCTTCTTTCACGGCTTCTGTTACAGCCATGTATTCAGCCTCTGTTGAGGATAGTGCAATTGTAGACTGCAAGATAGATCGCCAACTAACTGGTCCTCCAGCCATAGTGAACACATATCCAGTTGTCGATCGTCGTTTGTCAAGATCACCAGCATAGTCTGAGTCAACATATCCAGTTACTAGACTATCTTCATTCTTCTCAAACTTTAAACCAAGATTTACGGTCCCTAGAATGTACCGTAGAATCCATTTAGCTGCATGCCAATGTGTCTTTCCAGGATTATGCATATATCGGCTGACTAAACTGACGGCCTGAGAGATATCAGGTCGTGTACACACCATGGCATACATTAAGCTTCCTACAACACTTGCATACGGGACATTTTTCATATAGTCCCGCTCTTCATCACTTTTAGGAGACTGCAATGCACTAAGTTTGAAATATGGGGCCATTGGAGTACTTACAGGTTTCGTCTTCAAGTTCATGTTGAAACGTTGTAGTACTCTCTCAAGATACTGCTTCTGAGTGAGGTGAACTGTGCTTTCACCCTATCTCTATTAATCTCCATCCCCAATATTCTTCGTGCTTCTCCTAGATCTTTCATTTCAAATTCTTGACTCAATTGATTTTTCAATCGATCTATCTCCACATTGCTTTTACATGCAATCAACATGTCATCTACATATAAAAGCAAATATATGAAAGATCCATTTGCAAGTTGTTTGAAATACACACAGTGATCGTATTGGCAACGAGTGTATTTCAAGTCAATCATGAAGTGGTCGAAGCGTTTGTACCACTGCCGAGGTGACTGCTTCAACCCATAGAGAGATTTCATCAGTTTGCAAACCCATTTTTCTTTACCAGCTTCTTTAAAACCTTCTGGTTGGGACATATAAATCTCCTCCTCCAGATCACCATGTAAGAAAGCTGTCTTTACGTCAAGCTGGGCTAACTCAAGATCATATTGTGCAACCAAAGCTAGCAATATCCGAATGGATGAGTGTTTTACAACAGGAGAGAATACTTCACTATAGTCAATTCCCTCTATCTGAGCGTAGCCCTTGGCTACCAATCTAGCTTTGAATCGCACACCACTTTTAGCAGCTTGATCATCTTTCTGATTAAAAACCCACTTGCAACCAATTGACTTCTTTCCATTTGGAAGCGGCACAAGCTCCCATGTCTGGTTCTTATGAAGAGACTGCATCTCCTCGCTCATTGCACTTTTCCATTCAGCCTGTTCAATAGACTGTATGGATTCTTTGTAAGTGGTTGGGATTTGATCTCCTTCAGCTGGCAGTGCATATGTCACAAAGTCTGCAAAACGTGCTGGTAAACGTGTCTCTCTTCTCGGCCTGTTTGTTGCAATCGATTCAGGTTGGCTTGGAGATATAGTGACTGGGCTATCAACTTCAAGTTGTCCATGCTCTCCATTAGCGACTCCTGATTCTTTTGGCGTAATAAACTTCACCTTCTGCGACTCACAAGGTACTTCGCTATCATGGCTGCCTTCATGGGAGTCTTTATGCTCATGTGACTTGAGCATCTCAGACTCGTTGAATGTAACATCTCTACTGATTATTACATTCTTTGACTCTATGCACCAGAGTCTATACCCTTTTACACCAATACTAAAGCCTAAGAATTTTACTTTCTTAGCTCTAGAATCAAGCTTACTTTCTTTAGTATGATAGTAAGCTGGGCATCCAAAAATATGTAAAGAGTCATAATCAGTAGCATGTGTACCTTTCCACATTTCAATGGGTGTCTTCCCGCCATTGGCAGCTGCGGGTAATCGGTTGATGAGGTGGCATGCATACGTCACAGCTTCAGCCCAAAATTGTTTACTGAATCCAGCATCCAGTAACATGCACCGCACTTTCTCTAGTAAAGTACGATTCATCCGTTCTGCCACACCGTTTTGTTGCGGTGTTCCTCATATAGTGAAGTGTCTTACAATTCCCTCTTTTCGGCATACTTCCATGAAGGGGTCTAGAGTGTATTCACCTCCATTATCAGATCTAAGCCTTTTGATCTTCCTCCCGGTTTGAGTCTCGATCATTTTCTTCCAATCAAGGAAGATTTTCAGCACTTCATCTTTATGCTTCATCGTGTACACCCATACACGACGAGAATAATCATCAACAAATGTTACAAACCAATGTTTACCTCCCAAAGATGCATTTTTGGTATGTCCCCAAACATCGGAGTGCACATAGTCAAGTATCCCCTGTGTACTATGAACTGCAGTTCCGAACTTGATCCGCGTCTGCTTCCCTAATACACAGTTTTCACAGAAAGACAATTTGCCAATCTTGGCACCTTTGAGTAAACCTTGCTTTACAAGTGTTTGCAAAGCTTTTTCTCCGGCGTGTCCCATACGTATGTGCCAAAGTCTGGTGGTGTCATCATCAGTCTCATCTAGCTTCTCACAGACTGTGGAAGCTCTTCCACTAACAGTACTTCCTTGCAAGAAGTACAGATTTCCTCGCTTTAAGCCCTTCATAGTCACCTGAATTCCCATTACCACCTTGAGAATTCCATCTTCTATGGTGAGTCTGAATCCCTTTGAATCCAGAGTTCCAAGTGAGATAAGATTCTTCCGCAAGTCTAGAACGTATCGAACTTCTGTTAATGTCCTGACAGTTCCATCATGCAGCTTCAGGCGGATGCTTCCTATTCCCTGAGTCTTACAAGCATTATTGTTGCCCATAAGTACTGCTCCATCACTCTTTGTGAAGTCAGTAAACCAGTCCCGATTGGGACACATGTGATAGGTACACCCAGAATCCATTATCCATTCATCAGAATGACAAATGAATGATAGACCTGTCAAGGCAAGATCTGCATCTTCATCTCTGTTGGCGACATTGGCTGTGGAGGGTTGGATCTTCTGTTGCCCCTTTATCTTGGGACAATCCTTCTTCCAATGCCCCTTTTTGTGACAGAAGACACATTCATCTTTGGCGAGTCCTTTTCCGACTGATGAACCACGTGATGTGGCCCGTGTTCTCGATTGAGAATCCTTCTTCTTTTCTGGATACTTCGACTTTGGTCTCCCCCTTGCTATAAAGGCTTCATTTGATGTATTTAGCTGTACCTCCTTATCTTTTCTACGGTACTCATTATTTATCAAAACACTAGATACATCGTTAAAACTAATCTTTTCCTTCCCATACAAAAGTGTGGTAATCAAATGCTCATATGTATCAGGCAAGGAATTTAATAAAAGTAAAGCCTTGTCTTCATCTTGGATTTCTACATCCAAGTTTTGCAAATCAGCAAGTATATGATTGAAACTATTGAAATGATCAGACATAGAAATACCTTCTCGAAATTGGAACCTGAAGAGCTTCTTCTTCAAGTATAAGCGACTCTCAATACTTTTTATCAAGTATTTTTCTTCCAATTTCCGCCAAAGTTCACTTGTTTTTGTCTCTCTCATGACAAAATACTTTTGATCTTTGGCAAGGCACAAACGGATTGTACCACAAGCTTGTCGGTTAAGCTTGTCCCAATCCCTCTCCATCATGTCCTCCGATTTATCCTCTAGCGTAATATCCAACTCTTGTTGGATCAAAACGTCCATAACTTCACATTGCCACATACCAAAGTTATTAGTTCCATCGAACTTCTCAACTTCAAATTTGGCATTTGACATCATGGATCTACGCCCAGAGCTACTAGCATTTCCAGAGTTCCTATCACCTGTAATTTCTCCTTCTGATTCCATCTGAAAAATTACTTACTTCTGTAAAATGAATTTCAAAATTTCAACCGTACGGATGAGTCCGGAATGATCCAAATAGTTGGAAACTACTATTGGATCGTTGAAATCGGACTCCGAATGGCTTAAAACAAGCCCAAAACAGATCTGAAATTTTGAACGGTCCAGATCGAACCGGAACAGCAGGTGGAGCGCGTGGAGCGCGTGGCGAGAGTGGGGGCGCGTGGGGAGAGTGTAACTCAAGCGTCGTCTTCCTCTGGAGCGCGTGAGGGCGCGTGAGAGAGTATAACTCACGCGTCTTCAACCTTTGGCGCGAGTGGGGGCGCGTGTGATGCACTCTCGTCTTCAACCTTTGGACGACCGTTGGTGCGTGAATCGCACCTTCCGACCTTCTAGGGGCGCGTGTGAGCTGCTCCGGCCTCCGTTGTTGATTCCGTTTGCGGCAGCGTGTTCGTCTTCTCGAGACGAACCTCCTGGTGTGATCAAAAGTTGATTTGGATCAACTTAAATTTTCTGGATAGCACAAAACCGAAGCTCTGATACCAATTGTTGTACCAAAACCATCCAGAAACACACTCAAACACAAGATAGAGACAATATGAAAGTGGTTCGGCAACTTGCCTACGTCCACTGTAGCGAAAACAATATATTTCAAAACTTCTTCAAAATATACAAACTCTAACAAAAACTATCTCTACACTGCATTCTTTAGATTTTCCACACCCCTGTTCCATTTACAACTGATCTCCTTTTATAGGAGAAAGCTTAGGGGACAAACTAATCTACAGCCACCGCCATTGACAATTTGAGGCACTGTTGGGAGACATTTTTGATATTTTGGAGACACCATAAATGCTTGAGGACAAGCTTAATTTATGGGACAGCTATACAAGACAATTTCACATTCATATTCACACGTTGGGTTGATATTTAACATCCCTTCTATTTGCTGAGGAAAAAAAAAACTACCTTACACCAATACCTGATAATTACTCCATACTCACGGAAATAAAATATAATATGATTCCACGGATTGTTCGATAGCATAAACTTATTACAATTTTTAAGACCCAAATGCAAGCTTATTCTGCTGAATCACAATCATAAATGTGTCCAAGCCAAATAATTGTGGAAATATGGTGACACGCAGCATAAGTTTATAACACTTTTTAGATAACAAAAAATAGTCACCCTTCAACCTGTGTAGTGCATGAATTCCATTGTTTCATGTAGGATTTAACATATCCCAGCTAGATTATTGGTCAAACGTTGAAGAATGAGAAAAAGAGATATATTTGAGAATGGAGATACGAGTTTGGACGTATCAAAAAGTCCAGGAGGCAGATCTTTTTACAAGGGGTTTCATCTGCTTGTCTTCCCCGAGTGATATCATTCCCAAATGAGAAGGGTCTTCAAGCATCATCTTGGCCACCAAGTATCCTGCAATTGACCAGGTTTGGAACTTTCGAGCCTGCTTTCCAACATACCTGCCAAGCTTTCCATCATAATATTCTGGCCAGTGGTCTTTGGACAACCGGATTTCGGCGAGTTCAATGGCATGTCTCGCTATATGTGGACGTCCGGTCTTGATACATGCAGCTGTGAGCAGCCATAAAAGCACTGCAGCGAAAGACAATTGCATCAACTGAATATCTCGGAACAACATTTTTTTGTTGGAGAAAAAAAAAAAGAGCCATGATATATATTGAAACCTACACTTTGAATGCTAGTTGGCTCTAGTTAAGCCTAAGCTATATTTCAAAGCATCTCATAGTTAAGAAATCATATGCATGCCCAAGTTTATGACACCTTAAACGACAATCTTAGCCAAAACTAAGAAAATCTAGGCAGAAGCTAACCTGGCCAAGAGCCTCCATTATGGTAACTCCATCTAGTGTTTTTCGGGTCACAGCCAGTTACAATTCGCCATTCATGACTTTCAAGTGCTGGGTAAGCAATTTTCAATGGCATTTCTCCAACCAACTCTTCCCAACGTGATTCAATGAGATCCATTATAGCTACAGATTGTTCAGGGGTTGCCAAAGATGACAAAATTGCCATACAGTTACCCAAGCAGAACCAACGGAAATCCATTTTTGCAGGACTAACATTCCCAATGAAGTAGCCACCGCGACTTGGCATGAAATCAAACACCCAATCCGGAAGAGAATCAGGCATTACATTAAACTTGTTAACAGCAGTATGAGAGTACTCTTCTGTTTTATACCGATAAATGTCATTGAGCTGCTTCAAATCCAGCCAAAAATAACTCCTCATGTGATAACTAAGAGCATGGAGACGATTAACTATTCGGTCCACAAATTCCTTCCCTGCTTCATCTTGCTTAAGTAAAAGCAAAGCACATCTTAAAGCCATAAAGAAGAGTGCTTGGATTTCAATAGGGTATCCGTATACTCCCTGAATGATGAAGAATTAGACAATTAAAGAATACAGAAGAATACCGAGAAATCATGGGAAAGTACATGAGCACCAATCAAACTATGGTCCACAAAATAACATGTTGCTGGATACCAAATGCAAGAAATAACAAAGTGGCATTTTTAAAACCAGGCATTGAGAGCTGGCACTGGCAGGAAAACTTCTAATATATAATCCATTCACAATATGTAAAATTAAATCTTTTCATGTCAACTGCCTGTCCAATTTCGAATGTCACAGTTTCTCTTTTGAAGGTTATTTATTATATCACAAATTATGGAAATAAACTAACCATTCTTCTGTCAATCATGCTGCATCCATCAGCGCACAGCAGAGTTGGGAAAGTATCAAAGCCTTCTGAGAGACACAAACTCAAAATAAGGCGCATACCCTTTTGGCATTCAGGCATGTCTGCCAAGGAAGAGTCCCCTGTATGTTTTGTATATGCACGAAGTAATATAATCCACCAAAATCCAGAATCAACAGGTGCTACTCTTCCTATTGCACTCTCACCAAAGTCTGCAATCAACGTTTCATAGTTTCTTTCTGGATCGTGGATCACTTTAAAACTTGCAGGCATAACTCCTTCTCCTAGTTTGAACCGATCTATCATCTTCTCCCTTGATTGAAGGTGAAGAGTTTTCAACAGAAAATTTTTTACTATTTCATCCTCCCCATTCATCAAAAAAGCCAGGGCGCTTGGTACAAAATCTCTAACAAAGACCTGCCATGTAAAGTAAATTCAATTGTTTTCGGTGCTCAAAAAGAAGAATAAAATGCAAAGAACTATTTCAGAGAAAATTGTGCGAAATGTTAAAAGAACAGAAAAATAAAATAAAAAATAAAAAACCAACTCAAGAATTTTTCAATGGATCAAACATCTTAGTTTCTAACAAATATCAGAATATTACAAGTTAATTTCAAGAAGTTTTCAATTGAAATTGGGATTCACCTGATCATAGTTAAGTTCTTCAACAGAATGGTCAACTGCAGCAATGGTCCCAACAGGTTGCCCCCGGAAGTAAACCAAGGAACGCCTCAAGGCTTCCCATGCCTCAGCTACCATGGGATGTGACTCAAAGTGGCTACTCGATCTGGGTGTATTAAAACCAGAACTTCTACAGGGAGAAGATCCATACTCAAGATGGTCTACGATGGGAGCGGAACTGTCTGCATATCCGCCATTTGACCTTTCATCGAAGGATCTATTTTTCTCTACATGAATCGGCCTTGGTGATCTGTCCAATGACCCCAAAATATATTCGATTTCAAATATAGAGCCTGGCGTTTCAAAACTCTTCTTACTCCCATTTTGGGACATATTCGTGACACCTGATGACATTCTTGAAATCTCAATACTCAAAACCTCAAATACCCACTACAAAATGAATGTTTCAAAATCTACACTTGGTCGCTGAGAAAAAAGTTTATATGCAATGAAAAATTCTATCGGCCACTATTCACTTACCCATTATATCTTGCACCCTATAAAAAATATTCTACTCTCTATGAAAAAAAAAACTATAAATATGATGTGCGAAAATAAATAGTAGCTGACGTATAGGAATCATCGATTTGCAATATAACTATAGACTTCCAAAGTCAACCAACAAGTAGCAATGAACGGTTAATTGTTGTACTGCATGGAGTAAATGAGACATACCTAGAAAATGAGGCGATTTAAAATGACAGAAGAAAAAAGTTTTGCTATGAAACTTTAGAATCCTTGCACGATATTAGTAGCATACGACAGAAGATAATAAAAGATGCTTACCAGAATCAGAACGATTTATGAACCTTAAATGCCAAGAAAGAAACCTAACTCAGTGGAAAGATGCCTCGGAAGCGCCGTGGAGCTGAGGAGAAACAGACGCACGTCACCTTCGTGCACATCAACGAGAATGAATAAGAAAACAATCACGTTTCCTGCGAGCCATGGTTTTATTTTCTGTGATATATATTATATAGCGGCATGGCGGGTAGGTGAAGTTAGTCGTGGCAAAACCTGATATCGCTGGTTAGAAAATGTAATTCGGCCGATGCAAAGCCGGTGAAGTTGTATATCGGGTGGAAAGTTAACATCTCGGGAAATCCAATGATGGGTAGCGATATTCCCTCACGAGCTCGTCTTTTTTCAACTACTGAAAACAGACCTCGCGTTACAAACTACCTGTTTGGTGGGATACACTGTCTACTGCGAGACTGGCTATTTTTTATGGTTTATTTCGGTTAACTATATTTTTTCCAAATTTGGCTAAATGAGAAAAAAAAAATATATATATATTTATCATCTTCCCATCATCCTATGATATATCATTAAATGATAGGTTCACAAGTAAAATATAATAAATAATCTCCAATCATTTAATGTTACATCATAGGATGATGGGAGGATGATAGAAGTTAAGATAATGAGTAGCATTACTCGAAAAAAAAAGTTATATTCGTGAATTGTGTAATCATTACGTAATATTTTTAAAAAAATAAAAAAATATAAGATTTATATAAAAAAAATTAATTTTTTAATAATAAACCATATTTTTTTTTCAAAACAATTTCATGATATTTTCGTACTTTACAATTATATATACAATTATTCATACCAAATTCTTGGCCACTTCAAACTGACGCATGAATCATCAATTATCAAGAAAGTCAATATTAGCTGATAATTGATATAACATAAAGGAAATTATGCATCCGAGAATGCATTCTGATAAAATTAATAAAATGTTTTTAAATGAGTTTGTGAATTTTTTTTAAATGTTTAAAAGAATTAAAATAAATAAAAAAAAAAGTATTTTTCACTTCTCGATAGAAATCATCAAGGCCACAGGACTCATAATATAATATTCCTTTAAAGTGATGTATTAAGTTTTAATTTGAATTCTAGATTTTTTCGACCTCTCGTAAAAGAGAAATACCGTTCTTAATTAATAATTTTCAATCGTATTAATGGATGCAATGCATTTGATTACGGTGGGATGATGTGTTTAATCTAAAAAATAATTGATTGACTTGGCAATGGACAACAAATGGTGCATGCCATTTATAGCAGTTGTATCTGTGGATGCTTTGTGAGTATTGTAATGCCAAATAAAAAAGAAGTTATTGTAACTCAATACTCATGACTCGTGAGGAGTGCATTGTTTGTTTTCCTTTCAAAACCCAATTTCCATTCAATCAGCTCAAAGAAAAGGGCATGAGCAATGCCAAAAGTAAAAAATCACACAACAAAACCATTTGTAGAATGAACCTACTCATATCTCGGGTTGGGATAAGTTACAACCTGCCTTCTCTAAAGTCAACACCCTAAACCCCATCTTCTGCACGGAAATATGCTATCATGTTGACTTTTCTATATACTTACTAAACTTAATAGATAAGAAAATTTTTATTTATAAGTGTGGATAACATATATAATAAATTGTTTATATAATATAATTTGATTCAGTATATAAAATATAAAATTTGAATTTACAAATCAAATATTACCATTTAAGTTATGTGGATGATGTGTTTTACACACAAACTTGAAAATAGAATAACTTGACAAATAAACTTCTCATTACAGAGACAATATCTTCTCATATCTGCTTAGGGCTGTACTGAAACTGACGGGACCAACTATCTTCGATGCGGACCAGCCAAAATCGATATAGAACTGGTCGGCCGGCGATATAAAATTAAGAAAATCGACGTCGGCCGGTTTTGTTTCGATCTGAACCAAATCTAAACAGTCGAACTTGCTGTTATATATATATTTATATTAATCATATATAAAAAAAGGGCAGGCGCCGTTTCTCCTAATTTTAATAAATCTCATTTCTTCTTCTTCTTCTTCCCCTGTCTTATTCCCTTTATAACTTTCCACTGGCGACACAGCCTGCCGCTCGCTAGGGGTGCTACCCCCGACATGGGCGGTGTGGTGAGTTTCGTCCTCGTCCCCCGCCTCCAGAGTGCAAGGGTGGGGTACCCCGTCTCGGCTAACGGGGTGCGGGTAGGAAGGTCATCCGTCTGCCTCTCTACTAGGCTATTTTTTGCCCAAAAACTGCTGAAATAGGCTAAAATAGCCTAGAAGTAGCTTCTGGGTCATTTTGGACTCATAAAATTAGAAGTCTTTTTTTAATTTTAAAAAAAAAAGAGTTAAAAAGAAAAAAAGTTATATGAATAAAAATAATATATACATTATACAAATTTATATAATTAAGACTCTAATGAAGTACTATTATAGACTACAAGTCTACTACCTAATAAACTAATAAATAATAATAATAACTAAGCTATTACAAAAATAAAATGGAAAGTCTAAACAATTACAAAATTACAAATAAAAAAGTGTCAAAGGGACATTGTATCAACATTACAAAATTACAAATCAAATATATAATACGTACAACTGAGTCAAATTTCAATATTCTAAGAAATTAAGAATCTAAAAATAGAGGCGAGTTGTTTGGGTCTTTGACTGTGACATTTGGGGCGCCCGGATGGGTAGTCTCTTGAGGCTTGAACACATATTCATATTGCAATAGAGGTAGACATCGTCTGAGTCGTCTCATGTATTGCTACAACAATCAATACTAACATTAATACTGATGAAATCGAAATGAATATAAATAAATCAAAATAAAAAAATAAAAAAAACAATTACCAGATGGTTCAGATCCAGACTGATCACCACTCTCTTCGTCGGTCTCTTTAAAATCTAAAACATCTGGAACATAAATATCATTTCTCATCATCTAACTCTGTGCATATCAATGCCTCCACAATTGTAGGAGACAATGAATTACGAAAATGATCCAATATGCATCATCTGGTACTAAAGGCAGACTCCGAGGCAACAGTGCTAATAGGGATGACCAATATACAACGATCAATCTCAAAATTGATGGAATATTTCTTTGATGCTGCCTTCTACCATCCTAATATGTCGAAACCATCCTCATCTTGAATAAGATCTCCTAACAAATAATTGTCTAACTCTGAAACCACCTCCGTAGATTGACAGACTAGTGTGAGATTATGTGCGAGGGTCTTAGTCCATGCCAATCTACGCTTCTTTGTTGCCCCGGTGTCTGGAAGAGGTGTTGGTGTATGTGTAGGTGTAGTAGATGCAGTACCACCTTTAATTGCATTAAACTCATCATATAATTTATAAAGGGTATCCTAGGCTATCTCACCAATAAGGTCAATCTATGTCTGATCGTGCGCAAGTCTCAAACCATATAACATGCCTGAAATTTTCAGACAAAGATAAAAAATAACAGCCACATATAACAAAATATTTAATCTAGTCAAATCTCCCCAATACTTGTCATATTTGACCCTCATGGTAAATGACATCCCCCTTATCCTTAGATTAGAACTCTACACATGTCGTCTAATTATTCTTTCACCATACATATTTGTTGACAAAATTCATGGGATGTAGGGTGCAAAGAAGCAGATAACTTCAATGTGACATCGTAAAAACGCCTGAGAAAATCAACAAAAGTATAAACTACCTCCTAATCATCATCATTAGACTTTCCTAATCCCTCATTCTCATCAAAGTATGTGACATATTGAATGTCTTCATCACCCAATAATTGAAAGGTTGCCTTATATTCTTGGATTGCCTCCAACATCAAGAAGGTTGAGTTCCATTTGGTAGGAACATCAGTACAAAGACACTTCTTTAATGTTATGCCCACAGTCTTCGCAGCAATCTTGAATTTCTCCAATCTAGAAGGAGAAGACCTCACAAATTTCACAGCCAGTCTACTCGTGCAACCGAGTCATCAACATCTTTCAACCCCTCAGTCACAATTAGATTCAAGATATGTGCAGAACATTTAACATGCAAATATTCACCACCCAAGAATGTCTTATTTGCCTCTTTAAGATAATTCTTCAGATATCCCAATACGACATCATTAAACAAGGCATTGTCAACCGAAACTATCAAAACCTGTGCCAACCCCCACTCCTTTATTAAGGCCTCCAAGGCATTCTCAATCGTCCCACCCTTGTAATCAGCTATTTGACAAAATTTAATAATCTTTTTATGAAAAATCCAAACAGAATTAATGAAATGAACAGTCAAAGAAATATAATTGAAATTTTGGACATAAGTCCAAGTATCGGTAGTGAAGCAAACTAACAAACCCGCCAATTGGCCCCTCAAAACATCTTTATCTTTCCAGTACATCTTTTTAATATCATTTGCCACAGTGTGGCGAGAAGGAAGCGTAAATCTAGGTTCCAATTCTTGGACAAATTCTTAGAACCCTCTCCCATCCACAAACTGAAAAGGTAGTTCGTTTATGATAGTTATACGAGCTAACTTCCTTCTACACTCATCAACATTATACTTCGTATACCCCTTCAACGTTGGACCCCCACTACTCCCATCTGTCATTTTTTTTAGTCCAATTTATAGTCTAGATTGACTCTTCTCCAGTAAGGATCTTAATATTGGACTCTTCTTGCATTGTTCCTATAAATGGACATTTAACTGGGATGTACCATGTTTTCTATAGTGACATCTATATATTTTTTCACAATAATTATATTTAGCTTAAGGGTTATTGGGATCACCACCCTCTAATTTGGTAAAATCAAACTATAAAAACATGTTTCTTGCTTTGTGTGGGCTTGGGGGTGGGGCAAGATGTACTCCCACTTCCAGGGATTGGAGTAGGGTTAGGTTCCGGGGCAGGGATACTGGTAGGGGTATGAGAGCTATCAGTGAAATCTCTTTTAGAATATATTCCTGATTCCACAACATAATAAAAAATTATAAAATCAATCAATACACAACATAAAAAAATTATAATAATACACCACACATGAAAAAACAAGGCAAAGTGCAAAGCCAACACAATTTAGGAGTTTTCGATTGAAACCTCTAAATCATTTTATTTAGGGGTTTCAAATTGAAACCCCTAAATTGAATTTAGGGTTTCGGATTGAACCCCTACGAACCTAAAAATAGTAAAATAACTAAAAAATAAAAATAAACAAACAAACATAGAGAATAGATAAATTTTAAACACATGCACAAATCAATCCACAATACACAAATTCACAATCATTCTCATCCTCCATCTCCGATTCCACCCATCCTTCCTCCAATCTCCAATCCAAAACCAAAAAAATAAAATCTAGGGTTTTGGATGCCTTTGAGTGGCGGCGAATGTGAAGTTTCAAAATAACAAGTTCAAACGATGGTGGAGTAATTGGAGTCCCAGTGGTGCTCGTGCAGTCATGCGAGAGAGAAAATAGATCAAGCGAGAGAGACTGAGAGAGCGCGAGAGACAAAGAGACAGAGAGAGAGTGAGTCTGAGAGAGAAGAGAGTTCAAGAAGAACGCGGGGAGAATAGGGAGGGGGGAACTTAACTAACAGTGAAACGGCGCCATTTCACTTACTAATGGGGTTTATATATATATAATTTAAATTATATATATATATATTAAGCGGGGTGGGAGAAAAGCAGATTAGGGCTTAGCCCCCTCCATCCCCCGCCTCCGCAGGCCTCTTGGAGTGCAGTCGAGCGGGCTAGAACCCCTGCCCTGCATGGGAGGAGGCGGGGCGAACGAGGGGAGGTAGCGGGGCCCCGACCCCTATCACTCGCCTCCTCCTTCACAGCAGTGCCAACGATAGACTAACGAACCACACCAACTCACACCGACATCGAAGAAGCCGTTTTTCTCCCCCTAATCTGCCGGTTCTAAAGTAGTCCAGACGTCATCGATGCGGCATCAATTTTGGACCGAAGCTACATTAAATATAGAATCAGGTCATATTTTAACCCAAAGAACCTTTGAACTTTTGAATATAATATCAAGAACTTCTTTAAACTCAGTTTAATTATTTGATGACCAACCATATGTTAGCAAATCAAGTCTAGATAGATACAAAGGCATTCGATTGAGTACCTTTCTTTTTCTAATATCTTTGTAGAAGCCACGTACAACCCTTCTTGCATGCCCTCCAGCCAAGAATCGTTTCAAGGTAGGGAAAGGAGCTCCTGCTCTTCCCATCCTCCCCACCTCACCAACAACTCCAATATCCAGCCAGCCTCTCTCCTTTATATGGTCCTTTTTTTTTGTTCTTTTTTTTTTTTTTTTACACATTTTTAGGCTGTTTTTTCACTTTTGTAGAAAGATGCTTGAAGACTCAATTTGTTGCCCTCCAAACTCTACATGTGACTGACCACTCGTTGGCTCCACCCATCTCTCTCGTCGTCCACATTCCAACAATCTTGGCCCAATCACTAAACAATGAGCTCGTGAGCCACACGCGCCTTCTCCGGCTTGCATCATTTCCTCCATTCAAAACATCACAAACTGTTTGAGCACTAATATTGGTGTAGGCTTGTCTCATGTATGTTTTTGTTATGCACAGAAGGCTTAATCTCAATTCTACAACAAACTGAAGCCAGAAAATAAATCTCGAGTATAAAGATCTGCAAAGGTGCTCCTAAAGTTACTCATCTTCTTTTTTGCAAATGACAGTGTTTTATTTTGCAAGGCTAGCCAGCAGAAGAATGAGAGAATAAAGAAACTACTTGAGATGTATGAGCAAGCTTCAGGACAAAGAATTAACAAAGAGAAGACAACCATGGTTTTTAGCAGGAATGTGGGCAGGGAGGATCAAGAGGATCTATTATCATTTTGGGGGTGTTCAAGATTTTCAGCAGTATGATAAGTATTTGGGATTGCCCCCACTGGTGGGTAGAGCTAAATCAAAAGCCTTCTCTGATATTAAACATCATGTATGGCAGAGATTTCAGAGTTGAAAATAGAAGTTATTATCTCAGGGGTAAAGAGGTTTTAATAAAAGTTGTTGCTATTTCTATATCCACATATTCTACGAGCTGCTTCAAGCTACCTGGCACCCTTTGCAATGAGTTAGAGCAAATGATGGCCAAATTCTAGTGGGGGCAGAAACATCAAGAATATAAAATTCACTAGGTCAGCTGGAATCACATGTGCAAGCCTAAACATGCAGGTGACATGGGTTTTAAAGATTTGATATCTTTTAATGAGGCTCTTTTGGCTAAATAAGAATGGAGAATTCTGAAGAAAAATGAGACTTTACTCTATAGTGTCTTCAAAGCTAAATATTTTCCTGATGGGGATTTTATAAGTTCCAGTTTAGGTTACAATCCCTCATGTGTGGAGGGGCATTTGGCCGGCTAAAAAAGACTTGACTCTTGGCTGCCGATGAAGAGTAGGCACTAGGAGAAACATAAAGATATGGACAGATCACTGGATTCCAAGTTTTACAAGCTTACAACATTACCTACAAGAGGGGGATGTCAGAGATTTAAATAAAACTATGGATTGTCTCATTGATGAGCATACTAAATGGTGGGATGTGGAAAAGGTGAGGACTATGCTACCTCAAGTTGCTGCAAATAAGGTTCTGAAGATGCTGCTCAGTGCAGGAGAATATGAGGATACTATCACATGGGCACCTAAGCATAACAATAATTTTAGTGTGAGAAGTGCTTATAGACTTTTCAAAGACAGGAAATATGAGAGTACACTAGAGGAGAGCTCTAATGCTGGAAGAAAGAAGGCAATATGAAAATAAATTTGGAAATTGCAGCCAAGTTTTTGCTTGGAGAGCTTGTAAAGTGGGCCTTCCCTCAAGACACAACCTGTTGAAGAGGAAGGTGATCAATGAAGAAAATTTCTAGTTCTGCCAATATGTAGTGGAAGACACGACACATGCACTTTGGAACTGTCCTACACTTACACAGAGCTAGAAACAACATATTCCTGCACTACACATCTCTCAATCTCACCATGAATTTGTGGAGATTGCAAATCAGGTCAAGGAGCAAGGCCAGAGTAAAGATGTGGAGCTTTTCTTTGAGCTTCTAGTATAGAAGAAACCAACGGATTTATGAGAACAAGGTTTTGACCCTTGACCAAGTAATTAGCCTAGCACTTGCACTATAGAAGAATCATAAGAAGCATAGAGGAAGGTCTCAAGAGGAGACAAAAAGATGTTGCAGTTGGGAACCTCCACCTCAAGGAATTTTGAAACTTAATGTGGATGGTGCCATGTTTGCTGAGCAACATTGTCTTGGAGTGGGGATCATTATCAGAGATGATAAATGATTGGTTTTAATGACTGCTAGTAAAAGAGAGAATGAGGTTAATGATGCCATTGAAGTGGAATTAGCCATACTTCGAGGCCTTCAACTCAGTGTTCATTCTAGTATTCAAGATATGATTGTAGAGAGTGACTCTTTGTAACAATGAAGGACTTACAGCAAACAAAAGTTTCTTTGTCTCAGTGGGGCAACTTGATCAAAGATGTTAGAGAACTGATGTTGTGTTTCAATAGCTGCACTATCCAACATGTGGGAAGAATGAGAAATAAAACTACTCATAGACTTGGAAAGTTGACTTGGAATGTAACTGATATTAGTGTTTGGTGGGGTTCTTTTCCTCCTGATATTGCTCGGGTCATCTGGGTTGATAATTGGTTGTAAACCTTTCTCTTGCGATAAAGCTCTTCTTTGATATAAAAATAAATAAATATTGGTGTAGGCAAATGTAAATGCAAACCAAGATTTAGTTAACAACCCCGCTAAATTGTCTACATTGGAAGAGACAAATGCATTTTTTTTTCTTACAAGTTACAGTAAATCTACATATTTGGAGGGTTACTATTTCTCATCTATTGAATATTTTATGAGTTATTTATCTCTCTTCCAAAATATTATTAGTTGGCAAAAAAAGATAGTTAGCAAACAATAATTTAATTATAAATTAAATTATTAATTAACATATAGTAAGCATAATTGTAAAATATGAAAAAAAACAATTAAGAAAAAAATATTATTATTATTAAATTAATAGATAATTCGATGTGTGAATCTCTCTGGACTGAAATATGACATGTGATCTTAGCCAGATTTTGCATTTGCCTTTACCTACCTCAATGCTAATGCTCCCCTCTCCCTTCAAACGCTTGCCACACATCTATCGATTTTGCCTCTCCCTCACCTCGCCAACAAACCACCCACCACCCATTGCCACGGGCATGTGTAGCACACAAGCCAATGATAGAGCAAATAATCACAATTTGCCACCTTTCCAAAATGAAAAATTATATTCATCATTCTTATATTATATACTGTTTGTGATTTTTTTATTTTTTCCCTTATCAAATATGTAGTGTATAGATGATGAGTAGAAAAAATTATTTAGTTTAGCAAGAATAAAACAAAAATAGATAAATAATAAAAAATAAAAAATCATGTATGATGTGTGGTGTAGAGATTATGAGTCCAAGTGCTCTTTCAAAATATCCACACAATCATTGCCTCCCCAAAGACAACCATTGCATCAAATTTGGATTGTTGTTACGAATCTCACTCACTCACAAACAGTAAATAGAGAGATGGGGAAGATGATAATAATCAAGACGAAGAAGTAATAGAGTAAACTAAAATTCATATATGTATGGGTGAGTTCAGCCTCGAGGCTACCTAATTCCTCCAGATGAAACTACAAGGGTTTAACAGAATTTCCAAAATAATTTTCACTTTTCGGCCTTCCCCTAGATAAATAATGTCAGGCAACTATTAGTGAAACTATAAAGGTCATGGGCTAGACCAAACACTAAGTACTTAACAAGAGTTCAATTAAATAAAGAGTTATGCTTCTGAGCGGTCCAACCGATATTGTGCATATAACAACCTCCCTTTCATTTGTTGCCACGTTAGTAATTTCACCAAAACCACAATAGTCTCATTCATACGGTATAACTCTCAAAATAGAAAATGAATATTGGAAGTTCAGTTCCACCGCCACCCTCAATATCTACTCCTACGTTGCCATCCTCCACGCCGTGAGTTTCATCCTCCATGATAGAACCCACAATAGCCACTGCACACATACACATACATAGAGAGAAAGACTAGTGTTTAGCCTCCGTTAACCCACCCAGCAATAACCACCATTATAATAGCCCAAAGCCCCACCGTGCGCCACCAACCCTTGCCACCCAAAAAAAAAAAATTGATGCACCATGAGATGAAAATGGCCAGACTGGAAATGATCAAAAAATTGTTGTACCACCACCCAACAATAACTCAGATCTGCATTTTCTCAACTCGCTCTCTCTAGCTCTCCCTAAAATCAAGAAGTTGGAGGATGAATGCGTGAGGGAATTGAAGGTAGAGAAGGAAACAAAAAGATGGTATTTTGAGAAAAATTTAGCACGAGCAGACAAAGGAGGTAAGAATCTTTGAAGGTAGACAGAAAAGTTTGAGAAAAGGGAATTAAAGGCTGAGCAATTTCTGCAAATTGGTTTTCGTCTCTCTCTCTCTCTCATATGTTCTTCTTCTTCTTCTTTTTAAAAGTCATTTGTTCTTCTTAATTGGTGTGAGAATCTAATATTGTGCATCCACATGATAATTATGGTGGGAAGTCTACGTGTCACTTAACTATTGGCTGGCTGTTAATTGAGAGTGGTTGGACAAACCGGTGCTAAGTCCTATTGTAAATAAACTCCTATTGTAAACAAACTAAAGGGATGTTACGAGGCCAATCAAGTATGCCCAAGTTAATTGGGTGTATTACAATTGTCTTCTATTCTTTCTTTACTTTATTTATTTTTTGTGGGTGTGATTTAGATGGTTAGATGAGATGAGATGAGATAAGATGATTTTAGATAAAAGATGAAAATTGAATAAAATATTATTAGAATATTATTTTTTAATATTATTATTATTTTGAAATTTGAAAATTTTGAATTATTTATTATATTTTATGTGAAAATTTATAAAAATTATAATGATAAGATGTGATAAAATACTTTCACTATCCAAACGAGGCCTAATCTTTAAAGAATCAAGATGTCTAGCTTTCCATGCACTTTTGAAGGGCTTGTACATCGTGGGGTTCCAATGGGTCAGGGTAACCACAGGGTGGTTGAATTCCTTGCTCATGGGTTTCTTTTTTTAAAGCTTTTTTTTTATAGAAAAATTCTTCTTATCAATCGCTATTCACTATCTCACATCATACTCCATATAAAAAATATCTCTACACTTTATGAAAAACACTCATATACTCTATGAAAAAAAAACTATAAGTGTAAGGTGTGAAAGTGAATAGTAGCTGATGCATATAATCCCTCTTTTTTTGTGTTTCTAAATTTTTATAAAAAGAAAATTATTTTGATTCTCATTTTTCATTTTGTTCTAATTTTTTAAAATAAGAAAAAATATATATTCAAAATATGTGACAGGCTTACAGTGTGACACGTCTTCCATTAACTAGGATAAAGCACATGGGTTGTTGTCCAGATTTTCCTTATTATAATACCAAATCAACCATAAAAGAAATTAAACTATAAACTTTATTTATACTAATTAATATGAAACTTTATTAATACATTTCATGTGTCAATAATAAAACCGTAAATGGAATTGGAAAATGATAGGGTTTCTACCTTCTTACTACTTATTTATTATTTTTTTTATATTTGATTTTTTTTATAGTTTTTTATTTTATTTGATAGTTAAGTAAGTGATAATTAGTAAATTTATATATTTTTTTAATTTTTTCTTAATGATTAAAGATGTTAAAAAAATACTTAAAATAAAAGTATCATAGAGAACCAACCGGAACTTCTCAAATTCAATACAAACCGCCGTTATAAGAGGCTACTCGACTCGACCGTTGCTACTTCCCAAGCCCTTCTATTCCTGCAACGGTCTTATTTTGCACTCTTTCGTTACTCAAACATCTTAGCTTTCTTCTTTCTTTCTTTCTTTCTTTCTTCTTCTTCCCCGTCTTTTGCGTTGCGATTGCTCAGCCGTATCTCGCACTTCAACAGTCTTATTTTACTCTGCTACTGGAATTTTCTTCTTCTTCTTAGTTTATTATTACTGTTATGTGACTTGGTATGGGCACGAATAAAGGCTCCGAAATCTCCTCCTATAGACGAAAATGGGACAAGATTTTCCACGGTCTCGTGCATATGTTGCAGAGCCAACAGGCACAGCTCGAGACCCTCGCTATTGAGAGGAAACTTCTAGAAGACCGTATCAGAGTGCAACACGAGCGATGGATCTCGGACGTTCACCTCTACGAAGACCGGATTTCTCAGGCATGTACGAATTTTTTAAAATATGTTGAAAATTTTCAGTTGGAGTTTGAAAATTTAGGGTTTCTAGATTACCGGGGTCTAGGGCTGTTTCTAATTTCTCAGCCTTGTTATTTTAATTTCTTACGCAGATGAAGGGGGATTTGCTAGTGCAAGAAATGACACACTCGCTCGAGGAGGCTAAGTCAGATTTTGTCGCGAGTGTGAAACGGAGAGAGGCTTTTCTCGAAAACTTGAAATTAGGTTCGTGTTTCTACTTAATGTAACGGTGGTCCAGATTTCCTTAACAAAGGCCCAGGCTTCGATTGAATTACGACGAGTTGACGTAAAAGAAAAGATATTAAGGGATTGAAGAGAATTTAAGAACTACGAGTTGTATTATCTCTTCCTGTGATTTCTCAGAAATTTAGTGGAGCATTGATTTCCCTCACATACTAATTTACGGTTTGAAAAAGTAAATAAGAAACATATTTTCTTACAAGAAAGCATGAAAAATAGGTCCCAATTGTGGTTCTAAGGCCTTTTTCATTTTTGCATTTGTGCTGCAAGATTGACTGAGAACTTTTTGCCTTTCTTTGCCCGCTCAAATTGCCATGGATGTTAGTTGAAACACAGTCACCCAAAGTGGTATCTGATCCTAAGTAATGATGGACACAAGGCCTGTAGTAATTCATTTAATTTTGATAAGGGTTCTATGTAAATATGCTTCAAATATGAGTCACACTGTCGTCTTCACCATGTTTTCATGTTTTAGTTTATAGATTCTGATGCTTTTGTTTCATTTTGTTATAATGATTGGAAATCATATATTTTTATGAGTGTCTTCCTTTACATTTCAGTTGTAGGTAGTGAATGTTGATAAAAATTGCCTGATTTGGAGAGAATACTGTTGGTGGTTTTGGGATTCATATTTACCATTGCTTCAGTTTCTACAAGGTGATTTTATTTTCCGTTATTGCAGAACATGCAGAGAGTGAGTTGGCAGATTTCAAAGCATGGCTTGACCACCTTTCTCATAAATCCTCTGACCCAAAAGTATGTTCCATTACAGTTTCATTGATATAGGTTTTAGTTTGTCTGTTATATGTTGTCAAGAGCTTCCAATTTCTCTAAGAAAATTCGATGATATGCAGGCAGAAGAGCAGTGTTCTAAGATACTGGAAGGTGAAGTCAGGAGGTTAAAGCATGAATATCAGAAGCTTGCCTCAGAAAAGAGTTCCGAGGTATCTGCGCTGTTGGCAGAGAAGAACCTTATGTGGAATCAGTATAAGATTTTGGAGAATGATTACAGCAATAAATTAAGGAGTAATCATTCTGAAGTTACAGAAGCAAATGAAACAATAACAAAGCTGCTTGGCAATATGGAGCAACTGCAGTCACTGAATGATAAAAAGGATGAAATGATAGCAAGACTTAGAAATAAAGTGACTAAGACGGAGGTTGATACAACTAAATTAAATGAAGAAACTTTCAGACTCTCCCAAGAGTTGGATTTGCTAAAGTCATCTAGAGTTGTGGCTGCAGTTACACCTATTTTAAATCGTTGTTCAGCAGGAGCTAAACCTTGTTTGGGAGCCAAGAATAGTGGCAGAAGTAACACAAATGTCAAAAAAGAATCATCTGCTGCTCAAGTCCCTGATTCTGTGAAGGAAAATGAAAAGGTACTTGTGAAGTGAATTAGTTTTCTTTGCCACAACATGGCTGAAATTACCATATCCCTTCACTTATTCTAGATGGTAGTTGGCCCAGTGAAAGTTCCCAGGATATTTTCATCTGTTTTTGAGGGCCTTGGCAAAATGTTCAAGTTAAATTGCTCTTACAGCAATAACAGGTTTTTGTGCATGATAGGAAATCTTACTTTGAAAAAAATTAATTTGAAGCAATTTGCCTAAGGATATAATATCTTAGATTACAATTTCAATGAATGATGCAAGTTAGTATTACTGGCTACATGACAAACGTGGTGAGATTTTTGCCATCCACAATGTTGTTCGTGAAGGTTACAGAAAAAAGGAAGTTGTACTACTGTTGACTGTGTTGTGAACTAAAGAGGTCAAGTACTTTGTTTTGGACATCTTAATCTTTTCAGTGTCAAGCCATTCTTCCGTATGAATTAATTTGTACTGTTCATGCCCAAGAATAGGCATCAAGCTTTATAAGAGCATTGACAATGGTCTAGCCATTGTCAAGTCCAAAATTTGACTACAAGTTGAGGTTTTGGCTAAAGCCAAAACCATTGGAGAGGTTAATCTATGTTGGATTATCCATCTAAAAGTCAAAATAATAATATAATATTAGATATTTTAATAATAATTTTGTTAATTTTTATATTTTGCAAATGCACTCTATATATTAATTAATAATTTAATTTTTACTTAAAATTATTGTTTTCCAACTATTTTTTTCCTTAACATAATTATCCAATAGTAGCCATTGAGAATATCTTTAGAGTAAAATATTATTTTGAAGATGAATAGTGGCAGCACTGGCAGGCCAAATTTGGAGAAATTAATGAATTTACTGTAGCTCAAAAGTAAGTTTTGGAGTTTTGACCACTCCAATTCAGAACACTTTTGAGCTACTTAGCCAAAACTTGGCAGTACTCTTATAGGCTCCTTTTGAGTCTCAAACTGTTAGTGCTTATGCGAATGGGCTGTGACATTGTCTGGCCATCCTTTTTATTCTCTAATTCGTGCCGAAACCTTTTTATTGGTTTGATTGTTTTTAATTTAATGTTTATAATCAAAATTGAACTTCTATTGGAAAAACCTTTTTCCCTTACATTGTACAGCAAGAAAGGCTAACTTGTCAAAGCTTTTTTCTTCTTTGTTGATCAGGGAATCAAAGGTTCAAAGAGAAAAGGAGCTGGTGTTATCTCCATTTCAGATACCCCAAAATTGTTCTCATCCAACTTCAAGGTTCCGAAGCTGAAGACAATAAGATGATGGATGACTCTTGAACAGCATTCTTCCTGCCCTGCTCGTCATTTGGAGGGGGTGGGATAGCAGTTTAATTGTCATTTGTTATTTGTTTGTTGAACTTTTACTTGTGGCTAATGTTGTAATAGCCTATTACTTCCTGTCACTATTATTTAGTGGTAGTCTGAGGCAAGTTTGTCTGCTCATTGCTTTTAATGAGTATAACATATATTAATTTTTCTTGTATGTAACATATATTAATTAATGTTTATATTCATATTGAGGTAGTGCACAGGAACCGGCCCTCCTGGGTTGATCTATTTTCGCTCATTCTCTACTTCTCAATCTTGTTCTACTGGTTTGTCTGCTAGACTCAAGATATTGGTAAATAGTTTTGATACTCATCATCCCACACATTACACATTACACTTTTTTTTTTTTTATTCTTTCTAAACTATTGAATTCTTCTACTCATCATCCATACACTACATATATTATACATTTGGTTAGGAAAAAAACATAAAAATAAAAAAATAAAAGATCATGTGTGGGGGTGTGATGTGGGGATGATAAGTAAAATTTTTCATTGGTAAAATACCTGTGAAGGGGGATAAAATATTTCAAGCCTAAATAACAAAACTTAGCCCATCAAAGGGCCTCACTAGAAGACAAGGAGAGAGGAAGAAGAGCGAAGGATGGGACAAAGGCTGAGAAAGGAAATGGTGTCCGGAGGAAAAGTAGAGATGTGACATAAAAGAGAGAAGATGATATATAAAATAAAACTAGGGGGGACTTCTTCTTCAGCTTCTTCAACCTTACGACAAGGATTTTAACGATGAGATCTCTCCAAAAGATAGAGTTCTGATCTTTATTATATAGCGATGATGAGAAATCTTGTGAGATCGTAAAATACTCATATTATAGTAGACTCACCTTCCCAAACGACCCGTCGATGTAGGTCCAATGCCTAACCACGTAAAATTGTGTCTCTCTCTATTTATCTTTCTTGTATTTATTTTTCGTTCACTACCATGAAAACAAGTACGGACATTGCATAGTCGTATTGGACCACTGTTGAAAGCTCCATACAGCACCGATCGACGTCCGAATAGGCTGAAAATGACTTTTTATTTCCTTCTGACCTGTTGCATTATTTTTAAGCGTTAACAGTATGCATGGCCCAAAGTATCAAAAGATACATTATCTCATTGGTTGTAAGTTCAAAATCTGGTCTCAAGTCTAATGTATTTTACGAGTGCTGACTTTCAAACAGTGACAATGGCTCATTTTTTATAATTTTCTTTTTTTTGTCCCGATATTTCTTGGGATAATTGTCTAAGGAAATACCGCGAGCATGGATCTGCGTTGACCATGCAAGCGTGGCAGTGTGCACGTGGTAACATTTATCTGCACTGAATTCCAAAGAAATGGAATTATCTATACTTTGAACTTTCCATATGTATTTTAGCCTTGTTTCTTTGTTTTTTTCACTTTTCTACGAAGGACTTGCCGAAAATTTTCATGTTGCCCAACTCCACCATCTGGCACGTGGACTACATGCCCTACTGTCACTTCATAGGCTCTATCATCTCTTTGTTATGAGCTTCACGGTCCTCTCAATGTACCTTTTGTCAAAGAGATTACCATTACATGCTCTCTCATCATCAATGAAAGTGAAAATTGATATATACTCTAACTCAATTGTTATGAGATTTAAATTGATGAAACAACTTTAAATAGGGCAACTTTCTGAATTGAGAATCGAGAAATATGAGATCAAAACGGTTAAAACTCCATTTTTTTCATACACTTGAGTGCTTTATTTTGAAATCTTAAATGAGGTATAATAAAAGAGTTCCGCTTCTGACCAGTTGAGCTGATGTTGGGCATTTAACAGCCCTCAATCAAAATATAACACGTAAGAAGTTTTATATTATAGACACTAAAATTGGTATCATCTTATTACATCAAGAAAAGTTAATTTGTATCAATGTGAGAAGTTGCCAAAAGCCCTATGGCTCATAACTCCTAGCCACTAAAATGGAGGTATGGAGTTCGAAACCCCCATCTCTCAAATAAAATAATAATAATAATCAATGTGAGAAGTCAGAACATAGAACTTCATCTTTTTCTTCAAACTAGTTTGCCTCCGCACCAAATCCAGACCACCACAGTACCAAACTAGGTTCGTTGCCTCCACAATCGAAAAACGCAGTCACACCACCGAGCTCCGTCGCACCCACGAAGCTCTTTCTCCCCCACGATGCTTCGTCGCCCACCAAACCAAAACCCATTTGAGAAAAAAATACTTGACAGTGCAGAGCATTCTAGCACAAAAGCTGCCTAAGCACAGCAAAACCCACGAAGCTCCGTCGCCCATGAGCATTCTTAGCTAACTCTCCTCCACCCATTCTTATCCTTCTACGAGTGAGAGAAATCCCAAGGAATAGGACCACTGCCATGAATCACAACACTTTCTATTTTCTGCCTTTTCAAGCTCTTTTTTTTTTTCTTTTCTTAATGAAAGCCTAATAAATAGACTGAAGCAAAGCACAGTAACAAAAAAAATTCGCTCTTTCAAGGAGAAGATTACACTGTAGAGAGCGTTCTAAACGTCCTTTATGACCTTGGTAAAGCTTCTTGGAAGTTGGGCCCTTGGGACTCATAGTGGGATACGGGTTCTTGTGGGGTAGGTAGCTTTCTCTTTTAGCTGGCTGCGTCTTTGCCCTATGGGGGATGAGGAGGAGGAGGACAAGCTTTGAGAGAATGCCATTGGGGTCGGTGGTTGTTCCATTTTGTGATAAAAACGAAGCCAAGGAAAAACAATTGAATGAGAGAGGGGTTGGGTTGCCATTTCACAGCAGAGACGATGGAGCCTTTTTCACAGCATTATTAACTGTAGGCAGGCACATTAGATGTGAAATAGAAGAGCCTACATGACAATCATTTATTGGAGGATTGTTATTAGAGACAAAGGAATATGACAACTGCCATGAATCACAGCACTTTCCATTTCTGCCTTTTCAAGCTCTCTTTTTGTTTTTTTTTTTCTTTTTTTAATGAAAGCCCAATAAACAGACTGAAACAAAGCACGGTAACAAAAAATATTTGCTCGTTCAAGGAGAAGATTACCCCTGTAGAGAGCGTTCTAAATGTCCTCTATGACCTTGGTAAAGGCTTCTTGGGAGTCGGGCCCTTGGGACTCATAGTGGGATACGGGTTCTTGTGGGGTAGGTAGCTTTCTCTTTTGGCTGGCTGCGTCTTTGCCTTATGGGGGGTGAGGAGGAGGAGGAGGAGGAGAAGCTTTGAGAGAATGCCATTGGGGTCGGTGGTTGATTTATTTTGTGATAAAAACGAATTCAAGGAAAAACAATTGAAGGAGAGAGGGTTTGATTGTCATTTCACAACAGATAAAATGGAGCCTTTTTCACAGCATTATCAACTGTAGGCAGGCACATTAGATGTGAAATAGAAGAGCCTACATGACAAACATTTATTGGAGGACTGTTATTAGAGAGACAGCAGACCAACCGGTAGAAAGTAATTGATTTTATTCTTAACATAAAAATATAAATGCCGCTTGAGACTCATAAACAAAATGAAAAAAATCTTTTAAACTTTTTTCTGAATTTGAGGACGCTAAGTGAAAAGAGACGATCATATAACATTTATTACTCATTTAATATTATCTAAAATATTTAAACAATAAAAATATGAAAATAAATAATATTTAAAGTTTTAGAATGTGTTACCATAAAATAAATTTCTAAAGTGTGCAAAATTCGCACATTATTTTTGAAAAAAAGTGATTAAATTTGAAACTACATGAAAAAATTATTTTATTAATATTAGACTCTACTTTTTTTAAAAAATTAATACACAAAACTTAACACTTTAAGGTTGTATTTAATATCATTATAACAATATTGATTATAATGCATATTCAGTATATTTATCTCTTTTTTTTTTTTTGAGAAAAGTTGCCTTCATTGATAACAAGATGTATTACAAGATGTGATGAAACAATGGAGTTTCCTCCATGTTAACAATATAATTAGATACATATAAAGCAACCTTAGCTAGATTATGGGCAACATAATTGCCTTCCCTATGCACATGTTTAACTCTACATGCTTGCATCTTTGCCATTGTATCTTGAACATTGCCAATGATCATCCCAAAGTAACTCCGATTATGCTTCTTGAGGTTAAGTTCAGTGACTACCTTTATGGAGTCTCTTTCAATAATGATACTCCTCATGCCTAAATCAACTCCAAACTTTGCTGCAATTCCTGCTGCTAAAGCCTCAGCAAGGTTCGAATCAGGTAAAGAACTAAGATTTTTCCTCAAGGTTGCCAAAAAATTACCCATATCATCTCTGAAAACTACCCCAATTCTTATTTTACACATTTTTATCAACCGCCACATCTCAATTAATCTTACAAAAACCTTGAGGAGGACAAACCCATGGATCAGACCTTCTGGTAGTTACAAAACCAATCTGCTCAATACTAGGATTAATTGTACCAAGATCCAACTTCGTTTGATTGACTTTGTGAAGCACTATTTATGGATCTAACAAAATATTCTTAAAGACTAACTGATTTCTTCTCCACCATAGGATCCAGAGAGATAAAGACAATTCCATCATTTCTTGTTTATCAAGTTTGTTGAACATATCTTCTATTAAATCTTTAAAACTACTATAAGACCACTTACTTTTCTAAATTGTCCTGGAAAGTTGGCTCAAGACATCATTTGCCGAGGCACACTCCCACAAAATATTTTCAACTGTTTCAGGCTCACTAAGACACATAGGACACGTGGGATTATCCAAGACTTTTCTCTTGAACAGATTGTTTTTTGTAGGCAATATATTTTGACAAGCTCTCCAAAGAAAGTTCTTAGCTGCTGGAGGTAAGTTCATCTTCCATAATTTTATCCACTGTTGGTCCCTCTGATTATTGGTGAAAGAACTTTGACCTTTTAACTTATCTTGTAATTCCCCTTGTAAATGATAAGCATTTTTCACTGTAAAGCAGCCATTTCCATTGTTTCTCCATATCAATTTATCTAGTTGATTGTTTTGGCTGATTGGTAACTGCCTGATTAGCTCGGCTTCTCTGCTGCAAAAAATCCCATTAATTAAAGGAAGATTCCATTCCTTTCCATCTGATTTCATTAGAGCTTCCACCTTAGCTTCTTCTCCCAATGTTTTGTTACCACTTTGAGGTATGAAAGTTGTAGGTTGTGGCAACCAAGGATCAAACCATATTCTCACTGACTTCCCATTTCCTATTTTTCAGTGCATTCTAGCTTTTAGAAGCTCTCTTGCAGATAGAATACTTTTCCATATATAAGATGAGTTACTTCCCACTTTTACATTAAAAAAATCAAACTTGGAAAAATATTTAAGCTTCAACAAAGTAGAAGATAAGGAATTAGGATATTGCAAAATTCTCCATCCTTACTTAACTAGCATAGCAAGATTTATCTCTTTTTTATTCATACTATTATATTTGGGCAACAATTTAGGTTACCTTATCCCAAAGTTAAAAAGAACTTGAGGTGAGCACGTGCAAAGCACGCCCGAGTTTCTTCACTAGTTGAAACTCGTATAGTATATCGGACACAGACCATGAACCCTACAATGACCTCAATCACCCATCTAAAGGACACGTGTCCTCAGCCACGACCTGGGTTTCTTTCTCTTCCCTTTATATGAAGACCCGTCCCCAAGCAACTTGTTCTTCCTCTGTCTTCCCAACCCAATCCTTTGCCCTCTTTCCTTGTCGCTTTCTCCTATTTCTATGCAACTTTTCTCTGTTTAAGGAGATTTGACTTCCAAAGAAAAGATTAGAGTCGAGGAGAGAAACTCCAGACGATAAACAATGATGCAACGGAGCGAGGACGCTCCGTTGGACGAGTTCACTGCTGATGAGATTGAGGCCGCCGACATCCTGCTCCATCTCCCTCAACTATTCTTTGAATCCGAGAGTTGCCTCAGATTTCCTTCATGGGGCGCCAGAAGGAAGAGATCTCTGGGGGTTCCGATTCAGTCTTTCCTTCGTTTTGGTTTCGTGTTGTCGCCCGACTCGCCCCCATCTGAGTTTCGTCGCGAGACTGAGGTTGGTGCTGTGGTTCCTAAATGTCAGAAGAAAGGTCAACCGGCAGTCAAGGCCGAGGCTTCAAGCCCTGCGACCCCTCTTGCGTTCATGCCCAGCAGCGAGTCTGAAGAGAAGCCCGAGCAGTCCTTGAAAAGAAAAGTACTGCCTCCTAAGCGGGTATATCTCTATTGCTTTTGCAGTCTTTTGTACTTTTCTTCTTGGCAATATATGTGCCTCTTCCTAATTTTCTCGTCCTTCTCAAATTTTCTCGACGAAGTTCAATTTTCTTGAAGTTTTGAATTCGGGGTTCGGAGTTTTTACCATCCGTCTTGTATTCCATCTTCAAAGGGTGTCTCTCTCTCTCTCTCTCGCTTTTACAATTTTCTTGGAGTTTTGACTCCTGGGTTTTGTCTTTATTTATTGTTTTCTTTCAATGTTTGCCTGTTTGGTTTGGGATCAGACTCTGATGTTTTTTTTTTTTTTTACTTTTTTCGGATGTTGTAGAAAAGAGAGGATTGGCTGGAGATCATAGATGAGTTAACTCATTACAGGGATTCGCTAAACGAGGTGAGTACTTTTGTATTTTTGGTTCCTTGTTGCCTTAAATTTGTTTTCCCCTCAAAGTACGTGTGATACTTTTATCTTTTTGATTTTCCTATCGATTCTCGTTTCAAGAAAATCCGCAGCTATAATTTCTCTCTAATACTTCTTGTGGAATCCAAACAGGAGAGAGAATATCTGAGGCTGCATTGCACCCACTTGAGAGCTTCCAATTTGGAGATGAAGGCAAAGGTACTAGTTTTACCAGATTTTTTTTTTTTTTTTTTTCTGGGTTTGGTCCCTCTTTATACATAAATTAATACACGCTTCTCTACAGTTAAGTCTCGGACCCTTTTCGAAGACCGTCGATTCTCTCGGTACTGAAAATCAAGACAAGGATCGGACAGTGAGAATGCACTCCACGTTGTCATGTAGCCGTGGACTTGGCTTGGTTAATAAGAATGTTGATCCATCTCCTCTTCCCGATCTCAACCTCTCTGCAGAGGAGACGTTTGCGATTGACTCATCCAGACCGTTTGATCTTAACCCGATAAACGTGAACTTCAGTAGGGTTGTGGCAGCTCAAGCCAGACAGAGAAGGATGCAGATCTACAGGGCCAAGAAACTCCATTGCCGCTAATAAAAGTAAACTACACGAATAGATGATAGATTTTTGTCTTTTTTGGTATGAGAATTGGGATGTAATGTTTTAGTTAAAAAGAAAAGTTCTTATCATCCGTCACTGTTATTATACCACATCTCACACTATTTGAAAAATATCTTCATATCTTATAAAAAAAAATTATAATTGTAGAATGTAAAAATGAATAGTAATTTATGTATAAAATTCTTCGTGGTATTTAGATGTAAATTGGAAGAGTTGCAGGGAAAATATGTTGTTAATTTCTTGTTTGAAATCTGGGGTGGGGGTTCAAGCCAAAGAAAAACACAATTTGCCCATATTTTTGTTGAATTTTATAATAATATTAAATGTTAAATAGATATTATTTGTATTTTTGTTTTTTATTTATTTGAGATTCTCAAATTCTTATATATGTAAATTTAGTTAATTTTATTTTTAAAATATTTTAAAATTATAATAATATCTATCTCAAAATGATATTTTTTTATTTAATAAAATGTTTGAACATACAATTCGTATTTGAAGATTACAAATACAATTTTTCATATATTAAACGATAGTTTTATTTTATCCATGATTTTTTAATTCAAATTTTTAATTTTTTTATTAAAAAAGATACTCTTTCTACTAGTAGCTTCCGTTTGGGACTATTGTTGTTGGAGAAATGCTACACAATCTCAGTTTTTTACATATCATATTTTTTTAGAATTTTAAAATTTTTAATATTTTTAAAATTTTTTTTTGAATTTTTTTTTAAATTAATTTAATTTTTCTATTCATTATTCATATATTAAATATTTGATAAAAAAAATTAAAAAATATTGTATATGAAAATTGTGTGAATAGTAAGAAATTATATAAATTTTTTGTTGTTGCAAAGCTACTCATTTTTTATTAATTTTAATAATTGACACGTGAATACGCATCATTATCTCAAGTCAAATTGTAATATATAATAAAAAACATTTATCCTTGTAGTTTTGGTACCCGAACTAATACGTGTGGTAATTACTAATGATACCCAATTGGCCAATAAAAACGTTTCGTTTTCTCGTTAAAGTACAGCATCTGTCCTTTTCATTTGTTTGATAACTGAATTAGGCCAATGTGGTAATAGAAGCAGCAGGACGTGTGTATGTGTTTCTCTTTTTCCTTGGATTGAGAACAGAACAACATAGGTATTGTTGGGCTGACAAATAAGAGGTAATTAATTGCTGCATGGTCAATTATCCAACTTGAGGTTGACTTTTTTAGTTTCCGACAATAAAATAAGATGTGAAAAAAATTTAAATAAAATATTATTTTTTAATATTATTTTATTTTAAAATTTTTTAAAAAAATTAAATTATTTATTATATTTTATTTAAAAATTTAAAAAAATTATAATGATTACAATTAAGATGGTTTCACAATTTAAACTGTTTTTTTTAGTAACTTAAAAGATTTAAAAAAGAGTATAAATTAAATTATGATTTATCTTATATTCTATATCTATGAATTATTCATCTATTTTCTTAACGAATTTGGGATTATTCACAAATTATTTAATATTGATAAAAAGAGTTATTAAGATTGACATATTGTATCACACAACTTTATCAAACTAAATTTAGAATTTTATAAACATCTTTGTATAATTTATATATTCACATATAGATTATTATATTCATAGAGTCTCGAACAACATGCATCATATTAAAATCATGAATTTTTTTTTATAATACTTAACACATTTACATTATGGAGTTAAAACAATAATTATATTGTTTATGCGTTTCCAAGACGCGGAAGTAAATAATTGGTCGTATGACTCGTGTATGATGGTGCTAATTGTGTAGTGTACGTCCATGATCTAATAAATAGGTTTTGTTTGGTTTCACAAATCTTTAAAATCTAGAAAGAAAAAATTATATTCTAACACTCTTTTAACTTTCTAATTTTTATATTTAACTTTTTACCTCTTATTTTTTAAAATTCAATAAAAATCTTAACTCAAATCATTTCACTACTATTAACAAATTATCTCACTATTATTCATATTTTTCTCATATAATCTCATCTCATTTGTGTAATAAAACGAGACCTAAGGTTTAGTTTAGATAGTGAGATGAGATGAGATAATCTATAAATAGTAGTGAAATGGTTTGAGAAAGTTAAAATATTATTATAACATAATTTTTTAATATTATTTTTGTTTTGGTATTTGAAAAAGTTTGAATTATTTTTTGTGTTTTGTTTAGAAGTTTGAAAAAATTATAATAATTAGGTAATTATTATATGAAAAAGTTAAAAAATAAAAATTATAAAGCGTTTTTATTTATAGTGTTTGAATATTAAGATGAGTTTTAAAGATTTTACTATCCAAATCAGGCCTAAATAAAGTGCAGAAGTAAATAAATAAACAGATATTTAACATGGTTCGATAGTGTGGCCAATGTCCACAAGGTTTGGGGGAGAAGTTCCACGATGAAATGTGTAAGATACAAACTTTTCAGATGAGAGAATGATATTTGTTACAAGGAAAATGTGTAAGAATATTTGTTACAATGATATTTAATTTAATAAATGTTTCAGATCTTAGGATTATCAACAAGACTGTTAGTTAGATGTGTAACAAGTTCGGCCATGAACACATACATTAGTTGGTTCATGGGTTTTGTTTTAGGCATTTTCTTGTAGTTTTCCCAGCACGAGTATCTTCCGCCACCATGTTTGACTGCCAACAATGTGAATGGGCCATTACATATTCACCAGCAAATTTTGCAGACCCATTAAAGGGTGTAAATGGACTGGGCTTAATGTTTTATTGAGTGTTCAGAAACCCACCCAAAGTACCAATCTATTTAGAAGGAGTTCGAGATGCCAGATGCTGTGCTCATGTTTATTGTCTGTTGAGTAATTAACTAGCCACGGACCAAGTTCAATGCCTGGAACAAGAGTCCAAATCGCACAAGCTTTCCAAGGGACATCAACCGCCTGGCATTTGTAGTTGTGTTGTTTGTCACTTCTTAGAGCTCTCCTTAGATCAGCTAAAAATTAAATTTATTAAATATTTAATTATTAAATAACAAAATATATTCAAAATAGATTAGCTAATTTTTAAATATTAAGAATTTAGCTATAATAATTTTTAAAAATTTTTCTAAATTTAAAAGTTACTGTACATACATCAAATACATATTTTATTAATTATTTCTCCATCTCTTTCTTTCGATCACATATTCTATCACAATTGATATATTAATTTGAGTTAGTGATACATTAATTTAATAAGAATATGATTATTAATTAATATATAATAGGTAGAATAATAAAATATGATAAAATAAAATAAATTAATAATTAAAAAAATTAAATATTTTTGAAATGATTAGTTATTCATTACTATATAGTGTATAATGAATAAATGTATAATCTAATGTGGAGATTTGATGTGAATAATTAAAATCAAATTCGTCTTATATTATTTTATTGTTATATAATGAAAAAATAGATATTCTAATATAGAGATTTATGTGAATGAAATAATCAAAAATCAAATTTCTCTTATATTAATAAAAAAATATCATTTAATTTTGATTAATCCAACGAGAGTGTTCTAAGTTATATCCGCGGAGTCTTTCTCTATTTCTTTCAAATAGAATAACTCTGATTAAATAGTTAGGATTTTAATTAGTATTACGTCAAGTCTAAAGTTATGTATGATTTCGGATCCACAGTTTATATCAAATAGAAAAAATTTATTTATAAGTCTTATTTTCTACGCAACCTGCACACTCTATTTATTATGCTAAAAAATTATTGGTGTTTTGTTCAGAAAATATATTTGTGGCAAACTCTATCTATATCGAATAGAGAAAATATATTTATAAAAACATGATTTTTTTGCACACTCGGCATAACTGCGTTCATGTGGAAAAGCTTCCACATCAGTTGTGCCAAAAAATTATTAGTATTTTAGCTTTTTAAAGTTATAATGGATCCAATTGTAAGCAGTGTATTTACGCATCAGCAAAAATTTAAGGGAGTGGTCTAATGTTCAATATCTCATGAGTTTAATCAGGTCCTAGTAGAGAAATTTTTTAGAGTACGATACACGGGATTAAAATTTATTTTGCAGAAATAGGTTCAAAGCGTCCTAAAAAAAACCTAAGGAAAAGTTTTTTTTTTATTATAATTTTTATTTGACTAATATTTTTTTAGTATAACTCGGATGAAAATAAAAACTCATATATTTATTATCCGAAGTTCGAGGGAATCTGATTCACCCAAACTCAACTCGAATTCTTGGGTTGCAAATAGAACAAACAACAATATCATCATTCATAGGATACAAAATATCAAACACTCGGAAATGGAATAAGCCAAGAGAACAAACTGAAGAAACACTGATGGCCACATGGTAATAGAGGCATTAGAATGTAACAGAGGAGAGCTGGTAACCTCATTCAGCATACGATGCAGTCTCCAGAATTATTTCCGTTTTTAACCCTCATAAGCTTCTTCTTCCCCTTCCTCGTACTCACCCTCATCGTCGGCCGTTGCGTCCTGGTACTGCTGGTACTCGGCCACCAAATCATTCATGTTGCTCTCCGCCTCCGTGAACTCCATCTCATCCATACCTTCCCCAGTATACCAATGCAAGAAGGCCTTGCGGCGGAACATGGCCGTGAACTGCTCGCTCACCCTCCTGAACATCTCCTGGATTGATGTGGAGTTTCCAATAAAAGTGGATGCCATCTTCAGACCCGTCGGTGGAATGTCACACACACTTGACTTTACGTTGTTGGGAATCCACTCCACAAAGTATGATGAATTCTTGTTCTGCACATTTATCATCTGTTCATCCACCTCTTTGGTGCTCATCTTTCCCCTGAACATTGCCGAGGCTGTCAGGTAGCGGCCATGCCGGGGGTCAGCGGCACACATCATGTTCTTGGAATCCCACATTTGCTGAGTCAGCTCTGGGACAGTGAGGGAGATGTACTGCTGGGACCCACGAGAGGTGAGTGGTGCAAACCCCACCATGAAGAAATGAAGACGTGGGAAGGGGATTAGATTAACGGCCAGCTTCCGGAGGTCAGAGTTCAGCTGGCCAGGGAACCTCAGGCAACATGTTACCCCACTCATAGTTGCAGAGATCAAATGGTTAAGGTCACCAACTGCAAAAGGAAAGGCAAAAAAATGGCAGCTTTGAGTATTGTTGTGGGGCATCAAGTTGACACCGAATACAAAAAATAATTTGATACTCACAGCTTGGAGTGCTGAGTTTTAGGGTCCTGAAGCAAATGTCATAAAGTGCTTCGTTGTCAAGAACCATGCATTCATCAGCATTCTCCACCAACTGGTGAACTGAGAGGGTGGCATTGTATGGCTCCACAACCGTGTCAGAGACCTTTGGAGAAGGGAAAACAGAGAACGTGAGCATCATCCTGTCTGGGTATTCCTCTCTAATCTTCGAGATCAGGAGGGTTCCCATGCCAGACCCGGTGCCTCCTCCAAGCGAGTGACATACCTGAAACCCTGGCCAAAACAAGATTCACGGTTAAGTTTAACCAGAAATTTTAAGTATGAAAATTCCAAATATCATCGCCACTACCAACCAGTGAAGTTTGAAGAATTATGAATACAATAAAAACATGTAATGGATCCAAAATTACACGTCAAATTTCTTAGATTTTTTTAGCAGAATCAATTCGTTTACACCAGAAATTAGTAGAACTGGAATAATTGAAAGGATTCCCAAATAAACCATATAAAAAATGATTCCGTTACATGTTACAAGAAGTATTATTAGATTGTTGCCATTAGCACAAAATAGACCCAAAAAACATAATGAATATTGTCGTTTCATAATAAAATGTTCACTACACATATGGCATCTTGTAAAATAAATCATTAAAGGACGGGTATCATTTACCGACAAGAGTCGCAATAAAAAATAAGCATAGAGATTATGTTTTAGCAGGCCAGCATTATCACAAGTTATTAGTTACTGCTGTCCACTGTAGCAATTCGCACACAGTAGTTACCTTTTTCTTCTCACAATCCTTCTTCCGTGTCTGATTCAGATGTAGATCCAAGTGGTGGGGACAAGGTTAAATCAAATGCCTTAATTTATCAATAAAGGTCGGAATCATAGTAAATAAAGTCGATACAATAATTTGCTTCATATTGCTTTTAGTCACTACGGGCACCACAAAGTTCTAAATCTCTGATTCCTCATCATTGTTGACAAGGGCCCACGGGGAAGTTAAATGAATGGGTGCCATAAGATTTACTGCTCCTGTAAGTTTGCTTAGGAAGCAATGGTCGGCAACATGTAAACCTTAAGTTAAGCCATCACAATCATGATAAGACCAATACATCGATTTTCTTATTTTATTATACATAATACAAAAAGTGGTGTCTGCACGCCGGACAGAAGGGGCCGGCGAACAACTAAGCCTAATCAACGTATATTATGTTATTTAGCACATAAACAGTTAGCTACAATTATGAGATAGAATAAAGAATTCGGACCTGCTCTTGATATTAGATCCTCTGTGAGGCAGATATTTTTATCTCTAGATTTTCGGCAAGTTTTTAATAAATAAAAAAATGAAACAAAAAAGAGAAACTATAGATTTATAACTACATTTGATATTTTGAACACAAAAATCAGAGAAGGGGCCAAATGCATTATCAGACAGCATAAAGTTTACAAGACAAAAGAGACAGGAAGGACAAAGCAATATCACTATTGGGATCAGCCTAATCTTGTTGAGTTTCGTTCCTAGTGCTATCATATTCAGTGATCCGCTTTCCGCTATCCATTTTTTACACAACTATGAGAATGAAATACTGCAATCACAACGTTTCTTCTTCAGTATTTGGAGATCCCCGGAGAAATCAAAATATTGTCAAATGCAAGAACACGGTCCACATGCGTTTCCAATGAACGAAAGAATGTAGATAAATTTGGAATAAAATTCAAATCATTCACACATAGAGAAGCATAATAAAACAGATAGAAGTTCAGAGCCAGAATACCTTGCAGGCAATCGCAGTTCTCAGCCTCCTTGCGGACGACATCAAGGACGGCATCGATCAACTCCGCTCCCTCAGTATAATGACCTTTGGCCCAGTTGTTGCCCGCACCGGACTGGCCGAACACGAAGTTATCGGGGCGAAAGATCTGGCCGTAGGGGCCCGATCTGATGCTGTCCATGGTGCCCGGTTCAAGATCCATGAGCACCGCCCTGGGGACGTACCTCCCGCCAGAAGCCTCGTTGTAATAAACATTGATCCGCTCGAGTTGAAGGTCCGATGAAGAACCGTCGCCCTTGTACTGCCCCGTCGGATCGACCCCGTGCTCGTCGCAGATCACCTCCCAGAACTTGGAACCGATTTGGTTCCCACATTGGCCTCCTTGAATGTGCAGGATCTCCCTCATGGTGTATCGGAGTTTGGTGGTTAGGAGCGTGAATTGGCTTTGATGGACGTTTTGAGAGAGAGGGAGAGAGAGAGGAGATGTATAAATATATAGGAAGGGAGAGGCAGAGGGGGAGAGGAAGAATCGGTGGTTAGGATGGTAATAATTGAGGGCGGGATGGGATATTTTTTAAAGTATCTATGTATATATCCCGTGTGTGTGGACTGCGGAGTCTCAGCTAACCGTCTCGGCGCTCAGGGTTGGCACGTTAAACACTGCGCCCCACCGTTTCTTAAAAATTGCCTGCATTGATTTCGGTGCTTTGGCTTTTTCGTAATATATATTATATTTTATAAAAGAGTGGTGATACTCTATCGCCTAATTAGTATTTAATATTTTTTTTATTTTTTATTTATATTTTTTAAATATATTTAAATATTTTAAAAAAATAAAAATAGACGTCAATATATTTAAAATCATTTCTTTCATTATTAAGTAAAACAAAAAAAATTCACAAATTGGTCAAATGAAACGATCACTTTGAGGCGGTATTGTAGTTTTTTTTTTTTTATAAAATATTTTAGGCATAAAATGATTATACAAAAGTAATCTTATAAATTAATATAGCTTGATGTGGTTGGTCAAATTATAAAATTATTTTTATTATAAAATAAATCTAACGGATGAGATGAAATCACGTTAATTTATAAAAAAAAATTTACATAATTTTTTTGTAAATGTACCAATACTCTTTTATTTTCCTTTCCCTCTATTTATTAGAGTGAATTACCTATTAATATATATTATTTTATTTGTTTATGCACAAATTAGTACATTAACTAAACAAATCACATTTCTGTATTTTCTTTGTCCTTATTGTTGGAATTTTGTTAAGCCTTTGTGACTCAAGCGAATGCAAACAAAAAATTTGTTCAACGTTCGCTTAACATGTCACTCAAACAAATTTTAGATAAAGAGTTTGTTTGATACTCGCTCAACAATTAACTAAAATGAATATTAAATAAAGAGTTCATTCGTAACTCTCAAGTAAATATCTCAATAATTGTTTTGATTATGGTTTAGCCACACACCTATATATATATATATATATATATATACACTACAGTCTATACTGAAATATAAGAGAGTGAATAGTACTGTTGCATAGTATACTTGTATTTTTTTTCAAGTGAATAAAATTCTCTACAACTCCATATACGTAGGCACGTTATTGAACCACATAAATTTTGTATTGTGTGTTTGATTCTGTTTGTTTTTCTTTATTTTTCTGTTATTGTTCACAACACGTACATCATATAGATTCTACAATGTTTAAGTAAGAATTTGATGGATTTTGATGATTTGTGGACAACAACAACTGCCATAAAATTCATACATGCCTTTAAAAAAAAAAAAAAAAAACCCTTAAAATTCAAATAGAGTTTAAGTAGCAACGCCATTTGTTAAGGGAAGGCACCGTACTATTGTAATTCTGTAAACACAGATATGAAAGGGTTTTCAATAAAAAAGAAAAAATTGTGAATATAGCGAGTTTATTATTCTGAGTAAAAAAGTTTATAAAAACTTATTATTTTTTAAAAAATGACCTAAATTTAGAATTTCATTTCCATGGTATATTTTAAAAATGAACGCACGTGGATCTATTGCCGGTGATACTTTAAATGTTTTAATATTTGCATGTGGATCGATCCATTGTTGGGGGCAATGCCATGTCTCCCAAACGAAATCTATCTTCAATATTTTCGTTTTTAAATCTCGATAAAAAATAATAGAGAATCCCATGCCGAAGTGGTGCCAACTTCATAAGCTATTTGTAGCGTTAAGCACGTAAATCGCCCCCACAGATCGGAAAGGTCATCTCTGTTTGAGATGGCGGCACGAGCCCTGATGTATTGTTTGAAGCCTGCGAGAGCGATTTGGAGTGACGATAAGGTATTCATACGTATAACCATAACAACAAATAGAAAATACATTTTTTGTTATGAAATATAAATATAAATAAATAAAGAATGAGATATATAGATTTATATGATTTATCACAGGACATACGTCTACGGATTATTTAAAGACAAGTTTACTATAATATAAATATTTTATATTAATCTTTCATATCTCACTGTATAAATGAACTCAAAATCCATAGTACTTGCCCCAATCTCCATTCTTCAACAGATTTGATCACTTTTATTGAATCATGTCAGACTTTCAATGGTAGATGAGGTATCTTATTTATGTCACTTCATATCTTTTATCCCGTTTGACTTCACTGCATGCCTGTCCATTTTTTCTTCTTTTTTTTTTTTTTCTTCTTATTTCATTTCTTTCTTGCGTGTCTAATTTCCCATGTCCCTTCATTGGCTCTTCCTTTCTTTATTTTCCTTTATTTTTTTTGTCCTTTCCTCCCTCTTGTATTCTAATGGTGGACTTCTAATGGATTGGGCCCTGCATCTTGGGCCTGTATATTTACCCCCTCACGAATAGTTTGGGAAAATATTGCAATAATTAGTTTTTCAGGCCTTCTTTTGATTTGTAAAAAATGCTGTTATAATTTTTAGGATTTTGTGTTAAAACACTACGTGAAAGTACTGACATGGCATGTCATGTATCTAAGATAATATATATATATATATATTAAAAAAATTAGACACATAATGTCCGATTATTATTTTTTCCATATTTTTTTTTATGAGAACTGCTCGAATAAAAAATAATAAAATTGAAGGCATCAATTCTTATATTTATGACACATAATGGATAACTATTAGTGTTATGTTATATGGTACACTCTCATCTCACCTATCCGATTTTGACGTGATATTATTTCACTCCTAATCAACAAATATTTTTGACGTGATAACTATTTGTTAAGAATTTAGACCTCTTAAATTCACCTCCTAAGATCTATCTTTTGGTGAAATATGAAGATAAATATAGAAATAATAACAACACAAGAATTTACGTGGAAACTCTCAAAATAGGAGAAAAAACCACCAGACCCAGAGAAGAAAATATACTATGTGAAAAATTATTACAATCACATAATTTTTCTCCTCACCCCAAATGACACCCACAAAGCTTCCCCACTAGCAAAATTTTAACTCTCACCTCTTTCCCTTTTACAAGAAAAGGCTAATAGAGGAATTTTACTAGAGTCACAAATTACTAAATAAGCTTATGATTTGATGTACTTTAACTAGAGGCTAAGCCCTTTTATTTATAGGCCATGGGCCTTGGTTCCTCCATCACTCCCCACCGATGTGGGACTCCAAAGGAGCTAACCCAACAATCTCCACCTTGCGACTTTGGTTGATCCCACAGCCACCCCACAGCCACGCTCCACCGCAATGAAGATCTTCATAACTTCTGCTACATGCTCCACCATAAAAGCATACCCACTTAGAATAAACCAATTCCAAGCATTTCAATTTCGGCACATGTCGAAAATAACCTTGCTAAAAAATTATGGTGCAACTTCCACGTTTGACTTTCCTGGAAGTTCATTAGCCATCGACATAAATTTCCACCACACCCTGCATTAATGCAAAACCAATGCTTGTGTGTAAACTTGTTGACTCGCTAACATTAACACATCATCTATCATGGCAACTTTGGAAATTAACGGCATGCCATGAGGATGTACATGTCATTTTAACAAACATCGTCTTCCATGGAGAGAGACACAGCGTTAGTTTCATTACCAATATCTCCATTTACTGACTTGGAGCCACTTGCCGAACCTGCTCCTGCTCTTGGACAATTTTTCTTGACGTGCCCAAATTGTCCACACCCCCAGCAGACTACTTTCATCTTCATGGAGTTCTTCTTCTTCCCATTACCAGTTACTACCAATGCTAAGTTCACAGGTGGACCATTTCTTCCACCACCTAGTCTTCTCTCTTCAGAAAAGAGTTTACTGATAACCTCTAAAAAAATTATTTTATCCTTCCCATGTATCAAAATAGGCTTCATATGCTCATAGGAAAATGGAAGAGACCAGATGAGCCTCAAGGTTTGATCCTCATCATCAATTTTAACTCCAATAGATTCTAACTCAGAGACAATGCCATTGAGAACACTTAAATGATCTGAAATAGTCGTACCTTCACTCATATGCAGTGTATGAACTGCTCCTTCAAGTACACCCGATTTGAGACGCTCTTTGTCTTATACAACTCTTCTAGCTTTTCTCAGAGTTCATTTGCCGTAGATATTCCATGTATATTTGCAAGAACATTCTTGGCCAAGCACAGACGTATCGCACTTGCTGCTCTCAAATCCAGATCTTCCCAATCTTCATCGCTCATTACAGATCTGCTCTTTGTTTTATCAGTCACGCTAGTATCATTGCTGACTTTAGGGGTTGGTCTGCCCTTCAACGCCTTGTGTAATCATTATTGAATCAAAACATCCTTGACTTGAACTTACCACAAGCCAAAATTGATTCTCCCATCAAATTTCTCCACCTCATATCTGATAGAATTTGAAGCCTTACTTCCTGACATTGCTTCGATGAATTTTACCGTAAAAATGAATGGTACTCACTAAGTAAGTTCCCAGGAATGATTATTCTTTCCTAGACAGAACTTCAAGGTTCCCAGGAAATATTGGAGGGTCACACTGGACCACTTAAATATCAATCTCCTAAACAGAATCTCCTTAGACTGTACGTATCCACACTACCACACCAAAACTCCACCCACCAAAAAGAACCTAGTGGCTCTGATACCACTTATTAGGAATTTGGACCTCCTAAATTCATTCCCTATGATCCACCATTTGGTGAAATATGAAGAAAAATAGAGAAATAATAACAACACAAGAATTTACGTGAAAACTCCCAAAGCAGGAGAAAAAATCACCAGACTCAGAGAAGAAAATACACTATGTGAACAATTATTACAATCACACAATTTTTATCCTCACCCCAAATGACACCCCTCAAAACTTCCCCACTAGCAAAACTTTAACTCTCACATCTTTCCCTTTTACAAGAAAAGGCTAATAGAGGAATTTTACTAGAGTCACAAGTTACCAAATAAGCTTATGATTTGGTGTACTTTAACTAGAGTCTAAGCCATCTTATTTATAGGCCATAGGCCTTAGCTCCTCCATCACTCCCCACCGATGTGGGACTCCAAAGGAGCTAACCCAACACTATTAATGTTAGGTTACATGCTTTCTCATGTTATTAATCCATAAAATAAAATAAAAATAATTTTGTTCTAAAATGAATGGGAGACACACGAATTCATGGTTTTGGAAAGGCATTATGAAGTAGAGAGAATTCATAAAGGACAGTATGTACTTTCAAATTAATAATGGAACCATTGTTAATGTTTGGATGGACCCTTGAATTCTTGGCCTAACTCTCAGACCTATCCCCAATCCTAATAACCAAATAAGAGAGAATGAAATGAATGTAGCTGAACTGACTTTAGAAGAACCCAGAAGATGAAACACTCTCCTTCTTTAGGCCCTTTTCAATACGGAATCTATCAATGTCATTCTTAAAATCTCGCTCGGTTTATCACGGCTACTTCTCCATTCCTAACAATATAAACTAGCTACACTATTCCACTGGAAAACTTTCTGTGAAATCAGCCTATGCATCCATGATTAAGCCTCAAATATCACCTCAAATGCTAGAGATGAAGGATACATACAAAAAATTGTAGAAACTTAAGATTCAAGACAGACTGAAACATTTCCTTTGGAAGGCTATGCACCAAATTCTCCCTACCCGATCCATTCTAAAAAGATTCATCCCCTTAAGTGAGGATCAAGTCCTTTGTCCCCTGTGAAAATCTGAAGAAGAGGACCTCTCCCATTTTTCAACTGTCCATTCTCTAGAATTTTGTGGAGAAACTCTAGATGGCCCATAAACATTGAAAACTTTGCTAGCCATCCAATTTCAACCTAGATCTCAATCATCATTAACTTATCAACTATTCTTAAAATTCCTGAAGATGATACTCATTCATTTCAAATCTTTGCCATCCATGCTATGGATAATCTTTGGTATCTCAGAAATCAGGTCATCCATAATGCAAACTGTCCCAATCCAAATTGGTTCATGGCTAAAGTCTCCAAAATCTTCTCAGAGCATATTAAAGCTTGGACCATTAAATCTTCCCAACAGGATCCCAAATGGCAAGCCCCTCCTCAAGGATTCCACTCACTCTCTTTTGATATAGCAATCAGGAAGAATGGAAGCACAATTGCAACTATATGCAAAACTGACCAAGGTGCCCCAATATTTGTGCTTACTGATTTCATACATAGTACAAATCCTAATGTTGGTGAAGCAACTGCGACATTAATGCCAGTACAGGAAGCGACAAATAGGGGCACAAGAAAAATCATCATCGAAGGAGATTCCAAACAAGTTATTCAAACCACTTCCAAATCAAATGCTCCAATAGATTGGGCAATGCAGAATATTACCAGAGATATTCATTACCTACTCCCTACATTTGAAGATTGAAGAGTGAAGAAAATTCATCTATCTTAAAATCGATGTGCGCATCAGATAGCGCAATGGGTAGCTTCCAGTCACCTTTATGAAATCATTCCCCTTATTTGTATTCCAGATTGTGTTCTTGATTTTCATAGAGGCAAGGACCCTCCTAATATTTTAGCTTAATTATGAACTCGATTATAATAATTATAATAGTGTAGTTTGTTCTTGAATGAAGCTTGCTTAAAAAAAAAAAAAATAGATTCTCAAAAGAGTTACCATGCATATTTATTATACCTTAATTTTACTTCTGTTCTATTATATTAACATGATATTATCTATAAATTATTAGATCAATTATTATTTTTTAAATATTTTAAAAAATATTTTTTTTCTAAAGTAATAAGTAATGTAATCAATAGATAACATTTGAAGATAAAAATATAAGAGTTATTCTACTAAGCAATCTTACACCACACACTTGCTTTTTTTTATTCTTCAGCAAGTGTGTGGTGTAAGATTGTTGAAGAGAAATTTTCAAAATCTAATGAATGAATTATATAGATTTTTTTATTTAAAAAGACTATGTGGAAAGCCACTTGAGTTATGGAATGAGAGATCACCAAAAGGGATAAGGTTGTAATTTTGTTTGACGATTGTGCTTGACAATTACTTTTTGTTTGGTGATAGTGCTTGACGGTTACTTTTTGTGGGCGATTCTTGTTCTCTCAATCTGCAATTACACCAATTGCTGCTTGGGAGTTTTTGTCTTGTAATTTGCAAGTTTATATGTATTCACAATGGCTGATGATTTGTCTGATTGATGGAAATCCTTATCTCTATCTGAGACAAAGTAGTTTACCATTTGCCTTCCTGAACATTTGCTCTCAGACAGACCATTTGATACTACCCAGTGTTTCCTATTTAAGTTATTAACTGTAAAGTTTGTCAATAAGGAGTCTTTTAAGTCAATAATGAAAAATTTGTGGTGTCCGTCTTTTGGATTTCGTATTTATGATATGGGTGATGATTTGTTCTTGACTGCGTTTTCCTTAAAAGGGAAAATAGAGAGGGTTATGTTCAATAATCCCTAGACTTTTGGGAACAATTTAGTAGTCATGGCCGATTATGATTGTTCTTTGAAACCAATGAAAGTTCCATTGCAACAAGCCTCCTTTTGGATTAGAATTTATGATTTACCCTTGGATGGGATGCAGACTAGGGCTTTGCGTCAGGTTGCAGAGTCTCTAGGCGATTTTGAAGATGTTGATATGTTTGATTCACAACCTGGTTGGGGTGAGTTTGTTCATGCATGTATTTCATTAAGAAACCATTGCCTCGTGGGAAGAGAGTTGTTGTGGGCCATTCCGACTTTGTTTGGATTCATTTTAAGTATGAGAAACTTCTTCAATTTTGTTATTGTTGTGGAATACTTGGTCATGGAGATCATGATTGCTTGTTGTGGTTTGATAAGAAGGATTAGTTTGCAAAGTCAGGATTTCCTTATGGTTTGTGGTTGAGGGCTAATGGTGGTTCCATGCAAAGGTTGGTCTATGTCTTATACTGATGTGGGTTGTAGTCGTAGTGGGTCACCAGTAGAAGTTTTGGCGGCGACTGTTCCCTAAGAACCAAAGGTGGTGACGGTTTTGGAGATTAAGCAGTTAAGGAAGGGGTTCTTAACTAAAGATAACCGTCGATCCTTTTCCTCTGGAAATGATGATGGGCCTCTTTCTAATGGGCTACTTCAAGGGCTTCATAATGCTTCAACTCGACTTATTTTCTAATCGGGCTTGCCTTTTCAAGAAGCCCTAAATTTAGGAAGCCCTACCTATGTAACTTCGACTTCCAAAAGGGAAAAAAAGAATGTGAAGGGAGGCAATCGATCTAGGCATGTGGTTTCATTGAAGTTGCCAATGGTTCCTTCAAAACGTCACTATGGGGATAAATCAGTGAAGGATTACATTCATGCTGGACAGCATAAGAAGTTGAAGTTTGTTGAAGATGGCAATATGGTTTTTGTGCCAATTCTATCTGCCGAGGCTGGACTCCAGCCTCTCCGACAACCATGAAAATTATGAGTTGGGACTCTCGAGCGTTTGGGAACCCTCGAGGAGTTCGAGCCCTTCGAAATTTCATTCGGAGGGAAGATCTTGATATCGTTTTCATTATGGAGACGAAATTTAGCTATTGTTATATGGAAATGTTAAAGTTTCAATTGGGTTTCTCTTGTTTTCTCACTGTGGCAAGTGTAGTCCGAAGTGGTGGCTTATGTCTCTACTAGAACAAAGAGGTAAATTTGGTCTTGCACTCTTTTTACCAAATTTCATTTTGATATGTTTGTTGCAGATTCTATAATTGATTCGAATCGAAGATTGTCTGCTATATATCATCTTGATACTAGGCGTAAACATGAAACGTGGGAATTGCTGTGTACTCTGAAAAATCAATTTGCTGGACCATGGCTATGTTTTGGTGATTTTAATGGGATCTTATACAATTCTGAAAAATTAAGAGGTAGAGAAAGGCCAATTAGGCAAATGTTTGCTTTTAGACATACTTTAGACTATTGCCAAATTCGCAATATTGATGTTAAAGGATCTCAATTTACATCGAGTAATTTAAGAGATGGTATGGCACTGGTGAAGGAGAGACTGGATAGATTTGTTAGTTCTTGTGATTGGCTTGAGTTATATCCTTCTTGTGAGGTCAAAAATATTATTACATCAATCTCAGACCATAGCTGTTTATTGCTCAATACAGATGACTTGCAGACTTGTCACATGCATTATCCTCGAGTATTTTAATTTGAGACTATGTGGGTTGGTGCACGAGGGTGCGAGGAAACGATTGTATCTGTATGGAAATCCACTACTGATGTTACATTAAGTGCAAAACTTAAGAAGTGTAATCTCGATCTTTCTATTTGGAGTCAGTCCCAATTTGGTAGTGTTAAAAAATCCTTAGCTATCAAAAGGAGGGAATTGGAGTTATTGCAATCTACTATTCCATGTTGTTATTCTTCACAACTTCTTATAAAAAATATTAAATTCATCTTAATATTTAAATATATTTTAAATTCGATTTAGATAAGTCTCATATAACTATTTTCACTACTTAAACTCATTATTATTTATAAAAAAATTAGCTTAACTCAATATTCAAATACAACCGTACTCATCGACGTCATCAAACATCAGGGTGAACATTAGCAACTTAATAATTAATATAATAGACATCCGTTGAAACTTGCAATCATTTTATCGATTGTTTTTTTATAAAAAAGGAAAATGTTAAGTTTGACAAGAAGTTTGATCATTAGTGTATGTTTAAAAACATTTTTAAAATATTTTTTAGAAAAAGTAAAATAAAGTAGCGGTCAAACCCAGTTGTAAGAATTGAACGGCACAGTAGCACGATCCTAAAATAAATTACAATAATTTTGATTGTGCAATATAATATTATATATATATATATATATATATATATATATATATATACGTTAACAAAAAGTTGCATGCTATATACGTTAACAAAAAGTTGCATGCTTCTTTCATTTACACATTTTTTAACAATTATTTAGTAATAGTTCCTGCAAATAATTCATAAAAATTATATTCGTTATTTTTAAATTAAATAGTTTTTATCATCGGAGAGATATAAATTTAGACCATTTAACTTAAAATTTTTCATTAACATTTTGAAAAACTCCTATAGTGTTAACTTAAAATTACCATAAAACTTTAGGGATGATCAAAACGAATCTCACATGCGCATAAATGGATTGTTAAATGTTTGAATTGAAGAAAGAATTGTAAAAAATAAAAAAAAATAAAAATTAAATAGGGTGGTGCTACATGCACCGACTGATCGGTACTTAAAGAGTAATTTGGATTCAGAGATGAGTTGAGATGGTTTGTGAATAGTAGAATAAAAGTTGAATTATTTATTATATTTTGTGTGAAAATTTAAAAAAATTATTTTTAAATTTGAAAAAGTTGAATTGTTTATTATATTTTATGTAGAAATTTGAAAAAGTTGTAAAATGAGATGAGATGAGTTGAGGCGGGTTGAGATTGATTACGAATAAAAACGAGGCCTAAAGGTGTTGTTTATTTATTTTTAAATCATTTGTGTATATATTTTTTTAAGTACTAAAAAAATAAACACATATAAATACTAAAAAAAACACTGAGTGGTACGCTTTATGGGTATAGTAAGCATTTTCCTTTCAAATAATATGTTTAGATGAAAAAGTTTTGTAGATATTTTTGTAGATATTTTTTTTATTTGAGATATAGAACTAGGTGGAGTCCGTTGAAGTGAGATTAAGGCTATGTTTAGATAGTAAAAATATTTTATTTTATAATTATAATTTTTTTAAATTTTTACATAAAATATAATATATAATTTAATTTTTTTTAATTTTAAAATAATAATATTATTAAAAAATAATATTCTATCAATATTTTATTTAATTTTTAATTTTTAAATGACAATTTAACTCATTATCTAAACGATACTTAATAATTGTTCGGAGAAAAATAGTAGATATGCACTTTTTGTTTTTGTTAAATTTTTTTTTAAAATAATAAAAAATTATATAAATGATTAAATTAATATCATTTTTAGATATTTAAAGATGTTTAGATTGAACGAAAAAAATCTAACAAAAAATTGAGTTTTTTCTTAAAAAAATGGTTTAAAAAAAACACACACACAAAAAGATAAGGACACGATTACCGGTGTCTCTTTTTCTTGAATTGACTTGCACGTCCTGAATTTACGCAAATTACTTTTCTATTATTTACGTGATTAATAATTGATAGTCCTGCGTAGCATTGATATTAATTAGTCAAATATATTTTCATTTTTAAATTTAATAAATATTATCTATATTTATTTTATATTAAATTAGTTAAATTATTTTCATCTAAAATATAAATTACAGTAAATTTATTCTTTTTTTTAAATATGAAAAGAATTATAACAAGTCTAAAATTATTTTTTGAGATTATTATATTATAAATATGAAATTTTTATTTACATATGAGATTTTACCATCTATATGCATATGAGATTATTATATTATAGATTGTTGGGTTGTGAAAATAAAAATGAATATGATTGTTGGAGGTTATTGAAAATTATGAAAATAAAATAAACAAGTAATTAAAAAATATAAAAATCAATAATAATAATATTTTATTATTATAGAGAGTGTGATGATTAATCCAATGTAGACTTCAAGCTTTGAATAATTAGTTAAAAGTGAAAAAACTATATATTAGTCAAAATTTAAAGAATAGAATGGTCAATCCAATACTTTAGAGCATTGACAATGACCTAGCCATTTGCCAATATGCAAGTTCAAATTAAAAGAAAAATGTGAGAAACAACCTCAGCATTGGCCTAGCTAAATATCTTAAGTTTACATTTCTGTTACAGTAAATGTTAGCAGCTCTCCATCCTTGACGAGGGACTGTACACGGACCAAATTATTATTATTATTTTTTATCTTTTCTCTACCTCCCGCTCTTTCTTTCCATTTTTTTGTCTTCATCCCAAAACCCTCATTCATCTATCTATTTTTTTTTTTTTTTTTCCGTTTCCCTTGAAACTCTATCTTCACCCCTTTCTTCTTCAACCCGCAAGACATTTTCCTTCAGCCCCATTCTTCCCCAGCCCGCAAGCGTCCCCTTCTCTCCAGCAGTTGCCCTTGTCTTTGTGGTCTTCAACGTAAGTCTCTATTCCTCGCTCTTCTCTCCCTCTTCTCTGTGTATTCTGTCTTCGCCCTTTTCTTCTTCAACATGTAAGACATTTTCCTTCAACCCATTCTTCCCTAGGCCGCAAGCATCCCCTTCTCTCCAACAGTCGCATTCTCTAGCAGTTGCTGTCCTCTTCGTAGTCTTTAACGTAAGTCTCTCTTCCTCGCTCTTCTCTGATTCTCACTTTATCTTCATCGAGTGATTAAACCATTACAAATTTGCTACCTAGGACAAATAATTATCAAATCGGCTTGGCTCCACAAATCGTCCAGAAGGCATTACAAATTCCTCCATGAATCGACTTGGGCTTTACCCTACACAGCATTTGCCACTACATATCTGGATGTGCTATTTGGGTAAATGCTTTGTTATTTTTATTTTTTGTTCTTTTGAGGATGAAATGGTATGGTGTATTTATGGTGTATAATATTTGCCACAGATTTGCTTAGTATTTTTTTAGGTTTGATTCTCTGAAATGGTATGGTATATTCTACTGTCATTGATTCTTTGTTTTGGCATATTGTTATTGGGCATGGTGTATTGCATTTGATTCTCTGAAATGGTATGGTGTATTGCATTTGATATTGGGTATTGATTCTCTACCATCTCTATTTTGGCATATTGTTCATCTATTGTTTGTTGATTTTGGCATATCTACATGAAGTCCATGAGGGTAATATTTGCTGATGAAGTACCTTTGGTTCAAAACTTTGGATGTAGGCATATAGGAGCTTGATGTTTACACCATGATGTGCAACTTTTTAAGCATGAATGCTACATGATGAAATAGATTGTTGTTTGGTAGGGTAGTGTTCATGTCCATAAATGATCTATAGCACTACAAATTAGGCATCTCCCAACCAAAAACTTAATAACTCAATTGGTGCAAACTTCAGAATTTGTTTCTTTAAATTTGTTGTTGTTTCGTTTGGTTTCCTTAAATTAATGATAAAATCGGTTTGCTAGGGATTGCTAGGAAATGAAAGATACTTGGATATTTACTTTTCCCCTATCTAATTCTATTGTCATAAGTCAAAATAAACCTTGGTTATAAAAAATACTTATGGCCTCAATTGGCTTATTGTCACAGCAAGAGATCAGCACTTAACTGATCAGTCCATGGAACCCCTGCCACCAAACTACTAATCCCTTCTACATTTTTTTTTTCCTCATTCACCCATTTGGAAGACAACTAGAATAATATTCCAATGCCCCTAAAGCCTTCATGGTACAACTCATGGTATAACTTTAAGCACTACAAGACTAGTCTCATGATCTCTTCATCTAATAAATCAACCTCAAAGCATATCCTTTATAGATTCAAATCTGTGGATTAACCCAAATATAGCTAGTCATTACCCCTCATAATCCTACTTATCAAAAAAAAAAAAATTAACCCTCATAATCCGTCCTGCTTGACAAATTGCAATATACTTGTTGTGTATTTCTTTTTTCTTTTTCCTTTTTTAATCATTTAGTGCATTTATCTATGTTTAGTATTTGTGCTTATTTTTTTAGATGGATGTTTGCTGACATCAAATTTTCACTTTAATGTTGCACATTGCCTGAATGGATGTTTGCCATTTTCAAATTTTCAGATTACAAAATAACCCTTGTACTTCTTATTCCTTTGGTTTTCATTATTCAATTTATTTTGTTTATGCAATATAATGCTGAGATACTGCAATATGATGCTAAGATACTGCAATATGATGCTAAGATACTATGTAATACAACAATATGATGCTGAGAAATTGAAATTGGACTTGAATATTGGCCAACTTCTCTGACTTATTGAAAATTTAATATTTTTCAAAGATGGACACACATTTTGATGATAACTCTTTCTTCACTACTCTATTACAAAGTGGATGATGAGGTTGTAATAGCACCCCAATTCAACATGGTAATGTTGTTGTCTAAGCAACCCCTAACGACGGTGAACAAATGCATCCTTCTAAAAAAGTTTAAAGATGTGCATCTTTCACTGTTGAAGAGGATAACCTTCTCATCTTAACGTAGTTCAACATTAACATCGATGCAATAAGGGATACTGATCAAAAGTCCAATCAAATGTGGGAAAGAATTACCACATTTTATCATGAATATAAAAAATCAAACATTGCCAACCGTTCTAAGGGTTTTTTAATGAATCAGTGATCTACGATTCAAAAATGGACAAATAAATTTTATGCATTTCTAGCACAAATAGAGTCATTGCACTCAAGTGGTGCAACGGAGCAAGACAATATATGTATCATTACGGAGCAAGACAATGTATGTACCGTCTTCCACCATTCATGCAATTTGTGATAGACTTACTTATGAACTAACAAATATTTCTTCACCTTTGTAGATTGAGAAGTCAAATATGTTGTACAAGAGTCTAATTTCACAATGGAGCACTGTTGGTGTCTTCTAAGACACCAACCAAAATGGCAGCAACATATCTCCACCGTTTGTAAAAAGAGAAGGTCACCAGAAAAGTGTTTAGTGAAGTTGCTGTTTACATAGCCAAGGAGGACGTGGAGGTTTTTGCTGAGAGACCTCCAGGCAAAAAAACTGAGAAAGAAAGGAAGAGGAAGTGGAAGTCAATGAAAGGTAACAATGGTGAGATCAAAATTGCCTTAGCTAAAATGATCGAGGATAGAGCGACATCCATGCAATAGTGTAGAAATTATGTGCTGAAGGCAGAAATAGAAAAATCAGCAACATTTGAACTAAAGAAGATGAAGTTTGAGGCAAAGATAATGATGCTAGATCTAAGTGGCATGAATGCCATGCAACAACAATATTTCAGCCATATTCAACTAAAAATTTTGACGAAGTTGAGGAGTACGACAAGGTGTAGAAGATGTTTCCTCAAATATCATTGCAATTGCTTACATCATATCCAACTCATGATCATAATAATCATCATCAAAATTTGAAGAGGGATCCATAACAAATTGAGGGAAGAAAAATAGAAGAATTGGAGGAAGAAAATTTAGTTTTTGATAAGTATCCAGTTGGTCCAAGGCCCATCTATATGGCCCAAAGGTCGGATTTTAAGACTACCACAAGTGGTTTCAACTTATGTTTAGACTCGAACTCATGACCTTGAAGCTATGGAATACCGGCTCGTACCAACTGATATCCTACCTTAGTGGTAAATAATATCTTTTTCACTATTTAATAGAACATACTCAATGAAAAACTATTTCTAAGTAAAAGTAATTATTAGATATTATGGGAGTAGGGACACGCTATATTAATCTCTTCTTATTATAAAATGTCACGTCAATTAAAATTAATACTTATATAAATAATTTTAATTATATAACATTTGTGTGATAAGATAATTGACGTTATCATATTTCAGGAACGCCTGATAATTTTCCTCTAACCAATCAATGTAGAAAGTAAGAAAATCACATGTTGAATCAAGAGCCGTAGACCCAATTATTTTATAATTTGTTAGAGGACAATCTATTAGTTCCATTACAAGACTTTAATTAACATTGCTTAATTTGATAGTCCAGCAACACGTACAATAAACAACGGAATTTAAAAACTTCTAAACCGAGCATATTCTTTGGGAAGAACATTACAGAAGTTATTCGGTCAATGGATCTCAGTAAAGTTATATATATATTAATCAATCGTAGATCACGCGCGCATGCATGGATGAGTCGACGATTGCTTGATGGAATGGACGCGGCATGGCAAGTGCTGTGCCGGGTTTGAACTTCGAGTTTGACCTTCGCATGGAGTTTTTTTTATATATTTTTTTTTCTTTTTCGTGAATCTATATAACACAGTCAAAGCCATGAATCATATCCCCCTTTTCTCGACATTTAATCATTCACTGTAGCTAATTAGAAACTCTCCCTCTTCCTCTTCCAATTATTTGGAATCGGTACTCTGAGTCGACTTTGCCGTTCTGTTGACTTCTTCAGAAAAAAAGTAGAGCTCGGCTTGGTCGAACTGTTGCATTAGTCTCAGCTGATTAATGTCTACTTTCTTTTTCGTCTATGCGGTTTCTTTGGGTGTTGAATAAATTAACTTGATCAAAATTGTGCAACACATACAAAGTTGCAAGATTTTTTTGGGGGAGATCGAACAATGGGAGCTGCGTGCTCCGGCGGGGTGGCGAAGTGCAATGACAAAGTTGCAGGCAAAACGACAGGAAAACCTGTTTTGACAGAAGCTTCGGCGCCGACATCGCCAACGTCAACGACTGCCACGCCGCCTTGGTCGAAGCCGAAGCAGCCAATTTGGGCAGGCCAGGTTCGTTCCACGACTGCTAAATTGATTATTGTTGATGATTTCAATGTTAGTATGAAAAAAAAGGATAATTGGTTTCGTGCTAGCTATAACAAATGCATGATGCAATAAAGATGCTAATTGCTAAGCAATGAATCTTCTTGCCCAATTTCATTGCAAAAGGACAAAAGCTCCAACTATCATCTTGGTTCAAGTTATGGTATTGGGAGCTTCATGTTTCCAATCAATGGTGATCTGTGATTGAAGTCATTGGAACAGGGCTGTTTGTCTCAATAAACACGAACGAGAGGACTCATCATATTATGCCTTTGAAATCATCATTTATCCAAAAAGTTTAAACTGATAGGAAGAGGTAGATTTTATTATTTATTTTATATCTTAACACTCTTACTCAAGTATAGGCCAGACTCCCCTTCAATGAGTGAGCCTAACACATGGAATAATTAAATATAATATAGTGTGGAGTCGGGGTTTGAACTCAGGACCCCTGTTTTGATACCATGTGAAATCACCATTTATCACAAAAAGCTTAAGCTGATGGAAGACATAGATTTTAATATTTATTTTATATCTTAACAATTCCTTATCGGGATTTTGGAATTGGTTTCTTCCTTGCACAATCTAGGAAAAAAGGATTGAAGCTTGTATCGAAGTCTAAATTTTTATATCATATATATATAATATATTCTGGACTCAATAATATTGCTCTGCTTAGATTGGTGATACAAGTTTTCAGATAGTTATTTGAGAATGAGAATGTTCATATTGTTCATGCTATTGATGCACTGTCACTTATCTAATACTTTTGTAGAGTTTTAAAAAGAGACTCGGTAGTGGGAAGAAAATATCCATATTGGCATTTGAAGTAGCTAATACAATAGCCAAAGGTGCAAACTTGTTACAATCTCTTTCTGAAGAAAATATCCAGGTCCTGAGAAAAGAGATTTTACATTCAGGAGTACAACAATTAGTTTCCACAGATACAAAGGAGTTACTGAGTTTTGCTACTGCTGACACAAGGTTATTTCTTGTTAGATAGAATAGTTTGCTTTTGCTATGATTGTGCTTGTCTTTAGGTCTAGTTTGCTAGGATTTAATCACAACTAGTTTTGTTTCTTTCATCTTTTTTAATTTCGTTTTCCTTTTTTTAACCTTGGGGGCATTTCTAGGCTGGAGTATGAAGTTTTCTTGCGGGAAGTAATTAGATTTGGAGATCTGTGCAAAGACATACAGTGGCACAATCTGGGTCCCTACTTTTCCAAGTAAGTTGCCATTATAAAATTCAGTATAGTCAGTATAGTTTGCTGAAAATGCAAATATAATTCTTGAACTGGTTGAAATACTTCAGATTAGATTCTGATGGTCCAAGCCGCAAACAACTCAAAGTTGATGCAGACAAGACAATTCGGGAGTTGACTATGCTGTCTTGGCACACTTCTGTAAGTTAATTCAAAACTTGGCATTTATATGTGCTGCTAGTTGGAGAAGTACTACTGATTGTGCAAATTTGTAGGCAGCATTTGATCATCCTTTACAAAGGTTGCTTGATAAACAGTTTTTGAAGTATACACTCTGCAGTTTTTTTAACTGTAGTAGTAATTTTTCCTTCTTTTTATACATTTTGTCATTTCATCCATCTGCCCTTGAAATTGGAATTCATATCTTGCATTATGACTAACATGTCTCGCTCTAAGATGCTAACTTGTTTCACTTATGTAGGAATTATACCATGAGATGAATGCTTACAAAAGATTTGAAGAAGATTATAGGCGACAGCTGAAGGAAATGGAGTCCCTAAATCTCCCTCGACAAGGTTTAGGCATAAAAAAAGTTTCCACTTACCATAGATTTCTTAGATATATCTGTCATATTATGTAGAAGTTTGTATCTGTCTAATACATGCAAAGCAATAGGTTCATATTAACTGGGCATTCTGTTTGTAATTGTAGGAGATTATCTCACAGCTTTTGACTCTGAGCTAAAAGAACAAAGAAAGCTTGTAAGGAGTTTGAAAAAGAAATCTCTTTGGTCTAGAAATTTTGAAGAGGTATATATCTATGAACATGTCATTATCTGAAGAGATACTCTGATACTGAGCATGGTGTCTAAATAATTAGTCTTACCCTCCACAGAACAGAGTAGAATTATTATTTCTCTCTGTAAAGTTACTTATTTTTCTGTTTCAAATTTTTTTTTTGATAAGTAAAAAAAATACTTTTTTCTGTTTCAAATTATTCTGCTCATTTGCAGATTGTGAAGAAGCTTTCGGATGTTGGCACTTGTATACATAAAGCTATATGGGAAGCTTTTGGAAATAATGGTATGAACTGAACATCTCATAATGAAGTGTTCAACATATGTCCATTAATCCCCTCATAAATGTGATAATGCATGTGTTCATAATTTTATTTTCTTTTCTTTTCCTTGCTGCGTAGAACTTAGTAAGGTTATCATTTGCGTGATTACCCAGTCAAACACATGGCTTCTCATCTGGGTATGTGAGTTCTAGGAGGACCATTTATGGAGGATATAGAAATCTGTTTGGAATGAAAGTTCCATACTGCCGAGTATCGACTAATACTTCCAAAGTTCCTCTACCTTCCCTTGAATCTCAGTAATTTCAGGTTTTTCTGGCAAAAAATGAAAGCTTCTGCAAAAGAAAAAAAAAGATCCTATTTTCTATTGCAAAATCTCCTGTAAGAACACAAAATCTTACTCACCCAGAAAATATAGTGTAGAATCCCATCTGCAGCCTTTTGTCTTTTTGTAACTACAGATGCCCTGATCTTACTAAAATTTCTATGTATCGATCTTTTCTCACTGCATGGATTTATCATGTCAATGCAATAGGGAATTGTTCCCAGATTTGCTTCCATCCAATATTTTTTCCATCTGATCAAATGCAAGTCATTTGGACATGGTTTTTGAGTTGTTGGCTTTGGATTTATGTGCTTCAAATGATTTTCTCTTTAATTCTTCTGGGTTTTTCCAATTCATGGCAGGTATAACATTGATTAGCATGGAGCATAGTAAGGGTTCTCCAAGACTTGGTGAAACTGGTCTTGCATTACACTATGCTAACATAATCAGTAAGATAAATATAATTGTAAGTATAAATCTCCCTTCTCTGCAATGGCATGTTCATATAATTGGTATATTTTTGCCAAACACAAGTCCTTGAATGGAAATCTATACGTTAACAGGCGACTCGCCCATCCTCCCATGCCCCAAATTTGAGGGACCAATTATATAGGGCATTGCCCACCAGTGTTAAGATGGCTTTACGTTCCCGAAATCTTTATCCCAACGAACGGGTATGTTCTCTGACGAATAGTTAAACCCTTGCCCATTCTTGTACTCTACTTGTTCATATTTTTGCTCCATGGAGATTTAGCCCAAAGGTTTCTTTCTCTTGTCATGTGTCAGTGTCTGCATATGGATATGTAACTGCCATTCTTAATTTCTTCGCATTCTGTTTTCGTACAGCTTTCAATTATTCAGGTCAAACATGAAGTGGAAAAGATTCTAAAGTGGCTTGTTCCACTTGCCAGAAATACCATTAAGTAGGTTATACCATGTCTAATCTCTACGTACTTCTTGCACAAATAGGAGTGAATGTCTTCCTCTTTACTCTTTCCTTTACAAAGAACACTTATTTTCCTTTTGTTGTTGTTGGTGACAGGGCACAGCGTTTTGGCTGGGTTGGAGAATGGGCAAGGACTAGGTCAGTGTATCAGTGTGTGCAATATTTACTGAATGACTAGATGCTTGATTCCCTAGAATGATACTTAGTAGTGTTTGTTTTGTTTCCATTGAACAGTAATGAGTTCAATAAGAAATCAAGCACAGCCATTAATAACCCGATCTGTATCCAGACGCTATATTACGCAGATAAGGAGAAGACAGATGAATACATCCTCAAATTGGTGACCTTGCTCTACCGTGTGATCAGTTTAACAAGACATAGAGATCATGCTTTCAGGCCTCTACCCTTACAATCTCCAAATCGTACGGCACTTGATTTCACTCCAAGATGGAGCATTTCCTATCCATGAACTGCAGTTCTAAAACACATGGACTTCAACTTTGTCAGGAAGATAGAAATTAGTTAGATAAGGTGATTGGCATTGCAAATTTGAGCAAAACATGATAGAAGAAGACTCATGTTTTGGGATATCTTGATCATATCCCTCCCATTTCAGGCATTTCTCCCTCTTCATACTATTGTGTTTTTTCTTTTTTTTTTTTAATTTTATTTTATTTTATTGGGGGCATAAATACCCATACTCTAATGTACATACCTATCTTCGGTGGAAATAAATAAGCATATGATATGATAATTCTGAGAGTCATTTTTTCTTCTTGTCTCAAATTTTGAAACCCATTGTATTAGAGGTGGAGGGTGTTCACACTTCACACAGTTCGGCTTCACAATTCAGCATTGTTTTGACTTCTGAAACTGGTAGCATCCTACAAAATCATATGCTTTTCACAAGGTGTTATGAGCTTTGCCTTTCTTTTCTGATTAAAACAATGTAGTTCAAGTCCAAGATTTTTTTTTTTTTTTTTTTTTAAGCAACAATTCAAGTCCAAGATTACGATAATAAAACGTGGGTCATATACAGGAAAAGATCTCAAGTTTTTCTCTCCCACTTAAATTAGGTCCGGCTCAATACAAATTAAGGTTTAAGGTAAAATTTAAATGATTCATTCTTAATTATAATATAATAAAATATAAATTAATATATGAAATATTTTCAATAAAATGAGATTTTATTTGATTTAAATAATTTTTTTTTTAAATTTATACTTAATACAACTTAAAATGAGGTCTCAAAGCAAATTTTTGTACCTCAATTTAGAAAGATCTTAAAAACGTTATTTAAAAATATAAATAATTAATTGTATTAAATATTAAATCTAGTATTATGAGATTTTGCATACATTGAAAAATATAAAAATTATTTAAATTTTTATTTAATAAAATGGTTTTTATTTTTCTTTTTTAAAAAGAAAATAAAAAAGTACCTCACTTTTATTTTTGGGAGCCTTGCATAGGATGAGGGGCTTTAGTCAATGGCCTAAATGCTTTAAACATCATTTGACCCCCCCCCCCCAATATATAAAACCTGTTCTAGATCTTCTCAAATAGATATTCTTAGACTATTTCATTATTATTCACAAATAATATGAGATACGAGCCTTAATATTCAACACTAAGGTGGGAAAAAGACTTTTAGGGAAGGTTTGGATAGTGAAGTGAGATGAAAGTTGAATAAAATATTATTAGAATATTATTTTTTCATATAGTTATTCATTTGAGAGTTGAAAAAATTAAATTGTTTATTATATTTTGTGTAAAAATTTTAAAAATTTATAATAATTAGATAAGATAAATTGAGATGAATTGAAATCAGATTGGTGAAGAAGGAGAGTGCCCGAGTGTCGTAACCAGTAGGGGTGTAAACCAATGGTATCGGTGCGGCCGAAACCGGTTGGTATTGGTGCATAGGGTGTAAACTGCACCAACAGCTACTACACACTGATAGAACTGGCCAAAACCGACAGGTAAAAGGAGAGAAAACCGGAGACATCGGTTTCAGCATGATCCCAATCGGTCGTTGGTCTCCTTTCAACATCGCGAATGGCTGGAAAATGAGAAGGAGATGGCTCGACGTTGGTCCCCCTTCGGCAATGTCGTGACAGTGCGATGAGAGAGGGAGATGACTTGGTGTCGCGATGAGAGAGAGAGAGAGAGAGATGCGCGATAGACGGCTGCATGAGGGAGGAGAGAGAGGGAGATGCACCGCTGCCTCACGCAAAAAAAAAAAAAAAAAAAAAGGATTAAACCTAAACTAAAACGACATCGTTTGGTGTATTAAAGTAAACGGCGTCGTTTCCGTTTAAATTTTTTTCTAAACGGTTTGTATAAAATGAAGTTGTTTCACTTAATGGCGCCGTTTTACTTAAAATATATATTATATCGTCTAGTTCATCGGTTTGAACTTGGTTCAAATCAGGATTGAACCGGCTGGCATCAGTTTCTTCAAATTCTCACCATCTGCCGACCGGTTTTTGACTTTGGCGGTCGATTTCAGTAGACGCCGGCCGGTTTCATCAGTTCCTGTACATCCCTGATAACCAGGCTTGGAGCGGGCACCCATCTCGCATCTCCCAATCTCTATCTCTCCGTCCGACGGTCCGAGTACCAAACATAAAAGGCCAATCATAGACCAAGTTATAGGAGGACAAGCAACAGATATCAGATGATGGAATTCGAAACGGACCTTTATTTTAATTTAGTTGGGCCTTTGTGGACATCACCTTCTACTATCATATTCATATCCCTATCTAGATTGGGCCCTACTCCTGGGCCTCACGTCGGCTCCTTTTTTTAGCTCACTGGTCAGGTTGTCTCACACAAGAGATCGGAGAGTAACACACCGTGAAATATGGCCAACCTGGTACGGCTTCTGAAGCAATGGCCGACGTTGCACCCCCTGTTCTGCGCTTGCGTAACACCGCATCATTTCGTATACTCAACCTTGGTACCAGTCACAAAAGCGGTCACTCCACGTCTCTCCCTAACAGGAATGCCTTCGGCTCACCGGAGCGTCCATCACCGATCACGTGGCCTCAGATTGCCCAATGCCCCAATTTCGTCCGACCTCGAAGAAGGCGGCGCCAGCGACTCCGATCCCGATGTAAGGAAAAGCAGAAACCAGCTCAAGCGCCAGGCTCGGCGCGCCGTCCGTTGGGGCATGGAGCTCGCCTCCTTCTCTACCCCTCAAATAAAACGTATCCTCAGGTTCCCCAGCTAAAGCCTCCTTATTACAAAACTAGCATTACATATACGTTTTTGCCATATTGCCAATTGTTATATTCATCTCAACTGTGAGGTGTTATGGTGTTAAACTGACATTGGAGGATTGCAGAGTGGCTTCACTTGACCAAGAGGTGTTCGAAGCTCTAATGATAGTGAAGGTGCTTCTGTAGTTGTTGTCTTTTTGTGCTTACTTTCTTAACATTCTTCCTCGTAGTGCAGTAGTTTTGGGTCTGGGTTTTTTTGTTGAAGCTAAACTGTTCGTTTTTTGGTCTCGCAGAAATTAGGTCCTGATGTCCGGGAAGGAAAGCGAAGGCAGTTTAATTATATCGGTAATCAAGTTCATCCATTTATGATATTGGCTTGTAATTGTTTGTGGGATCGGGCTGATTGGCTGCTTATACTGTTTTCCTTGTTTATCGGCATAGATTAGAATGTTGTAATAGTTCGTCGCTACTTTGTGCATACATTTTATCGCATCGGTTTTCCAAAGAATTAGGGATGAGGAAGGAGAAGCGAGACCATTAATTATATAGGTGTCATTGTTTGACAAACTTTGTTATGTCTGAATTGTGCCTCCAAAAATTTTAAAACTTCTAAGCATCTAGACCCCAGTACATTACCATCTCATGGGATTTCACAGGTGTGAGTCTTCATACATTTTTCTTTTTCCATATTTTTTCTGATAATACCTATCATAACTATTGTTTGCTTTTATATGTTTTGACATGCCCCTAAACCGGTGAAGTGAATTCTGCATTCCCATGCTTTTGTTTTAGTGTACTGGATGGGGATTTTGTAGCAAGTTTGGCAGGTGATTATGTAAATTCTACAGTTTCTGCATGTGATGCTAATAGAGATGCTTCAATTATGTTAGGTAAATTGCTACGTGAAGTGCAACCTGAATTGATGGATGGCTTGATACAGGCTACAAAAGATGGAGACCAGAGTAGGCTGCAGGCATTATCTGGTTCAGTACTTATTGGAAATGATGACGAAGAAGCTGAAGAATCTGAATATGAGGAAGAAGAGGTAACATATCATATTCTGGGAAACTTATTAAACATATCGATGTCTCTGAATCCTTATTCCATTTTATTTCTCGAGTGATGCTTCCAGGGTTCTGATGACTGCATTAACATGGCCACCAGATGGTTTGAAGGTCTGATCGGTAAGGACACTAAAATCACCAACGAGGTTTATTCAATCCGGAGTGTTGAGTTTGACCGTCAGGTTAGTTGAATTCACCTCTGCAGTTTTGATCACATGGTTGGCTCTTTTCGGTGCGATAATGGGAGTGTATATTTTGCTCCATATTTCTTATACTAGCATCTCTTGACAGGAATTGCGCAAACTTGTCCGGAAAGTTCACTCAATTCAAGAACGGCAGGCCACTACCGAGGAAAATGAAAAAGAAGCAGATGTAGCAGTAATGGCTGCCAGAAAGTCCCTCACTCGTTTCCTTCTTTCCCTCGTGAAGACAATGCCTAGTGATTAATATCTGATTATATTGGTTACTACGATTATTTTTGTGACACCTCCCTTTGAAGCATGATATTATAGATACTTAAACAAGATCGTCCTGTGTGGGCACCGGAGTTTCAGAGGTTATACTGTTACTGGTCGATGGATGCCATATTAGGCCACCATCCGGTGTATGTGGTGCAAACTTTGTAGTGAATTGCCAAATTGAGAGGAGTGGAGACTGCCATATTTTCTTCTTCTTCTTCTTCTTCTAAGAAGATCGTAATGAATTGAGTATTGGTGCTATGTACAATGCGGAATGGCTAAGTGCAGACCAAGCTATGGCTAGTCAAGGGCGGGCCCTCAGTATGGCATCTATAATTTTGACCTGTGGTGTGCTGGGTTTTCAGGTTTGGGCCTCACCGGCCTAAAATTATGGTCCAAATTGTAACCTTAATTTAACGAGATCAATCATTGTTCGCATGACTCTCTCACCCACCAAAATATTTATAAGAATAATTATATTCTACAACTATTTTATAATCTATTATACTACCAACTAATATGATAGTGTCACTCTATTAGAAATATGAAGTTCTTTATTTCAAATTTCAAATTCCAAATTCTAGAATATATAAATCCCTAATTTAAAATAAAGTTCTATAAAGGGTTGTAAGGATATTATTGAAGAACATAATTTCTCTGGTAGTATAAGCTCGGTTTGGATAGAGAAATTCTTCCATTTCATCTCATCCGATCTCATATAATCTCATCTTAATATCCAAACACTACAAACATAAATATTTTTTAATTTCAAATCTTCTATTTTTTTATCTAATCATTACCTAATTATTACAATTTTTTCAAACTTCCAAACAAAATACACAAAATAATTCAACTTTTTCAAATCTTAAAACAGAAATTATATTAAAAAATTATATTCTAACAATATTTTAACTTTATAATCTTTTTATTGAATTTTTTCTCTCTCATTTTCTAAAAGTTCATAAATTATTTTAACTCAAACCATTTCTAACTTATATCATCTCAAATATCTCATTATTATTTACAACTCATCTCATCTCATCTCAAGTTACTAATCTAAACCAGGCCAAACTGTAATGTCGGCTATGTTCAGATACAACTCATTGACTTATGATCATCATGTTCCGGAACCTTTCTTTTATGCTTGTGAAGAACTACTTAGCATGTGAACAGAATCTACGAGTGCCATGCTGCATGCATCATGAACCTACTTTTCCAACAATTGTTCATCAAATTTAAATAATATCTTGTCAACTTGTAGCTATCAAGCCTGGGGAATGATTCATTGGAGAAACATATAATATAAGATGGCCGGTGCTGATCGTTCAGATCATCTCAGATAAATGGGTTTTCAGTGTAGACAAAACTACTAAAGAATTATTGCTAAAAAGACGCAACCATTAATCTTACATCGCAATACTGAGGTTGACATAATGAAATTTGGCTAGTTTTTTTTTTTTTTTTGCATCGGTTGATGTGATTTTAAACCTTGTTATTAGTTTTATAATTTCGTCCGACCCAAATGGGTTTGTTTAATCTGGTGATTAACGAAGCGATTTCAGAATTTGGGCCTCCTCATGACGAGATCAGCATTCAAAAAGATCTTTTGTTTTTGTTTAATGGGAATCGTCTTTGAGAAGGGCTGCAGGGTTATCCTACTTGTGAATGCTCGCTCTCTCAACAGTCACCCTCAGCATCCACCATCTATCTTTCTTAGACGAAATTCCTTTCTTGTAAAGCCCGACATCCTTTTCTGAAATCATCTCACAGTTTCAACATATTCGGCCTAGCTACCCCTTGATCCGGATAACTTGTAGTTTATGAGACCCCGGCCAGAAGCTGTTATTGTCAGGACACACAAGAAAACTCCTCTTTTGACGAGTAATTCATTTGTTTTATGCATGAATCAGCTAGAACATGTTAGGAAATGAGTCATGACCAAATTGTAGTGTCGTTTTAAATTTTAATGACCTTGTTCTTTTTATAAATTTGCATGCGCCAGGATAAAAAAAGGCACTTGACGGTAATAGTTCAGAAGCATATTCCAATTAATGTCGTTTTCGTCATGGTAAGGAGGCCAGCTTTTAATACCTTTTTTTCACCTCATGATTAGGAAATGATTTGATAGAATTAAGGGTGAGTGCTTGCTGACGAAACAGTACTAGAAGTCTACATCTTATGGTGATTAATTAATTGGACAAGATTGTAAGATATTTATAAGTAAAACTGTCGACAGATCTTAAGCTGAAATTTCTTAGTGTAGGGTGAGATTGTACAGATATATATTTTCAGTCTTTATGATCAGTACTTTCTTTTCTATCTTTATCGATAGTCCAAAATCCACTTGTTCTTTTTTATATTGGTGTTGTCAATGTCAAGTTAAGTGCATGCATGCTTGCGGCCCCTTCATCTGATAATAATACAATATTAGGGTTTTAACTTGGGAGGGCCTTCTAGCCGGTCAGGCTGTTTTTGTTTTGTTTTAACACTCTTTCATACATATACTGTTACATCATAAATTACATCAAATTTATAATATACTCGTTCACATAAAAAGGAAAAGAGACTCATTCACGATAGGAAATTACTTCCAGTTTCACCGTCGCATGATAAAAAAGCAGAGTTCTACCACCACCAATCCAACGCCATCTCAGTTCCACCATCGTACGCCACCACCCTTGCCACAATTAAAAAAAAAAAATCGATCCACCATGAGATAACCGAGCATTGCATGGCACTGCAATAAAAGTGCACCGCGAAGCCCCCCGTCTAACCTCCGTAGCAAGCTTTGAACAACTATTAAAATAGCCCAGACGCCGCCCAACAAAACCCAAAGATAGAGCACAATTTATTCCTAACACCACCACCTATAGCACCCAGCACCACCGTAATACACAAATCTCATTTTTTTCATACCAAAAATAAAATAAAATTGAGTGGTGAATGGGGGGAGTATCTCAAAATCAGTCCGTTGTCACCATGAAAATAGCCCAGATGCCACCCAACAAACCTCTATTTTTTAGGAGCAAAAACAGAGCACAATTTCTTCCACCACCGTCGATAGCACCTAGCACCACCGTAACACACAAATCTCATTTTTTTATACAAAAAAAAAAGTGTTGATCACCCTATGAAAACCACACCGACATTTTTTTAGATTTGCAATGCTTAGTTCGCTGCCATTTTCTCGCCTCCTTCGACTCCATTTCAGGTCGCTCTCTCGGTCTCCGTTGCTAAAGAATGGGGCAGTATTCTCAAATGGGAAACTTCAAGACCCTTGGGTTTGGGATGGGTGCTTGGGGGTCGCGAGATCAGTTCGTCGCGGCTTGGGTGGATGATCTCTGTCCTTCTTGGCTCGGCAAGAAAGAGCTTGTCTCGACTCGGCAAGGTGTTCTTTGGATTTGGTCAGGGTGGAAGACGAAGGGGCATGACACTTGGTTTTCTCTAAGTTTGTCTCTCTGGTCAGGATGGAAGATGAGGGCATGGAAGCTTTTGTGGAGTTTGTAATCTTCTATAGAGTAGATGTAGGACACATAAATTGAACCACTTACGTGTAGGGTTATTATTGGGGGGCTGTTATTTGGGGATAGACAGCCGGACTGCCTGGAATGTATTCTCTTTTAACTTTCCTTGCAAACGATGAATGCAAAGGATTGAGAATCTCTTGATTCATAGTACTCTCGCACTAAAGGGCATGCAGCTTAATTTGGTAGTGGGATCCATATTGTTTTTGTTTTTTTTTCTTGGTGTTTGAACTTTTTTTTATTATGATTCTTAAAAATCTATTCTATTGGATGATTTTTATTATTATTATTATTGTCCTCAAAATCATCCAGATATGCATTATATATGACAATACCAAAACAGCTAGAAGCGTGCATGCAGAAGGGGTGGACTAGCTAATTCACTAATATATTGTCTAAAGATCTCCCTTCTGCCTCAATTGCGCAAGAGACCTCATCTATCCAAGTAATTCTAGGTACAAATTTTAAATATACATATTTCATACAAGTTTTTTATAAAATAGATTTTAAAATAAATTCCACTAATAAAGAATAGTTTTTTTTTTTCATGGTGATGTCTGCTAACGCCTAAAAATAGTGCAGCAGGCCGGAATGGGAGAAAGAGTCGCTCCCAGTCCACTGAGATTATTTGGGCTTCAATCGGTGCTATGGAGAGCCCTCGATGGTGGACCAGTGCAGCTGTACGGTGTCCGCGCATGTGTCCATGGCGATGGGCACTAAATAAATACAGGAAAAATAAAGAGACGAGGTTTGGAGTAATGTCTATGTCCACGAGAGTTTGGAGAGGAAAGAATCCACTATAATATAATTGTTTTACAATCTATCATGGTCTTTCATCCTCGCTATATAATGGAGATCTAAGCTCTATTTTCTAGTGGAGATCCTGTCGCTGGAATCTCTGTCGTGAGGTTGAAGAAGCTGAAGAAGTTGCCCCCTTTATTCTCTGCTCCTCCCTTGCATTATATCACATATTCTCTCCTTTAAGTCATATCTCCACCATTCCTCCTACACCATTTCCTTCCTCAGCCTTTGTCCCATCTTTCTCTCTTATTCCTCTCTCATTCTGTTGTCTTCTAGTGAGGGTTTTTTGATGGGTTAAGCTTTTTATTTAGGTTTGAGATATTTTATTCCGTCCAAATTTTTTAATAGAGAAACTGTGCGAGATTTATTCAAATCATTATTCCCCATATGCATGGGTGAGACCGATGGAGAAAATAATTAAATGATAGCAATATCTGAAATCTCCTTTTCATTTCGTTTTCCTCAGTTTTCACAACAACCAAACAAGAAACAAAACGACACTTAAGATTATACCCAATATGCCGATCAAGGAAGAAAAACCAAAAAATGAGAAGAACTACTTCAGCCTAAACAAATGTCAATTGTAAGAATCCGAATGGGGTCCATTGCGAGGTAGGGCTAAAATCGAGCTCAGAGAGGCCAACACCAAGAAGGAAGAAAGCCCAGGAACCAAGATTGCCTTCATTGCAATAGAAAATCCCCCTCTCTCCTCTTTGTCTCTCCCTCACAGCAGCCACCGCCTAAGACAAACAAAGCCCATTCCCAAGATTGTCAAGAAACCTATCATTTCAACGCCATCTTTGCCTCCACATGCTCGCATAAAAAAGATTCACACCATCATGCACAATATAAATTACAGAAAAAATTGAAAGCAGATAAAATAAATCGACCTGTAGAGAAAAAGAGAGACCTTTTGGGTTTGGTAAAGTGTAGGGAAACAAGAAATGATCGCTGAACTTCAAAAGAATCTGTGAAAAAGAGGAACACAACAAAAATCAAATATTTTAGATTAAAATCTAAAAGATACCATGAAGATAGGCACATTGCTAGAAATATGCGAGAATCCAACCCTGCTGTGAAAGATCAAACTCAGCAGAACATAAAGTAGTGTAGTCAGGTGCTCAATCGGAAAGTAGAATACAAGACTCAGGGGCACAACTGTAATTACAGCAGATCACACAGGGGCAAAAGCGACTTAGAAAGTGTCAAACAAAAAGACTATTCATTACTATTCATAAGGAGATAGCTGTTTTTAATATATACTAGTTGTGGAGTGGCGTGTAGCTGTTTTTAATATATACTAGTTGTGGAGTGGCGTGCAATGCACATCTTCCCAATGACTAATATTCACAAAATGTAAAAATAATATGTTTTTTTAAATAAAATTAATTAATCAATAATTTAATGCACAAGAGTTGAAAAATAAATTTTAACAAGCATCATAATGATAACCAAATGTTATAGTAATATGAGTAATATGAAAATTAAAAGATTTTGGATATTCTAAGAATAGTTTTCTTAGTAAAATATATGAATTGTAGAATTCAACCATACTACTTAATGACCCAGGGAACACTAAAAAAATATAGTCTTTTATTTCTATTTTGCTCTCACATTTTTTCATCATTAAAGTAAGTCTCTTATATTTTGGAAATTCCAAAAATATTATAATGGTAGAAAATCATTTTATCTAAATGATTTTAGTTAATTAAAAATATTATGAGATTTAAATTATATTAAAAAATCTAATTATTTATATGATTTTACTCTCTTAAAAATATTTAACAAAATACTATCATTTATTTAATGATGAAATATTAGTATTTTATAAATTAAAGTTGAATTTGTATTTTAATTATCTATTTTAAGTTAATTTATTTTTAATATTTTAACCTCTACTATTGGATCAATTCTGGAGATTCAAGATGAAAGGTTGAGATTTAAAGTCTCAAATCCTAACTTTTCCCTTCATTTTTTCCTCTTCCCTCTCTCTCCTCCCTCCCTCCCTCCCTCCCTCCAGCTGCACGCCTCTTTCCTTCTCAATCTCTAATCCTTGGCTCTGCCCAGCGCCTCCGACCGCCGCTACCGCTCCACCACCAAGCCCAGTCACTGACGACCTTCCCTCATGCCAATCTCATCCCCACAGACCTCTCTCTCTCCCCCTAAAACAGGCCGAAGCTCATAGCCCTCTCTCTTCCTCTATACACACGGGTTTCTCCCCGTAGCACCGCCGTTAGCCACCCCTACGGCACCGCATCACCACCACCAGCCTCGTCCTTCGCTGACAACCCCTCCACTTCCTCCTTTCCTCCAACCGACGACCCCTGATTTGTGATTTGTGTGGAAACATGTGTGGTGATTTTGTAATTTTATGGTATTTTTGTAGTGATTTTACTGTGAGGATTTAGAGAGGGACGCGGATGTAAAGAGGGACGTAATGGAGAAAAAGAAAAGCATAAAACATGTAGCACTATTTATTACTGTTCACGTATCATTGTTTATTATTATTCACATTTATAACGACTTTTAAGTATAAAGGGAAATATATAAGAGATATATGATCTTCTCCCATTCAAGTTAAATAAATAGTATCAATTTAGTGTAGAACATAAGGTATCTTGATAATTAATTATCAATATGCTAATAAGGGAAATTATCAAAATACTATATTTTGATATTAAATAGATATGAAGTGTTATAGATATAAAAATAAATTTATAAATTAACGTGATTTTATTTAATATATAAAATTTATTTTTTAATTATAATAAAAACGAAGATGAAATCTTCTCTCATGCAAAAGGAGTCGCATGAGGCGACATGATCTATACGCGCGGGTATCTATCTATCCAATCAAAACCTCAAAGCTAATTTTTGAGAATAGTCAAGAGTCAAGGCCACGGCTGCTGGCGTCTGGCTGCATGAGCTTACTCCAAAACATGCTGACCCACATGAGACGAGGATTTGGTAGGGGACGAATGGATAAGATAAGCCTCTTGGACTATTTATATACTGTGCACTGAAACTTCAGAGCCGCCTCCTCAACATGAGTAATCCGATTCATGAAGTCAAGTGCAGTGAGTTAATTTTGAGTATTGCTGCACGCAATACATTTTTATAATATATTTTATAATAATATTATAAAATAAAGATATTTTTATAAAATATTTTATAAAATTATTTCTAAAGATATTTTTATAAAATAATATTATTCTTATAAATTATTTTATAAAATTATTTTTCATTTAACATATTATTATAAAATATATTATGAAAAATATTATGTATAAATTATTTTTTTTAATTTTTACCGCAGACGATAGTACTATTATATATAGCAGATCATGTTATTTTAAATAAAAAAAAAATTTAATCATAAAAAGATTATAAAAAACTTAATAAATTAATATATTCATCAAATTATAAAATTATTTTTATTAAAAAATAAATCTAACGATCTTATAAGCCACAGACGTCCAAATTAACAAAGAGCCGAATTATTGGAAACACTAAAAGAAAATTGCTTATTTGTGATCAGTTAATTTCTACGAAATGATTATTTACAGTTAAAATAAGTCTGCTTTAGTCATAAATAATCTTTTCACTGCAATTAAATGACCACAAAAACTTATTTTTCTTGTAGCGAGAATTAATTACTAACAACTACCACCCATGTTGAAGAAAGGACCAAATCAAAGCAGGAAAGAATTACTTAGTACGGGTTTTCCAGTTGTTAAGAGAAGTAGTATTCAAAATTAAATTATATATTGAGAATATATATCTTTCCTATAATTATAATTCCTGCCCTCTAGTACCTCTAAGGGCCGGTTAGCATCAAGAAAACATGGCTTCAAATACACAACTTTTTCAGTCAAGATTTTTGAGCTAAACATACATACATACATGTATTATAAACATTAACCCAGTAGTAGTAGACTATACATGCATCTATTGTTTAACGCACGTGAATGAAAATCGCACTACTTGTTTAATCTGAATATGATGTTTTGAAATTTGAAGGGTCTTACGTACGTACGTGTTTGGTCTTCATACTGCCAACACTAAAGGCGACATAGTTAGCTATATAGCATATATTTAATTAAAGCACCAAACAACAATAATAGTATTTTCTGTCGCATTAATTTGTTGAAAGTTCATCATGATATTGTCTCTGCTAAGACGAGTAGAGAGACTAGTAAAGACACTAGTCTGAGAGCCAGCAGTACTTCAAGCATTATATATGGTGTTTTGGATTAACTATATATATAACTGTCGTTCGAGGAATCCGACGATGCATGATGGGCAGCATGCACTGCTCTTAGTAGTGCTTATAATTGGGACAGACACAATGGTCATAGAGTAAATATGATTTCCTGTTGATCTTGTAAAGACATAAGCGAATCGAAACGCACGTGTCCTAATTCAAAAGCCTGTCAAAGTAGACTCGTCCAACATTAAAGAATGACTTTCAGCCTCTCTTGACTGTTGAATTAATCCATGTCTTATTCAGCCTCTCTTGACTGGTGCATATATATATGTTTGAGATCTTATTAACATGTACTTTCCTTTTCTCTTTTGGGAACTAGCTAGTGTCTAGTGATCTAGGCTACATCGCATTCATTGAATAATTGAGGTAATTTATTAGCTGCGCAGAGATACCTGTATGGGTAAATGATATTTAGTTTCCTTAAACTTATTGTTTAAAGTTATCTTTTAAATATTTTATTTTATTTTTTATTTATTATTATTTTAATAATTAAAAAAGTAATTATTAGCATAGTAGTTTATATATATTTTTTATTTTTTTAATGATTAAATATGTAAAAAAATATTTAAAAAATTTCACACTAGAGGTACGGGTGGGTAGCAGGCCCCGGCTACCCCGCCCTGCATGGAACACTCCATACAGGGCTGAAAATTATCTAACACACACTATCCTATATATGTAAAATATACACTATATAGTTTTACCAATTAGTTCAACTTAGGGCTAAAAACCGAAACCGCACCGATAGTTTTTTAAAAGGGTGGTGCCGACTGAAACTGGCCGACAAGGAGGGAGAGAGAGAGAAAGAAAACCGGCCGAAATCTTATGGTTGGTACCGATTGGTTTAGTGGTAGGTTCATCGGTTGCTAACCCACCCTCAAATTCACATCACACATTCACAAATTCAAAACAAATAAACCAAAATCCATAACATATCAAAAATTCACAACAAATCAACTCGAGTTTCACAATAAAATCATAAATTCATGACAAAACCTCGAAATGAGAGAGATGAGAGGAGAATGAGAGAGGTGAACCGTCAACCATGAACAATAGAGAGCTCAAAGAGACATTTCAGAGAGAAGAGATGAGAGAGCTCAGAGAAGTGAGGGACAGGTCGAAGATGAGAGATCTCGAAAAGATGAGGGATAGGCCTAATGCCGAGCGTCGTAAAGAAGGAGGAGAGGGGAGGGGAGGGGTTATTAAACCCTAGATCTAAACGGCACCATTTGGTGTATTAAATCAAATGGTGTTTCACTTATATTCTTTTTTCTATACATTAACTGTAAAATGACGTCGTTTAAATCATTGAAGTGAAATGGCATTATTTTATCTAAGATATAATATATATATATATATGTATTATCAGCCGGTTTAGCAGTTTGAATATGGTTCAAACTGGGACTAAACCTACTAACGTCGGTTTCTTGTATTTCCTACCATCAACTGACCAGTTCTCCATTAGTTTCAGCCGGTTCCTGAGTCCGACGACCTGTTCTCATCTGCGACGGTCGGTCTGTCAGTTCCTGTACACCCCTAGTCCAACTTATTTCAATTGGGGAATTAGAAAAAATTAGAATAAAAAGAGAAACTACAAAATGGCATCATTATGTTTGAGTTTTTCAAATCAAACAAAAATAACAATAACAAGAAAAATAAAAAGTAATGTACAAATCTTAAATAGATAAATTTCGTATAGATATTTTATAAAAAAAAAAAAAAAATAGATCTCATTAAAAATAATTAAATGTTTTTTTTTCACTTTTTTTTAGTATGATTCAATTCTTTACAAAGTGATCGATTGCACGAAATTTGTCTGATTTGTACAAATCATTTCTAAGAAAAAAAAAACCAACGAAATGTGCCAGTAATGAAAAATGATGTATACAACCGCGCGGGGGAATCACGGAGTAACCGCGTCCCACGTGGAAAAGAAATAAAAATGCACCCAAATCATTTCCCCCTACTGCTTTACCCAAATCAAGAATTATTTTACTCTTCTTCTCTTTCTAGAAAAAGACGTGTGGTAAAGTGCTTTTGTCCTTCAATGGAGGTCATCGTTCCAAGGCAAGCAAGAAAAGCTAAACGCAAGCAAGAAAAGTTAAACGGAATTAGATGATGACTCTTCTCTCTCTATTTGACTGATTAGCTTGCGTACTCTCACTTTGGTTCCTTTTTTTTTTTTTCAAAATTTGTGTTCTTTTGGGGTTCTGGATTTTTTTACTTGTTTTCTCTGCAATCTAAACCAAGATCCTGGTAAATAGAATCTGTGCTCTCCCCACCCCCCACGGCAGGTTTGCTCTCTCCCTCCCTCTATTGTGTTTCAAAAACCCACTTTGATCAGCCCCCACAATACTATCTTGAATATTCGCAGCTCCCACCGGCTGGCCCACGTGGAAAAGAAAAAAAAATAATGCAGAAATACAACACAGAAACGAAAAAGGCAAAGAAAGAAAAAAGAAAGGAAGAAGGTGGGAAAGCAAAAAGCGGAGAGCAGTATTGAAGCTGAGATTTTCTTCTTCTTTAGGCCAGCAGCAAATCAGAGCTGATACGTTGAAGCATTTCTCCACCTAGAAAAAAAAAACCCATCTCTTGATTTCAACAAAACCCATCTCTTAGATTTTATTCTTAACATATTTCATGTCGTCTGGTTGGAGTCATCTGGGTTTTTGGAGTTGTCTTTGTGAAAGAAAATAAGAGAAGTTTAGGAGAGAAGGAGAAATAAGGTGCGATGGAGTAGAGGGAAAACAAAGTCCGTTGGTTTTTTTTTTTTTTTAAATCGTCTGATGTGGTATAGAAGTAAATTGGCGATTACACCGCGGTTTCTCACCGCGGTTGTACGTAGAAGAACTGGCCAGTAATATATTTAATTCTTTCACACCGTGATTTCAGTTTGTTTGTGTGGTCTTTAAACAAAAAACTTATAAAATCTTACTTTTCCAAGTATCAGTTATTGATATGCTGAAAATCATGAAATTTAAAATTTTATTTTCAAAAGAAAATAAATAAAATGAATCTTATAAATAAAAATATAAGTACATGTAATATTACTCTTAAACAAATATACAGTACTAAAAACTTGCATATCCGGCTTTGATAGGTGGGGTCAACCGTGCGTTTAAAAACTTGCATAACCAGGAATGGATTCATTGGATTGTAGACTATCCTGATTTAAGAGTTTCCCTGATTACTTGCATATCCGGTTTTGATAGGTGGGGTCATGTACTATCTAACTTCTCAAGCAAGGCTAACATGAGCGGAGTTCCTAAGCAACGATATAGAGCACTAATATTAATATATATCGTGGGCCACAATATTTTCTATTTATTTTAGATTGAAAAATATAGATACATTAAAGAGACTCTATGTATTTCATGTTTAATATTATCTCATATTTTTATATGATTTTTTAAAAGCCTAATTATATGGAAAATATATTAGCTTCTTGAAACCACGAATTTAATTGAGTTGCACACTCTTTAACAGTGTTAGTGAATAGTGGGCAGCTATCCAATCTAAATTTCATATATATATATATATATATATATATGGTACCTCTTAAACAATCTAAATTTCATAATATATAATTATATATATGTATATCGTAAAAACTCAGCTTCCTTATCTGTTTTTTCCTACCATAGTGGAAATTAATTAAGACCTGCCCACATGCATTTGTGCTATGTAAAAAGACTGGTAAGGTTGTTGGGAGCACTCTCATATTATTTATTAATGTTAATGATGGTGATTAGAGAAAAACAAAAAACTTTAAAAAGGCCGTCGCACCTTTTTTATTTTTAAATTGTATTATATAAAAATAATTTTATAAACTGACGTGACTTCATATAATTTATTAAATCTATTTTATAATAAAAATAATTTTATAATCTAATAAATTATATCAAATCATATCAATTTGTGATATTATTTTTTCGTCAATTCTCTTTTCTTTTTCTTTTGGTCCTTTGATAAATTTTCTTTTTTCCTAATCTGGTTTCTATCTGTAACTCTTTCTTTCCTTCTATAAATACCCCATTGCTCACTTCTCTTCAGACCCTCTCACCTTAAACTCCCATTCCTCATTTTCCTTGCTGGAGAAGAAGATTTTGGGATCACCACCACATAAAGCATAGCTTCTTCTCCTCCTCCTCTACCTCCTACTTTCCCCTCCCTCCCTCCCTATACTCACTAGTCCTGAGTTCGAATGGCTCAAGTAACATCATTATTATTAGTGCCATTAGTAACACTTATCTTATCAGTATCAGGTAGTGATAATCAATAAATATCCCTTTACATGAAAAATATATTGAAAAGCTCTACTCTTAGATACTACATATAATCATTTTACTCATGAATTTCTTTTTATATGGATGCTTAATTGTATCGCTGCACCATTTCAACTACAGGAGTAATTTCGACCACCTTCACAATTATAAACAGTTGCGGCCACACCGTATGGCCAGGCATTCTCTCCAACGCCGGTGTACCTCCGCTCTCCCCGACAGGCTTCGCTCTCCAAAAGGGCGAGTCCAAGATCATAACAGCGCCGACTTCCTGGGGAGGCCGCCTCTGGGGCCGCACTCTCTGCTCCTTAGACTCCACTGGCAATTTCTCCTGCGTCACAGGTGATTGCGGCTCCGGGAAAATGGAATGCTCCGGCTTTGGCAAGCCACCCGCCACCTTGGCCGAGTTCACGCTAGACGGCGGCAACGGTCTCGATTTCTTCGATGTCAGCTTGGTCGATGGGTACAACCTCCCTCTGCTGGTCGTGCCCCAGGGTGGCACCGGTCAGAACTGTACGACCATCGGCTGCGTGACCGACCTGAACGACTCGTGCCCCTCGGAGCTGAAGGTCACGAGCTCCGGCTCCGACGGCACTAGCGTGGCTTGTAAGAGCGCGTGCGAGGCCTTCGGCCAGCCTCAGTACTGTTGCAGCGGCGCTTATGCCACTCCTGATGTCTGCAAGCCGTCAACTTACTCTCAGATATTCAAGAGAGCGTGCCCGCAAGCTTACAGCTACGCGTACGACGATAAGACAAGCACTTTCACATGCGCCTCCGCTGATTATACGATTACCTTCTGCCCCACCCCTAACACCAGGTAATTCAATTTACTCAAAAATCCCTACTCCACCGGCTAGTTTTTAGCTATCTCAACTTAACGGTAAAGGGGTAGTCTTGTCTGGATAAAGGATATAGTCTTCTCTAACGTTAATGTCCCCCATGTTCTGGCCCAACTTTTCATGCTAGACAATCTTAGACAGCAAGCATATCATGTTATTTGTTGCATTCAACTCACCTCATTCGGCTGATCATTATCTCGGTAGACTCTTACAGGTGAGGGTTGATATATAAAGTTTTTAACTCACATCATTTTTTCTTATTTTATAATTATAATTTTTTTAAATTTTTATATCAAATATAATAAATAATTTAATATTTTTAATTTTAAAATAATAATCATAATTTTAAAAAATAATATTTTAATAATTTATATATTTTTTATTTTTTATCTCATCTCGTATCCTCGTCAAAACATTTCAAAGAATTCCCATATCCGGAGTCAGACAATTCGGTCGAGATTTTCAGGGGAGAGAGGGATCACTTGTTTGGATATGCGTCCCTCCCAAAAAGGAGAATTATATTTATGGGACCTGTATCCTCTTCTCCTGCGATATTGTCTAAAATATCCGTAATCGGGGACAGTGGTCCGATCGGAAGAGACCCCGATCCCTCTATCATGGGTCTATTGCCGACCTGGTTTTTCTCATTAATTAGTACACACATCATTTTCTTATCTACATGACCCCTACTTATCTCATGTTTGTAAATGCTGCACTTTTGAGAGCCTTTCGATTATTGTGTCAACACGGAATTAAAGAAAGTTAGTTGGTCATGAGTCATAAACAGCCTCGCAAGCAAAACACAATTTCGTCACCACCCCATAATACATATATATATATATATTTGATAAATGTTAATACATGTCTATTTCAAAAATAATAATAATAATACATATATATATAATCCACGCGACAATATCTTGAAATATTTTTACGATTTTTTTTTTTTTTTTTTTTTGGTTTTTAGCTCAAGTTGGGTCGCTTTCTGTCTTATTAATTAAGAGATTTGCTACACAACCTCCACCACACTCCACACTCCATACTTTTTTAAATTTTTAATTTTTTTAATTTTTTTTTTAGTTTATTCTTTTTAAATTATTTTAAATTTTTTATTCATTATTTATATAATAAATATTTAATAAAAGAAAAAAAATAATAAAAATTAAAAATAATATAAAATGTGGAGGTTGTATGAATAGTAGAAGATTGAGTAGATTTTTTGATTAATTAATTAATCAATGCCTCAGGCATGTTCCGTTGTGGTCCTCGGTAGGGGAAGTATATCTCTGACAACTGTGATGCAAAACACGACACTGTTATACTTATAAATATGTACTGATCTAGATATTCGGTTCAATTTTGTCAGATGCTTAACGGTCACTTAAATAGGTTAAAGGCTGCCCAATTACACCAGTCACACCACGACACGTATTTATTTCTATATTTGCTGACAGGTGAATTATTCTGTGCATGCAGCAAAAAGGCTTCGCAGGGGCAAACCACGGCGTCGAACCCAAGGACGGCAACCACAGAGACACCGTCCGTCAACAGTGCGATGATCTACGAGGGCGCATTGGGCGAAAGCAATGCATCACCGCACACGCGTGGCCAGGTTTCACGGTCCCACGCCATCGCGGCTGCGCTCAGCATCGCATTGGCAATATGGCGGTCGTGGCACTGTCGTGTTCTCTTCTAACTTCCTTCGCTTAGTTTTCTCAAGGCAAGGACCATGCATGTGACCCGGAAGGGACCCGCAGGTTTGGCCGGAATGACGAGGATACGAGTCAGAATGAAGCAGCTCTCTCACCTGTCACAATATATTGAAAGGGTTGCTCACTACCCAGAAGTTAGAGACATGATGCATTGAATGTCAACGAGAGCGAAAGGAAACTAAAAATATAGGCAGGGGATGCGATTTGTTTTTGTTTTTGTTTTTTTTTAAATCTTTTGTGGTGGTGTGCAGAAGTGCACGTAATAGACCTGTTAGGCCAAGAAAATTCTTTCCAAACATTATTATTATTGAGTTCCATCTCTTTATAATGTCGGATGAGAGATTCATTTGTTTAGTTTTGGGTGAAGTGTCAATTATTTTTCTGTAACCACCACCCCATTTGGTTGATCTATAGGTAGGTAGTAGTTTTTTTTTATAGAAGTTTTTGCAACTTGTATTCGTGTTTGATGTTGTTGTATAAACGATGAACACGTATGTGAGACGTGGAAGCTTATGCTTTGAGAGATAAATAAGCAGTTATAACAGTACCCCGCCCCCCCTGCTCTTGTCTTCTTATAAACATCCCTTGTGTGTTAACTTTTTGTTGGTGAGGCAATTGTCGGTTGGTTGTCCTTTTTTTTTTTTCAACATTTATTAATGCATATATATTTAAATCATAATTATTTAAATAAAAAAAATATTTACAATCATAAATTGTGTAATCGTCGCGTAATTATTTTAAAAAAATAAATAAAACATTCACGTGAAAAAAATTAATTTTTTAATAATAGACTCTACTCTTTTCAAAGCGATTATTCGGTATTTACGCATTTCATAATTGTATATAAAATTACTCTTATTTAAAACGTGGTATTTGACTAGATGATAAAATCTAGAGTAATCATTTTTCAAAGAAAATGTTGTGGCTATAAGGTAACTTCAAGAGCAAGAGTTAAAAGTAATCTGAACTAAAACCCACAAAAAAAGCGATGGGCAATGGCCGCCCTATGGTGGACCCTATCATGATCATCGAATATCCTTAGAGCAAGTTGAGTAATCTCTACATCAAACATACAATTAAGCTCAACTTTGAAATCACATGCATGGAGTAGCAATCAACTTTCTTATGGTGGACCCTTTAATCATCGATTATCCTTAGAGCAAGTTGAGTAATCAGTACTACATGATCAAGCATTCAGGCTCAACTTTGACATCACGGCAAGAGTTAATTTTCTTTTCTTTTATTTTTTTTTTGAAACTAAGGGCAGGTTTAGGGTACAAGACAAAACATAAAATTTTCATCTCATCTCATCTCATCATTACATCTTTTTCAAATTCCTATACAAAATATAATAAATAATTCAACTTTGATATCACGGCGGCTAGTCTCTCATAAAAAATTAATTGAGGGGTGTGTGTATTATCCATAATTTTCTAAGTATACATTCCCTTGTTTATGATATTTAAAATTATGAATACAGATTTTGTTTATGATACAGAACTCCCCATTAGCTTTTGTTTTCCAGTAAATTTTAATTCTATTGTATTTAATTTGAAAAGATTATAATTTAAGATTATAAGTAAATAACTTTGTGCTCATCAAGGAATCCAAGATCTTATTCTAGAAAGTGATTCTTTGTTGATGGTTAATGCTATAAAAGCTGCAGGGTGCTCTATATCTCTCCTAGGAAACCTCATATTAGGGTGAGTTTGGTTACCAAACTCATTTCAACTCATCATTACAACTTTTTCAAATCCCAATATAAAATATAATAAACAATTCAACTTTTTCAAATCTCAAAATAATAATAATATTAAAAAATAATATTCTAACAATATTTTATCATCTCAACTCAACTCAACTCAACTCACTTCAACAGCCAAACACAACCTAAGGATCTAATGAAGATGTTTCACAGCTGCACTATTCAACATACCATTCGTGAGGGCAATGAGGCTGCACATAAATTAGCAAAATTTGCTTGGAATGTAGATGATATTTGTGTGTGGTGGGATCTTTCCCAAACTGTATTGCACAAGTCATCTGGTTTGAAAAACATTTGTAATGTTTGGTGTGAAATGAATGTGATTTGACTATAAAAAAAAAAAACAAAAACTATGAGCTTCAGTATTTCTTCATATTTAAGGATGTACTATTATTCATCTTTAAAAGTAATATTTTATTCGAAAATATCAGATTCAACTACTTGAATATTTTCCACATTTTATTCTAAAATGTGTTTGTTGAATAATTAGGTTGAAGAAAAAAATTAGTTGGGAAACAATTAATAATTTAAGTAATATTTAGTAATTATTAATTCACATATGGTTAGTATAGGAAAAAATAAATAAATAATATTATTAAAAAAGTAATATTATATTATTATTATGATTAATCCAATGTAGGATTATGGTTGGTTTTGGATTTATAAAAAATATATACTTTTAACTAAATTTTAAAGATGACTTTGATGAAAACAATGCTGATGCTATAACTTCGTTCTGATTTTAATGGAAATACCTACCATGCACGCAAGATAGCCTCCAGTCTCCACTCAGTGCATAAACCAGATTAATCGGCCATGGAGAAATAAATATTCTTAAAGTTTCAAACTTTGTGGCAAAGATACATGTGGGCGCATATCGGCCTATAGCCACAGGACTGCAATATATTATATATCCTTTTATGTTTCACATGCTCTCAATCTACGCCACCTTTTTCTGGTAGCAGCAGCAGGAAGGGGTAGTAAAGTAACAGTAAAGAAAATGTAATGGTATTATCTTGATTATCCAATTTATAATGTGACTCGCTTTTACATCATGTGTGTGTGTGTATATATATATATATATATATAATATCTAACTGGGATACGTCTGTCGTTGAAATTCGACAAACTTTTTTCTGCCTAATTCATGAACCTTCACTTTAAGACTTTTGAGGCAAGTTAGCGTTCAATCATCAATAGATAGATAGATGGCTATCTAATTAGGAAAAAAAGGATAAATCTTTTTAATAATTAAATATAGGTTTAAATTAGTTAGAGAGTTCTGTATATATTACGTGCTGATCATCATGAATATCTTCTTATATATACTTATATATGGGCAGCCTGTAATCAACTAAACACCAATTTTAAGATTTGTACTGGGCCTGGAAAATGGATCTACTGTAAATATGGACAATTTAACATCCAAAAGCCCCGAAAATGTCACGAGGCCAACCCGGCCCAAAGCATTATTAATATTGTCTATATATATATATATATATATATATGATCCATCTAGAACCTGAACCCTTCCAAAATTAAACCAAAGCATTATTAATACGGGCTTAAGTTACTGTTCTTTAATCACTACTTCTCTCATGAATACATCTCGTCTTGTCTTTAAGTTTTGTCAATCCAGATTCTCCTAATTAATTTGCTGGCGCTAGCTCAGAAAGTCATATATGTTGGTGATTTTTTTTTTTTTTTTAAAGAAGGAGGATATTTTAATTTTATTGATAATTCTCTCTTATAATAAAGAAATACCTACGTAACTTAGTAGTGAAGATAATCGTGAATATTCACGATCAGTTTTGAACTCATAATTTATCAGTTTATAGGAAAAAGAATTTTCTGCTTTGGTATTGGAAAACCCAAAAAATTAACGACACATGTTCATGACTGTGCATGTGTTAGTCTTATATATATATATATATATATACAGAAAGTATATATAGTATCTGACCCAGAATATAATCTAAAAGGCCGGCCAGGTACTACATGCATCAATAGAAATAGCTCCAGATCATGCTGTCTACGAACCCCTTATGGAATCCAAAACTAAATTCCATAGGGTCCAGATTCGGATCTTTGATGCATGGGTGCACGTGTGCCTTTACGCCTATGTTGTTCCTTTTGATGTCTCGGACAATCTTATATGCAGATGAACGCTTAGTCAAATCAATTAACTTATCCACGAATGCAGATTAATTCACGGTAATTAATTAACATTCTGTAATTTTTTTTTAAATATATATATATATATATAATTGTAAGATTCACTTGACAATTTAAAAAAATAAAATAAAAATTGTTGACAGTTTTTATACAGCTTTTTATAGTAACTGTATGGGTCTCACGATAATTTATGTCATGATATGATTATATATTAACAGAGACGCAGAAAACTTGGCTACGAAGATAATACGTACAGATGATCCACCTTTTGCTACTTTGTGAGAAACTAATTAATAGTCAGAGATCCTACGTACTGATCATAATTTTCTTTAGTACTACTGATCGCTAGTATATGCGTATGCCTCTTTTGCACGTCCACGTCGGCCATTATCCACTTTCTTCACCTTTAATTCCCATCAAAATCAAGGTCAGCTTAGCATGTTCCTTGGCCAGGGAAGAATATGCATGAATATAGATCATGTACACATGAGATGACTCGTCAGAGTCTAGTCATATATTGTTCGGAGACACTCGTGACCACGAAGTACTGAAGTATTCGAAGTTTGGAGATCAACAAAAGGAAGCATGAGTTAATCCTTCTTTAGAGGTTTCAAACTGCAAAGGCTGTCTGCTGGTAGGTGTGACGACTCAGATCTTCAGTAAAGATAAAGCATGCTGAAAGAAAGAAAGATCGATATCATGATTCGGCAAAAAACAAAAAAAAATTGCATACGTGCAATAATTATCCAAACGGTTCTTTACACGACAGATAACATCTGTCACTTTGCATTCTAAATTTGACGTTGAGAGAACATCATTACTGAGTGGTAAAGAGATCGGTTGTTCGATCGTCCGTCATCTTTTTGAGATGTAGACCACTTCAATATCCTTAAGTCGAGCTAGAAATTTGAGCACTCTCGTTACTCGATCGTAGTATAGATTATCCAAACTGCATGTTACTTTAATTCCAAGCTTCCAAGGGGTAAAAAGCAAAATTGCTTTACAAAGTTATAAGGTTCCCTTCCACTTGACGTGATATATATATATATTATATGTGATCAATCGATGGTAAACCTATTTTCCACAAACAGGATGATGATGATCGATCTCTGTTTGTCGATATTGAATTTATTACCAAAATTATGATGCGGGATGGGCAATAAAGCTACAATATCAAAATGTTGATCTGCTTGGCCAGCACATGCATGCACGACACCGTTGGAGCTTTTTTTTCTTTTTTTTTTTCAGTAGTGTATTAATAGCATATGGTCCAAAAGATACAGCGGTGGCTTAAAAACCACAAAATGTTTGGCTGTTTAGGACATGGAGTAGACATGGGCACGTCACCGACCATGAACTTTAGAGCATGCAGCGTCGGCATCCCACTTTTGCATGTCATCACGTAGAGTACGTAGTATTAATGCTAACATTAATCCGATAAGTGTTTTACTGGGTCAACAACCACTTCTAGCTGCTGCTAGTTTGGATTGATCTGGTTCTGCTTTCATGCATCCTGATCAGTACTAGTTTCTGATCTTTTATGTTCTTTTTTTCTTACTTCTGCTTTACAATTGATCTGAATATTCAATTCTCACATGCGTTAATTCAATGGACCACGTCCTTTCTTTTATAAAGCTAATCTCCCAATTAAGATGAAAGCTAGCTAGCAGCTGTACGTAAAAGTTTTATTTTACAAACATTAGTACTATATATATTATCTGATTCACTATATATCTATCGTAAAGATCTCACTTGAGACTAGAGTACTTTAGCGAGCAAAGTTGCCATTGTATATGCTGTTGCAAGAATTTTTTAAATTTTTTTAGTAAAATAATTTTTACAGAAAAAAATCTATCCATCGACGACTAGTACTTGACTTGATAATATAATTTTTCTTTAAACGTTTAGATCAACCCAATTACAAACAGCTAGCTAGCTAGCTTGCTTATGTAGAGATGAGATTGAAGTACTAGTTTTGAACACTAGAGACCTTGTCGCAGGACTGGAATACGATCAAGTCCTGCTGCAAATTCATAATAATACGTACTCATGAAAGCAGCCACCACTCCACAAGTGAATGAGTTGTGGTAGCTATAGTTAGGGACCCACGATGAAAGTGCATTCCACGTCAGCATGTTCCGTTTGGTGAGTCTCAAAGCATGCATGCAAAGCCGGCTCCCCCGCCCCTTTTTCTTTTCAAGGTTCCACTTCCGCCAATGCACGCATAATAAATTGAATAGTAATAGATACAGTTATAAATTATACAAATATTGTGTATTTTTTTTAAAAAAATATAAAAATTATTATTAAAAAATTAATTTTTTTTATATAAATATCATATTTATTAATTTTTTTTAAATGAATACACGATATTTATACCCTCTGTAAATATAATTTATTATATATATATATATATAGGTTAATTTGGTAAAGACAAACAATTAAATTTTGATTCGCTGATCATATAATGATCCGCTTTGGCCAAGCATCTTTAGATGTGGCCGATCTAGATCAACGTATATGGATTCCACCTAGCTAGCTAATAAACGTGTTGGGGTGTATTTAAGAATCTTGGCTTTTGGTTCTTATATTCAATGATTCGAAGTGGCAAATTAATTATTACAAGAAAATTATTTATTTGTGGCCATTTAATTTCAACGAAATGACTATTTACAGTTAAAATGAGTCTGTTTTGATCACAAATAATATTTTTATCGCAATTAAATGATCACAAAAATCTATTTTTCTTGTAGTTAAATCTTCGGACATTAATTTTCATGCCGTTTGACAGCTTTCCTAGCTATCTAGCTAGTAGTACCCCATATGCATGCATATATGGAATTGGATTCCAACTGAAAATGACAAAAGGAGGACAATTTTTAAACATATATATGGATCAATCATGAGCTTGTTTGATTATAACTAGAATCACGTAATTGAATTTATTCAAGAAACGTACGATAACTTTTTGAAGTTGACACCTAATTAATCATCATGTCTGTCCAGTCGACCGATCGAATTAATCTCATCAGAAACAAAAGAAAATATTCCCACCAGATTTCGATGATCTGTTTAATGGTCTGACGTTGTTCTATCACAATATTATTATTTAAGCTGTATCATGTATGCATGCATTTCGCATAATCAATTTTGTCCAGATGTATACATGCATATTTGTCTCTGGGCCGCCTGCATTGCATGCAGACTCAATATCCAGAAGAACTAAATATAGATAATAAAGAACTATTCAGTTTCTTCATCCTATTTCACAGACTGCAGGCAAAAACATATACGAGCTAGCTAGCTAGGCTTATATACAGTACTTAAGTCGAGCTCAGCTAGCACTCTGTTTTTTAAAAAGACATATAGAAATAAAATTAAGGAAATATTGATAATCATTCCTCGGAGTACTAAATTAATGTTGGATGCATGTCTCCCAAGTGCTGCTTAAATCATGAAAAGGTAAAGAAATATTACATTAATTCCAACTAATTTATAAGAGGCCGAAGGGAAATTCTAGAAATGATGCATGGGTCGGAACTACTTATAAGGGGGCTTGGGGCCCTTGGCCCTAGAAATTTTTAAAATTTGATGAAAATTAAATTTTAAAATGTGTTTCTATAAAATAGGTTATATAAAAATTAGCATTTGACCCGCAGAATTATTTTTCTGTAACTTGGCCCCCAAACCAGATTTTTCTGGTTCCGACCTGGTCGGAGCTAATTAAAATTCATTTGACTGTTTTCTGTCTCGTGTTTTTTGGACAATAAACTTTACCAACATTAGAAAGTAAAGTTGTTTTAAAATCAATGACCACTAGATCAAAAGTCAAAAGAATTTTTTCATATATATCTCTTTGATCTGGTTTGATCATGATCATGTCCCCTAAACTCACTTGCCGGATATTCATTATCTCTTAGTAATAATATATTGAGAAATGCTTGCCTCAAAGTTGACAGTATTATGCACATATCAATAAATATATATTATATATATAAATATATATTTAGAAAAATAATCTATTTATTATTTAATTTATAAATACACTCAATATACTAGTATATTAATGTAACAGTCTCTTACCTAATCAGCTATTAATTCAATCAGTTTCACCATCGAATTTAGTAGAAACTAGAAATTAGCATGCAGGTCTTCACAGACAATAGTATTTATGGCATCGAATCAGTGGGAATGGAAAAAAGTAGTTATACAAAAAATTTCTTCTTATCCGAAGAAATGGGCCTCCACACCATAATGATCTTTGTTTTTTGATACTCATCCAATCCGAAAGTTGTTTTATTTCTTCCATACACATTGATGCTTGTCTTGATCTCTTTTAACTGTCATCTAATGATCTATATATTTCAATATTTCATATTTAACTCTCTCTCTCTCTCTCTCTCTCAATTGGAGTATTTTGACCATCTTCCTTATGGAACAGTAGATTTTGATCCAGCTTTCACGTACATATTATATATACATATAGAGAGAGAGAGAGAGAGAGAGAAGTACAGACTTGCGTATACTAATCTCTTTAATTCCCGTCATCAGAATTCTTCCTACCATTTCCATTTCTGCGACTAAAAAACAGTAAAAGCATTTCCTCATGAATACTTTCACGGTTTAAAAATCCCGTCTTTTTCTTCATATATTCCTCTTCCCTCACAATCACTGGTATGCATCATCTATCCTATATTTAATCCCTCCCTACATTACCCATCATCTCTATCATCGTCATCTTCTTCTTCTTGTTGTCAGCAGGCAATGCAGCTTTTCTTTCCTATGAGAAAGTTCTAATTGCCACGATTAACCCCATATTCTTCATCTGTATCGTATTAATTGTATCTCCGAAATGGATCTCACTGTGTCCTACACTTCTCTTTACATCAGTCTCGTAGTTTTGTTTGCATTTTGCAGAGGTAATGATTTCTCAAAGGTTTCCAATAATGGTCGCATATAAATCTTGTTTCTTTCACCTAATTAAATGATCTTTTTTGCTACCAGGTATATCGGCGGCTTCATTTACGATAATAAACAGGTGTGAATACACGGTATGGCCCGGGATTCTATCCAATGCCGGTAGCGCCGTATTAGATAGCACTGGATTCGAGCTCCAGCAAGGCAGGTCTCGCTCCTTCCAAGCCCCGCCGAATTGGTCCGGAAGATTCTGGGGCAGAACCGGTTGTACATTTGACCCCAACACCGGTCAAGGGAGCTGCGTCACCGGTGACTGTGGCTCCAACAAGGTCGAGTGCAACGGTGCAGGAGCGACCCCACCTGCAACTCTCGCGGAGTTCACGATCGGGTCGGGCGCCACGCAGGACTTCTACGACGTGAGCCTAGTCGATGGGTACAACGTGCCCATGATCGTCGACACTAGTGGCGGGTCGGGCACGTGCTTGTCAACCGGGTGCGTAACCGACTTGAACCAACGATGCCCGAAAGAGCTGCGGGTCGGGGACGGGGCTGCGTGCAAGAGTGCATGCGAGGCGTTTGGGAGCCCCGAGTACTGCTGCAGCGGCGCGTATGGTTCACCGGCTACTTGTAAGCCGTCGATTTACTCGGAGATGTTTAAAGCCGCGTGTCCGAGATCGTATAGCTACGCTTACGACGATGCCACGAGTACATTTACGTGTACAGGAGCAGATTATACGATAACATTCTGCCCTTCGGGAACAAGGTAAGGATGGTATTCCCACCTTTTTCCTTTTTATTTATTTATTTATGAAAAATGTTTGCAGATTCTATAATAATAAATTTATAAATTGATATAATTTAACTTATTTTTTTAAATTATAAAATGTTACGTCAAATTATAAAATGTATTAAAAAATTTACAATATAAGATGTTTCTTGTATTAATTGATGTAAATGTTTAATATTATGTCTTTTTTAAAATTGGATGATTTAGACCTGTAGAGAGTCTTATTTACAGGCCGTATTGCTATAGTACTATTCTTTCCATAATTGGAATTTTCTGAAATAAATCCAAGTTATGGATAAAAATAGATTGCTGCACTGTTGGGGCCAACCATTGATATCATTTTCCTAATTGTAATAAGAAAAATGATATTTGTAATATTAAAATGTTTAAATTTCACTTGTTCTTTTTAAAAAAAGTAATCCAATCTTAAATTTAGATGAAAAATTTATTTTTTATTTTTTTTTAAAAAGAATACACTGTACTTGCAATCATTTGTATTGAAAATAATATAGTTATAGTTACATATTTTTTGGTTCAATATCAATTATTAGTGCGATTATGCTATATATGTTATCTTAAATGAAATGAAATTCATGTAATTTTTCCAACCCATTTTTTTATTTTTTCCTTTTGAACAGTCAAAAATCCGCAAGAGATGCATCTCCAACAACAAATAGCTCCGGAACAGAGTCGCAGGATGTGGTGCCAAACGAAGACAACAGTCCCTCATGGCTTCCAAACTTCTTCTCTGGAGACTCATCTAAGACCCTTTCTCCTTCTGCTTCAGTGATTGCTTCCCTGGCTTCGTTTCTCTCTCTCTTTTTCCTGCATTCTTAGTCTCTCTCTCTCTCTCTCTGTGATTGCAAAGCCCAATTTTTTGTTCCAGCTGTGTAGATAATTATCAGAATTTAAACGTCGAATCCAACTGTTCCCTCTTACCTTGCGAGGAATTTGTGATTAAGAAGTATTATTCATCATCAAATGATATTGTATTAAATGATTGGCAGATAAATTAAAGATAAATACTTATTTAATTATTTGATACTATATCAAGAGATAAGGAAAAGATAGTATTGAAAAAAAATGACGAATAGTATTTTTATTTGTTAATTTAAACCACAAGATAAAAAGAAATCGCTTTTTTATTATTATTATTATTATTTAATAATGGAGCCGACATGACATACATTTGCTAGAAAAGAAGTGTTTGCTTGACTTTAAATCTACATGTGTTGATTGGTGATCAACAACTAAAGTAGGCCAACTTTGCTGCAATTGCAAGCTTACTGATTGTATATTTATTTACTTTGGAAGGAAATGGTGGTATCTATTGGAAATGGGGCATGTAATCATTCATTATTACAAGATCCATTCTATGTTTGAAACGCTTGTTCTTGGGAATCATGAAGCTTCTGAATATAATCCATTTCGCTAATTAATAAATGAACCGACCCAAGAAGGGGAAAATAATGCAAATGAATAATACTCCCATATGAAGCGGAAGGGGAACACATGGGAGACTACTCAAAATCTTGTATCAATTAATTATCAGAAAGTGAAGGAAATTATATAATATAATAACTAGACTTAAACCCGTTTATCTTTGAGCCAACTACTTTTTCAAAGAGAGAATATAATAGTAGAGGCTAGACCTAAAAAATTAAAGAACTAGAATCGTGAAAATTAAGCGCTTACAAAAGGAAGTGTAGAGTGTCAGTATTCATTTTATTTAATTACTTGTTATTCTTTCAAAGATGGACACAAATAACAAGTAAAAACTTCTTGTACCAAATTGAGCTGAACTTCTGCTCGCCCAGCATAAGGCAAATATAACGGGCTGAGGATTGGATAACTAGACTATCTGGCTAGAGATAGACATCACGAACAAAATAGTGGAGCATCTTTTCCCATATTTTTAAAAGGAAAAATCATTGTTTTCCGAAAATAATTGCCGAAGAAATCAGGAGATCACAGATGAAGATAAAATGTATAAACAGTTTTTGCAAGGCACGCATCATAATTTTATAAACTCATTAAGTAACTGGGTGGGTAGGTGGGTGGTAGAGGGCAAAATTCAGGGCGGTAACAATTACAGTTCCATCTATTGATCTATCGTTTCTTCTTAGCGAGAGCTTCTACCAACGGAAACAAAATGCGCGTAGTACCTTTTAAGTCTCACCTTAACCGCAGTCAAAAAAAAAAAAAAAAAACAAGCGAGGTTGTCTAATCTTCAAGCAATCTACAACTCATCCTTGTCAACAAAAGAAGGCTCTGAATCTGCATCATCCTTCACAGCTTCAGCCTTGGGTGTAGCTGCGGCTTCTTTCGAATCAGTTTCAGTCTCAACTTCTTCGGCATCATCTTCCTCCTCAACTGCTGCATCAGGACTGATGTTTAGGCTAGACTTCACCGAGCTGTAGATACGAGATGCAAAATCCTTGGGGTCACTCAGCGTGAAGCCGCTCTCCATGAGTGCAGTCTGGTAGATAAGATATGCTGTTTGCTTCACGCTCGCATCCTGGGCGGGCAAACAAAGCATGTTTTTAACAGAAATTAGCACAAATTTGCATGCCGCATTAAACACATTGAATGGAATACCGTACTACTTATGCAGTGCACTAAACATATTGGAAAATGCTATATACTCCAACCTTGTCCCACTCATATCCTATTCCTTGAATTTATCATCATTTTAAAAATCAAAAATTGAACCAATGGTCGTCCAGGAATGCAGCCACATCAGCAATGAAATAAGTGAAATGTATAGCATAACTAATCATGTTATTTGCAAGGGATTCCATATCCTCCAATCACTTCTTACAGGGATTGCTGCATGTGATGCACTAATTATCTTTCTCAACCAGAAAGTTGCTGAGATTTTCTTGTCAAGAATGGGAAAAGTTCTAAAATGTACCTCAGGGTTCGTCACCACTCTCTCCCGGAGCTCCTTAATAATTGGGTGCCTTGGGTTGATCTCGAGTACCCTCTTTCCGCGCATATATGCTTGCTTGTTAGCATCGGATAAAGTCTGCCCCTGCATGATCCTCTCCATGTTTGCACTCCATCCATACTTTGATGTCACAACCACACATGGTGTGTCAGCCAAACGGTTGGATATCTTCACATCATCAACATTATCACTGGCAAGAGCACCCTTCCACCATTTAGTGAGTTCCTTGAACGATTCTTTGAGTTCCTTGTCTTTAGAGTCTTTCCCAAGTTTCAGACCCTCTTTGGACACATTCTGGAATTTTTTGTCTTCATAATCCATAAGGTATTGCATCAGGTATTCATCAACAGGATCGGTAAAGAAAATGACCTGCAGCAATATGAGCAAAACAAAAAGATGTTTCCCAGCGTCAAGATCAGGGGAATGAAACACAATACCAAGGAATGGAGACTTTTCCATTCAAGGAATGGAGAATTTTTGCAATAGTACCTCATAATTTTTCTTCTTAAGCCGTTCAAGGAATGGAGACTTTTCCAATTGTTCCTTGTTGGTTCCTGTTATGTAGAAGATATCCTTCTGCCCCGATCTCATTCTTGAGATATACTGGTCTAGAGAAGTCAATTTGCCATCTGATTTGGTACTGTAAGAGAGTTCAAAGACAAAAAAGTCCCTCAGATCCCCAGAAAGCTGGATTACATTCAAAAGGCAGCAACACTAAAATGACATACTATTAAAAAAATAAAAAAGAAATACCTCTCAAATCTGAGAAGTTTTGCCAATCGATTCCTGTTAGTTGCATCTTCAACAATACCAAGTTTAATGGACTTGCCAAACTCATTCCAGAATTTGGTGTATTGACCCTTCTTCTCATTGTCATCACCAGATTTGTCAACTTCTGCTCATCCATCAAGATTCAATACCAACCAAACAGCAAATCAAGTGAAAATCAGCAACACTTTCAGATCGTTTAATAATTAGCAAGAACAAAACCAAACGTTGCGAATCAAAAAGCAGAAATTAGCATGTTGTTCTCTTTTATAACGTACTAAAAGTGTATGTCAGGGTTGCCAATAACAAAACAGGAACAGAATGGTCACTTATCCAACCGTTAAGCATGACACAAATCTCTAAGTTGATTGTCTGAAACAACAGATGAAACTTTTTTCCAAAACTCAGAAGAAGCAACTGCATTCACCTTTCTTTTCTTTGTCATTGGATTCATCTGGATCCTCATCAGCAATTTTACGGATCATATCAAGAGCCTTGCGGATGAGCTTCTTCTTGATTGTTTTCAAACTGCTGTGTTGTTGAAGCATTTCACGTGATACGTTGAGTGGCAAAGTGTCAGAATCAACAAGACCCTGCTCAAAATGAAAACGTACTTGAGCAGAAATTATAGAAACCACATTTCTTCGCCAATTCATTGACATAAACCTTCTTTCAGCAATCAATAATACTCTGATTTACCATTAAAAAGTTCAAATACTTCGGCAAAAGCTCATCAAATTCATCTGAGATGAAAACCCGCCTAACGTACAACTTCAAGTTAGATTTTTTGGCATTGTAATAACTCTCGTATAGATCATGAGGCGCCTTGGGTGGCACGAACAAAACTGCCTTGAACTCAACGTCACCCTCAGCTGTAAAGTGACTCCATGCTAAAGGTTTCTCATCGCCAAAGTCCTGTCGAATGCAGAAAGTACAACTAATAAAGAGAACTAAAACAAGAAGTTACTCAGTCATCCAGAAAGTTATCAAATATGCAAATTACCTTTGCGAGAGAATGGTAAAATTTGGCGTATTCATCATCCGTCACCTCCTTCGGGTTCCGCAGCCATATAGCTTTAACATCATTCAGAAGCTCCCACTCTGAAGTTGTTTCCTTAACCGTCTTCTTCTTTGGTTTCTTTTCAGCGTCTTCATCATCACCTTTCTCAGAATCCTCATCTTCCCCTTCCTCGGAAGAAGTGCTTTCGGCTGTTCAGAGCAATTGAGAAAAGAGAATCAGAGTTCGTAACAAGAAAAGATGCAAACATTAGTGCATAAGATGAATTTTGGCTACCCACGAAAGTCTTAGAATACATTAATAAACCTATACATATTAAATACATACATACATGACAAAAAAATATATTTTTTGATATGTTCGTATATACACACATAACTAGGGAGTAAATATAAACATTTCAGGCATTTGAATTCCATACATGATTCCTCTTCATCGCTAGATTCATCTTCATCAGCTGGAACCTCTACATCAACCTCCTTGGTTGACCAGATAAAGATGGGGAAGTTGATAAATTCAGAATATTTCTTCACCAATTCCTGCAAAAAAAGAACAACCGTGCATTATTAATATCTTAACTTCAGTCAAATAATAAACCAAAACTGGATACCGACAGAAACATTAATATATCCCTTGTAATATAATCTAACAAGTAATTGATTGCAATTGACATAACTCAAGAAAATAAATATCCAACCTTTAGTAAGCAACCAAAGCATAAACAAAATATCATCAGAAGACTTGATTACAAAAAAGCACAAACAGCAATTGTTCGGAACAAGTCAGGACAGCTGGAACGGATAAGCATGATAAAATCCAAGAATTATCATGCAACAAAATGCATAGTGAAAATGCCACACAAGAAACTAGATACTGAATTATTGTAGAGTATATCAATTTCCAAGGTTAACACAGCACAATGGAATGTTTAATTATGTCGAGGAACAGGTAAATTTAAAGCCTATAAAAAGAGCTTTACACCAAATTAGAAAGTGGAAGAGAATGTTTCGGCTGACACTCCTCTTGGTTCAAAGTATCTGATGGTTTTCCAGATATTAAGAGCTTCTGACTATAAAGGAATTAGCAATGATTGATATGGCAAAGGCATCAACAATACATTGTCTGTGAAAAAGTTATAAGAGCAGGACAGAGTAATATTGTTGATGACTAAAAGAAAGTTTAAGTGCCAGCAACCAGTCGACGATGATCTCAAAAATCCAATAGGATTAAGAAAGGACCAACTAACCACTGCTTTCTATAGATGCCAAAACCAATTACAACAAACGGGACAAGGAAGTATCAAACAGTAATAGCAACATAAAACTGTAACACTAACCAGCAGCATATTAGAAAGTTTACAGGTACATGGCAGCTCAAACCTATCATACTAAGGAGGGGCAAAAGCAAAATAAATCTCCAGCTACATGAGATGATAGTCAAGTGAGTGCTTACCCTCTAGCCATAATGCATGTTTTCATGTTTAATACAAGCATCACATGTAACAACTAAAGAGGCAACAAAATTGTTCAAGGTCAAATATGTTCATTAATACGCACTTTTAGTTTGCTCTCCTCCAAATACTCCCCAGCTTCATCTCTGAGGTGCAATCTAATCTCAGTTCCACGTCCTAGTGGTTCATTCCAGGTATCCTCAGATACGGCAAATGCCCCATCAGCCTTCGATTCCCACACATACCTGAACGGCGGGTAAATTATATGATGAACAGTTATGTCGATTCAACAGTCGGAGAAACAGATTCAACTAAGCGTCATATTGAAGCAACAAGTCTTACTGTTTGTCATCATTATGTTTGCTAATGACTTCAACATAGTCCGCAACAAGATACACAGAGTAGAAACCAACGCCAAACTGTCCAATGAGATTGAAATCCCCACTTGCCTGCATTTTCTCCACAAACGCTGTGCAGGAAAAAAAAAAAAAGATCCAGATAGTCAACACCCAACTGTTCTCGATAACAAAACGTTGGGTGTAAAGTATAAGTACTTCGAATTTAGCGTGACATAGATACCTGAAGTTCCAGACTTTGCTATGGTACCCAAGTTCTTGATTAACTCCTCCTTTGTCATTCCAATACCTCTGTCACGAATTGAAAGGATTTTCTTCTCCTTGTCCAATTTTATCTGCATTATATAAGTTCATACTTCCATATTCAGCATTGGATGCAGTGAATATAACGGAAGAATTTATGCTTTTCTTATCCCTCTCTTTAGCGAAAAAAAATTCTAAATTTCACTCTCTTGTGTGTGAAAATTGCAATGTATCGTCATTCTGACCTGGATCTCAAGCTTCGCGTCATCACCTTCACCCAAAATCTCTTTGTCCGTGAGAGAAAGGAACCTGATCTTGTCCAGTGCCTGCAATATACAAGTAAATAAATTTTCATTATCAAAATTAAATCCTACTAATAATCAGAGAATATCGTTAAAACACAGGCTTACATCAGAAGCGTTGGAGATCAACTCCCTGAGGAAAATGTCCTTGTTGCTATAGAGGGAGTTAATAATAATATCCATAAGCCGAGACACCTCGGCCTGGAACTGAAACTTCTCCGCGCTGTTGCGCAGAGATCTACTGGAGATTGACTCCGACTCCCTGCAATCGAAGTTAATTTTTAAGTTTCAGCATTCTAAGTGCCATATGCATGTGCTGTGGGACTGAGAGTATAATTAAGAAATTCACAAACCTCTTGACAACATCAGAATCGGTAGACAGGCCATTAGGTATGGCCCCGATCTTCTCCTCCACCTTCGGAGGATCTACAAGCTCTTCCGAAGCCTCTGCATTTGCGTGTAGCTTCCGACCTACACAACCAAATCCAACCAAGAAAACGGCGCAGTTTAGTAGGGGAGGGCACGAGCAACAAGATCAGAAATTCAAGATCCAGAAATTTCAAAGTATGCGTAAACAGAAAACGCCGAGATCCGATAAGCAGCACTTTTGTTTCCTGTGAATAGCTTTCCGAAAGAAAGCTTAGTGGGCGAAAACAATGAAATGTAGCCTACCGTACCTTGATCTGGAAGGACAAAGAGGAGGCAGAGAACGAGCAGAGCTGAAGGGATCGTCCACTTCCTCATCGTACTCTAGGACTTCTAGTATTCCTTTAGGGAAATCAAACGATCAGTCTAGGTTAGCCAAGGCCCAAGGCTTCTTGGGACTTCGGGTTTCTGCGAATGTATATATAGCTCTGTTATCGAACCGGAGACCGTGGTTTTCACGGGACCTTGACCCTTCTGGCTCCTATTGGGTTAGGAGGTAAAGGTGCCTTGGATTGGTTCCATATTGCCAGCGTGGATCATCGAGCGGCTCAAGATTTGTAATACGATACGTGTCGTGGTTTCATTGGGTAACGTTTGTTTTCTTGACGTGGAGAAATCGAGTGTGGAGGACTGACCCACTCGGAGACTTGAACGAAGTAAGTCCACTTGACCCGTCCGAATAACTTCGATCTGCCACCGTGGATGATCTAACGACTAAATTTGTTCCCCTCGTTTTTGTGGAAACATGGCAGGGCTTTATTGGTCTCTGCTCTCACCATGACGTGGAGAAGTCGAGCGTTCTAGATAACTCTACGGGGCTTGTTTGGCTACCTTCGATTTTGTAGCGTTCTCCATGTCCTAGATAAGAATTGACTTCGACTAGGAACAACCTCCCAATTCCTAATTCCTGTTTTTTTTTTCTAAATATATATATATATATATATATATATATGTGGTTTATCTTAAATCTTATTATTCTTATTTTATGTTTGAAAATAAATGTACAATCAAAATTACACAACATAAATAACAAAAATTATAAAACAAAGACAAAATAAAATAGAAAAAAGGTTAAAAAAATTTAAAACACAGTAAATTTAAAAAATGATAAATTCTTCTTTTTAGAAAATAATAAAAGAGTTTAAAAAAGTATTAATAAACAATAGAAATTAAAACAGAAGTACAAAAATTTAAAAATAACGTGCGAAAATAATTATATTAAAAAATAATAATAATAAAAGGTGGTCAAGTGGTACCAAGGGCCAGCCCACGAGCGGCCCGATCTCTTATGGACAGCCCGATTGTGGAGTGGCCCCACCTTTGGATCGGGGCCACCCACAGTCAGCTGAGCCACAGCCCGATCAATTGGCGCTGGCATCTTTGGGGGGACATGGTTACAAATGCCAATCAACTCTCATTTATTTTTGTGTTATTTACGATGTAACGTTGTTTCCACGTGTAATATGGAGCTGTAAAGGAAAAATGTGGTGTTCCCAAGAATTTATGAAACCGAAGTTGTGTATTGCACGCTTACAAATAGAATTTTTCAATAAAAAAATGCAAGCAAAAGTCCTACACGAACTCATTTATTCTCTAACCTTGAATATAAGCACCAAAAAACAACGTAAAAAGAGACCAGTTCCTATAAATTTCTGTGATATAAAGAAAGGGAAATTACAGCTAAATGAACAAAGCCTCCTATGACTGCGATGGCCATCTATGAAACATAAAAGGAGATAAGTAAATCAAAGTTAAATAATAAACCTAATTTGCTTTCCCTTCTTCAGCAATTAATGGTAAGAATCATATAACATTCACAATTCCCCTGGCCTTATTCAGTTCTAATTCCCCTCCTACTAAAGCCAATGGCCTCACCAAATATTCCGCATCATTTGCTTGGTTGGGTTGATGAACTGATCCAAAGAAAGGAAGTAGCTTAAGATAAACCGCCTCTATTTCCACGGTGGTTGTTGATATTTATAGTTAAACGGATAGGGTTCCCATCCGCTATCTGGTTCCTTTCTTTTCGGACTGATGCCAGAGCTTGAAGAGGGTTGTAAGTTGGTCCTCAGGTGCTCCTCCAAAGACCTACCTTGCCCAGGAAGAAAAAGCTGCCTCAAACCCGTTGTCTCTCTATTCCCTCCCTCAGTCGTAAACCCAGAATTCAGATCAAAATTTGGGCGAGACTGCCCGACATTATTTATCCCTGGCTGTACACCACTCATGCTCATGATGAACGGGTAGGCAGGCGGAACAGCTGATGCAGACCCCACAATTTGAGGGACAACGGGGGCTCCTCTAGCATCCACCATATATGGAATCGGGCCAGATGATCCATACATGGCTGAGGAGAAAGACATGGCGGGCCCTGATGCCAGTCCGTTGTACCCAAAAACCGGAGAATGGGCATAAGATATTGTGGGGCCTATCCCCAAAACACCCCCTGCTCTCATCATGCTAGTATCCATTGTAGGCTCTGTAGACTTGCCATTTGACAACGATGGAGTTTGAGAGAGAAACTCTTTCCTATTTACTTCCACTCTGGTGCCCATGATAGAAATAACAGGAGCATCTGGTTTAGGCCCTCCATATGCATTTATATGTTGAGACAACTTACTGGGCCCGTGATCCAAAGCATCACTGTGAAAAGGTCTGTCATTCAAATCAATATTTCTCAAAAAAGGCTGCTTTGACGAAGATGATGATGCAGGAGATGGGCTCCGATGGTTATTCCAGTTGTTAGAGAGCTGTTCTCCCATAATTGAATTCAGCATTGGAGCATCGCCATCATCACCAATACAGTTTAAATCCAGCTTCAGCCTCCCTGATCTCATCTGGCTCACTTCAACTGAAGATTCCCCAGAGGGAAGGCCTGATGACATGGGAATTTGTTTTCCCAACTCATCTCCACCTTCAGCAACATTCAGATCAAAGTCAAGGCAATCATGCCTCTGCTTTGAAACATCATTGGTTCCTTCAATAGAAAGACTCTTACCAATATCGGGAACTCTGCGAGCAAATGCTGGACGGAAAGCACTAGTAGCAGCACATCCTTTCCATCCAAGACTCCCCTCAAACTGCAAAGGGGCTACAGGCAATCCAGGAGCTGCTGCTGGCCTTGAAGCAGCAACAAAAGAAATGGGTGTAGAGGGGTTCACTGCACAATCCGTTTCATCGGAGGAGACTTCTTGATTCAGATCAAAATCACATAGGCCTTTCTCTGTGTTAGCCTCTGGTTCTTGAGCTGCTTCAGTCACCTGAGAGGACTCCATATCAAGTGTGGAGTTTTCTGGTCCATTCACCAGATTAGCTGAATTAATTGAGCCTCCATCCCCATCAGGATTTGTCTCGGCAGAATGACTTTGCCCAGTTGGTACATCTTGTGCGACCCCTGTAGGGAGGTCCTGCTTTCCATTTATAAAATTGGGGCTATATGGCTGTCTGATTCCACCTTCTGAGGTTTTCTCTGAAGACGAACTGCAGGAAGGTTCTCTATAATCCACCACTTCCCTCTCTACTTCTTGAGCAACCTGCCGAGCAACTTCTAGAGCATCAACTATGCCATACTCCAGTTCAATATTGGACCTTCTCCTGTCAATCACATCGGGAACTTCAGTATCCATTGCTGGTTGAGGAAAATCAGAAGCATTCATCAAATCATCACCTTCATCACTAGTATGCTCCTTATCTTCATCAGCTTCGACAGCATCTTCCATCCTCGAAAAAGTAGGGTCTAAATCCTCTCGTTTTCCTGATATACTCCCATTGGTAGATAAGTCCAGATAAGCATTGGAATAACACTCACCATCTTGACCAGTAGTCTTGAACACATTTTCACTGCTATGGTTTATAAGTCTCATATCATCTAACCCACTCTTAAAATCAGAAGTGGGTGTCCTCACATCACCAAGGGCAGTGGTTTTCCAACAGGCATCCCTCTCATTGGCAGCAACAATGTCATGCAAAGCCGGTTCCCTCACACTCTTCTGCATACTTGCAGCATCATCACCAGTACAAGCAGCTCGAGATTCCAATGCACCCGAGGTAGAAGAGACCTTGGTCATGCCCAAGTTCTCTGAAGAATCATCAACTTTAATGACCTGCTTTTCGTTCTCTGATGACTCATACAACTTGAGAACATCAGAAAGTACCTCCTCAGTGCACTGCTTTGTAACTGGAACATCACGAGTACTGGGAGAAGTAGTTCCTTCTGCAACACCTGTGGGGGATTCTTCCTTTTTAGAAGGGTTTTCTAGCAAATCATTAGACGAAGACGGTAAAGAGTCAGGAGTCCCATCTTTAGCGTCGTCATCCGATGTTATGTGGGATCCAGGCTGATTAGTATGGTCTGGAATCTGTACATGTTCAGTCTTTTCTGGCTGAAGATCATCTGATTTTCTCAAAGGTGAGGTTTCATCTCTGGCATGTTCTAACACATGATGTTCTTCATTAGGACTTCCTCTAGCAAGAGGATTTTCTAAAACAGATCGCACACCATCCTCTTCAGCAAGCCTTCTACTTTCATCATCAACATCCTGGCAAATTGAATCAGAATTCTCACTGTGCTTCCAGCTATCAAATAACAGTCTTGCTCTATCCTGAACCTTAGAGCTATTGTGGCCAAGAAGATTCTTGACACTTATCCAAATCCCTGAAGATATTGATCTCTCATTGTCTATTTGCAGCTTTTCAATTGCTCGTAACAGTGCAGTTATTGACTCTTCCATGAAACTCTCACTTGTATCATTATCGAATTTTTCAGCATCTTTCAACCATCTATCAATAAACCCAAGTCCATCTAACTGAATAAAAAGATCAAGACAATCTTTATTCTCTGTGGCAGCAATAGTGCTGGCAACAGCAGCCCACTGCCTGGTTGCATCACCAACATTCTTCACAACCGAATCTTTCTCCTTCTGCATTACATTGAGGAGTTCTGCAACTCGAGATGGGGCTGTGAGCCCATCTTTCATCTCAGTCAAAGTAAAGAAGTCCTCCAGTGTCATCCTACTTCAAATACCAAGTTTCCAAGCATCAAAGAAGTCCTTGACATGCTGATGCTTTTTCTCCCATTGAAAGTGCTGCACAATTTCAGGACAATGTTTGCCAAATGACCTGCAGAGCATAAAATTACAAAAAGACTAAACATATAGTTCCTTTACATTAGCATAGTTCCTATATAAGCAAAATTCCTACAAACTACAACAATAAGTCATCCAAAATACTTTAATATGGATCAACCAAGGGGAGGAACAAGAAACCTAAACCGGAATCTGTACAAAAAAGTTCAACCAAGTAGGTTCTGGTGGCACAGAATTAAGTTTATACGACAAGACTCGTTGTTGGAAACATACTCTAACTTTGACTAAAGTGCATTGTCAGCATTTACAGATTAATTGGAAACAACGAACACAATGCACTAACAGTTTCTAGTAAAGCATAAACAGCTAGATATAAAGCCTTAGCCATGATAAATAAATTACAAAGAATCAATATGTTTTAAAAAAAGGAACACCAACCAGAACAGATAAATTAGGAAAATTATCTTTCAATAAATTACAGTATTCACAACGATAAAGTCTTAACTTGGCAACTGGCCCAAAAACAATGCCCAGATTTTTAAAGATAGACTCAACTTCAAATTAGGCAAGATTAACTGAACTAATTAGAAATTGAACAAAAAGAAAGAAAATCAATACCCTAATTTGTCAAAGCAATTCCAGTATAAACTCAAAAAAGAAAGGCTTTTCTCCACAGAAATAGTTAGGTTTAAAGAAGTTCGACTTCGTGAGAGCATGAAACATGCAAGAAAATAATGCACAGTGCTTTGAAGGTAGGGAGCACACAAAGACGGAGCTTTTTTTGTACACACGTTATTTCTTTGGTTTTCAGCCATTGTGTTTAATGGAAACAATGCTCATAACTTCTTATCCTTAATTTAGCGATTCTAGAATGTATTTAGGCGTTCTTTTGTATACCTCAGGTGTACATGGACCATGCCTATTTCATTTGTATCAATAAAATTTACCGAATAATTCTACTTATCATCCCCACACACACCAAATCTATTTTAATTTTTTTTTTTTTTCAGTTCTCTTATAATAAGTATGTGGTGTATAGATGATAAGTAGAACAACTCAATTAATTTAACAAAAATAAAATAAAATAAATAAATAAAATAAAATAAAAACTAATTTTAAAATATATAAAGTGTGTTACTTATCAAAAAAAAATATAAAGTGTGTGGCGTGGGATGATGAGTAGCATCCCTCAAATTTACCTCTTACTCATCAAAAATATACATGCAAGAAAATAATTATGCGCTAGCAGGAGCATGTGCATCTGTGGATCCATCGATGTGCATGTTAATCAAAATTATCAAAAGGTATAATCTCAGAATATTTTTACTGGTTGCACTTTAGAATTTTAGGGGTAGGTTCTCAGCCAACAAACTGAATTAGCATATGCACTAGTTCCAGTTCAATGAGACATGTGACCCCTTAATACAAGTACATATTTGTTAGCATATCTCGGTCAGATAGAATTAATTTTCGACCGAGAGTTAATTTTCCTATCTATTCATGGCCCATTTTCCAGAATCATGCCCAATATAGGGCAAACTTTACATCAACTAAATTGAAAGTTTTGAACAAATTCAAGTTAAACAAAATACCAATAGATAAGAGTCTCAGAGATGAGGAGGCATCTGTGTTCAGGATCAATGGTCAAACTACTACCCAAATTTGGCAACATGCAACAAATAACACGAGGCAACTAATATGTTAAGAACAAACATAACTAATTATAAGAAGTTGGTTGTCTATGTTCCTACAGTTCAACAGAGATAAAGAAATGATCAAAGGACAAAATTTTTTTATAAGTAAAAATAAAATTGACAAACTTAAGTCAACAAACGATAAACATGCAATTTAAAAAATCAGACAAAGATACTGAATTTGTAGTAGGAATCATAAAAATTACTAACATTAACTTCCAAATAGCTACAAGGCACTAGAGCAATATTTTTACGGAATTGGAATGAAGTCCTTTTTTAACATAACTTTTCAGTCATAACTGGAAAATGAAATAGAAGGAAAAAACTAATAATGAAGTCAAAAAGATTAACACAAGCAATTTTTTTTTTTTTTTTTATAAGTTAACACAAGCAACTTTACAAGGAAGTTCATTTTTTTCCTTTTTAGTAACTTTACAAGGACATTCATCAATGATATAACGTACAAAAAAATTACTTAAAAACTTTATCCCAAAGCATAAGAATAATAAATTACAGGAGAAGAACCTTACGGCCCAGACCAAAACATATAAATAAAAAAATTTACCACTTGCGGCACAATAAACTTGCCAAATCATAAGGAGCACATTGAACGAAATAGCTACCAGAACTCTTACCAGATGATTATGCAAAAAGAAGACCATACACTACATACGGGAGGAAAATAAGTAAGCAAGGACTATATTACTCCACAAAAAGGCAAGCCCAAACCCGAAGAATTAAAAACCTCTAGATAAACCCTACAAAGCAGACAAAAGGGTTAAATAAAAAGGATGACGTAATCAAAGTGGTTTTACTTTTTTTTACGTAATTCGGAGTGGTTTACACCAAAAACATGTATTGATTATTAATCCTCCCAAAATCAGATAGCAAATAAAAGCACTTGTTGTCAGAACCAGTTGAAACAATATTGCCTTTGGACAATGTAAATTACAAACCCCAAATTTTTTTTTTTTTTATCGGCAACAGGTGTCCGGAATCAGCGTCCTGAAAATTACAAACCCCAATTTGAAGACCATATTTAGGTCATCCTGGTAAATATCGGGCTAGTATCATGAGAAATAAAAAACAGCTGTCAACTTAAAATGTAATATTATATTGAGCAGTTGTCCATTGTCTTCCTAGGGGATAGTGGAAGGATATACAGCTCCTCATAGTTTACAATGGCCCAATTTTGTGCTTTCTTTTTTTGGGAGACTCGGGCACTTTGGATATTTCTTTGAATATCTACAGGCATTCATCAATGTCTTTCCCCGCATGTAATTTGTTTAATCTTTGCCAAAAGGAAAATGCATCAACAAGTGAAACCAAAAATATATGGAAATGAATAATGTGGTCATATTGGTGACCAAAAGTAGTAGAACACGTTTGAGAATGAAAAAGGCAACAATACAATAAAGAAGCTTAACTCTATGTAACAAACAACCATGTGATGAAGAAGATAACTTGTCAATTTTTTCCCACGCTCATCTGTCAATGATTCGCAAAGACAACAGTCAGCTAGTATGGAGTTGTCAACATGTCTGGCACAAGCTATTGGCATCCTTGTTGGGTAAGACTCTCAACAATAGATTTGTGTTCCACTTATCAAGAAAAGGAAACAATGGCTTCACATTTCCTTAATAAAAAAATAAAGGACCTTCCGGTGTAATAACATCAATCAATTTATCTAGTAGCGATCTCAATTTATTTTGAATTACATGTTCTATGATCACTTTCCAATGTACATACGTCCTGCGCCTTTAAATGAAAGTGTTAACAAAACACAAGGTGAAAAAAGGACTGAATCAGGCTCATACCAACCTATCGTTTACAAAAAAGTTTCACTGCACCAGAAAATTGCTGGCCAAAGTTTGCAACGTGATTAATTGGGGAAAACAACCAATGGAGCAGAAGATTTGAATACAGTAAAACAAATGCAAATATTTTAACAGAACTCCAATTACTTAATTTTTCAATGACTTACAATGTCACAGAAATCGAAAATGAACTATCAATAAAGGTAATTAAGTCCTGACTCGGCAGCAGAGGGACGAATCAAAACCCCAAAAAAACCTACATCTGAACAGAAAGATTGATAAAACTTAAGACTCAATAAATCGAAAGCATAATTCTAAACAAAACAGCTTGAAACCATACAAAATAACTTCCATCTCCTCTGAAATAACAAATACTCCCAAAAAAGAAAAATAAAAGAGAGAGCACAAATTACCATAGACAGAGAGTACCAAACCCTAGAATTCAAAAATAACAGAAACAAGAACATTAAGAAACCCCAGGCTGATGGTTCGGTTCAGTAAGAAGTGGAGTGAATATAAATAAATTCGGGAATTACACAAAAAATATTATGATTAATGCTCGTAGACAGGTGATCAATGACGCTAATAACTGAGAATTAATTCATAGACGAAAAAAAAATAGAATGCAAAAAGCAATCATTACAACCGTGACATGTAATTCTTACCTTCGTCAATGCGTTGGAAACCCTAGCTCCGACTCAGTCTTCATAAAGAGAAGCTAAACTCCCTCGCTATGTCCCTCTCTCTATCTCTCTTTGTGGGACTTTCTCTCTATGTCTCCTAATGCTATCTCTCTCAAGACTCCAGAGCTTGGATTTCCTTCTCCCTCTTCACAAAACCCTCGCTTTGTTCTCCGAACCAGAGAGCAAGAGCAACGTTTCCATTTTCTTTTCTTTTTTCAATTTAATTTTCTGGGATCCGTCTGTCTGTTTGCCTGTCTTGGGTTCGCCATTGGTTAACAACACGCGGCGAGCGTGCGTGCGTGAGAGTCGTGGCTGGGATCGAGTCGGCTCGGAAGGGACCGGGTGAACCGGTAACGTTGGGTTCTAGGGAGTTTTTTAAAAACGATCAATTCCAGTGTTTTTTAAAAGCAGTTGGGAGTTTTCGGAGAAAAGGAGGACGGTTTGGACATGGTCCAAGTCGAAAAGAGAATGGACCTATCGTTGTTGATGTCTCACTTGGACTTGGTCCCCGTTTTGTGTACTTTTTTTTTTTTTTTTTTAAATGCTATAAGAAAATCTTATGTCACACACATTCCTTTAATCAGTTTTTAATTTATTATTTTTATATTTATATTTAAACACATATATTTAAACATTAAGATAAAATAATAAAAATGACAAATCACATATTGATTAAATGTAATAATATCGTGTAAGGCTTCTATATATAATTTCTCTTTATTTATTATTGATAAAGTATATTCGAAGATTTTTTAATATTAGATACAATCGTGGGTTATGTAAGTATTGTGTATTTTTATGAAAAAATAATAGAATCTATTATTAAAAATTTTAATTTTTTATGAGTTTTATATTTACTCGTTTTTTTTTTAAATGAGTACATAATATTTATACATTCTATAATTACAAATATCATTTAAAAAAAAAATAGAATGGTGTAGAGCTACGTGAGTTGGAACTAACAAAAGGACCTAACTTGACATTGTTTCTTCCAATGTCCGCATAAAATGAATCAAGCATGGAATACTTGTTTTACTCGTGCTTTTGTGCAAATTTGTCGACTTTTCTCTGTGTTTCTTTTAAATTATTAATTATTCTCTATGGTCGCCATTAGATGAGAAAGGCTGTGTTGTTAAAACATTTTTTGTCTTAAAATTTTAAATTACTAAAAACTGATGAGTTTAATCGTCTATAGATTTCTTTATGTTATCAACCTTTTATTGTGTTAATAATTTTTACATAATTTTCAAGAATTTGATTTTGGGATTTAAAAATTCTATTCATCATCTCATATATCATATATCACATTTTTTTTATATTTGTTTTTATTGTTAAATGTGTGATATATAGATGATAAATAGAATAATTTAATAAATTTAAAAAGAACAAAACCAAAATTAAAAATATTTTATTTTATTTTTATAAAAAATTATAGCGTGTAAAGATTATGAATACAAAACTCTTTAAATTTTCAAATATAACCTTTGACGTTGACCATTAACCGGTCAACACTGAAATGACACGTACTATGCCAAGTCAACACATCTTCAAAACATGACGACATAAAATGTTACATCGTCATTGAATGGCAATGGTAAGTGCAATTGGCTAGATTTGAATTTATCTTATCTCAACCAATTTTATTATTATAATTTTCATAAATTTTTATATAAAATATAATAAATAATTTAATTTTTTTAAATCTTAAAATAATATTTTATTTAATTTTCATCTCAACTAACTATCCAAACCTAATCATAGTATTAAGGGCAAGTTTGGGGGTAGGATGAGACACAAAATTCTCATCTCATCTCATCTCATCATTACACATTTTTCAAATCTCCATACAAAATATAATAAACAATTTAACTTTTTCAAATCTCAATTCAACTTTTTCAAATTTAAATACAATAATAATACTAAAACATAATATTTTAAACATTAAAACAAAACACAAAATTCTCATCTCATCTCCCAAACCTGCCCTAGTCTTTAATTAACATTGCAAGATTAGATTTCGTTTAGATAGTGAAAATTTTTCATCTCGTCTAATTATTAAAAAAAATTTAAATTCTCACACGTAATATAATGAACAATTCAATTTTTTCAAATTTTAGAATAATAATAATATTAAAAAATAATATTCTAACAATATTTTATTTAACTTTTAATTTTTATCTAAAATTATCTTATCTTATCTCATCTCATTATTCAAACTGCACCTTATAGAATCAGATAAAACACATTTTAGAAGTTGAATGAAATAAAACCAATGATACATTACTATCTTTAAACTTATTACAAAAGCTGAATAATAGGTTACAACCCATTTACGACATTTAATAAAATAATATTTGTTCACAACTTAAACACATAAAGTCAAACTAAATATAAAAAATATTATTTTAATCCATAATTTTATAAAAGTTGTCGTAAAGTTGTTGCTTTATATTTGTCATAACCAAATAAGTACACATTTATGTTCAAATTATTAATAACAATTTAATAGACTGATTTGGATGATGAGAACATTTTTTCAAATATATAATAGTTAGGTGCCCATGTGCAAATTACGCATGACTTATTGAAAGTGTTGTTGTGTGTTTGTCATAAAAAATACAAATTTCAATATGCACATTAATTACAACAAAAAATACGGTTAATCAAATGATAGTCATAAATCTATGCAACAAGAACAAGTTTTACAAATAATTATAATTCCAAGTGAAAAATAAACTATAAACAATATAAAATTATGGAAGATATATAAAACAAATCAAATATTTAGAATTCTTCATCCATGCACCAAATAATGATATTTATCAATACGAATTTTTAAAGGATAAGAAACATAATTAATTTTTTTTAATAATAATTTAACAATTAGATTACCATAGATTAATCTAAAATGCATCATCATAGAAAATAAAATAGTGAATATGATAAATGAAATGGCAATCATAAATTGAGTTTTTTAATACTTTTTCAGGTATAATAGGTGTACTTGTATCACATACTTTAAGAAGAGGGTACATTATAAATTTTAAATAATATTGAAAAGTGTGCAAATCAAGTAATAATTAAAAAAAATTACTTTAATTAGATTGTATAAAAATAAATTTATAAATTAATATAATTTGATGTAATACGTTAAATTATAAAATTATTTTTATTATAAAATAAATTTAATAGATCATATGAAGTGATGTCAATTTATATATTTATTTTTATAAAAAAAAAATTGTGCGGTGGCACTTCTAACAAGGAATATTAGAGGTAACAAATCAAGGCTTCCAAATTAATTATGGGTCATCTACATGATTAAGAAAATGAACTCACAACATTCTGACAAGACCTCAAAAGATAAGAACGATAAGTTTGAGCTACTCGGTTGCGACTGAGACGTTGAAAGCAGTCACGATCTCTTTCATTGGGCTCAAGTCCTATCCATTTCGGCTTAGAATATATCGTAAAAGTTTTTGAAAGGAATTTATGGCCACACCTCAATGAACGTTCGTTTGTGGATCCATCCAGCAAACGCGGCACAACTTTTCAATTTCAAAGCCTTTCCAATGGTCGAATCTCTTTTAACATGACTCCTTCAACTCCTAATAAAAGTCTAAAGAGTTTTTTATTTTATTTTTTTAAAATTTATTTGTTTAGAGCACATGTAGATGACCCATAATTCATTTGGAAGCCTTGATTTAATATAATTTAATTAAAGATAAATTTTACTTTTTTTTAATATAATATAATTTAATATTAATATATTTAGAGACTTGTTAAGTACAAACAATTTGACGCACGAAATTGCGTACGAATACTCACATAATTTTTTTTATTTAAAAAAATAAAAGAATATCTTATATTTAATATTGGTGCACGATTTAGTATACCAAATTACTTATAATAAGATTTTTTCATATTTTTATTAATATAATTTAATTTAAAATTTGAATCTTATGGATCAAATATTATTTTTTATAAATTATAATCTCCAAACTTGTAGTACCAAATCTAAGTCCTGTTGAAACCTCTCTTCTTTTTTTTTTTTAATTTCTCTAAATAAATACTTTCTTTTACTATTATTTTCGAGAATTTAATCGAGTGGTAGGATACAAAGATAACCATATGGGGTAACCAACAGCAAGCTCATCGTAATCGGCCACAGCGTAGAATCTTCGATCTTGTGCTATTCGGCTCAGTTGCAGAATGCCTCTAAAAATGTCCCCACCTACCAACAACTCTTATAACCTCCGCGCCCAGGTTTGTAAATCGGTCCGGTCCAGTCTCATCATCTCTCTGGATCAGATTGGTCCATCCTTAGGGATCGGATTGGACCATCAACTATCAGTTCGTTTTCTCCAATTCAATTAATTTTTTATTTTTTTATTTTGTTTTTTTAAATAAATTAATAAAAAAATTTATTTAAAATACTAAATTAAAATTAAATAAATTATTAATATGAATTATGTAACTAACTTAATTAAAAATTATTTTATATGGTCAGTGATAATAAATTAGATAAAAATTATATTATTAACTTATATATAATTAGTTAATTGATATTATACACTAGTTAATTGATAGAATATTATTTTAAAAATTTATATTTTTAATAGTAACAGGTTAGATGAAAATTATATAATTAATTATATAATTATTATATAAATAATATATATATTTTTTAAATTTGTTCAGTCCAGGGTGGGAAACCCTTGGATTGGGACCAGACTGAAAAGTCTCGGTCCTCTATTTCAGGGACAGAGACTGATCTCCTTATCCGGTCCGGTCTGATCAGTTTCTCTGGTTTAGATTGACCAACTTTCATCCCAATCCGCACCAATTAAATTAGGCCACACAGATGTGATTAGTGTAAAATCATTAGAATAACATTAATTTTTGACTTACATGTCGTATAAATTATGTCATATGTGCGATGTAAATATATTAAAATAACATTAATCTTTTACGGACCCATCTTATAAGCTCTATCATTGATTCATTACTAGTGAGGTGCAATTTCTGCATAAATGAACCGTAAAAATAGAAAGAAAATGCTAGTTTTTCACCTCCTTCTATTCTTTGTTTTGACCACTTATATATTTTAATTTTTTTTAATAATTAAGAAAATGACTACTAATATATTTAAAAGTTATTTTAAAACAAAAATTTATTTGTATTAGGGACACTTCCAACTATAAATATATATTGGACGGAAAATGATAGTATCACCGTTAGTTTTTACCGTTTCTTTTTATCGTTTGAATTTTTTATTTTATTTTAAAAAATTTCTTTTTACTTAATAATTAAGAAAATATTTTTTAATAATATTATGATTTTTACAGACGTATAGCATCCAAAACAGGAATCTATTGATAAAGGTTTTTTTGTCGCAAGGAATACAACTATGTTCTACAAATCTACACACCGTACACAGTCAATGTATGGCCCAAAACTAAGGAAAGTTCCGAGTTAACAATCTCCTATATTTCAGTATCATTCTCCGTATCTTTGTCTCCATCGATGTTATTTTAGCTATTTCAATCTTCATATATTTGGTTATGTTTGATCTCCAAACGTATTAAACTTTTGTCTCATGAGACACGAATGGGAAAACTAATCAGGATAACCTCCAACTCGGATCTAAACCATGTTTTGTGCATGAATATAGGCATCATCATCTTGACTTGTATACTAGATCCTACTCCCACAAAAGCTTTGCAAACTCAATTTTGGCCTCCTGATATGTACATATATATATATATGTCGTGAGTGTATAAACGCCATGTAATCATTTTAAAAAAAGTGAATAAATACGAAACTCACATGAAAAAAAAATTAATATTTTAATAGTAAACTTTATTCTTTTTCAAAGTGACTGTACAGTACTTACGCATTCCATAACTGTATGTAACATTACTCGTGGATTTATTGTGTCAAACGCCGATATGATTATGGTGGAGAACCTTATCGACCATCAAGATTATGATGAGATAGTTGCACATACGACAAAAATAACTATGATTCGCACAATTCTTTCTATAATTACTTGACAAGTTTTGGCCTTCCAACATTATTAAATTTAGAATAATATTAGATATATTTTTAGGATATGCAAGTCCCGATCATGACTTACATACCCTAAAACTACAAGTATCATTTCTTTTAAATTCGTTTCACTTTATTGTTAGTACTATGCATTCAGAAATAATGCAGATTTTGACAGTTTTAAGAAAGATATTTTATTAAAATGAAACGGAACAATAAAAAAAAACTTGGGTTCAACGGCAAAGAAAGTTTCTTGAAATTACACATAGTTTAATCATTTTGTCCATTGAGCGGTGGAGTCATCTTCCACCTATAATTTATTTGAAGGATAAAGTTGAAGAGCGTGTCAAAGGTCAGGAATAATTGGGCACATGGGGCTTGGTAGCTGGGCAAGGAGACTGATTCTCATGACAAAGAGAACCTTATTCAGTTTAAAGTTTGAACTTGTAGTAAGACTTGCTTCAAAAGAAAAAAAGTTTGAAGACTGTATATTAAGTTTGAAATTGTCTGTCACAACGATAGATATTGGAAGGTTATTTTTAATGAATTATTTATTGCTCTGATTGACATTCAAGAAGAGTATTTACTTAAGAGATTTACTATACATCGCCACTATTTACTCTCATACCTCACATCTATAATTTTTTTCATAAGATATGAGCGTGCTTTTCTTTAGTTTATTATAAGGTGTGGCAGTGAGATATAGTGATAAATAATGATTGATGAAAAGAATTTTTCTGATTCTTTAGTTTAATGAGTGTATTTCACCACGAAGTCCAATGTATTCATTTAATAATTACATACGAATTGAGGAAAAATGATGCCCCTTAAGGTTTGGGGCATGAGAAAGTTAGAAACCCAACATTGAATCAGCTTATATGCTAAAAGTTAGAACACAAATTTGGTAAAAGCAAACTTCAAGCTGGAGTAGATTGTTTTTCTTCTTCGGTTTCTTTACAGAAATAAGTTTTTGAAGCATATATCAAATCCTACTGTGAATAGAAGAACGAATACTTTTGAATCATATATTCCCTGTGGAATAGCCACACAGGTCATGAAAGCATACTGTCAAGGTGAGGTTCTCCACTGCAGCTCAATTTGGATACGCCCATTCTTTGAGTCGATGAGATGATACTTCTCGTTAATTCTTTTGTTGTTGACAACATCAGCCAGATTTATATCCACATAACCCAGAGTTTCCTGATGGAGAAAAGAATACAATAAAAGGAAACATAAAAACCTGAACTATAAATGGCTCATTTTCGCATGCTAAAGAGAATGCAGAAACTAGACACAATTCAGTATTTTAAAAATCAGCATTTAAATTTCCTGCAGTGTACCCCCCAATAGATCTGCTCTGCATGAGTTCAATGTGTTACCATCTTAAAACTAGTGCTAAGACCATGATTTTGTAGTGAATGCAATGTGTACCTTCGGATGCAGCAGGCCCATCCTTGAGGAGGCACTAAGTACTTCCACATGAAGCCTATCTTTGGTGGGTGGTTCCTCAAGCATAAACTGGAACTCCTCGTCCCATCTTGGATCTCGGTTTTTCTTCACATGCTGTGCCAATTGCACAAGATTGTCAATTACAGCTAGGTTGGAGGCAAGGACCCCATGGGAAAAAAAAATGCACTTGGCCACTTTCAAAAACAATGTTACAGCTAGTTTGGAGGCAACCTATCGAATGAGCAGGATGCCGTATTTAAAAGAGGAGTAATGTCTTTCATTCTACCAAATAAGATGTGGCACATTCATCACCATTGGATGATAAAGATGCATCCAATAAATAATCATTTAATGGTGATAAATGTGTCACATCTTACTTAGTGGAATGAAAGTGAGATGGTAATGTGGTGCATAGAATTTTCCTTAAAAGAGAGATCTTTGCTGCTTTGAACAGGATAGCTGTAAAAAAGGAAAGAATGCTGGATTTAGTCATTAATAGAAAACAAATTAGTGACAACATTATACCTTAGTTCTTCTCTCTTCCCCTTTGAAAAGCAACCGGACATATGGATTTGTATGGTGCTTTCCTTCCACATCTTGGGCTTCATGGACAATAATTACAAGCAAACCACCGCCAGAAGGTGTTCCTTCCGGAGCCTTTTGTACGTCATTCTTATCTTCCATTTTATCAGGAATTTGTTCGTCCTTGAAAGGTTTGAAAAGCACTTCTACAACAAGTTGCCCACGTGACTTTTCATTTTGAACATCATTTGGGTCCATGTTTTTTAGAAGTTCAAGAGTCATAACTTTAGGCTCATCAGGTGTAAGCTCTTTCAAAGGAACAACATTCATACCCATCTTGTCATGCTTGCCAACCTGAGTAAAAGGAAACAGAACTTGAGAAACACGAAGAAAAAATGAAGAAAATCCAACTAAACATCAATAGTTTCATAACACGAAGACCTGTACAGCTCAACCAAAGGATGATTTTGGACTAAAGAAAGGCTCTGAATTTTCCACTTAATTTCTAAAGGTATGCAGTGAAATCCAAAAGTTGTACCAAACAAAGAAGGGGCTGGAGGTAATGAGTGCAAAATTTGCCACATTTTCAATTGGAAAGTTTCTATGGACTACATGTAAGGGTGTACTTGGACTCAAGTATTTACCAACACCAACCGCCCCCCCCCCAAAGAAAAGAAAAAAGAAAACACACCTGTTCCCAATCATAAACAATTATCTCTAGGGCTTGAGATTCTGGATCCTTAACAACCATATTAAATTCCTCATTCCATTCAGGATTCAAGTTCCTGTTTTTGACAGTTGTTTTCTTTGAAGGAAGCTTGTCCTCAGTGAGCTTAAGTTTCACATAAGGATCTGATGCCCCGAGTAGATCTTTCTTCTTAAGCTTCATTGCCCTCACAACCTTTATATGGAGAAGCCCGACAGGTTTTTTCATGGCTCTGCCAAAATTTTTTTTGATAAGTAAACCTTAAAATGGCCTGCCAATAATTAACATTAGCAAATCCTAACAAAAGGCTTGCATCATAATTTAAAAGTACAATGATACACTTACTTTGATGGATCCAATATTGGTACTTCCAGGGCTTTCGGCCATAGATACATGTTTGCAACCTGATCTTTAATAAGCTCCTGGGAAAAATGGGATATCAGGGAAAGAAACATGATTTTACTAAATACAACTAAGAAAAGTGGAGTAAATTCAATCAGATTTTCAGTGAATGGTAAACCAAGTATATGCTACTATTTCGTTTCGTTAATAATTTACTCCCCCCCCCCAAAAAAAAAAAAAAAAATCCATCCTTGAAATGGATCAAATGTCAGGTATGTAATGATGTTCTGGCCAATAATATAATAGACTCATAAATTAAGCCTCGAGAGGAGGGGGAAACGAAAATAGAACTGTTACCTGGACAAACCTATAAAGTCCAGGAATGGACATAGCATCTGCTCCAAGCAGTTTGAGTCCGAAGTCAACATGTGGCTGCAAAAAATTACCAAAAGTGGACAAAAGAAAAAGGAGAGAGAGACTGAGACATCATATTATGGATATTATTCCTGGAAAGTTCTCTTGCACCCCCTTTTTTCTTGTAAAAAAATACATATTATGGACATTATAACTGCACACCAACACTGGCAATTGTGCCCTACATAAATGAGATTAAGTTTTGACTGAAAACAGGTGCTAAGAAATTGTTCCTTAAGCATGAAACCTTCTTATCGAGATTTAAACACTATCGGCATCAGCCCAGATAAAGCATATGTAGCAACAAGGATAATGTTTCTCTAAAAACTACCACTGATAACTTAATATTTTAAAAATTCAATCATTGACACGCACCTTCTCCATGAGAGACACATATATTTTAGAAAAACATGGAAAGGTTGGAACCAAAGGCTTCAGGGTGATACGTGGAGAAGCAAACACTTGCAGATCAACAACCTGAAATGCTCCCATGAAATCAGAACTCTTTTAGGAACTTGAATCCATCAATAATTCTCTCAACCCAACTGACAAATAGCAGTATCTTTCCATTCACCAGCTATTGTTTAAGAAATACCTGTACTGTGGCTCTCAACCCAAAAGCCTTAACTGCAATAGTGATGTTAGGATTCCCTGCCCACTTCACTGATGGTTCCATTATCAACTCCTTATCGTCAGTGACATAAACTTTCATTCCTGGCAGGGAACAAGATCAATAATTAGTATTCTATCTATAAGCACACTAGATGGGATAAAAACGTGCACATAAAGTAAGGAAGGCTCAAGATGAATGAAGTTACTAGAGTCATTGTTGACACTTGGTATATGAGTCAAGACGAGGACAAGAATTCCTCTAATAGAAACTAAGGGAAGGTTTGGATAGTGAGTTGAGATGAGATGAAAGTTGAATTAAATATTATTGAAATATTATTTTTGTTTTGAAATTTGAAAATTTTGAATTGTTTATTAAATTTTGTACGAATTTGATAAAGTTTTAATAATTAGATAAGATGAGTTGCTGGACTTTTGTATCCAAACCGGGCCTAAGATTTCAACAAGGACATGAAGAATGGTGATAATGTGCCTTATTTGGAATGGTATATATTACATGGTACAGCCCAAACATAAGCCTCTTAAGTTCCAGATCAATATAAACAAAAATAATGGTAAAGGAACATAGATAAATTTATAAAATAGTTTAATAATTCAAAAATAATCCCTCCTGGCAGGTGCGAGTATGAGAGAGAGATGGAGATCGGTTCCACCTGGAAAAGTTGGAGGTAGGGAGCCCAAGGTCAATGCTTCAAATTCAACGGACTCAATTTTGTATTGTGGAATTTTCTCAGCAATAATGGGCTTTGCTATATTCCTTGCAGTCTTGCATATTGCCTAGAAATACTGAACATTCAATATTCAAATAGCAAAAGTAGAAAAATTCTCTAAAGAATAATGTCCGCTACAAGTAATAAACATTATCACAGGTATGCATACCTTGTCCAGATAAGGCCACATAATTTCAATAAATTTGTTAAGCCAGTCAAGCTTCAGAAAAACCAAAGTACAAGAAACTTGTTATTATTTTTCAAAAAGATAATTCATATAAGAATTAATCATTATAAAAATTGAGGGAAAAAGAGTTCTAAGGAATAACATACGCGATCATGATCAGGATTTTTAACCCAGGGGGGTATCTCTGAAAGCAAACGTTGCAAAGTTTTGGTATCTTGCTCAACCAAAGGGCGAACTACAGGATCCTGGACGTGCAAAACGTGTGAAAAATGCAATCAACTTACAAGTAGGTTTAACATGCTACATAATTTACATTCATTTTGCTTTTCTCTCGAACTCTAGTGCGGCTGCGCTTAACAACAAACAATTATTTTAACTAAAACTCTGTCATAGCAGTAAAAATTAAAAAAGACAGATCGAGATTAAGAATTGGCCAAATTTGGTACCCTATATTGTGCGAGAAACCAAGTTTGTGTGATTTTAACAGACACAAACTTCAAACCATTGCGAAATAGAACTTGAAGTCGCATACACTGCACATCCTATCCAATTAGATTGAGATTATGGTATAGAGAATCGCTTCCTGAACAGCGTTCATACATGTCAATATGCAATGCAAGCACAGCAATATCTTGCAGGAGCTCAGACATGGCCATGAAATATTCATAGTGTGTATGATTTACTCAATAATTTATACGGATGAATGGCACTATCATGACACGTAACTGTAAAAACCCTTTTGTCGAAAATATTAGGCTTAGCAAACATTCAGAGCAGCAAAAGCATGAAAAGAAAAGATACATTCAGACAAACACGACCAAGAATAACCAATGGAAAGCAAAAATTGCTATCAAAACAAAATTTATACGGAGAGAGAGAGAGACACACAGAGAGAGTGAGAGAGAGAGAGAGAGAGAGACCTTGACGTCAGTTGGCTGGAAGTAGATGAACATGTAGTACCCAATCACAAGCCCAATTGAAGTTCCCACTCCAAAACCCCAAAAACCCAGAATAGTACTAAAAAAACCCATCTCAAACCCAGTCCCAGACCACCCCAAATCTCCAACCACTCCGTCCCCAAACAAAACAAGAAAAAGAACAAAGCAAAAGACCTCCCGGGTTCACTTCCTGTGCACAGAAAAACACCTCAAATGAAACCCACAATCGAAAGAGATCAAGCATCCACTAAAACATCTCCGCCTTGCTGCCTGCCTTGAGATTTGTGAAATGACATTGTGTGGGTGTGGGAAAAATGGAAAGGAAATAAATACTTTGCAGTAGTTACTGGACAAGATGTGTATCTATAATTCTCATCTGCAATAAAGGAGCATTTACTCCTGTGAGGCTGTGACCAATCTCAAACGTTCAACGGCTATTGGATACACAACGGATTGAAAAGGAAATTTTCAGAAGCGTAAAGGTTGGGGTGTCGGTAACGTTTCAAATGGGACCGTGTCCGTTGGCCATTGCCATTGCCACTGCCGCTACAGCCTACAGCGTTACAATAATAAATTGCCATTATTATTATTTAAAAACTTTCGATATCTCAATATTTATTTATGTGTCTAAAAAATGTGATTTATATATATATATATGATATTAGAAAATATTAGTTTTATGTGCCAAAAATATATATATATATATATATATATATTATTTTTTCTAATTAAACTACTAATATCTGACCAAAAAAGAAAAATCTCAGAACATCAAACTTCCTCCAATAAATTATAAATATTTGGTTACGTGTACTAATTTTTAATTATATATGTAAATTAAATACTCAACATATTATGATAGGATAAGAGTAACAAATATATATATAGATATTTCAATATTATTTAATAATTATTATTTATGATAAGGTGACCAAGTAATATTTGTTTATTGAAAAGAAAGAAATAATGGTGTATTATTGTGGCAAAATGAGATGAATATTTTAATATTCGATAGCTATAGCTGACTCTGTGATCCTTTGTTGCTGTTTTAAGCATTATTGACACCTTTAAATGGAAGAATAATTAATTTCCTTGTTGGGTTTATGTAGGGCCAGCAATAGACCCACCCGTTGAATGGAAAAGCAAGATAAGCTTCAAAAGTACAAAACATTGAAAACAAAAATGGAGTATTACCAAAGGCTCGCTGATCTGATCTCCATAATTTATTTGGGTTTATGTTTTTTCACATTGACGGGGGATGTTTACATGTTTGTGTAGATCCATTACTGCTTGCTATCCCACTGTGTCTGTCACCATGTGCCCCCCCTCGTTGTTTTGGTTTTGAAGATCTATCATTCCCGCCCACCAGTCAAGTAAGAAGTCCGCGGACCACCAAGTACGATAACAGCAAGGTGGAGAAAGCTCCGAGGGCAGGTTTGGGGTACAAAACAAAACATAAAATTTTCATCTCATCTCATCATTACACATTTTTTAAATTTTTATATAAAATATAATAAACAATTCAACATTTTCAAATCCCAATACACATTTTTCAAATCTCAAAACAATAATAATATTAAAACATAATATTTTAAATTTCAAAACAAAATATAAAATTCTCATCCCACCTCTCAAACATGTCCTAAATCATTGTATTGCAAAAATTTTATGATATATATATATATATATATATATATCTCGTAAAAATAAACTTATAAATTAATATGATTTGATGTAATATATTAGATTGTAATATTACTTTTATTATAAAATAGATCTAAGATATTATATAAAATCATGTCAATTTATAAATTTATTTTTATAAATTTCTTTATATGTGTAGCGCTTCTCTATGTATATATACAAACTACCTCGGTCATTTTCGAAATCTATAAAAATGGGGTCTGGGCCAATATTTTGGCTTTATTGCCTGTTTCTTTGCTTTTAATATACTGGTTTTATCAATTGTAATAGGATGTTTTCTTTACACTTATGAATCTTTGATATCAAGTCTCGTTTGTTTTTAGAAAATATCTCATCTCATCTCATTTAATTATTACAATTTTTTCAATTTCTAATATAAAATAAAATAAACAATTTAATTCAATTTTTTCAAATTTCAAAATAAAATTAATATTAAAAAATATATTTTAACAATACTTTATTCAACTTTTTAATTTTAACCTAATCTCATCTCATCACATCTCTAAAAACAAACGAGCCCCTTTTAACAAAGTCTTACTCAAAAGTGAAAACCTGGAGCCATAACCAGCCCTCCAATCCCATTCTGTCCCGTCAACATGTTATGTGACTAACTATGCACTTGCCTACATCAGATTTCATCATTTACCCAAACTCTCTATTTATCCGCATCCATGCATCAGGCTTTATAGACTTTATTTTTAAATTTAAAAAGATTTACATGTCAAAAAGGAGCTCCACTCACTTTTTAAAATTTTCAAATAAAACTTCATCTTTTTTTGTAATTATCAAAGATAACATCATTTACTTTTCAAAATCTTCAAACCTAATTTTTTACTTTTTACATATGACAAAAGTAACAGTATTTATTTTTCAAAATTTTCAAACAAAATCATATATATTTTGCATATGTCAAAAAGAGCATCAATCTCAAATAAAACTTCATCTTTTTTTGTAATTATCAAAGATAACATCATTCACTTTTCAAAATCTTCAAACCTAATTTTTTACTTTTTGCATATGACAAAAGTAGCATTATTTATTTTTCAAAATTTTCAAACAAAATCATCTATCTTTTGCATATGTCAAAAAGAGCATCAATCATTTTTCAAAATTTTCAAACAAAACATGCACATGTGAAAGATGATAATTAATCATCTTTCAAAAATTTAAAATTCAAACTTTTACTCATATCATGCGCATGTGAAAAATGACAATCAATTATCTTTAAAAAAATTCAAAATTCAAATTTTTAATTTTCAAATATGTCATGCACATATAAAAAATGCAATTTAATATTTTATGGGAAAATATTAAGGGAGGTTTGAATTCAAAATTCACTTCACTTCAACTCATTTCATTTCATCATTCCAACATAAAATATAATAAACAATACAAAATTTTCAAATTCCAAAACAATAATAATATTAAAAAATAATATTCTAGCAATATTTTATTCTACTATTAGATGAAGAGAGGCGCTTCTAGCCGGTCCGGCTACTTTTAGTATAAAAACAGCCCTCCACTAATTATATACCACATCAGATATTACACATAACAGATACAAGATACACCACAAAGAATCACAAGCTCACACAACCCCCTTTCAAAATTTTCTCCATTTTGAAGATACTTAGTCCGTCTCACTAGCTCACGTAGACACGATGCCCACCTCAGTCCTCAGTCCATCTCTTGTCGATGCCAACCTCTCATTCCGACGCCCATCTCTCATTCCGCACCTTATTTACGGCGCCCACCTCTCATTCCTCAGTCCAAAAGCTCAGGTAACAACAACACTAACAGATCGGTTAGCCTCTCTTATTCAACAAAATCATGCTCAAAACTGCTCCACTCAACGAAAATCAAAGAAGAAGATGAGAAAAATAAGAGAGATTACTTATTATTTTGTCGCGAAATAAGATGAGAGCTCATGGGGCTGAGAGGGGCGGGTCGTTTCACCACCACCGTTGCGAGATGGGGCGGTAGTCACAGAAAGGGGGTGGGCTGAGAGGGGCTTCGATTTCTTTTTTGTTTTGGGGGTTAGGTCACATAGTAGAGAAGGGGCGTAGGGGGGGAGACGAGAGGGTATCAATCGCATACTCTTCTTCATATGCATATCAGTCACACAGGTGAATGAGTGTGCCTCATATGTGGCATTATAGGGTTGGCTGGTTGTTTTTAAGTGTTTATAAGCCCGATTGGCTCTAAGGTATTTCTTTAGATGAATTAATCAGTTACTTTCCATTTTATTGTGCTACAGAACCTTGATCTTCCGTGTAGCCAGCCCGTTGATAGGCTGTTTTTCGCCCAACAATTGCAAATCATTTCTCTATTCAAAAATAAAAAAAGAAATAGGAGTGCTAGAGAGCATCCACTGTAGTGGTGCACACAATGCACACACTACGTGGATGCCTCTCATCCACTTGTTTTTTTTTCTTCCTTCAAATGTAGCGGCTTCTCTCTCTTACCAGCGTCTCTCTCTCCCGTCTCTCTCTCTCTCATCTCGATCTCTCTCATCTTCTCCGCTCACTCTCTCATCTCCGCTCTCTCTCTCTCTCTCTCTCTCTCTCTCTCTCATCTCATCTCGCTCTCTCTCATCTCCGCTCTCTCTCTCTCTCCTCTCTGTTCATCTCGATCTCTCTCATCATCTCTCTCTCTCTCTCTCTCTCACATCTCCGCTCTCTCTCATCAGCTCTCTCTCTCATCCATCTCTAATTTTAAATTTAAGAAATGTGTGGTGTAGATTTTGACATATAATATGTGCAAAAATAACTGCTATAAATAGTAACTTCTCCTAATAATATTTCAGAAATGAACAAAAGAGAGCTAGCTAGATTGCAGAGCATATCTCAAAATCTTCGCTGTTCATGTGAAGATTGAAATAGAACCGATATATATGTCATTTCCATTTTTTGTAGCCTCTAACTGTTGCGTCAAAAAGCCCAATGAAAGCAACAGGTGGCCCATCCTAAACACTAATACATAAAACATTATCTTCATTATTCTAAATTCTACTAATATTATCATTGCCTTTTTATATATTATGTCCCCTCTCTAATTCTCATAAGAAGAAGAAAAAAATAAGAACAAATCCATATAAACACTTGCAATTACATTAGAAACCCTGCTAATTATTGAGGGTCGTCGTGCTTGTTGGCAGCACATTGAAATACAAAAGTAGCAGCATCCACTAGTAGGTATACTTTTATCAGATAGTAACATGGTGGGACAAGGAAGTGATCTGTCTATGCCCCCTATAATAATTATATCTTTGAGTTTTAAACTTTACCATCGTCATCGTCATCGTCATCAACCACTATTTGCAACCCACTCTGGACTGGACTAGACTCTCTTCCCAGTACATTATTGAGAAATGATAGTCCCACCGATAAAATCCACAGAAGGAAGATATCGATAGTGTATTTAAAAAAAAAATACTTAAAAAAAAACACATACAAATGATTGATTTAAAAAGACTTAATGTAAAGGACGTGTTCCACCACCGGCCGTAATCGTTAACTTGCAAATTGTTAAGTGGGCGGCACAGTTTGCTTGTGATCCTTCCGATGCTTAAGTCAACAATAAGTGGAACATAATAATTCAAGAATGCTCAATCAGATCATTCGAAAATTACATATTGTCTCTATATATAAGCATGAAGAATATTGGATGAGTATCATAAACTGATTAACTTTGCACAATGCTCATCCGTTAGAAGGCCTATCACAGATATATCAAAGTTATCTAATCACTACGTTATCCATATTCATAATAAGAGGTATAATTCTCTCTAATAACTAGGGTGGCTAGGGTCTACGTTAAGTTACACAACTCCTTTGAATTGTTATCATTTATGGATGATAGGCCTTGGGCCTCTAATTTGGGCCAGACCAATATTAACTGCTTCATATATAATATTTCAATAGTATTTATCGATAGACCTAGTATTACCCTACATCGTTAGTATACTCTATTTTTATCTGGGGTCTCTTCTCTTGCAGTATACTACATGTTACTTTCCGTTTCTGGTGGAAAAATTAGCAGGAGTTGAGGATTGGAATCTTGTGGTGGTGTTTGGAAAGAGCATCACATTCAGTGGTAGGACATGGCTGCGTTTTGTGAGACAAAAGGGGTACACCTCTCCATTGATGAGAAACAAAAACGTTTTTTTTTTTTGTTAATTTGAGTTTAGAACTCATCCACAATTCCCTTTATAATAATTGAGAGGGATATGACGAAGAAATTATTGACCGAAATAAGTGAATTAGGCTTTTTTATAATATATTTTTCTAAAAATATTTAGAGACATTGTGTATAATTATTAAAAATGCTTGAATTAAATAATTATATTAAAAATGCTTAAATTAGAAACCCCAATCCAACATTATAAAAAAATAATAAGCACACAAAGTTACAAACATTTTAAATTGTAAAAAAAAAAAAAAGAAATCAAATATTGCAACATATATATAGGTTAGAGTCCGAGGTTTGCTAGAGTGGTCGGTTGGGTCAGCTCCCCCAATAAGAATGCAAGAGACACGATTGATGACAAATGTAATGAATTGTGGATTTATTGCCAATAGCTTTCAATGCCTTTAGCTTTAGGTAAGAAAGATTGCAAAAGATGCTCATTATTATTACTACTATTATTATTATTTTTGTTGGCAGCTGCAAAAAGATGCTTTGAGAAGTTTGGAGTTTAGTCCGGGAGATATCGAGAAGACCTTTCATATCATGTGCACTTAAAAATACTGTTTTATTATTTGTTGATTTTCTTGAAAGCATTTTTGTCCTTGGTAAGTTAAGTGATCGTGATATGGGACACATATTTACCTTTTTATTGTGAAATTATGACTTATTTTAAAAGTTTAAATTAATAAAAATAAATAAATTTTATTATTTATATTATATTCTTAATACTAACCATTACGTGTGGGCTAGTCTCTTTCAATAAGTAGGTCCAACACGTAAAATATTTAGTTAAATTAGTAGAGTATAGAGTCATGATTCAAACTTAAGACTTCTGCTTTGATACTATGTGAAGTCAACATTTGTCCCAAAAGATTAAACTGATAGGAAGATATAGATTTATTTTTTATTTTATATCTTAACACTCTCCCTCACGTGTGAACTAAACTCTCTCTCAATGAGTGAGCCTAGAGGTGTAAGGAGTTTGGTTTGATTCCGTGGTTTATAAATTTTAGACTCGACCAGACCGAACCCCTGTATATATTTTAAGGATATTTTTAATAATTTAATATGTTATTTTTATATAATAATTATATAAGTTAATGATGTAATTTTCATCTAGTTTATTATCATTAACTATATAAAATATAAAATAATATATGCTATCAATTAATAATAAATCATAAATCATGTGATAATTTATGTCATGATAAGTAAATAGTTAATACATCATACATACTATACTATTTACACTTAAGTAATTAGGTAATTTTTTTTAAATACCTAAATTGTAAGCAAATATGAATAATCTATATACAATGAACTTATTTAATATATATATATATATATATATATATATATTTGTTATGAAAAATTGACTTTATTCATTCATTAAAGAAAAGTTACATCCATGATTAGATACATACAGAGAAATTCTCATATCACAAGCCAACTACTACATTTGGAGCTCCACCAGTACATAAAATTATTTATGATTGGTATGGTTTTAACTACTGTTGTAACTCTCTACAGATAAACCGTCTAAGAGGCAGCACCCTGTCTAAAACAAAGACTCATACCCCACTTTCCATAGGAGGAGAGAACTTAACCTCTACGGACAAAACGTCTAAGAGATGATTTTTTTAAAACTAAACAGAATGAAACAACAATGAAAGCATAAAAATAGATATGAAAATGACGAATTACAGTTTAGATCTACTCCGTTAGACTTCAAAATCAGCCATAAAAGTCAAATCTAAATGATCTGATCTGGTGATCCACCACTATCTTTCCAACGATCGGCCTATGAAGCATCTTGTGCTGCTTGTGCCTCACCAGAAGTGCCGGAGAACTGTAGATCCATTCTTTTCAACCTTAAAGGAAACAAAATAAAAAATAAATTAAGAACATGAGAGAATGGAGGGAAGGAGAGGGAGAATATGAGGGAAAGAGAGATGGAGGGATGGAGGTAGGAGGGAAAAGGAAGATAAATGAGGGAATGAAAGAGGAAGGGGGAAGGAGAAATGAGAAGGAGGAGGAAACCCTTCCTCCTTTCCTTATCATGTGATTTGGAGGATTTTTGAGAGAGTTTCTATTGACGAGATTGTTTGTAGCTGTACTATTTGTTAGAGCAATCATAATTATTAATAAATTATTAATAATTATGCATACTAAAGAGTAAAATCTAAGTTAGTAAGTAATAACTATCAATATCATAGATATAATTATTGTTAAATATCTTTTTTAATGAGTTAGTTATATAATCCACATTAAGAATTCACTTAATTTTAATTTTAGTAATTTAAATAAATTTTTTTATTAATTTATTTGAAAAAAATGAAAAAATAACAAAATAATTGAGTCGAATCGATAGCTACCAGTCTAGTCCGGTCCCTATGAGTATTTAGTTTGGTTTGGTCCCTATAGGTATTTAGTTTGGTCTAGTCCCGAAAAATTATGGACCAAAAATTTCAATTCATTAGCTCCTAGACCGAACCTATTTACACCTTTAAGTGAGTCCAATATGTAGAATATTTAATTAGACAAAAATATGTAAATTTTATTCTTTGTATTATATTTTTAACATCCATCAAGAAAAACCTGGGAGACTAGAATATAAAGATTATGTGTACGATTCATTGAAATAATGGTTGCATTTACGAGAAAAATACACCATTTATCTTCAAATTAATAATATTGTTTTACATCCTAAACATCTAACTATTAAAGTTTACACATTGTACCATTAATTATTATGGATAATAAATAACATCATTCGTTAAGACCCAACGGCTTGAATTGCATCAATATTTTCTTTGTCGTTTTGAAAATAAAACTTGGGTAAGCAGTGCTATTTGATAATAATAATTAAAACAAAAAAGTGATATTCAAGATATGTAATGTAGAGTACACACTAGGTAGAATGTAGAAAGTAGACTTATATTTTTGTTTACACAAGACATACAAACTACAAAATATGTTCAGCGGTTCGGGCTGGAGTTAGATTGTTTAGGCTCGTGCTAAGAGTCTGATGGTATGATAACATACATATCACTTCTCTAAATAGAGAATATGGATTCGAACTCCCCACTCCCATTGTATAAAAAAACCAAAAAACAAATTGTATATGTACATACTTATCAATAAGATTGGAATAGTAGCTTTTATAAGACGTTAAAGTAACAATTTTGAATATTAAGGCGATACTTAATAGGTTATCAAGACACAATTCGGTATATATGCGTGGCGATGTTACAAACCCACTTTTTAGGATGAATTTTTTTTCAATTGAAGTTGTTGCATAGTTACCATTTATTATATTTGACTACAGTCTACTAAGGATTATAGCTCAATGATATTTTAGGTTACTCTCTTGTGACTTGACGTGTATTAGGTATTGAGTTGGAATTCAAATATAGATTCGTCTTATATTATTAATATTATCTATCTAAGTATTTATTGAATTTTTTATGGGGTTGGGATATGTCACTTTCATTTATCTGTCTTCTCAACTAGTAAGATATTATTATTATCACGTTCAGATAAAGGAAAATATTAGTTTGTTTATTTATTTTGATCGTTTGTGTATTTAATTTTTTTTACTTAATGATTAAGAAAGTAATATTTAATATATTAGTATATTTTTTTGTTTTTTAAAAATATTTAATATGTTAAAAATATATGAAAAGAAAAATAAAAATACACATTTCAACTATCAGTCAAATTGAATGAGCTACTTTAGAAGGAAGAATTACCCGACGCTCTAATAAATAGGTCATCTCATACTATCCACGTACTCTTTTAGATCAAAAAAGAAAAGTAAAAATTTGCATACTATAGATATACTCTTTTATGCTTATATTAGATTAAAAAATACTCTCAACTTATCTCATCTCATCTTATTTTATTTTATCATTATAATTTTTATAAATATACACATATAATACAATATTGGGTTAATGAAAGTAATAATTGGGGCAAAGATATTTATTTGTAGAACAAGATGATGACAAATTGACAATGGACCATGGTAAAGGTAGGTAAAGATGATTTGACGATAGTGAGTTGCTGACAAAAAAAAAAAAAAAAAAGTTAAAAAGTAGGAATATAGTTATTGAAACGCACGTTCTGTCGTTCTGTCTCTCCAAAAAATCAACCTCCTCGAATTTAGGCCCCGTTTCATTTGACCGATCGTCTAGGGCAGGTTTATTATATAAAATAAAATAAATTTTTTAAATTTTTTAAATTTAAATTAATTCTTTAAATAAAACATAAAATTCTCATTTCATCTATTTAACTTATTTTATTTCATATTTTTTAATATTTAAATATAAAATTTTTAATTTTTAACTTTTTTATTTAATCATTATTTAATCATTTTAATTTTCTTAAATTTATAAACAAAACATAAAAATAATTCAAATTTTTTAAATCATAAAAATAAATTATATTAAAAAATTATATTTTAACAATTTTTATTCTTTTTTTTCCTTTCATTTATAAAAAATTCATAAAATATTTTAACTTAAATTATTTTATTACTATTTAATATTCATAAATTATTCCATTATTATTTATATATTCCTCATTTCGTCTGTATAATCTGTATAACCAAAAGCAAAGCCTTAACTAACATTTCTATAACATAGAACGTAATTTCACTCGTGGCCACTAAGTACGGTTGGCCGTTACCATTTTTTTTTTTTTTTTTCTAAAGCGTTTGGCCGTGACTTTACTTATTTCACCAAAAAATTATATAGCCTTTGCGTAATAGTTACGGAGCAAACTAGCTCGGAATGTTCGGTTGAAGCACAAAAAATTTATGGCTTGTAACGAATTCACTTCGCACAATTTAATTATCAAACATTGTTAAAATATAAAATATTTTTTAATTTCAGATTTTTAATTTTTTATAACTAATATAATTTTTATAAACTTAAAAAAAGATTATATTAAAAAATTTATTCAAGCAACTTATTAATTTTATAATATTTTTATTTAACTTTTTTTTCACTTTTTCTAAAACTCAATAAAATATTTTCAATCAAATTATTTTACTACTAATTACAAAATTTTAAATATCCAAACATGTTATAAGGTGATAATATTGAAAAGAACTTTCCGTATTAAATATTTTCAATAATTCGAAAAGCGATAAACAAACTATGTGGATTCCAAGGTAATAATGTTGTTTATGGGTAGAAAAATTATATTCTTAAACCTCATATACCACACACCAATTTTTTTATGATTTATTTAATTTTATTCTCTTATTAAATGTGTGGTATATGAATTATGAATAGAATAATTCAATTATTTTAAGAATAATAAAATAAAATAAAAACTTTAAAAAAATTTAAAAAAAATAAAAAAATTTTAGTGTGTGGAGTATGGGCTTATGAATAGCAGCTCTTATGGATAATATGGATCCCAAAATTAAATACATTATATGTTGTTTCTGTTTTTCGCTAAATTATAAAAATTATTTAAATTAAAAAATTATATGAACTCATCTTCTTGTAATATCAAAGCCAAGGGACTTGATTATTATTTAATTATTTTTTAAACCTGAAATTCGTCCGTAGTAAGACATGCTCAGAAATTAGAAGGCTCACAACTTCCATCAACGGTGATAATTAAACCAAACACGCAATTTATAAGCAATCAATATCATTGGTTGAAATGAGTGCTGACAGGACAGGTTTGAAGAGTGAGATGAGAATTTTATATTTTATTTTTATGTTTAAAATATTATATTTTAATATTATTATTGTATTAGAATTTAAAAAAGTTAAATTGAAATTTAAAAAAATTGAATTGTTTATTATATTTTATATAGAAATTTAAAAAATGTGTAATAATAAAATGAGATTATATGAAAATTTTGTGTCTCATTCCACCCTCAAATCTAGCTGGCTTGGAAAAGAAACTCAGAACCTTTAACTGGGAAAGAAATGGAATAATTCGGTTGCTAAGGCAATAATCTTTTTTGACCCCATACTTTTTCTCTCCTAATTTCTTCTTTTAAAACTAACTTAAACATCAATCAATATTTCCTTGGAAAGCATATCCAAATCATCATTTCCTTATTTTCTAGACTTCAATAATAATTATGTTTGATTCACGGTTTAACACCCCGCTAAAAGGGACAATAATATTTACAGTCATAAAGTGCTTATACGTCGCACACTTCTTTAAAAAAAAGTGAGTAAATATAATAAGATTTATACGAAAATTTTATGTTGTGGTGGGTACCCCATGACCCATAATGTGTCCACATGGGTGTGGAGGTTATTAATTAACTCTTCACCAATACCACAATTTTAAGAAAATTAATTAACCTCACATGTAAAAACTCTTTAAATATGAATTTTACGTACATTAAAAAAATATGTGGGAAAATACCATACGTACAAAAGAAAAACTCTCTTATTTTTACAATTTATTAGAGAAAATATCTAGATATTTTTATCTTGAAGCATGCAATTTTTTAGGAGGCTTTAGATGTATAAATAATAAAGTGATGTGGACTATAAGACGAGCAAATATATGAATTTGTGAGAATTCTGTTTCTTGAGATAATTCAAATTAATCTTATGTAACAATTTAATTTTTTTAATAATAAATTTTATTCTTTTTCAAAATAAGTACGCAGCATTTACATAATTTATAATTGTATATAATATTATTCTTATTTATTTATGATTAAGGTTTCTCAAATTTTTATCTAAATTCGAGGGTCTATAGTAGAAGCTGAGATAATGATACATAAAATAGGTCCTACAATATTTATTGCTAATTTAATAATATATGATATATTCATACTAACAACAATAAATATTATAGAATACATGCCATTTCTTTTTCCTATTTAAAACTCATAAATTTTGACAACAACTTCAGAAGATATTTTTTGCTTCGATTATATTATCTTTGTGTGCTTCGAGGACTTAAGTTCAAAGTGTATTTTGTTATTGAATCAAACTCAATTTATTTTAAATCAATTATTAATGAAATTTATTATTTTTTTAATTTTTTACAAAAAATTTAAATTCATGTTAACTTACTTTATATATTTTAACTTAAGAAATTAAATCTATTTTAATTTAAAAAAATCAAACATATTTCAATATAACTCATAAGATATTATTATTTACAATTCAACTCAACTCAACTCAACTCGACTTCTCTCTACTTTCAAAATCATCCGTCACGAGTTTTTTACCGTTACGAGTTTTTTTACCGTTAACGCCCAAAATCTAAACCACAAACTTTCGGTGGTCGAGAGACCTGTAAAGCAAAAAATAAGATCCCCCATCAGCATCAATATTTATAGCAACCAAATTAGCATGGATTAGACTCAACATAGAATGCATGATCCATAGCCGTCAGATTGGTATTCCAAATTCAAGTGCGGCGAGGAAGAGGGTCCCGACAGAAGTTAAATTAAAGGAAAATACTACTATGCCCACTCAATTTGACACCTCTATTTGACCACTTATCTTTTTTTATTTTTTTATTATTATTTTTTTTTACTTAATGATTAAGGAAGTGATTTTAAATGTATTGATGTATTTTTTTTATTTTTTAAATGTATTTAAATATATTAAAAAAATGTGAAAAGAAAAAAGAAAAAAAAAAAAAAAAACTAGTTTACGCTGGGCGGTAAGCCCAGCGGTCAAGAAGGGGCGGCAGAGTAGCCGCACCCTAAATTAAAGGCATAAAATATTGTACTGGTTGGTCCGTGTCATGTTCCCTACGGAGATTTCTGGTCGTCGTTAAAAGCTGCACCCACCCTGCATGATATTAACGTACAGCCGATTCTATTATCAAAATATATATTCCAGAAAATCCAACCGCATGATCCATCCGTTGATTACAAACCAAACTATTTTTTCATGACCGACCAAAGCAAATAACTATAAAATAAACAAGAGCTTGTCACGTTTGACTTATGCGGGCATATTCGCATTTAAGAATTCAGATTAGTTTGGTTTGTATTTACTCTGCGGTAATAAATAATGTTTATCATTTCATGATGATTTTTTCTCTCACGATATTTTATTAATTTTAATTATTAAATAATAAATAAATTAAGGAACACAAATAATTCATGACATGACAACTTGTTAGAAAATATTGGGACAACATTGTGATCATCCAACACAATTATTGTCATTGAGATTTTTTATTTTTTAGTGTTTCCACCTGTCATTTTTTTCATAGAGGGTAAGTTTGATTTAAATTAGAATCTAAATCATAGCATTATTAAATTAGAACCGAACAAGAAAAAAATATAATTGGTTTGGACGTATTTCCAATAGAAATGAGATCCACTAAACAATGGACATATTTCTTGAGCGAAAAGTGTACAAAGTATACTTTCATCCCACTCCTATCTCATTATAATGAAGACATATTATCCACCAACTTAAAAATTTTTTTTAAACAATTTTTTTTTAATAAAAGACCATCTAAAAGTGATTAAAGCTCGTTTAGATAATGAAATAAGATGAGATGATTTTAGATAAAAGTTAAAAGTTAAATAAAATATTGTTAGAATATTATTTTTTAATACTATTATTATTTTAGATTTGAAGAAATCAAATTATTTATTATATTTTGTGTAAAAATTTAAAAAAATTGTAATAATAAGATGAGATGATTTCTCAATCCAAACTGGAAATGAAAATGAGATAAAAATGTGGCTTGTAATATTGCTAATTTAGAATAAATACACTTTCTAGTAATTTGACCAATATGATGGTTTAATATTGAATAAAAATAAACAACATTTAATTTAAGAGAAAATATATTTACTAATCTTATTTTTTACCCGCATAATATATTACTGATGTGAAAGCCCTTTATATTAGCTATGTTAAAAAATAATTGATGTTTTAATTTTTTTAAAGTTATAATGAATCTTATATAAATTGTGTATTAGCAAAAATTTGAATTTAATATAATTATTATCCAAAACTCAGGGCAGGTTTGGGGCCAAAACCAAAACACAAAATTATCATCTCATCTCATCTCATCATTACACTTTTTTCAAATTCTCATATAAAATATAATAAACAATTCAACTTTTTCAAATCCCAATACACATTTTTCAAATTCTAAAACAATAATAATATTAAAACTTAATATTTTAAACTTCAAAACAAAACACAAAATTCTCATCTCACCCCCCAAACCTACCTTAGAATTATGAATTTCCTATAAATGATTTAATATTGATTTATTTGTCTGCAATTGCATTTAAATAATCAAGAAAAGAATCTCAAGTAATATATCTCTCAACAGTGTACAAGAGATTCGTATCCCTCCTTTTAAGGTATCCGTTGAAACGATCCATGCCTTGTAAAGAGGAAAAGCCAATCCAAGAACAAGAATAGGTCGTATGGAAGATGGATCCAGGGTACAGGCCACGTCAGCAAAAGCCTTAAATGTATACGTACCACTGTTATCATGGCACAGATGGACATGGCCCTCTCAATGATTCAATAGAAAATCTAATCAAGTTACGTAATAAATGGCAAACATGTCGCCACGTGTAAAAACTCAATTTGGTCCACCGCAAAAGATCTTTTAATTTTTGTGTTGCGCTCCCTCGTTCCTTCCACGTGAGGTCACAGGAGGACTAAAAAACAAAGCCATGTGGGGACCATCATTCTGGAAACGTGTATGGCTGGGATTCCTCCCGTCTCCACCCACTGACCAGACCAACCTTAGAGGAACCCGAGGAGGAGATCCAACGGTTATGATATCCTCAACGGCTCTTTCCTCAGAACACAATCCAACGGTCGAAATCGCATTGGCGGTTGCCGCCCTACAGTTCCGGTTCTTGGACTCGAGGGGTAAAGCTGACTGAACGGTTGTCGGTAAATTTGGAGTAATTGTGACATTATAATTGAAAATAAATAAGAAATAATAAACAGTCGAAATGTAATAATGATAATAATAATAATAAAGTAGCCGTTGGAGCTTTGCTTCTATATAATGGGGGTCTGAGCCACATAGAAAGCAATTCCAAAACCTTCTCTCTCTCTGTCTCTCTCTCTCTCTCGTATCCATTTCTGGTCAGAAATCTAACATACATACCCATGTTTATATGGTAGCTTCATTATTTTCATGTTGGTTTTTCCTTATTGTTTCTAACACCTTAACATAGATCTGCTTTTCTTAACACTAGCTACTTTCTCGGATCGATTAAGCTTCTCGTCTTGTCTTGTCTATGATTGTATAAAATTTTCTGAAACTTCTTGATCTTTGTTTGTACGTTCTCAAATCAATCTCGAAGAACGGATTAGTTTTCCACTGGTACAGGTTTTAATTTTTTGTAGCTTATTTTTCCTAACAAGTTTAAGGCTGTCGATCGTGTTATTATAAGATTGACGCCACTTTTTCTCTACTTTTTTTCTGGTTCAAATTATTGAAACTCTCTTTATTTTTTTTTGTCTGTAAAACTAAAATATCGATCTGAGTATGGATGCAGTTGTGGCACCGTATTCATCACCGGACCAATCAATCTTTTCCTGCAGCTCTAAGCAAATCAGAACGCCAAGGAAAAACTCTCGCGCTTTCATTTCGAAATCCTCAGAAAATCTTGCACCAGCGAACATCATCCATGGCGGCATCTTGCACCAGCAGTACCCTCATCCCAAACCTTCTCTCTCATCTTCCTACCCCCCCGCCTCGGTCTCAATCTTCAACCACCATCCATATCAGCGGCAGCAGCAGCAACAACCGCCTCTCCTTCCTCTACCTGTCCCCATAACCCACCACTCTCTCCCTTCTCGAACCCGAGGCTTCTCCTCTCCTCCTTCTGCCCGAAAACCCAACAAACGCAGAGATCAGTCCCTCACGCCGAAGAAACCAAAACCCACGAAAAGAGAAGATCCGATTAAGCACGATTTGGCAACAACTAGGCAAGCTATTTCCGAGAGCTTGATCATCGCTTCCACCAAGAGGTTGGGGCCTGAACCAAATGATCTACCCAAGGATGTTTCTCGAGTTTTGGGTAAGAGTCTTGGTGCGGTTGGCATAGAAGAGCTAGAAGAGTTTTCGGGTACAGTGTTTAGTCTAGCTCCACCTCCGAGTAGCTTGCCGCTGCCCAAGTTTAGTTTGAGGCCGAAGCTTTGTTGCAACGTTGAGGCTGTCGGGATCGATGCCGGAGCGACGGATAATCTCCGGAGATTGTTACGCCTCCCTTGAAGCTGTATGGGTGAAGATGGATTAATTTGTCGTTTGCTCGTGTAAATAAAAATATCAGTGAGTGCAGCTTTGCTTAATATGCTTATTGTGTTGTAATAATCCTTTTCTGTTTCTGTTTTCGTTTTCGTTTTCATGAAATTTGTGATCACCACCTGTGTTTTTGTTTGGGGTGCACAAATGCGACGAATATTAGGATCGGGAGCTTGGAATTAGGAGATTGCGTAAGATTGGGTGTATTTTTTCTGTTTCTTTTCGAGTGTTTTTCTTTCTGGCTTTTTTTTTTTTTATGTACTCTTTCTTCTTCCTGAAATGTTTTGTGTACTCTTTCTTCTTTCTGAAATAAATTGCGTAGTTTCTCTTCACAAGGTTTGTTCTGATTTTGTACCGGATTCAGAAAGCTCAATACAAATTTGCTGTCAAACTTGGCAAGCTGCCCTTTATAAAAAAATTCCAACATGCCGGAGAGATCAGTTTCTGACATGACTTGTGTGATTCGTCAAACTACAGTATCAAATTTATTGAAGTTATTTTTTACATGAGGCCGTTGGCAGGGACGAGACGACCCACCGTGATCTTTCCAAATGAACGGATTTTTTTTTAATAAAATGTTATTTTTTCACCCTAAAATGTTAAAATGTGGGGGTGAAAATGTGGTTTTCTAATTGTTTTAAGCAACATAAAAAACTTAATTCTCAAAAATTTATATGGCTGCATTTGGTGCAACGGTAAAATGTATATCTACCCTCCAACCAACATACTTTTATTATTTTCTTTTAAATATTTTTTTTAAATATTTTTTTAACATACTTTAATCATTAAAAAAAAATTAAAAGAATCTCAAAAAAAAAAACATTAGAAAAAATCCATCTGTTTGAAGGAAAATGGGGACGTCTGTTTTTTTTTTTTTTTAACTTGGAGCATTAGCATATATTTATATAGCATATATTTATATATATATATATGCAAAGTTATATTTGCATATAGTATGGTTCTAAAATTCTTCACATTGATTTATATATATCTAAATATTTAACTATCTATATAAAACTGTTTGGATAACTACTATTTTATGCTATAAATTATATTTTAATCATTATTTCTCTCTTCCCACTCTCTCACAATCTTTTTATTTTCTCTTTTTTTCAACAACACAATAAATTTTTACTTGCACATTTTCATTTTATTATTATAATATGTTATATATATTTTTCATTTTATTATATTTTTAATATATTATTATTAAAAAATTATATTTTTTATTATTAGTATTATTAATATCAAATATATATGTAGTGGATTTAATTGTAAAATATATATAAAAAAATTGATTTTAACAAAAAGGTAATAATAAAAAAATAAATAATATGCATAAGCGTTGTGAGAATTTTTCTTGAATGGCAAAATAGATATTGTAAAAGAGATAATTTTACAAATACATTATAAATAAATTAATACTAAATATTCTTATTAATGATGCGATTTTTTTTTTAATGTTTTAAGAGAACTAAAAAAAAAGAAGGCCGAATGCCCAGGCTCCTCTCGGTGGTGTTCACTGTCCTTTTTCACATTTATTTTTGAGCATTGCTACACAACCTCTACCACACTCCACACTTTTTTAAATTTTTAATATTTTTTTTAAATTCTTTTTTGAGTTTATTTTTTTTAAATTATTTCAAATTTTTTATTCATTATTCATATAATAAATATTTAATAAAAGAAAAAGATAATAAAAATTAAAAATAATATGGAGTGTAGAGTGTTAAGAGATTGTGAAGATTTTTTTGTTTATTTTTTACCTGTCAATCAGAGTAAAGAAATTAGTAGATTTCTAGGAAAAACACCGCCGAGTCCATTATTATCTATTGCGTAATGAAGTTTATTACATTTGACAACTACACTTCCTGGTCAATCAGCGAGAAGGCCCAGCTCCCTCCTGATATCCTGCAGAAATAAGACACGTGCAATACTATTAGTCTATATTTTAACAGTAGTGCTACAGACAGACATGTCCCAGCCCGCGAACGTGTTAAAATTTCACATCAGCAATTATATTAAAATAGAATAACGCCAAGTATCCAAACCCAAGTACCATAATTAATCGAAAAGCAACAAAAATAAAGACATAGATTATCAAAATAAATTAAAATTATCAAAGCGAACATGAATTTATTCAAACAGTTCTCACAATCTATTCACTAAGAGATATGCATAAGAGCATAAACATAAGCAATTACAAGAAAAGATACAAAAAAGAAATCCCACATATGAACAATTCTGTGTTCCAGGCTAAAAAGATGAACCAGTTAAATAAAAAGATGAATTCGTTCTGAAAAGCTAAAATATGAATTCAAAGAAACTAACCGGAGCGAGAAGAGGAATCGTTCAAGAACTTGTCGGAGTAAGAATCAACGCCAACGATGGAGAGGGGGTGGCGGCAGTTCTAGCAGACCCATCTCCTTCTTCCTTGACTCCTATAACGCTGCTCAGCTACGGAGAACAAATCAAAACAGTTTGGGGCTTGAAAGGTTAGGTGAGTGAAGATTTGACGAAGAAGAAAGGTTAGGTGGTGAATGTCATAGCACAGAGAGCACATAGAGTTCCTGGGAGAGAGATTGAGCATGGGGAAAATGTAAAACGCACCGCTTTGCTTGAAGCCGAATCCCATTTCTTTGGACTTTAAACACACCGTTTTATTTACTCCAAAACGGTGCGTTTGTTTCCACATAGGATGTCGTCCGCAGCTAGGCTGACTCTTGCCTGGGTTAAGAGTTTTGCCATATTTTAATCTCTATGGTATCTACCTAATGCTGGTTTAGACATTAAAATTAAAGTTCAGTGTATGAATGTGAACTGACAAAATGGGTACCAGATGCAGCTAAAAGGATTCTAAACCAAGTCCATATTTTGATCTCTATGATGATTATCCTACCCAATATAGGTTTTTTATGTTAATTGCTTTAATCTAAGAGACGGATAAAGTATACAGTAATCTTAAAGAAGCCAACGAAAAGGCAACCTTGCAGATCTCCCTTTCCAGTTTCCAGTGCAGTCAAACTCTATATCATTTTTTTACCGTCCAACTCAAAGATGCAGGGTAAAAGGAAATTAAAAGAGAAGAGAAAAAAGAAGTCTTAGGCTCCAAGTATAACAGGAGCTTCATTTCTTTCATACAATTAGCAATTACCATACACTGATAATCTCTCTTTCCATCCCCATATACTCCCTCCCTGCCCTCCTAAATAAACACGCACACAAAAATGCAACACCAAATAGAAATTTTACTTCCACGTGTCACAGAGGCAGACAGATCATATATGTTGGTACATGTAATTAAGCTTCAGCCGTAAAGGAAGACACGATAACTTGTCAACAAAACAAATGCAACAGAAGCCCGATTTAAGGCATACCTCAGCTGTGACTGCGTAAGATATCTCTCTTCCAGAAATCTCTGAAGACAAAGGTGGTTCATCAGGAATGTAGAAATCAAATTGAAATAAGGCAGTAATTTATAAGCCCATATCATTGTAAAACCACTACAATCAAGCAGGAGATAGACTTACCATACCATGCCTACTACACCACAAAGTACAACACCAAAATGGTACAAGAATGTCTCTATGGAAATAACGAGAGAAGCTTCTGTACATACTTTTCTAGGTATTTATGTTCAATGTGAATCAATCAAGTAAAACATATTACGATCAAGCTAACAACCAAGCTAATGTGACAGCAATACCTTTCACACTGCGCTGAAACTTGCACAGAGGACATTCAACATACTTTATTGATTTCAAAGAAAGCACTGTCCCACAAAAGTCGCAGAACAAGAAATCACGTGCATGAGAGTACTCCATCTGATGCCTCTTTGGTGAGCTGTCTAGTGAAGCAGTTCTATACAAAAATAAGAGAAACTGTAATGTTTTGATTTCGACGGACAATTGGGGAATTTCAAACGTACTTGCATTTAGAAATGATGCATTTGCACTGTAAAGATGGTTAAACACGACAAGTTTTCTCTTCCACATATCTGATTTTTGTTAGAGGTAATATCTGAAATTAAAGTGCACAACAAACATAATTTACTTGCCATCACAAGGCAAAAAAGAAAAAAAATAAAAACCAAGTGAGTAATTTTCCCACCTTTACTCGACAACATTAGTGGTGGAAACTAGAATGAGGCCATCGAGAAAAGTTGGAACATATAGACAATGTATATTTCCAGGTTAGTTACGCAAATTATAAGACAATTAGCCAAGTTCAAGTGGCTTGTGAAACATATGATAACATGCCCAACTTTCTAATTCTATCAAGGTAAAGGAGAAACCCTTCTTTGTTTTAGCCATCTTACGTACAAGAGTAACACCCGGATCCAATATTGGTATAGTTGGACTTTAGATTTTTACTTATTTATTTATTTTTTTTATAACTTGATTGTTTATTTAAGTTCTTAATTTACGATTTTGAGTAGCGATTTTGTTTTCTTTTAATTTGGAGTTCTTGGCCGTTTATTTTATTTTTTTCCCGCATGTTTCATTTTTTTTTTAATTATTTCTCTTTCCGTCTATTTTAATTTTTTCGCACGGCTTATTTTTTTTTTCGTCGCACAGCATGCATACACGCACGCTTTCGTTCATGGCATGCTTGCACACACACGTCCCTCATGCACGTCCCGCGTCCGTTTGGTTTTCATCTAGGGTTTTCTTTTCATGTTCAATCGTCTATTTTTATTCATACGAAGAAGGCTCGCGCCGCTGCCTTCCCACGCGGAACCATAGCCCAGTTTTTCCTCCTCAGCCTCCATCCCCTCGGTTCCTCGCACCCCGAGTCGTGCAGCACCCCAAAGCTTATCCGCGTACCGCGACGCCGCCCCAGCAACACCGCAGCCTTGCTTACCACCAGGCTATAACCACTGTCCGAGCCCCACGAGAACCGCACAACCACCACCGAAGGGTAGTATAAGTGAGTGCAGCTTTGCTTAATATGCTTATTGTGTTGTAATCCTTTTCTGTTTCTGTTTTCGTTTTGGTTTTCATGAAATTTGTGATCACCACCTGTGTTTTTGTTTGGGGTGCACAAATGCGACCAATATTAGGATCGGGAGCTTGGAATTAGGAGATTGCGTAAGATTGGGTGTATTTTTTCTGTTTCTTTTCAGTTTTTTTTTTTTTTTAATGTACGCTTTCTTCTTCCTGAAATAAATTGGTTTCTCTTCACAATGGTTTGTTCTGATTTTGTACCGGATTCAGAAAGCTCAATACAAATTTGCTGTTAAACTTGGCAAGCCCTTTATAAGAAATTCTAACATGCCAGAGAAATCAATTTCTGACATGACTTGTGTGATTCGTCAAACTACAGTTTCAAACTGTGATCTTTCCAAATGAACGGATTTTTTTTTTAATAAAATGTTAATTTTTTCACCCTAAAATGTGTGGGGTTGAAAAAATATGGTTTTCTAATTGTTTTAAGCAACATAAAACTTAATTCTCAGAAAATTTATGGCTGCATTTGGTGCAACGGTAAAATGTTTTTTATATATAATCTCTGCCTTCATCCGCTCATATGTAGGGTGAAAGAAAACCTCGATAACAAAACGGACGAAGTTTCTGGATATTATACGATAAGGAAAGGATAACAACAACCAACATACTTTTGTTATTTTCTTTTAAATATTTTTTAATATACTTTATGATTAAAAAAAAATTAAAAGAATCTTAGAAAAAAATAAACATTAGAAAAAACACCTCTTTTAAGGAAAAACCATCTGTTTGAAGGAAAATACTGTGGACATTTTTTTTACTTAAAATGATGCGATTTTTTTTATTTTTAATGTTTAAGAGAGGACTAAAAAAATGCATGAAAAGAAAGAAAGAAAAGAAAAAAAGGCCAAATGCCCGCGGGCTCTCTCCTCTCACTGTCTTTTTTCACATTTCTTTTTTACCTGTCAACCAGAGTTAAAGAAATTGAGAGTAGATTTCTAGGAAGTTTTTACATTTGACAACTACACCTCCTGGTCAATCAGCGAGAAGGCCCAGCCCTCCTGATATCCTGCAGACATAAGACACGTGCTACTAAAAGGATTGCCAGCGAACGTGTTAAAATTTCACATCAGCAATTATATTAAAAAAAAAAAAACAAAAATCGAAGAGAATGAAGAACCGAGCGGAAAGAGTGAAAATGCACATTCAAGCAGATAGAGAAAACGGCAGCCATTTCGTTCTCTTCCTCAGCGTCAGATCTTACCATTTCATTGTCTTCCTTTGCTTCAGATCTCGTCCTCTCTCTCAGATCTCAGTTCTCATCTCATCTCCACAACATCATTTAAGAGGTTGAAATTCATAAACTCTTCATCCATGCATGGAAGATACGTTCCAGTTATAGTTGAGTGAAACCCAGTGTAATATCCCTGTGATGTGTATGTTGCGGATGGATTGGATATTAACAATTCTGGGTTGACACTTGATGAAAGAATGTTATGCAGGTGAGCTGTTTGTGAAAATAACTCTAAGAACAACTGGAAAAGAGATGGATATAGGGTTCTTCGAGGGACCTTTAACCTCCAATAGACTTGATTCAATATTCTCCAAAATAAAATGTCAGATACCCCGTTTGTGCCTCCAGACTGATCCTAATACCCACGCAGGAGTAACTAACCAAAGCAGTAATATATGGACACGTGTCCTGACTCATAACCGAATAAAAGCAGAAATTAAAATAACAAGTTCTAGACCTTTTAAAGAAACACAAGTCCGAAATGTAAATAACTGAAATTATGCAAACGGGGCGTTTAATGAATCCAACGAAACGGTGCGGTTTGGGTGAAACGGTGAGCTCCATTGCTAGCTGCTGCTGTGCGTTTTGGTACTCGGTTCAAGGTTGCTGCTGTGCGTTTTGATGTCCGGTTTTACTTCACTTGACTTCCCGAACTCCTTCACTTCAGTTCTACCTTGTCTTCGCAACTGTCTTTGGTGCCCTGTAACCCTAACTCCCTGCCATACGTCTCCTTCCCCCTAGCCTCATAACAATCCTCCCCCGTTAAAGGACCTTGCCCACAAGGTGCGGGTAGAGGTCCTTAATCTTTGACAGCGATTCCCACGTGTTGTTTTCCGAGGAAGCCCCAACCCACTTGATGAGGATCTCCGTGGTCGCACGATTGCCGTGCCGTTTGAGACGGCGCTCGATGACTCTCTCGGGCTCTGGCTGGATTTCCCCTTCATTATTTACGGGAGGAAGCTTGGGAAGAGGACAGATCTGAGTTCCTAGCTTGGGTTTCAAGCAAGAAACATGGAACACGGGGTGGATGCGCGAGCTCTCAGGTAAATCTAGTTTGTACGCCACTTTCCCAACCCTTTTTAGCACTTGGAATGGGCCATGGAACCGAGGGGATAGTTTGAGGTTGTGGCGTGTTGCAATAGAACTCTGCCGATAGGGCTGCAGGCGAAGGTAAACCCAATCCCCCTCTCCAAACTCACGATCTGATCTTTTTTTATCCGCATAGTATTTCATTCTCTGTTGGGATTGCTGTAAATTGTTTTGGAGTAGAATTCGGATCTTGTCTCTTGTAGTTAAATGTTGATCCACTGCGTCCGTAAGGGCTGTCCCGGGAATATAGGAGGTCAGTTTAGGTGGGCAGTACCCATACAAGGCCTCAAATGGGGAAATTTTGTTCGAAGTGTGGTATGAGGAATTATACCACCATTCGGCCATTGGTAGCCATTGGACCCAGCTCCTAGGTTTATCACCTGCATAGCAACGTAGGTAACCTTCCAAGGACTTGTTAAGGGCTTCAGTCTGACCATCTGTTTGTGGATAGTAGGCTAAGGTGTAGTGTAACACAGTACCCTGCAGCTGAAATAAGGTCTTCCAAAAAGTACTCAAAAAAATAGAATCACGATCCGAGAGGATAACCTTTGGCAACCCATGTAGTTTAAAATTTTCCTTAAAGAATGATTGTGCAACTCCAGCAGCTGTGTATGGATGTGCCAATGCGACAAAATGACCATATTTGGTCAATCTATCGATGACTACTAAGATGACATTGAACCCTTGAGATTTAGGTAAACCTTCCACAAAGTCTAGTGAGATTTCCTCCCAAGCTTGTGTAGGAATTGGGAGGGGCTGAAGCAGACCAGGGGGTAAAATGGTCTCAGTTTTATTTATCTGGCATGTGTCACATTCCCTTACCATACATTTGATGTCCTTCTTCATCCCTTGCCAATAGAAGTCACGTTTTGCTCTTTGGTATGTCTTCACAAAACCCGAGTGGCCTACTTGGGGGTCTGAGTGAATGTAAATGAGGACCTTAGCCTTGAACAGGGACTGATGGTCAATTACCAACCTGCCTTTTTTGAAGAGTAACCCTTGCTTCAGAACATAATCTTTAGGCCCTTGCTGACCTGTTGTGAGCTGCTGGATAATTTTATTTAACTCAGGTGAGCCTACATAAGTGGCTTTGAGTTCCTCAATCCACATAGGGGTAGGAAATGTAAGGAGGCCTAGGAATCCTCCTTGAATCAAATATGGTTCATGCCTTCGAGAGAGGGCATCCGCTACTTTATTTTCCCTTCCTTGCTTATACTGAATTGTAAAATCATAGCCCATTAACTTTGTGATCCATTTTTGCTGTTTTGCCGTGCCTACCTTTTGCTCCAAGAGGTACTTAAGTGACTGTTGATCGGTTTTGACAACAAAGGTCTGACCCAATAGGTAGGGTCTCCACTTGTGAACTGCCGTGACTAGAGCTAGAAGCTCTTTTTCATAAGTAGAGAAGGTCAAAGCTGTCCCCTTCAATGCTTTGCTTAAATAGGCAATAGGCTGGCCCTCTTGCATTAATACAGCCCCCACCCCACAACCACTTGCATCACACTCAATAATGAATTTTTGGCTAAAGTTAGGTAACCGTAGCACTGGTGGAGTTGATACTGCTGCCTTGAGTTCCAGAAATGCCACATTAGCCTTATCATCCCAATGAAAAGAATTCTTTCGCAATAGAGCAGTAAGTGGGGCTGCAATAAGGCCATAATTCCTTATAAATTTCCGATAATACCCCGTTAAGCCTAGGAAGCCTCGCAAAGCTTTAGTATTCGCTGGAGTTGGCCACTCCACCATTGCTTGTATTTTCTTTGGGTCTGCTTTAACACCCTCACCAGAAACTAGGTGACCCAAATACTCCACCTCGGTTACACCAAATTGACACTTGGATAATTTAGCGAATAAGCAATGGTTAGATAAGGTTTGTAGTACCACTTTAAGATGCCCAAGGTGTTCATCCATGGTGCGGTTGTATACCAGGATATCATCAAAAAAAACTAAGACAAATCGGCTTAAATATGGTCTGAAAATTGTATTCATGAGCCCCTGAAAGGTTGAGGGCGCATTGGTAAGCCCAAAGGGCATTACCAAAAATTCATAATGTCCCTTATGAGTTCGGAAGGCCGTTTTAGGGATATCCTCCGGTACTACCCTGATTTGATGATAGCCGGATCGAAGATCCAGCTTTGAGAACACTGCTGCCCCATGTAGTTCATCTAGGAGTTCATCAATCACCGGAATGGGAAACTTGTCCTTGACCGTTTCCTGATTTAGTGCTCGATAATCAACACATAAACGCCAACTCCCATCAGCTTTGCGGACCAATAAAACAGGTGAAGAAAAGGGGCTAGAGCTAGGTCTAATAACACCTGTTTTAAGTAATTCAGCCACTATTTTCTCTATTTCCGACTTCTGGTAGAAGGGGTACCTATAAGGCCGAGTAGAAATGGGACTAGTACCTTCTTTGAGGATAATACGATGGTCATGAGACCTCATAGGTGGCAGCCCCGTGGGTTCCTTTAAAACTTGGGGTAAATTCTGATAAAACTTGCTTGAGTTCTGGGTGGTTCACCTCATTGCTCAACAATGTAGGTGTCGCTTGTAACTGGAGAATTAAACCCTTCCCATTGTAACATGAATTGAGAAACATTTTGTGGCAATCCGAGAATGAAGTTTGTTGTAGTTGAAGGCCCTTAAACAAAACTGATTTACCTTCCCATTGAAACTGCATTTGTAGGGCAGAAAAATTCCAATTTATGGAGCCAAGTGACGCAAGCCACTGAATTCCTAAGACTCCATCACAACCAGCCAGTGGTAATACAAAATAAGAGGGTTTAAAACGAACCCCTTGAATTCGAGTATCTATCTCATCACAAGATCCCAATGTTTCTATCACTGCACCATTAGCCACTTGCACTTGTAACTTTGACTGACTATTAATGGGCAGGTTAGCTTTTGTAACAATAGATGGGTCAAGGAAGTTGTGGGTACTTCCTGTGTCCACTAAAATAAGCACTGATGCAGTGCCAATATGGCCATGTAATCTCATAGTTTTAGGGCAAGGAGTACCTGTTAAGGCATTCAATGTAATTGTTGGGCCCTCGAGTGTGGTTGGTGGTGCTGTTTTCGCCATATCCGTGGAGTCATAGAACACTTCTTCACCCTTGTCCTCACTATTCTGGTCAGCAGCCTGTAGAAATTAAATTTTTGGAGATTTACACACATGACCCAAATGCCATTTTTCTTCACAATGAAAGCATAATCCACGCTTCCGTTTATCATCCATATGGCTCGGTAACACCCTTCTCATGGGGTTAGGTGACTTTGAGAGCTGAGTGGTACTTGTGTTAGGGGCTGACCATTGATTTCCAGTGGTGCTTTGATATTGATTTCGGTCTGCCCATGGTTTAGCATTTCTTCTTGTACTAACCCAAAATTCTTCTTGTATTTTTGCGAGGCTAAATGCTACATTGAGGTTTGCTGGTTTGAGCAACCGAAGAGGAAGGCGGATTTCATCTTTGAGGCCGCTAAGGAAGCAGCTCAACTTACGGGTGTCGGAGAGCCCTTTTAATCGGTTAGAGAGAGACTCAAACTGAGCCTTATACACAGCCACTGTCGAGTGTTGTTTCAGCCTAGTGAGCGACTCCATCGGATCGTCATACGCTGTCGTACCAAAGCGTAGTTGAAGTGCCTTAGTGAAGGTCGGCCAGTCCGTAAATTGCCCAGTATCAATCGCATCTTGGTACCACGTGAGAGCCCCTCCATGTGGTATGAAGCCATTAAAAGTTTCTGAGCATTAGGTGTTTGATAAAATGAAAAATAGTGGTGCACCTTGAAAACCCACCCTGCGGGGTCCTCACCACGAAAATGAGGGAAATCCAACTTGACTCCCCTTGGTGTTTGCCTACGCTGCTCCCCATCATGGTCTACCTCACGGTCTACCTCTTGTCTCTCTTGATGGTCACGGTTTGGATTCTGGGCTTGGTTTGCTAAAACAGTTCTTAGCATTTCATGAATTTGTTGCATCTGTTCACTCATGTTATGAATAGCTTGATCATGCTGGAGTAGCATATCTTGTTGTTGCTGCTTGGTGCGGATATGTTCAGCCATTAGGACGTTAGGCTCTAGATACCACTTGTAATATCCCTGTAATGTGTATGTTGCGGATGGATTGGATATTAACAATTCTGGGTTGATACTTGATGAAAGAATGTTATGCAGGTGAGCTGTTTGTGAAAATAACTCTAAGAACAACTGGAAAAGAGATGGATATAGGGTTCTTCGAGGGACCCTTAACCTCCAATAGACTTGATTCAATATTCTCCAAAATAAAATGTCAGATACCCCGTTTGTGCCTCCGGACTGATCCTAATACCCACGCAGGAGTAACTAACCAAAGCAGTAATATATGGACACGTGTCCTGACTCATAACCGAATAAAAGCAAAAATTAAAATAACAAGTTCTAGACCTTTTAAAGAAACATAAGTCTGAAATGTAAATAACTGAAATTATGCAAACGGGGCGTTTAATGAATCCAACGAAACGGTGCGGTTTGGGTGAAACGGTGAGCTCCATTGCTAGCTGCTGCTGTGCGTTTTGGTACTCGGTTCAAGGTTGCTGCTGTGCGTTTTGATGTCCGGTTTTACTTCACTTGACTTCCCGAACTCCTTCACTTCAGTTCTACCTTGTCTTCGCAGCTGTCTTCGGTGCCTTGTAACCCTAACTCCCTGCCATACGTCTCCTTCCCCCTAGCCTCATAACACCCAGAGTTGTGAGCCTACAAAGGACCATTGGGTCCTGCTTCAATTGATGGCAAATGAGTCCCACTTCCATCAGATGCAGACTCAGACTTATACACGACCACTAAGGACTCTTCCATTGTCTTCCCTGGCTGACTCATATCAAGTGGCCAAACTCCACAACCAGAGTTCAAATACTACTTAAAAAAAAAAAAAAAACCAGAGTCCAAATAATAAAGTAAGCTCGGAAAGAAGAATGAATGCAGGACCAAATCATTGCAGTTAAAAACACTGATTTCGTCAGAAATTTTGAAATGAAGCCCTAAAAAGATAGAATAACACCGAGTATCCAAACCCAAGTAGTACCATAATTAATCAAAAAGCAACAAAAACAAAGACATAGACTATCAAAATAAATTAAAATTATCAAAGCGAATATGAGTTTATTCAAACGGTCCTTACAATCTATTCGCTAAGAGAGATGCATAAGAGCATAAACATAAGCAATTACAAGAAAAGATACAAAAAAGAAATCCCATATATGAACAATTTTGTGTTCCAAGCTAAAAAGATGAACCAGTTAAATAAAAAGATGAATTCGCTCTGAAAAGCTAAAATATGAATTCAAATAAGCTAACCGGAGCGAGAAAAGGAATCGTTCAAGAACTTGTCGGCGTAAGAATCAACGCCAACGATGGAGAGGGGGTGGCGGCAGTTCTAGCAGACCCATCTCCTTCTTCCTTGACTCCTATAATGTTGCTCAGCTACAGAGAACAAATCAAAACAGTTTGGGGCTTGAAAGGTTAGGTGAGTGAAGATTTCACAAAGAAGAAATGTTAGGTGGTGAATGCCGTAGCATAGAGAGCAGATAGAGTTCCTGGGAGAGAGATTGAGCAGGGGAAAATGTAAAAGGCACCGCTTTGCTTGAAGCTGAACCCCATTTCTTTGGACTTTAAACGGACCGTTTTATTTACTCAAAAACGATGTGTTTGTTTCCACATAGGATGTCGTCGTTTGTAGCCAGGCCGACTCCTGCCTGGGTTTAGAGTTTTCCATATTTTAATCTCTATGGTATCTACCTAAAGCTGGTTTAGACATTAAAGTTCAGTGTATGAATGTGAATTGACAAAATGGGTACCAGATGCTGCTAAAAGGATTATGAACCAAGTCCATATTTTGATCTCTATGATGAAATCCTACCCAATACAGGTTTTTGATGTTAATTGCTTCAATCTAAAAGATGGATAAAGTATACAGTAATCTTAAAGAAGCCAACAAAAAGGCAACCTAACAGATCACCCTTTCCAGTTTCCAGTGCAGTCAAACTCTATATCATTTTTTTACCGTCCAACTTAAAGATGCAGGGTAGAAGGAAATTAAAAGAGAGGAGAAAAAAGAAAAAAGAAGTCTTAGGCTCCAAGTATAACAGGAGCTTCATTTCTTTCATACAATTAGCAATTACCATGCACTGATAATCTCTCTTTCCATCCCCATATACTCCCTCCCTGCCCTCCTAAATAAACACGCACACAAAAATGCAACACCAAATAGAAATTTTACTTCCACATGTGTTACCGAGGCAGACAGATCATATATGTTGGTACATGAAATTAAGCTTCAGCCGTAAAGGAAGACATGATAACTTGTCAACAAAACAAATGCAACAGAAGCCCGATTTAAGGCATACCTCAGCTGTGACTAAGTAAGATATCTCTCTTCCAGAAATCTCTAAAGACAAAGGTGGTTCATCTGGAATGTACAAATCAAATTGAAATAAGGCAGTAATTTATGAGCCCATATCATTGTAAAACCACTACAATCAAGCAGGAGATAGACTTACCATACCATGCCTACTACACCACAAAGTACAACACCAAAATGGTACAAGAATGTCTCTATGGAAATAACGAGAGAAGCTTCTGTACATACTTTTCTAGGTATTGTTGTTCAATGTGAATCAATCAAGTAAAACATATAACGATCAAGCTAACAACCAAGCTAATGTGACAGCAATACCTTTTACACTGCGCTGAAACTTGCACAGAGGACATTCAGCATACTTTATTGATTTCAAAGAAAGCACTGTCCCACAAAAGTCGCAGAACAAGAAATCACGTGCATGAGAGTACTCCATCTGATGCGTCTTTGGTGAGCTGTCTAGTGAGGCAGTTCTATACAAAAATAAGAGAAACTGTAATGTTTTGATTTCGACAGACAATTGGGGAATTTCAAACGTACTTGCATTTAGAAATGATGCATTTGCACTCTAAAGATGGTTAAACACGACAAGTTTTCTCTTCCACATATCTGATTTTTGTTATAGGTAATATCTGAAATTAAAGTGCACAACAAACATAATTTACTTGCCATCACAAGGCAAAAAAGATAAAAAATAAAAACCAAGTGCGAGAAAAATAAGTGCATAACATTTAGTTCTATGTAATGTTTCTAAACATCAAAATAAGTGCATAAGATCATCTAGTCCCAACTCAAGCGTTTTATCAAATACGTCATGCGACACTTCACTAACGTCATTCCAATGAGATTCAAATTAACTAAATCCTTACAAGCGAGAACATAAGAAATATGATGTCAAGGGACCAAACAGGAATAGAAAACGGAACTATCAAACCCCATATCAAATCATAGTCAAGCAGGAAGAGGCAGAGTCATAAGATAGTCTCCGCCTATTGTTTAGGAGAATACATTTATCAACAATAAATTCAATAACTCTTTTTTTTTTTTTTTTTTCGGTAACAATGGATTCAAGAGCTGAAGACTGAGCACTTTATTGGAAGAAGAAACAAAAGAAAACAAAAAATACGTACACAACTAAAAATCGAGCTTAATAACAAAACCAAGTTACAATACGCCTATGGAAGCAACAAATATCATATTGATGAAACGTTTGAATCTTAACCTACTTCACCAATACATAAAACCGAGTAACAAGTTCAAGTTACGCAATCAACCAGATATTTGCCGCAAGAAAAGAACATAATAAATCAAGAAAAAAGTTTGAACGCCGACCTGTTTCGGAAGGTGTCTTTATTTTCCACCGGAGCATTGGAATAGCTTCTTTGATTCTCCTTTCGATACGCTGCAATAGCAAGTTATGATTAAAATTAAAATTGAAGAAAATATTATTAGAATATAAATTTTTAATATTATTTTTATTTTAAAATATAAAAATTAAATTATTTATTTTATATAAATATTTTAAATTTTATTTTATATAAAAATTTAAAAAATTTATAATGATTAGATAAATCAAATAAATTGATTGGAATTATGAAGCTACCCCGAGCACTGAGCAATGCCAAAATCTTACGCTGTGCGAAAAAGGAACAAATTAGTTGGGGCTTGGGCTGGTTCAGCCCAAAACCAAAGTCACTCAGACTCGATAAATTTAGGCCCGAAACAACTTTATTTCGGCCACGAAAATAAGGAGCTAGGCTCGGCGTTCGGCTTTTCTTTAACTTGAAATGAAAGTCTCGGCAGAGAAGTGTCTCGCTCTAGTGGGCCGAAGTGGATCCGGGGAGAGTACTGTGATTGCACTGCTGATGAGAACGCTTGAGAGGTTGAACTTGATTTGATATCATTAAAAGGAATAAATTAGGTTTGGTTCAGCAGCTGCAGAAGCCTTGTTCTCTGCATCATGATTTATGAGAACATCAAGACTCAAGAGTGGGAATAGGCAGACGAGTAATACAATATACAGTCGTGGAGTACGTATGTATTATATAATTATTTTAAAAAATAATAATTTACTATTTAAAAATTAGTTTTTTTTTTTTAATATGTGAATTACGTATTTATTTATTTATTTTAAAAAGATTAGGCGATGTTGCATTCTATAATTGTAAATATTATTTATTTAAACAGGCATTGGAAGTGCAATAAGGAGGGCAGCGAAAGCAACGAGTGCCCATGAATTCATTAGTTGAATGCTTGATGCTTACAAAACCTCCATTTCTATACATCTTTAATTGTTATCTTAATTATTTTCGAGCATAGGTAACAAACTTGAATTGCACTTTCGAAAAAAACCAAAACACTCTTAGATAGGGGTGAGTAGTAGGGGCCCACACCCCGCCCTTGTCTGCCTCGCCTTTGCCTTGCAAGATGAGGGGCGGGCTGACCCCAGCAGAGTGGGGCAGATGAAATTTTCAACCCCACCCCTCGACAACGGGGCAGGGTTGAAAACCCTTCCCCCTGCATGGTGTAGGGTATCACTCCTACTCTTAAATTGGTACCCACCCTTCTCGATTTTATCTCTAGGAAGTTTGGATGGTGAGGTGAGATCAAAGTTGAAAGTTTAATAATATATTATTATAATATTATTTATGTTTTGAGATTTGAAAAATGTGAATTATTTATTGTATTTTGTATAAAAACTTAAGAAAATTGTAATGATTAGATGAATTGAGAGACATTGCATGATTGTATCCAAACAATTTTCATCATTTTCCTTGTAGAATACGAATCTAACCAAAAATAAGTGAGGTGTGTAGATTGAAATACCAAAAATAATGAAAGGTATTGAAGATGTTATCGGAGGAAGGGAGGGAAGGAGGGCACGTAACAAGCCAGAGCACGTGGAAGTGGTCCAGGGGTACGTACGTACTTGGCACTTCCCCATGTGCATCCTCAAATCCTAGGGCTGTCAGTGCATGGCATGATTGCACTCATCTTCGGCACGTCTCCATTTTCAGCACTACGATATTCAAATACGACATTATTATTAAAATTAAGGAACATAAAAGTACTACAATAGGCTGCTAACCACGTTCGTCCGAGTCCAATGCTACTGTTAGCTATCATGCTCTCAACATTTATGTGCTTTTTTTTAGCTGTTTATTACTTTTACATTTGTTGGTATGTGTACTTTCGACCATTGATAATATTTTTAAAATTTGAATTATTTAAAAAAAAAATTCATTTGAGAAAAAAATGATACTTTTTTAACTTATTTTATATTAACAAATATTTTAATATATAACACTCAACCAATCTAAATTTTTTATTAAAATGTTTTTAAGATATTTTAATCACTTTTTAGAACTTATAGCGTAAATCAAACATACACTTAAAAAATAATGATTAATTTCTCAACAGATGGATTTTCCTTATGCAATCGAGCAATAAAGATGCGCATTCGACACAGAAGCCAATGTACTTATAAATATTAGAGAAAATAGTGAAAACCATTGAAATTTTATATACGAAATGAACATGATCTCAATTGGTCAAATATCCCTAATCTTTGGAGAACCGATTCTCGTGGTCCAAATCAAGGTGCTAAAAAAGGTATCAAAATCAATGACCCTTGATGCATCATGCTATTTTTTTTTTTTTCCCTTTCATAAATCATAATTCATAAGTGGTTTTCTTAATTGGCCGAAATGAATCATATAAAAAAAAAGTTTATAAATGAATTACATAAAAAATTTCTATAACGAGAATATATGCTAATATGATAAGAAGAAGGGAGGATGAAATTCAAGAAAGTTAAAACTGAATTAAAATGATTTATATATTTTAGAGTGCACAAATTTTACATATTTTTATTAAAATAATTGAATAAATATGATTAAATTTACTATTTTTACACACTAATATGTGTAAGCTTAAATAGAATTATAAAAATTGATCAATCACATATTAGTACGTGGTTTAGGAAATGATAGTAGAATTTTTCATGAGAGTAGATCCCACTTTTTTTTACTTAAAAGAAAAATATACAAGATTTTAATACCTAATTAATGAATGTAGATTGAAAGAGTTTTCTCGTTAATATTAAAATCCAAATTTATAGAAATAATAAAATGGAGAACTTTTTCATTAATTCTATCAAAAATAATATAAATAGTTATAAAAAGGTTAAAAGGGAATTTTTTTTTAAAAGAAAAAGGAAAATAAAAAGTTTTAATTTGGAAAATGATAAGATGTTGGGAGATTACGTTCATTTATTTCATTTCAAATTTTTTTTATTTCTTAGTTTTTTTTATGTAGTGATTAAGAAAATATTATTTAATATTATTTTTATTTTTTTTAAATATTTAAAAATGTTAAAAAAATGATGAAAAATTTTTTTCCACCTTATTTTTTTGACACTTTTAACTTTTCTAAAAAAAGAATTTACAATATTATTAAATAATAATTTTTTAATCACTATATAAAAACAAATCTTATAAAAAAAAAAAAATGCTTGAACGAGATACCCAGTGGGACCTCTAATATTGCCCTGTTAATTTTGATAAGCGAGATATGAATCATGATAAAGAGTGCTGAAGCCTGTACTGGCAGAGGGTTGGGTGGGTTCATCGAGCGCTTAACAGCAATTGTTTTCCCGTCTCAAAGCTTGGGTCCCACCCTTTATCCCTTCCCTTTTTTCTTTCTCCGAGCAATTAGGGCTTAAAGGCTACACTCTGAATTTCAATTTCAGTTTCCATTACATGAATTCTGAATCTTCGAGGGTTGGGTTTTTCTTCGAAACAGATGGAGTCTTGATGGTGATCTCTCTTCTGGAGCAGGAAGAACGACAAGACTGAGACTCGAGAGATAGGGCCGGACATCATTGGAGTTTGACGAGTCAGTGGTGGAGATCCGGGGCTTCTCTGGTGGAAATGAGCGCTTCCAGGTTCATAAAGTGTGTCACGGTCGGTGACGGCGCCGTCGGTAAAACCTGCATGCTGATATCGTACACCAGCAATACCTTCCCCACGGTGAGTCCCTGTTTCGTAATGTATGCTTTCACTCTGCTACTTTTCGTTTCTATTTTTGGGAAATTTTTCGATCTTTCTGCACGCCCATGTTCTTGGATGGTTCTTTCTAGGAGAAGTTAGATTCATTCCCAATTCTCCATTCCGTTTTTGCGAAAACAAGAAGGTAAAGAAAAAGAGAGAGGTTTCCTTTAAAATCGAGGGACATTTGTATCTGCTATTTTTTTGGACTCGGATGGACTTTTTCCTCTGGGAGTTTACATCAGAAAGAACTTGACAACCTCATCCTTTTCCATACCTAAACCATGATTCAGGAATTCCTAGTTGAAAAACTGAATGTAACAATGATTAGCAGATTATCGTCTGCGCTTTGTACGGTGGCAAACTATCATTGCTTATTGTGGTATGAATCAATAAACCGGACAATGTTTTTTTGATATTAGATTCCAGCAGTTACACTTACTTTTGTGTGCGATTCGTACAGGTAGGCTTTTCCCTTGTCATGTCTATATGATGGTACTCTTTCCTTGATTTTTCAAGACACTCTTTGCTGAGTGGCTCCACACTCTAGTAGATTAGATTTGTAGTTTCCTTATTTTGATTGTGTGGTAGAATTTTTTTTTTTGGTAAGTATGTGGTAGAATTTCTTTTTTTGATAAGTAAAAATATATTAACATCAAGCGTAACCAAGTACACTGAGGCTATGTTTGGAAAGTAAACATATCTCAACTCATCATTATAAATTTTTCAAATCCCAAAATAATATTCTAACAATATTTATCATCTCAACTCAACTCAACTCAATTCAACATCCAAACGCATTCTGAGTGTATACAAGAGAGAACACCTAGCTCATAATAGAGAGCCCCTAAATGAACATTGCCCGAAGATGGAGAAATTAGAAACCTATCCAATATACACCAAGCCCCTATTGGGACAAAACACGCCTTCCCAAAGCAAAGCAAGTCAGTGTAACTATCCCAACCCTTTGTCTCCCACACAATTATTACTCCACCCGAATTATCCTACGAGGACTGAGGAAGGCTTTATGCCTTACCTCTATCCTTTCTCAACTTGTACTACCTCCCTTTGCGTCGTAGTTGATTGCCCAAGTAAGATTCTTTAACTTCCTGCTCTTCTTAAATTTTGATTTTGTTTCAAACGAGTGAGCTGCCTCAATTATAGTGAACAATGCTGTGAATTGGTCATCAAATTCTCCACAAGTAATTCCCACACATTGCTGTATCTCATTAACCGTTTGCAAAATCCAACCTAATGATGATCCAACTATATTGTTTAATGGAGGAAGAGATAACAAGGGGTAACATCTTCCCCCAGACACAGTTCCCAACTGAACACCAAGTCCTAAACATTCATCCTCGCAATGCACCAGCGACAAACCCATATTCAAATCCCATATCTCCTCAACAACTCTATTGGTTCTCTCCAATGGTAAGGTCATGGTCACCATTGGAGACTCTGGGTTGGCAGCAAGTCCCTTTACCTCTGGCGACCCTTTAGGTGCAACTTTGACAGACCCTACATCTCATTCAGACCTCGGCGTTACACCATTTTCCTTCAACTTTGATGTGGGAGCCATAGTTTTTTTGGGGAGAACACTGACCAAGGGTGTAACATTGACTATCGGTCTTTCCTTTGTCACCTATGGCGAAGGGCATTCCATTACGGATGTTTCTATGCTAATACCTGACGTAGAACCCACTTCAAATAACCCCGTTTTCCTTTTGACCCGCCACACTCTCCTAGATCTGGTTATAGATATAGGGCCGAATCCGATTTTCCGTTTTCCTTTATCTGAGTTTAAAGGATTTGGGCCTATCTTAGGCTTGTTTCTTACGCTCCTGTTGCCTCCAGCTGAAAGCAACTCTATTTTCATAGACAATAAAGCGATCGCTGCCTTCAACTCGACAAGCTAGGTTTCCATCTCTTTTATGTATTGTGCATCACGACAAGCTGGTTCTGAGATTGTGTGATTTGCAAGACACTTTCACAGTTCCCCTCACTCTGAGTCACCGAAGCATGACCCGTCTTCAGAGCTGTTGCATATGATCGCCTCGCCACCGTGGTTGGGCCTGGGTCTTTTTGTTTCAACTCCAAGTTGATATTCTCATGACCGGATGTCCACTTTCCATCAACATGAAAGGAAAAAAAACATACCCGCGGCTCTGCGTAATTCAACAGCAAACTTCTCCCAACCCAGACCTTCGTACCCTTTAGGAATGACTACAACACTCCGCCAACCTCCTCCACCATATTCGATGACAGTTAGATACCTACCATGCACGTTGGAGCATCGTTGAGCCATGAATGCTCTGTTTCCTATGTGCAAATGTTTTGTGAAATCCGAATTTCTCCCCACCTGTAATATTGCTTCTACCGTAGCCTCCAGCCATCCTATACCACTTCGACCCATAGCTACAGACCTCCAAACCCTTTTGCTCCTTTCCACAATTTTTAATGAGGACCTCCATGCTTTTGGTAAAAACTCAAAAGCCTTTGATTTTACCCAAAAGTGCACCAATTGACCTATATTAAGTTCAAACCTTCGATTTCAGATGCAGGGGCTTCCCAAGCTAAAGGGCTTTACAAGCTTCATTCCTATCGAATGTTTACGTCGAATGTTTATGTCGAATGTTTATGCAAAGATACGAGCACAAGCTTCGGTGTAGATGCGAGCACAAGCTGCGAGAGGGACACAACTGAAGAGCTACAGAGCCCAGCTGCCGATAGGGCTCACGGGACAGACAAATCTTGACGCTGGAGTACTCCCAGCAGACTCGCAAGAAGCCGGTGACTCTTTATGTGTCAACTACACGGCCAACGAAGCCGTCGATAGTAAGCGCCACTACACACGGGCTCACTCTGAAAGACGACAAAGAGAGAAACTTGCAAAAGTCCAGGTCATCGGAGGGAGGACCGACGCCGGACGACCCTTAGCGAAGTCATCGGGGCCCTTCGGCCTTGTCTGTGATAGTGGTGAGGTGTCACACGCCGGCTAGGGTGGGTGAAGGGTGGTGGCGGGTTTGGGTGCCTTCGGGTTTTCTCTCTCCGTGCGTAGCCAAGTCCTGGTTGATTCATTAGCTTCTATATGTGGTAGAAAATATTTGTCACTAAATCCTCTTTTTTGGTTTGGAAATAGTTAATTGGGTGTTTCATTTGTGAATAATTTTGCTCTTAACATTATTCATTTCCAAATAGTGTTACACTGTCTGCTTTCTTTAAATGTGCTTCTGGTTAGAAGTTATGGATTATTATATCACAAATAGAGTCCATGTCATCATCTTAGTTGGCATTATTCAGTTACATTAACCACTTTTCCGCCTCTACGCTTGTATATAAAAACGGAGCGCTCCTGTAAATTAATTTATTCAGTACAATTAGTTCCTTTTTCTTCCAGTTTATCTGTTTAACTATCTTGTTTGTTCATTGTCATTGATAATAGGACTATGTGCCAACAGTTTTTGACAATTTCAGTGCTAACGTTGTTGTGGATGGAAGCACTGTTAACCTTGGGTTATGGGATACTGCTGGTAATTATACAACCATCCTTGTGAGATTTCCTTGATCGTTACCATTTTATTCCCTATTCACGAGTTTTTGAATTAATGGGGTTTTGGACAGGTCAGGAGGATTACAATAGGTTAAGACCCTTGAGCTATCGAGGTGCAGATGTCTTTATACTTGCTTTCTCTCTCATAAGCAAGGCCAGCTATGAAAATGTTGCTAAAAAGGTTTCAACTTCTTGAATCAGCTTCTTCATTTTTGTATTTGTTCTAGAAATTCTATTCTTCCTATGTTGGATGTATGCATTTCTATGGGATGATAAATTCTATTCTCTTTTGATTTTTCCATTTTCAGTGGATTCCTGAACTAAGGCATTATGCACCTGGTGTTCCAATAATTCTTGTTGGAACAAAACTCGGTAGGATTTATCTCATCTCTTCGTATTACCAACATTGATCTGTTTACTGTTTTTCATCCAATTCGTTGCATTTCATAAATGCTGTGGCTTTTTTGTATCAAATTTTAATGTAGATGGTCATCTTTGTTAGTAGGATGCTTATCTTCAAGACGCTGGGAAAACTTCTTCATTTCTGTTGCTTATTGATGTAGTGGTGGCAAGTGATGTTGCTAAGGCACTTTTTTCTTTTTGGTGGTGGCTATGATATTAAATTTTGCATTTATTTGTTCAGCAAGTTCAATTGATCCCTCTTATGAACATTGGGAAAACCCTGATTTGGTATCAAATTGAAGGTCTTTTGAAATTTAGGAACTTTGAGCTCTAGAATATACTTGGGTCTTCTGGAGGGTACAAAAATAATGGAGAAAGATGTCACATGGTTGGTCTGCCTTCAGTGACAGAGTGCTCACATATTAGGTATGGATATGGATGCTGGTGTGGTCGAGAGAATTGAAGTTGGAGTTATGACTTATGAAAGTGAGTAGTGGAAAAAAAATGCAGAGGGAGGTGAGAGGTTATTTCTGCTAAGGAGAAAAGTGTACAGAAGATATGGAGCACAAGATTCTAGCAAACAAGGTTGGGGCATTGGGTATAGGATATAGATTGTAGAGATTTTGAGCCAAAGACACTTGTATTATGTGGACAAATTTAAAGCATTGATGCTTCATTTCATATCTCTGGACAATATTAAGGGTAACTTAATGTTGTTTGTAAATGATAGATAATATATCTTTGTAATTAAGAAAGTGAGCAATCGAATGGCGTGGCTATGCATGCTCATACTGGTGTGGAAGATATTCATTTAGCTGAGAACTCCCAATAACTTTATGAACTTTTTAAGTGATACAACACTTAAGAGGTGCTGGTTAATTTCCCTAATTCCCCTTGCTCTTAATGTCACTCTATATTGTGTAAACTTGGCTCTTGCAAATGACTCTCTGATTTATGTTTTCCTGTCGGTTCTTTTATTTTTGATTAGTAAGTTTCCTGGTTAATTTGTAATCTGGTGTTTTTCTTTCTGGCCGCTTTTGAATTTTCTTGACCTTATTCGTAAAAAATGAACTTGTTTTTATTGTTAGTTCCATTTGTCTGCAGATCTTCGGGATGATAAGCAGTTCTTTATTGACCATCCTGGTGCAGTGCCTATTACAACAGATCAGGTAAAGTTTATCACCCATTATCGTCCTGTTTTAGTTGGTCAACGATATTCTCAACATATGGTTTGACTTTCATTTCTTGCTAAAGGGAGAAGAGCTTAGGAAACTGATTGGAGCTCCTGCCTACATTGAGTGTAGTTCAAAAACACAGCAGGTATGTTTTCATCATTTATACTTTCTTTTTTTTAGCAGAAAATTTGTTGATATCCCGTGGTATTGATTGGACTTATGTCACCTTGTAATTGCAGAATGTTAAGGCAGTTTTTGATGCAGCCATTAAAGTCGTGCTCCAGCCGCCTAAGCAAAAGAAGAAGAGAAAGGTACAAAAGGCTTGCTCCATATTGTGATCCGGGAGCGATTCTATTTGACATTGGAGACAATGACCCGCCAGCCTCTTACTTGCAGTATAACTGTCTTGTCTGTGTCTGTATGTCGACGGTATCTTTCATATTCTATGTCCTCTGTAAGGAAGCAGCAAGCTGGTTGTGTATAGTCTTGACTCACATGCTAGGGATCTGTTTTAATGTGAAAGCTTGAGATTAGTAGTTTCTGGCTTTATCTGTTAACATGACCTGGAACTGATTACAAGCATTACTTGTTGGCTCATTACAAGTGGTGTTTATTTTTTTTTTCTCTGTACTGCAGAGGTTGAATGCTTTAAATGTTTTTTTTTATCATGTTGACAGATGTCATCACACAAACCTAGTTGTCAACCCTTCAAATTATGAAGCTTACAGAGCGGACCATTCATGATTAATGATTTATTACTAATAAATAAAATTTTAAGGAACTGGTTTGATTTCAAGGCTATTGTAATGTTAGATATTGTTTTAGATGGGTAAGTTTCGTGTATTTTTTTTTTTTTAAATAAGTGGAGTTCGTTATTAATAAAATAATTTTTTTATGTAAATTTTAAATTTATCTATTTTTTTTTTAAATGAGTGTGTAGAATTTGTACAAAATTATTAAACCCATTAAAAATTTTTAAAAATAAAAAAAAATCACAAATTTATTAAAAAATATTTTCTTAGATTAAGTAAAAATAATTCGATACGAAATCCGCGTACAAAATTTCAGTAGCTCTATCATTTCTCGATATAATATGTAAATGTCAACATTAAGCATACGTGAGTTTGAAGAGGTCACAAAGTCTTAGAAACAGGGTTTTTTTTTTTTTTTTTTCAGCGGTTGACTTAAGAAAACACGAGATCATACCAATTACTTGATTCTATTCGGATTGATAAGAAAAATTGTTGGGACTTCTCACCACTTTCTAATGTATTTATCTTTTATATTCATAAAATTTTACGTAAGATAAATGTTTAACTCAGAGAATTATACCTTTACAAATTGATGTTCAAACTCTAATATTAAAAATAAATTTTATAGCATCATATATCATATCAAAATCAAATTAATTTATGAGAAATAATATTTATTATAGTAAAATATGGAAGTGATGTACAATTTTTTTTTAAAAGTGAATAAATATAAAATTTATATAAAAAATTAATTTTTAAATAATAAATTATATTTTTTTAAAAATAATTACGTAATATTTATTTACTCTACAACCGGACTGTATCCTAATATTACTCTTAATTTATTTAATTCTATTTATAATTTTTTTTATTGCTCCAACTTTCAGCAACAACCTTTTGTAGATGCAAAATAATGATAAGATTAGCCATAATCGCAGCTGTATCACCTAGCCGTGAGACTAACCTTCCCCGGATAGTAACTTCTCTGCCAAACGTTCAACTCTCAAACGTTCTTCTAGCTGCGTGGATTCAGCCTACCGGCCCAACCCAGTCGGTGAAGAACTGAGAGGGCAAAGATGATGATACCGGACGGAATTGAGGACGAAGAGAAATGGCTTGCCGAAGGGATCGCCGGCATTCAACACAACGCCTTTTACATGCACCGCGCTCTGGTACACTCCCACTATTCTCCTGTTTGTAGCCCCAATCTTTCCTTCCTAGAGAAATCTCCGTCGTAACCTAACTTTCAGAAAATTTCTGATCCTCTCAGGACGCGAACAATCTCAGAGAAGTCCTCAAGTACTCTGCTCAGATGCTGTCGGAGCTTCGAACGTCGAAGCTTTCACCTCACAAATACTACGAACTCTGTAAATATTCTTCTCTTTCTTTTTCTATTTCAATTCACCATTGGATTATTTGAAGTTGTATTTTTTTTTGTGGTCTGCGTGTGTGAGATATGCGAGCGTTCGATGAATTGAGGAAGCTGGAGATGTTCTTCAAAGACGAAAGCAGGCACGGGGTTTCGATCGTTGATCTTTACGAACTTGTTCAGCATGCTGGGAACATTTTGCCAAGGCTGTAAGATTCTTGATCGAAAAATAAATCCTAACCGATTCTTCAGTGTTAAATCATTTGTTTGTATATGCAACAAATTAATCTCTCTTTATTAGGATGTGCGACATATATAGATCTGCAAGTGATAGAATGTGGAAGAATTCCTGAACATATTCCCTGTTAATGACTCAACAAATCAAATGGCTATGTTCAAATATTCTCCGTTTCTCCCTTTATTTTGCAAATGATTCCATGCGCACTAACTTCTGAGCTGGGCAATGAGAAATTCATCTAGTTTGTGAAGTTGCTTTCTTTCAAGGAGAAATGTCAAATTACTTTTTTCAGTGCATGTGAAACTCCTTTTATTGATTTACCAGGTATCTCCTGTGTACGGTAGGATCTGTGTACATTAAATCCAAGGAGGCTCCCGCTAAGGATGTCCTTAAAGATCTCGTGGAAATGTGTCTTGGCGTTCAACACCCAATACGAGGGCTTTTTTTAAGAAGTTATCTTGCTCAAATCAGTAGAGATAAGCTACCTGATATTGGTTCAGAATACAAAGGGTAAGATGGTTCTTTGATTGGGTCCCTTTCCCTTCTCAAAATGAAGTTACCGGTTATAGGAGTTAATTGCTTCGTTCTGTGTTTTTGTTGCCCAACGTTCTAACTCGTTTGATATTGATGGGATTTTTGCATTAAAAGTTTCTCCATATGACCTATGGCATAAGTTGTTTTCCACACAAAATTTCCCTTGTAGATGAATAATATCTTCCTTTCATGATCTTTAAATGAACTGGCATAAGAAACATTTTATAATAACTTAAGTCCTAGCCTTACAAATTTTTTGGGACTATCTTTGATGTTCAAGATCACAATATACAATTACTGCAACAAATAGTCTTATAGTAAATTTACCGTGTTGGTACGTTCAGTTGTTACTACTTGTATAATGCTCGCAAGCCATGTGGGACCACTTCTAATGTCATGGTGCCAATATTTTTCTGCAGAGATTCTGACACTGTCGTGGATGCTGTAGACTTTGTGCTTCAGAATTTCGTTGAGATGAATAAGCTTTGGGTACGACTGAAACATCAGGTTTGTTGGACATCTACAAACCATTATCCATTTTTGTGCTTGGACATGCATGGCACCACAGTACTTGCATGCCATAGAGTATAAAATGAGTCATGAAGGCATGATTTTTGGCCATGCAGATGTTATGGTGCTTATGAATCATTCATACTCTTTGGCGATCCTGAGTTGAGGCCTTCAATTGGGCTTTCTGGTCTGCAGGGACCTGGTCGGTTGAGAGAGAAGCTGGAAAAGGAAAGGAGTGAGCTTCGTGATCTGGTAATATCTGAAACTGTGACCAGATGAAAAGTTATGTAATAAATTGTGATAAAAGTAATAACCATTTTATTTTTCTCACTTTATTGATAGGTTGGGAAAAATCTCCATGTTCTAAGTCAGATAGAGGGTGTGGACCTCGAAATGTACAAAGATACTGTTCTTCCCAGAATCTTAGAGCAGGTTTATTCTGGTTCTCTTCTCAGAGTTTTTTTTTTTTTTTAATTTATTTATATATTTTCGTTTTTATATCTAAATTTTTGTTGTTATTATATCTAAATTTTTTTTGTTATTATAATATTACCTTTTCACCTGAGAAGCTTTTTTTATTAGCTCTTAAACTTGCATCAAAATCCACTTGTGCAGATTGTCAACTGCAAAGATGACCTTGCTCAATATTATCTGATGGATTGCATAATCCAGGTCTTTCCTGATGAGTATCACTTGCAGACCCTTGAGACATTATTGGGTGCTTGCCCCCTGCTTCAGGTGGGTAACATAACATACTGGATATTATTTCGAGTTTCAGGTTTACCTAATTTATTACCTTTAGCTTTGAGTGGAGGAGACACACGAAAACAAGTCAATAATTCCAAACTGGACGCACTTCCTACACCCCATGCTCTAGCTAGTTCCCATGTTTAAGGGGTAGGAGTTTTCAGACCCAGTGTGGGAGGGCTTGTTCTTTTTTAACAGCAGCAGCTCTTATTTTATTTTATTTTATTTGGAGAAACAACTCCTATTCTTCTTCTTCTTAAAGCCACCTCAAATTCCCAAGCTGCTTCACAAAAAGTCGCACCATGGGTTACCAAACATTCTTTTTTGATAAGTAAAAAAGAATGTTTGGTAATAATTTTTTTTTATAAGTAAAAAGAAAATCTTCAAGTGAATTAAATCTTTTAGAAGCTTAAACGCCCTAAACATGAAAATTGAATTAGAATTGATCAGGATCCAAGATTTTTTAAAGACCTAAGAACATTTAAAATTTTCTCCTAGTAGAATTAATGTACAACACTAGATGTGAAGAACATATGCATGCCTACACATCTTTTGATTATCGAACTTTATTATGTCTTGCTTTTTTCCCTGCAATCCTCTAAAAATATTTTTTATTTGCAGCCAACAGTAGACATCAAAACGGTGTTATCTCAATTAATGGACAGATTATCCAATTATGCTGCTTCCAGTACAGATGTGAGATAACCATTTGATGTATTTGTGATTAATTCTCTCTCATCTTCTTTGATCACGGTTTCCTTATGTTAGGTATTACCTGAATTTCTTCAAGTGGAAGCTTTTGCGAAATTGAGCAGTGCCATTGGGAGGGTAGGCTTTCTACCACCCTAATATTGTTATTCACTTTGAATGTTATACGAGAAGAGCTCCACAAGCCCAACCATTATGTTTGCAAGGTTGAGTTCCATAAGATTAAATAGTAGATCCCTTGGTACCGTTTTCATGAAAATTTTAATAAAAATTAATAACCGTGTAGAGAAGTTGAAATCCCATATGGTGACTATTTTATGAATGGATGATTTTATATGATCATACTCTATATGTAATCTTGTGGAAGTTGAGTTGGAGGGTGCGGGCACAGTTTCTTCAATAGAATGGTATATGTTCACTTGTGCAGTGGAAAATAGCATTTTGTTCACAACCAGAAAGGAATGGTCTCTTAAAACTCAAAGAGGTTTCTGATATCATCACCTCCAAATTGCCAGGGATGTGTCTAAGGCTTCCGATTAGAGCATGCCCATCTGATATATTAGCAATGAGAGAATAGGGTACATGTTTCCTAAAAGATATTATGGAGGAGTTACCTATTGAAAAAAAAAGATATTATGGAGGAGTCGCCTAGTGATAACATGGTGATTATGAAAATCCAATAAGGGGCTTTAGAACAAAGTACTACACTTGCTGGGTTATTGATATTTGAAGGAAAAAGAGAGTCCTACTTTTTTCTTAACGGATTACACGTTGGGCATGGAAATGCATGGATTATGCTTTAAATTAAACAGCAGCATTTTGCTTCATTTTTTGTACATGCTATGCATGTTTCCATGTTGATCACTACAATGCAACTGCAGGTGATAGAAGCGCAGGTTGAAATGCCCATTGTTGGAGCCATAACTTTATATGTCTCTCTTCTTACATTTACTCTCCATGTTCATCCTGATCGGCTTGACTATGTGGATCAAGTACTGGTATGTTTCCTCTTGAAGGTTGCTGTTTATTGCACTCATTAGATTTAAGTTTCACCTAACTATGACATAGTAGGCCTGCTGTTCAACAGAGCAATAAGCATCGATCACTTGTTCTTTGAGCTTCCATTTCCCAATGATTTAATCGCTGAAATTTATACTGACGATTGTTAATTTTTTTTATGTTTTAAATTCATTTTTAGGGAGCATTTGTTAAGAAGCTCTCTGGCAAACCAAAGCTTGAGGACAGTAAAGCAAAAAAACAAGTCGTCGCACTTTTGAGTGCTCCATTGGAGAAATACAATGATATTGTGATGGCCCTGACACTTTCTAATTATCCCCGTGTGATGGACCACCTTGATAATGAAACAAATAAAGTCATGGCAATGGTTATTATACAAAGTATCCTGAAAAATACGTCTTGCATCTCTACTGCTGATCAGGTAGGCGTCTTCTCTATTTGTGCTACAATCTCAACTTCTCTTTCTGGAGTATGTGGTTAATATTGTCTTTGTAGGTTGAGGTGTTGTTCGAATTAATTAAAGGACTCGTGAAGGACCTGGATGGAACCGATGTGGAGGAGGTGAAAACACACATACGCACACACACATATTGCTGCTAGAATTTTCATCTTGCAAGATAAAGTATTTGAAAATTAACAATTTTATCCTGCTATCGAATCTTCTGAATCCACAATTTTTTTCCTTGATTTTTTCTCGGGACATTTGATCTTCAACACTTGACGGGGAGGTGTCTTCTTATTCATTATTTTTTATATAGGTGTCTTCAGTGTTTTAGTTATAACATGTAATGAATTTTCTGTGCTTGTGTCTCTCTCCTTTGTGTGTTCCTGCTACAACTAACAATAGCTTGACGAGGAGGATTTTAAGGAAGAACAAAACTCTGTTGCTCGTCTCATTCACATGCTTTATAATGATGACCCAGAGGAAATGTTAAAGGTTAGATTGTTGTCTTGAAGTTATTCTGCTTCAGAACTTTCGTTGGATGTTAATGCTACTGGAATTGCCTAAAATCAACATAGTCTTGTAAAATATTCTTTCTGCTTGTTTATAGTAATATGATTCGTGGTGCTCATTAGGAGGATAAGTAATGAGCTAATAGAAATTGAGAGATAAAGAAGCTATGGACTTATAGTGTATTCAAAATCTTATGCTTTGGATTATGAATCAATATTATTTCTGCTATTTTAATTTAGGCATCAAGAGTCAGAACCTTCAAATGATTTCCTTTTCTCCGGTATTTGCTAATCTGGATATTTATCTTTTCTTGTAATCTCTGTATCCATCTAGCAGTAGTGCCATGGTCCAACTTTTTCTCATGTTTGCTAGTGGTCTAATGATTCACAGGACGCTTCTTTAGATTTTGGGGCGTTAAACTCTTGTCATGGCATGATTTTAGTTTCTGATATTATTTTTACTGACCTTCAGATCATATGCGCCGCAAAGAAGAATATAATGAATGGAGGACCAAAACGCCTGCCTTTTACTGTTCCTCCTCTTATACTTTCAGCACTTGGGGTATGTTTCTTACCAACTATGGCAGACTGTTATTTCACTTTTTTTTTTTTTTTCCATATATATAAATTTCTAGTATGAGATGCCCACAAATGAAGAATCATTTGAGTATTCATCTCTTCGGGCATGAACACTACAGTGAACTGACAATAAGAATTTCTTGTATGGAAATTTGTCATCAGATGCTTGTTTAGCACCTTTTACACTTTATATAGTCAACAAGGTTGTGTATGGTGTATCTAAGTTCTAGATTTTTTATGAAGACTTCAATGAATGAGTTTGGGGAAAATGCACGTTGCAGTGAGGCCGTGGAATTTAACTTGTATAGTGATGGCTCGGATCTGTGTGGACATCCATGAAGAATTTATATATATATATATATATATATATATATATATTACACATTCTTGAGTAAAGGACATGCTCGAACTTTGTGCGCCCGTGCAACTTTTTTTTTTTTTGGGTGAAAGATACTGATTCATATCTCTAGTTCTATAACAGAGATACTGTCATTAGATTGTCAATGAAGGGCTTTGTTTGGAGGTGAGGTGAAGCTAAGCAAGGCTTACTTGTGACATGATCATTATTGATGCTAGTTCTTTTGTAACTACAATTGCTGTGAGAACCTCACATGCCTCAGGTAGAAGGAAGGAGAAAAAAATTCTGAAAAGGCTCAAGTTGTTGAGATATATCATTACTATATCTACTAGTGATGTCTTATTTAAACTAAATGAAAGAACACAATAAAGAAGAAATACATATAATATTGCTGACAAGACCTTGATATATTTTGAGATCAAAATAATGTGCTACATCCTGGTTTGTACTTTTTATGCGGATCCCAGATATATACAAAGGAAAAATAATAAACTTACATTGGTTGATTTGAAATGAGTTGTAAAATAGTTATAGCATTACTCAAAACAGCAGCAGTCATCTATTTCGCACATTGGAGTTTGGTATATACTTGAATAGTTGAATTCAGCAGAAGGATTACCTCTTGTGATTGAGCATAGCAGTTAAACTTTGATAGTTTCTCATAAATGGACCCCCAATGTGAGAGCATTTTCAGAAAGTTGTTTATGGCTTGCAGTTGATTAGGCGATTGCAAGGTCAGGAGGGGGATTTAACTGGAGAAGAAGTGCCTGCAACTCCAAAGAACATTTTTCAGATCTTAAATCAGGTGACCTTTGACACATGATATTTGATAGAACTTCTGTGGAATTCATATCATTGTTACATGTTGATTCTGAAAAAAGAGGTCGGCTTTTGTTGTTTTAGGCATGTCATTGTAGACAAATGTACTAATGGGCTTTCTTGACAGGGCTGTCGATTATGTTATGTCTTTTGTTGGATGGTTCTATGTTATTTACCAAAACCTGGTTTAATTTTTTGGGGGAAAAATAATAGAAAAATTAATGATTAAAAAAATTCAAAAGGCATCTCGTTTTAAAACTTTCGTTATTTGTTTCCTGTGTTCTTTCACTGTGGTAAGTCTGGATTTTACTTAATTTTTTCTGCTCTCTCTTTCTCTCTCCTCCCTGGGTTCTTGGAAATGCTTATTTTGCATGCTTGTACTCTTACCTGTAATTTGACAATTATAGTTACTTTGTTTTAGGCTATTGGAACTCTTACCACTGTTCCATCTCCTGAACTGGCATTAAGGTTATACCTGGAATGTGCTGAGGTAAGCCATGCTATGATTCCACAGGAAAAAAAAGATCAGAAAATGAATTATTGTGGAGCTCCTAGAGTTCTTTTCTGGAGCACGAAAATTGATACTTGGTAATATTGTTTTCCAGATTATGGGATTAAGCTTTCTTTAATTTTTATGGGAAATCATTTTCTGATTTCAAGCGTAGGTTGTAAAGGCCTCATTGACTCCATTATTGTAAATGAATGTTAAATGGTATTCTGCAATTACCGTTAGAGTTGCTTGCACTTCATTAAAGAGAGTCACTTTGCATTTTGTGTTGAATATATTTTTCTTCAAATTAGAAAGCTTAAGGCCCCATTTGGATATCTAGTTGGTCTCATCTCATCTCATCTCAATATCTAAACACTAGTCAAACACAAACACAAACACTTTTCAATTTCTATTTCATACTTTTTCATCTGATCATTACAACTTTTTCAAACTTCCATATAAAACACATAATAATTCAACTTTTTCAAATCCTAAAACAAAAATAATATTAAAAAATAATATTCTAACAATATTTGAACTTTATAATATTTTTATTCAACTTTTTCTCTGTCCTTTCCCAAAACCTGATAAAAATCTTAACTCAAACTATTTTACTATTATTCACTGACTTCTAATCTCATCTCATCTTATTTGACTATCCAAACGAGACCTAAATGTTATGTTGATAATAACTGTAGTTGGGAACTCACTGTTCGTTTATGTATTATATGTATCAGGCTGCAAATGACTGTGATCTTGAGCCTGTTGCTTATGAATTTTTCACCCAAGCATTTGTGTTATATGAAGAAGAAATTACGGTAATGAAGTGTGCACTAGCCTTCAAAGAAACCACGCACTGTCTCATAGTTAGCCTTATTTTGATTTTCTATTGACACGATTTATGCATCTCGCTTTTAGGACTCCAAAGCACAGGTGACTGCGATACATCTAATAATTGGAACGCTTCAGAGAATGAATGTATTTGGTGTTGAAAATAGAGATACTTTAACACACAAGGCTACAGGGGTAATGAAGCATTACTATCTGATTATTGTACTCTTGCAACCTGTTTCTGCCAAAACTCAGTAATGTTTCTTTCTTTCTGTCAGTATTCGGCAAAGCTTCTAAAGAAGCCTGATCAGTGCAGAGCAGTGTATGCATGTTCACATCTTTTTTGGGTTGATGATCTGGATGGCATCAAGGATGGAGAAAGGTATGCTGCATGATATTTCAATCAATATATCTGGCTAAACTAGTAGCCTGGTTTCATTCGTCTTAATGTGTCTTTATCAGTTACTATCTTCACCGTTAAATAGTCTATTTCCTAGGGTATTAAGCTTGCATTTCTTGGTGCGGTGATCCGAAGTTTACTGAAATTGCCAGAGATTATCGAAGAGGACATAACTAATAGTGCTATTTCCATTTACAGGGTCTTGCTTTGCTTAAAGCGTGCCTTGAGGATTGCAAATGCTGCACAACAGATGGTCAATGTTACGCGGGGTAGCAGTGGGCCAGTCACACTCTTTGTTGAAATACTGAATAAGTCAGTAGTTTGGAGACTACTTTTTATACAATGCTTAGTAAATAGCTTTTATGTGTACATTATAATTACATTACTTTTATGGCTCAACGTATCAGGTACCTCTATTTTTTTGAAAAGGGAAACCCCCAAATTACAAGTGCAGCAATCCAGGCTCTGATCGAATTAATCACAACCGAGATGAAGAGTGACTCCACAGTTCCCGAGGCTGTTTCAGACCCTTTTTTTGCCAGTACACTGCGGTACATTCAATTCCAGAAACAGAAAGGTGGTGCAATGAGTGAAAAATATGATTCCATCAAGGTTTGACTGGATAGTATGTCCTAAGTTATGCCATTGAATGTGTGGGCAAGCAGGATGGAAGTTGTTGTTTGGGGTTGAGAGTAAAGAAATCATCGTTTGCTTGTTATTCCTTAATAAAAAAATAAAAATAAATATACAATTTTTATTTATTTTTTGGGTCGTTTTTTAGGGCTTACATGAATTTTCACTGTTAGTATCTGGTTTTGGGTCCCTCTGTGCTCTAATGTATCTTTCCAGGACCCTTTATTTTTATGAAATAATTGGCCTTTATAATTGTTTATTATTTCTTTTTAGCTATTAAATGTGTATTTGCTTATTAATTATAATCCCACAACTTGAGTATTTTTCAAGCTTTTAAAAAATAAAGAAGGGCAGTTATGCGAAATAAATGAGATTTTTTTTAAATACTTTTAAATAATCCATTTTAAATAAATGTGATTTATTTTTTTCAAACCCCTAAGGGTTGACTAAGTGGTAAAGGCCTTGGAGTATGCTTCCCCAGTTGAGAAAATCTATTTTTAACCGCCTGGGAGAACTGTGGGAAAACTGCGGCCCACATGGCAGAATTGAAAACGACTTTGTTTTCTTTTTTATTCCAAAACGAATTCGTTTTTTCCTCATTTCAGACTTTCATTTTTTAATCTTCCCAAATGAATGATTCCCCCATTTCTTCCGATCATTTCAAAGCTCTTTTGTTCTCCAAAACCCACAAAGCAGACAACACCTCGTACCCAAAAATGAGAGAAGAAATTAGCAAACGGAAGAAAAAAAGAAGAATAAAAATCTAGAAAAATTCATGGCATTTTCAGCATCAAGTGGTTCCTCGTCGAAACACAAGTGCTTTACTACCCATCCATTCATCTTTTTTCTTTTCTTCTCTCTATCTTCGGTCTTCTGAAATGGGTTGTGAGCGATTTGTATTATAATTCCCTCGCAATTTGCTTAGTCCGAGCAAGCCAACCCGAGCCCAGACCACACACACTCTCTCTCTCTCTCTCCCTCCCTCCCTCCTTTGCTCTCTCTCCTATGTTAGGGTTTGATATTGAGAGGAGGAGAGGCGAAAATGTTTGGATCTGAGATTCTCTGAAGGATCAGTACAAAAATAAAAATTGAAAGGCAACCATTGCGAGTAGAAGATTGAGAGGAGGGGTGCAAAAATGAAAGAAAAATGAGTACAGAAGACTTTCAGCATTTGAAAGAAAAAGAAAAAAGAGAAAATAATACCAACGTTGGATGGGTGGTAAAGCTTATCATTACCCCGGTGTGGCCAATACTTTATCTTCATGATCCGAGAACTCTTTCTTTCCCTTTTTTTTGTTTTATTTTTTATTTTTTTAACATATTTACTGATGTGACAAGTGCGATTCCCCTACGGTTGCAACTGTCGGTTGTGAAAAACTCTCCCCAATTTTAAGGTTTTGAGTACAAACAATTTTTAGGGACTAGTAAATTGGAAGATTCTCTCTTAAATTATTCGAGATGCACTTGTAAAAAATTCCTTATCAAGAGTCTATACATCCTTGAGATTAATTAAAATTTATTCTTGGACATCCGGTGTCAATAAAATAAAAAAAAAAATCCATTTTCAATTTATTGAGCCCAAGGTCAGACGATTAAATTGCACGTTACAATCAATCTTAATAATTTTCAATGTTGTCCTCACAAAAAGAAGAGAAATGATACTTACAGTCGTAAGTGTGCAAGCACCATGCAGTCATTTTAAAAAAAGTGAATAAATACGAAACCTACATGAAAAGAAATTATTTTTTTAATAATAAATTTTACTATTTTTTAAAACGATTACACAACACTTACGCACTCTACGACTGTACGTAACATTACTCGAAAAAGTAACTCCTCTCCGCGCCCCTTAATAAATCACAATCCGTACTCTGATCAGATATCCATTCAAAGATGTAGAAAAGATCAACAATGGGTTTAGGTGGTATTTGCAAAAAATTACTCTATGAGTACCATCAAATTATCAAAATTTCTTGCAGTACTAAGCTCAAATGTACAAGCCGCGGATGCCCAAACAAAAAAGATAAAAAAAGGGGATGAAGAATCAAAATGGAACCGTGTAGGGTAATGCATACACGTCAGCTTCCGGCAAGTAATAGGCGCGTGGCCGCAACATGGGACTCCTACAACCAATGGCATTGTTCCGAGCTTCATATCTTTCAGACTCATATTTGTTTTCCCGCTGCGTCTTAAAAAGCCATTCTTCATCATCACTGAAATCGTTTCCCTGATGATACTGGGGCGGAGGTGGCACCCAGTTCTCATATTTGAATGAGGTTGGTGTTTCATGCCTACCTGGCACCGGACAGGTTGCTTCTTTTTTTGGCCTAATGGTGAGCTTCGCAGCAAGTATATTTTCCTTGGTATTAGTAAAGCAGCCCTGTTCTTGACTAGGAAATTTGACACTTCCATTCTTGTGCTGAGCATGAAAATCATCAACCCTTCCAGAAGTAGAGCGTAACTTCTCATTATTCCGGTCCTTCATATGCAGCCGAATCCGCACAATGGTTCCTATTTCACGATAAAAAGCAGTTGAAAATTAAGTGTCCACAAACAGCTAATGAACTCAAGTTAAACATCTAACACTAGCCACCCCAAACGAAGGAATAAAATCCCAAACTCACCATGACTGCGGAGGCCACTAGTTGGTGAGGTGTCCCTTATCCTCTTGTTGCTTCCCTGAAGGCTGTCCGAGCAAAGATTTATAGAACAGGTCGGCTGCTCATGTTCATCAGTAACACCACTCCTTTCCAATTGTTCAGCCTCAGCTTCAATTTGTTTTTGAATATGAGCACCTCGAAACTCTTCTCTACTTTGCTCTAGTTGGTCATACTTCTGGTAATCGAGCTTTCTTCTTTTGCCGTGACCAGTATCAGCGGGTTTCTCTTTTCCTCTATCAGATTTCCTTTTCTCCTTCGTCTCCTTCTTCTCCCTTTTCTTCTCTTTCTTTATTTCTGTTTTGATATTCTCCCTTTCTCTTTGGAGCTATAAATAGCACCAATGCAAGAATTTTAAAAAGGGGGGCTAGATCAAAAACAAGCACAGCCAGACCAATGATACCGGTAACATGGAGAAAACACACAATCAAAGCACTTGACAAGCTTTTATTACCCTTAGAACCATTATTCAAGGTTAAAGTATGACCGCTAACAGACCACTAGCAGGCATTCATAACCTACTAGTAGTAGAGCTTTAACCACGCTGTCAGGCAGTTATTGAAAAACAGCATATAATCAAAATCACAGCAAACAGCATCTGGTTCAAGACATGTATGCAGCCTTTACTTCAATACATGGTCTAAAAGATTATTTACAACACAGATGACACCTTTCCAAAGAAGACAAAGGAATCTAATCTAAAAATAATCACATTAACCTATGTCGATTTATAAGTTTACTTTTGTAAGATCCCTTTATGGATGAAGCATTAGCTCTACCTCCATGTGTCTAGGGTTTACAATTCACAACATATACATTAGTTCCAAACGAATTAAAAGATGCATGCCACCAAAATATCCTCTCTCGTTCTATTAGTTCTTGATTTAAAAGAAAAAAAAAACTAAATAGGCTAATTCATTATATAACACAATGTAAATTATTTACATATTACACATGTTAGACTTCACATTTTAAACCACTCAAAGCAGTAAACCCAAATCTAGTCTAGCTCAACCAGAACCTAAGTTCCCCTAAAGAAGTAAAATTTCAAATCAGGGCACAAGTAAACTCAGAGAGAGGTCGCCATTACATCGCAACTTTCATCCTATACAAAACCATTTTTACAATGATTTCAAGGAGTTAGTGCTTTTTTCTTCTTCCCATATTCTTTTCAATCCAATCACACCAAACTTAATCCAAATCAGTACCCAATATATATCCAACTTATCCAATCCCATCCGACCACACCCAACAAACTGTTCAACCCTCTCCTTCATCAAAATACAAGTCCTTTCGAGTTCATTCAAAACCAGACCATGTATTACAGTTAGTCCCGGTAATGGTTTAATTAGTGACAGTAAGCCTTTTAATCTTTATCCAATCATCCCACACATTCTTTAAACTTTAAAGTGGACAGTTCCAACAGTAACTCAAGACACGGATCTCACGGAAATACCCAATTCTTGAAACCCAGTTCTCAGTGCTCTTCCAGATACAAACAAAATATCTACAAGAAATACTGATCCTTGAATACAAGAATAAGCTTGTATCATACACACAGATGCTTCGCTAATCAACCATTCACGATTGCGAACACAAGTAGTTGAGCATAAACGCAAAAACCTGATTGCTCAACAAACCTTAATACAATCGATCCACGGTCCCCCGTCCTTCACAAATCCCGGAGGAGGGTACGGATAGCATCGAGACATCCCCCAATAACGAGAAACCCGCCGTTTAGTGACTCTTCGTACCACGATTAGGGTTTTCAACGGCGAAGATGAAGGCAAGGATTTGCGAAGAAAGAAACTCTAGGGTTAGGGCTTCTTCTCCGATGCTGCGCGCGGAGGCAGAAGAAACAGAAATACGCGTAGAATATTAAACATGAGGGAGGGGAGGGGTATATATAATGCGAGAGTCTAATTAGTCGGCTTCTGAGTCGTTTCCTTATTCCCATAATACCCTTATATTTGGTTAGATTTCTCCATGTACGCCACTTTTCTCACGGTTTTATTAGTTTGTTGTTACGTCCCTTGTTACGCGTTGCATCCACGCTCCAATACGAATGGAGCACGGAGCGGAAATCAAGTGCTCCGGGACCATATAACTGATGATAGGATAAGATAATCTTGACTATGCAATCTCGCATATCTAATCTCATATTAAACTCATATCTTTTATATTAAAAAATATCGCAAGTGCTGTACAATTTAAAATAAAAATAAAAATAAATACGAAATTTATATAATAAAAAATTAAATTTTTAATAATAAACTTTCACTGTTTAAAACCTCAAATGTCAAATCAATAGATAAATAAAATAAGTCCCAAGTCATTTGTTGTTCATTTAATGTAGTCAAAATTATTTATACAAGCAATATTAAAATGTTGTGAGGCCCACACCACGAGTTTATGTCTCTAAGACTATCAAGTTCGATTAAATCCTTGAGGGAATATTTTTACAACTATAACAATGATCTAATGCAGTTTACAAGTGTCATTTTCTTATTACAGTTTGAATAATATTATTTGTATTTATAATTTTACTTATAAGATTCATTTTATTAATTTTTTTTTTAAATTTAAATTTTAAATTTTAAATTTCTTATATCAATAATTGACACATTAAGAAGTAGGTTTTTATTAAGTACAATTAGTATTTTTCTTACTATTTCCATGTTAGTAACCAACTCTTGAGTTAGGTAAGTTGATCTATAAGAATGAAGAATTTAGTCAAAGTGTCTATTTTGGGATGACTCTGATGTTTCAATTAGATTTTGAGTAGGGTAAGCCTAGGGGTGGGTAGCCGCTAACCTGCCCCTATCCGCCCTGCCCGTCTTGTATGGTAGACTCACATTGTTTAAGTATGACTATTATATTATATCAGCTTCCTATAAAAATATTGGTCTAGAAGTCAATATAATTCAAAATATAACTTTAATGAGTTTATATTCTTTTTGAATGTATAAATTTTAATTTATAATTTAAATTCTATTATAATTTAGATATAATTTTTTTTTTTTTTTAGATCCAATAGGTCATGGATTGAGTGGAGTGCAGTACGGTTTCAACCTCAATCCCGGATAGCGAGGCGGGGACCCCCCCTCCCGCCTCCCAAGGAGGAGGGTGGGGAGGGGGTGTCCCTGCACCGTATGGTGCGAGTAGCACCCTAAGTAAACCTAGAGAGTAAAATGAGTAAAACACATGTCAAATAATATTTTATGAAAATTTTTTTTTTCAAGTGAGTTTGCTCACCAAATCGCGTACCAATATTGATATGTAAAACATCTATTTAATGAAACGATATGAATTAAAGATAAAAATAATTTTTATGAGATAAAAAACTTTTTTTTCTCTCAACATTTTCTTTTTTTATTTATTCTTTTAATAAAAAAATCATGTCATTGTTGATATGCAATTTGGCTCTGTACCTAATAAGACTTTTTATTTTTTTTACAGAATAATTAAAAAAATATTTTTTAATGATATTGTAAATATTTTTTTATTTTTTTTAAATATTTATGATGATTAAAAAAATACATGAAAAAAAAAGAAAAAAATTTATTCTATTCGAGACATTTTTTAGATCCCGAATTCGGGATCCGTAGAAAGACTCATAATTGAAAGAGGACAATGCTACAGCTTCTCCAACTTGAATTATAATATGTATTTTTATGAAATTTTTTAAATTATTTTTTATATAAAATTTTTAAATATTTTTAAAAAATAAAATAAAATAAAATAAAAATATTATTAAAAATACTTTCTTAATTAAAAAGTAAAAAAAAAATATTAAAAAATACTTAATTACGAAGTAAAATAAAAAATTATATAAAATATTTTTTTGAGATAAAGAAAGTATTTTTAATAATATTTTTAATTTTTTAAAAATATTTAAAATTATTAAAAAAATTTATATAAAAAATAACTTAAAAAAAACACATAAAAATAAAAATATATGCCAGAGCTCCAGCGGGATCGGTTGACTTGTTTGCTAATTCAGGGTCTAGGCTGCTACTCCACAGCCATCGAGGATTCTATCTACTACTTTATGCTAAATCTATGAAGACCGACCAAAGGCCGCGGAATCAAGGACCTCGTAATTTGTACCAAAGCCTTTCCCATGGCATTCCATTTTTTAATAAAAAAATTATATACTTATAACCTTTTTATAATTTTTATACAATTATATTTTAAATAAAAGATATTTTTATAAAATAACGTATAAAGTAACATTATATCATAAACAATCCCCGCTCCTCCTCTTCATTTTGTTTTACACAATCGAATAAACAAAATAAAAAGGTACGTAGTTGAATCCGGAGGCTTCAACTTTATGCATTTTCAAATTCCATGAAATCAAAAGCCTGTATCAGACATGGGGTTTGAGGATTTGATGAGGGTTGTGAATGTAGCAGAGCCGGTTCTTGTCGTTGGGGAGTATTATTCTAGGTTTAGGAATTAGAGGCTAAGCATTGAGAGGAAATAGAAAGGAGAAAGAAAGTAGAAATAAAATAAAATATAGAAAAGAGAAGGCAGATGGAAAGAGAATGAGAAAGACTTTGATGAGGGCTATATTTTACTATTTTTTAGTGTTCGAATATATAACACGTGTCTCTATTTATAGGCCGGTGAATGAGACTAGAAAATTATGAAAATACAATCAATCAATTTATACAATAAATTAAATAATGTATACAATAAAGCTCATAATAATTAGAGCCTTGCTTTCTTTCTTTCTTTCCTTAAACCACAAACAAGTTTCATATAATTAAAGCTCACAATACATATATATATATATACACACACACACATACATACATATATTATTACGAGCACGAGCGATAGATCGCGTAATTGGAGGTTCAACAGGAAAGGATCATGCGGGATCAACCCGGCGTGCTTTATCTATTGTGAATAAATCAAAGGAGAAAGTGGTTTATTTGTGGGGGATCCCACCTAGGCAACACGTTGCTGGAATAATTCTTATAGCATTCAAATAATTCTTCGTAAACTTATAAGCATTGAACTTACAAGGAAAGGATTTACATTGTCTTATTTGGACTTGCGTACGTAAACGACGGACGCTAACTTACGTATGTAAACGATGCATGCAATGACGCTAACTTAACAAAATTAAACTAATTGATTTCAAAACAAAATAAGGCAAGTCAGTGCCTTAGTTTCCTTATTAAAAAAACAGTAAATGGAAAGTAATAACTGTGGCGCTAAACTCCATAGTTATTAGGAAGTGCCAATACCGGTCCGGTGGTCATAGCCCGCTTGAGGTTTTGGAATGCCTATTCGGCTTGTTCATTCCATCTGAAACTATCATTTTTTAAGAGCTGAGTTAAGGGGCCCTGCGATCATTCCATAGTGGCGGATAAATTTCCGATACTAGCCCGTTAAGCCGAGAAATCCTCGTAACTCCTTGACTGACTGGGGATGGGGCCATCTATTCATTGTAGTAATTTTTTCAGGGTCCATGGAGACCCCTTTGTCGGAAATCAAATGTCCCAAATAGCTTACTTGCCCCTGTCCAAATTGGCACTTTTCCATTCCCACGAAGAGTTGATTAGCTTGCAACATTTTTAAAACATTCTTGAGATGTGTAAGATGTTCCTCCCAACTTCGACTATATATTAAAATATCATCGAAAAAGACCAAGACATACCTTCACAACACGGGTTTGAAAATTTCGTTCATCAACGACTGAAACGTTGCCGGGGCATTTGTGAGTCCGAATGGCATCACGAGGAACTCATAATGTCCATGGTGAGTGCGAAACGCTATTTTTTCAATGTCAGAACCGTGCATCCTTATCTGATGGTAACCCGATCGGAGATCAAGTTTTGAAAATACCTTCGCTCCATTTAATTCATCTAGTAGCTCGTCAATGACAGGTATATGAAATTTGTCCTTTATTGTGATCAAGTTGAGAGCTCTATAATCCACGCATAGACGCCACGATCTATTTTTTTTTTTTTACCATTAAAACAGGCGAAGAATAGGGACTGCTACTTGGTTGCACCACTCCGGATTGTAATAAGCTAGTGATCACTTTCTTGATTTCACCCTTGATGTAATGTGATAGCGATATGGCCTCACGTTGACTGGCCCTGCTCCTTGCTTCAAAGCTATTTTGTGATTCTGTGTTCGGTCTGGAGGAAGGCCCGTTGGTTCAGCAAACAAGTTTTTGAACTCCTTCAAGATGGCTTTCAAGTTGTCCGTAAGTGTTGAAGGACCTGCAAAACTAGCACCCAATTTAATGGAAAAATTTGGTTTCTCTGCATCTCCATTCAGTGGCTTGGATGGAAGTAACTGGCACAACAAACCAGTTTTTTTTCGCCTCAACTCTTTGGCTGCGACTCCTCCTTCCACCACTTTATGTGTGGGACCCTTGATCCCTTTCAACTCCATCCGTTTACCAGAGTAATTGAAATTCATCACCATTTTGTTAAAATCCAAACATATGGGTCCCAAAGTCCGCATCTATTGAGTGCTGAGAACTGCATCACATCCTTCAATGGCTAATAGAAAAAAAATCAATGGTGAACAAATTACCATGGAAAGTTATTTGAACTCCATCACACCTTCCCTTACAATCTAACTTCTCACCGTTGGCTACCATTACCTTCATCCCGTGCATTTGCTGCTGTGGTAAGCCCATTGTATCAGCAAATGAGGTGTTCAAGAAATTGTGAGAGCTTCCTGTGTCTAGCGAAATGGTGATACTATGTCCCTTCACTACTCCTCTGATTTTCATGGTCTGCGGCAATGTTGATCCTACGATTGCGTGGAGTGAAATAACTGGGTCATGCTCACTATCTATCAACCGTTCCCCCTCTCCAACGTCCTCCTCATGTTCTTCGTTTACAATGATTTCTTCAATAAAAAATAATTTTTTACAACGATGGCCTGGTGTAAAGTTCTCATCACAATTAAAGCATAGCCCCTTTCTCTACGTTCTTGTATTTCGCTTGGGCTCAATCGCTTTGTTGGTGGTATTTTGTTCCTTGCTAAATTTGCCGAAGGCAGCGGTGGTGGCATTGATTCTATGTTTGCTGGTCGCCTTGCTTCCAAGATCATGGGTCTCTTCGCATATCTAGTTTCAAACAATCGGGCTAGGCCAATGGCGTCCGTGACGGATGTTGGGCGAGCCGCCTGTACTTCAGTTCACACCGGTTCCTTGAGTCCACTTATGAAACATCCCAGTTGATGAGTTAGGGCCAACTCCCCAACATGGCTCAGTAATTGCTCAAATTGCAGTTGGTATTCTTGGACCGTCCTCGTTTGCCGCAGCTTGCTCAACGAACCAAAATGATCCTCGAACATTGTTGGTCCATAGCGAATACGAAATCCTCTTTTTAACACCTCCACGATGTGATTTCTTTGGTATCTTTAAATAATTGATACCACATCTACACCTCCCCTTCTAAGCGATAAGCGGCTAGTGGTAATTTTTCAATCTCCTCCGTTTATTGATAGTCAAAAAATTGCTCCACGCGGTAGATCCAATTGGTCGGATCGTCCATGCCATTGTATCTTGGAAAATTCAACTTGGCGAGTTTGGGGACTGCCGAGTTGTTCCCTCCACCATAATTCCATGCGTTCCTATTCCTCGACCCCGATCCTTCTCCATCACCCGAACTCTTGTTGGCCAAAGAATCCACCTTCGCACTTGTCTCCTCGAATTTTTTCATTAAGCGTTCCATAAGGCTCCCAAAATTAGCCATTCGTTGTTTCAAACGCTCCACTCGAGAGTTCGCCATGACCTGCTCTGATGCCAAAATGTTATGAGCACGAGCGATAGATCGCGTAATTGGAGGTTCAACAGGAAAGGATGCGGATCAATCCGGCGTGCTTTACCTTTTGTGAATAAATCAAAGGAGAAAGTGGTTTATTTATGGGGGACCCCGCCTAGGCAACACGTTGCTGGAATAATTCTTATAGCATTCAAATAATTCTTCCTAAACTTATAAGCATTGAACTTACAAGGAAAGGATTTACATTGTCTTATTTGGACTTATGTACGTAAATGATGGACGCTAACTTACGTATGTAAACAACGCACGCAACGACGCTAACTTAACAAAATTAAACTAATTGATTTCAAAACAAAATAAGGCAAGTCAATGCCTTAGTTTCCTTATTAAAAAAACAGTAAATGGAAAGTAATAACTGTGGCGCTAAACTCCCTTATCATATATCTATTCTATTAAAATATTAGACGCTATAGTAATTTTTGTCTATCCGTGTAATTTTCGTGTGTGTTGTGTAGTTACTTTTTTGTTCTTTTACTTTCTTCTTTGGTGTCCCTTTTTACGAGTTCTTTTTGGTCTTTTGGTGCGAGGTTGACATCTATCTTTTTTTTTTTGTTGAGTAATTATACTCTTAGGAGATTTAAAAAAAAAAACGATTCATTTTGAAGACAACTACCAAATTTTCCTCCTTCTCCCCCAAATCTTCCATTTGAATTCGCCCCTATGCTGTTTCCTTACCAACCCCAATTGAACATTATAGTGGAATCAATCATTTTCAATTTGTTTGCATTCTAATGGAGATTTTATATAAAAGCTGCCATTGGTTTTCGTAAAGTTGTAATGAAAATATATTACGAAGATCTACTTTAGATGCATGAATATCAACCATAAACGAAGGATAAAAAGAAAAAGAAGAGAGCGAACTCATAAATGTCCTTTGAAATCGTTGAAGAAAATAATGTGAGATGACAAAAAACAAATGCTGAGAAGACTCTGCACATCTTAGAACAACCCCTTCCCCCCAAATTTCACGAGTAGAAGCATGTTCCAAAATACTAAAAGAGAAGATGAGCAGAACAACATGGATGGCGTGGTTGAACATAGTGTAGCTAAAAGAGAAGATGAGCATCTTGCAAGTGTCCATTGGGGGATAAAAAATTCCAGCAAAACCAACTTTTTTTACAGAGCATACAGTAGTCAAGTGTGATTTGTACAAGAAAAACAATTACACTCATCTTCAAAGAAATTTTACACCCTAATTATCAGATGATCTAAGGTCCACAAATATCATCCACCCTACTGATTCAAGATCTAAGTCAGCTAATCAAATTAGCCTCAGATTAACTGTCCATCTGTCATCGAACTTTGCAACTTTGTTCATTCAAATCATCTATTGCTAGGGTTCTCTTCCCCCATCACCTCAAGTTCCTTCACTTTTCATACCCTCAGGAAGAAAAACTACAAGCCATTAAAAAATCTACACAACCTGAAATGATTCACTGCCAAATACCAATCTCGGATAATCTACAAAACTAGAGCACGCTGTAACCCCACCACCATGCCTTAGCCGTTGAAGGTATGAATGCAATGCTCTTTGCACAGTGTCTGCAACTATTCTCAATCTTCCTTGATTGTCATCTGCTGCCGAAGATCTATTAATCTCCACAGTATGAGCAACCCTTTGTTTACATTTCTCCTAGTCATTGTATTAGGGAGGGAATGTTTCTCAGATCTCTTGGTGTATGTCTTGAAGGGTGTCGACGGGTTTGTCACAATTAGCAGAGGGATGAAGGGGGGGATTTCGTAGGACATTTTTGAGTCCCCTATCTGGTTTCTCGAGTGGTGTTGACGTGGAAAAGCGATTCAGTTTTGGAAGGGGGGAGAGGGATTCGACAAAGGAAGGGGGAGAAAAAGGATTCAACAGAGGGAAGAGAGCAGAGTCGATGGGGGAGTAGTTTTGGGAGGGGGAGAGGGATTCGCAGAGGGAGGGGGAGACGAGGGATTTGCAGAGGGAGGGCGGAGAGCAGATAAGTTTTAGACAATTTTTAAGAAACTGGGTTTGCCAGCTTAGTTGGTGTGTGGTGTTGGAGACTAAACTGGCTTAAGAGCAGAATTATTCTTTTTTTTTTTCTCTGCGTCTTTTCTCTTTCATCTAATCTCTTTCCTCTGCATCTTCTCTTTCTTCTTCTTTTCGAAAGTAAACTTTTTCTCTTTTCGTCTTCTCTTTTCTCTACATTTCTCTCTTCTTTTAGTTTTCTTGTCTTCATTTTTTCTGTTGTTTATTTTTCCAGTGTTGATTTTTTTTCCCTTTCATTTCATTGTTATCGTGTTTCCGTTTGTTAAAACCCTAAACTTCTTTTCTTTATTTCTTCTTTCTCTTCTTCTTCCTTTTTCCTTTGTGCCGCACCCCACCCCGAGCCCTCTTTCCTTCTTTGCAATCGATGTTGTTGCCCTCGATGCGATGGATTTGGACCCATTGCAACTCAACACTCAGATCTGCCACCCACTGCAGCTCAACACTCAGATCCGCCATGGATCTCAACCCTCAACTAGCCCCTCAGATTCGCTGTCGCACGTCATCTTATCTCTTTCGGTAGTTTTTCACCTACCATTTTTTGCCTATTTTATCCTTTTTTTTTTTACCGATGTCCCTGTGTTATGTTTTATCTCAGCGGGATGCAAATCTGAAGCGTAGTTTGAAAATTTTTTGCTATTTCTTTCATTCTAGATGCAAAAGCTTTTGTGGATTTTTTTTTATTTCATCTTTTGCTTGTTAGATTTTTTTTTATCTCGATTTCTTTTTGTTGGATGTGAATTTGCTTGTTGGATTTCTGTTTGTTGGTATGAACCATTTTTTGTTGGGTTTGCCATTTGCTTGAATGTGAAATTTGTTATTTTTTCTTTTGGATATGCAATGTTTCTGAGCTCTCATCTGCTGCAATAGAGGACCGAACGATTGGGAACCAATTGAGAGATCAAATGGGTTAGATTTCGTCACCAGATAGAGGGAGGTAGCGTCTTTAGACTTCTTGTTCTGGTACTGTTCTTTTTAGTCCGAGATCAAATGTTTGGAGGATACCGATGATCACGACTAGGTGAGTAGTATTTGCTATTTTTTTCGCTCTTTATGAGCTGTTTGGTTGATGAGAGAGTGTGGGAAATGACTATATATATATATATATTAAGCCTTTTTGTTCTTTTTTAGAGAAGACGAAAAGTCCTCCTTAATATTATCATATGGTCATGTTTGATATCTAAAATTTTAATCGCTTGTATGTTTACTCACAAGGTGATAGAGAGAGTTAATGTTCGCCTCTCTTTGGAGTAAAGGTTATCGTAAAGAAAAATGAAAATAACCTATGGGTAATTTGGCTGCTCCAAAAGGGAAGGAATGGAAAGAAAATGAAGCTTTAAATGCTATGATTTAATATTATCAGGTTTGAAGACAGTAATCGTCTAGACTTTTTTTTTTAAAAAAAAAATCTATTTATGCAGGGTTGAGTGATTGATTACTTATGTTTTTTTTTTCTTCCATTTTTTGTTTGAAATTTTTTGTTTGTTTTATTTTTATTCTTAATTTATTTGGTTTCTAGGTGCTCAGTCTCTTAACTATGGCATTTTATTATTGTGTTTCTCTTTGTTTCTTTTCTGAGTGCATGCCTATTTTTTGATTTTTTTCCCTTCTGTGTCTTACTCTTAGTTTCTTTTCTTGGTGCATGTTTTTTTTTCTGATATTTTTAAACTCTTATGTGTCAGTAGATTTTGAAATAGGAGTTTTTTTTTTTTTAACATCTCACCGCGTTGCTGTGTTATTATTTTTTCATTTTAATTGATTTGATTTATTGGTTTGTTTCTTGTAGGAAGCATCCAATTTCTGGTTTGCAGTTTAGTTGCTTTGAGGTTTGTATATGACTCTCATTTTTTTATTCAGTTTGTATATTGTTTTCGAGTTGAGAACTTACCACAAAAAAAATATTGTTTTCGAGTTGAGTATATATTGTCGAATGTGTATATTTTGTTATTAATTGGTTAATAGATATTTTTCTATTTTTTACTCTTAAGAATAGTTAGTATGTCCGTATTATATATTTGGTACAATTTGTATGCTCTTTTTTCTTTCATAACTCAAAGTTCTTTTTATCATGAACTACATGAAGAAATTGGTGTTCTCTAATATGTGTGTTCTTATTTTTGAAATTAACAGATGGTTATTGCTTTTTGTAGGAGATTTGGACTCTTTGACTTTTTGAGTTGAGTATATATTCTATGGTTATTGTTTTTTGGGAAAGTTGTAATAATTAAGTAATGATTAGATCAAAAAGTAAAATTTGAAATTAAAAAATATTTGTATTTTAATGGTGTTTGGATATTGAGATGAGATGAGATTGTTTGAAGATTTGTGAAACCAAAACAACCCTTAGATCAACTTGCATTTCAAATAAAAGTTTGCATGCCAAGTAATTATTAAGCCTTAAAAAGAGACACACACACAACCAAGCAAAAGATGATAAACATTAAAAAAAATATCTCCGGCGAATAGAACAATTATGCCACAAACAAATATAAATGCAAAACACCGTATTCATCAAAATCCAAGCCATGCACTAATTTTATATTTTAAGGAAAATCAATAAAAATCCAAGCACAATAAAAATTAACCAAAAGAATAAAAATAAATGTCCCTAAAAGATAAACATCATATAAAAGTTGAAGATGCAAACATGACACATGGATTTCACCTATATCATTGACAAAACATCCTCATAAATATGTTTGCAATAAATTCACCAAATTCAATCTTGGATAATGTGCACATATGAGTTTCACATATAGCTACAACAACTTAAAATATGTAAATATTTTCGCAGCCAAAAATTGTATAGTAACCAAAAAGAAAGCATTAGAGTTATGATATGTACTAACCTCCAGTATATTTCTTTCTTCTGTGGCTCTAAGTAATTGTCTTTTCAGATGTTAAACCTCTTGTTTATGATTCTTGGATGAACAAGTCTGAGAGAATGTAATGAGTCCAACCAAAACAAACATAAAACTTTGGGCTCCAACATAAAAACTGAATGATACAAACATTAAAAAAACAACAACTTATTCTGCTATATATTACACACTACAGAGCATAAACCAGAGTCCTTAAGATCATCAAAATCCTCAAGATCATCAAAATTATACAAGAATTACAAGAGAAAACAAAAGTGAAATGGAAGTCTCAAGATACCAAACCAGCAAAATCAGATTGAAAGACTCACCTCCTCAGTGAGGGTAGTTTGGCTACATCCTCAAGATCATGTTCTACTTTTGGGAGGTAGTGAAAGCATCATCACTTGAAAACATCATTACTAAAGTCAGCCCTTACTAAAGCCACACACGCACAAGCAAAAACAAAGAAAGAGAGAATAAAAAAGAAATAGAAAGAAATAAGAGTAAAATAATAATAACAGTTGCCGTATTTAATATTACGCATAAACCAAGCAATCTGTTAAAGACCATTCAAAGAGGAAAATGCATAAAGAAAAAAATAGAAACTTGAGAGATGTAGAAAAATATTTCGGACCCATATTTTACTTGCATAAAAAAAAAAAAAACCCTCCATAAAAGGGTCAATCATGATACAACTACAAACAACCATGAGGAATTCAAAAACACATAGGAAAAAAAAAGTATAAAAAATTTGGGAAAAGAAAAGGCATGGACCTGAATATACTAAAAGCTCTCGACATCCTCAAAAATAGGAACACCAGAGCAGAAACCTTATTCTCGACATCAAGCTCTCGACAACCTTCATCAACCTCTCGGCATCATCAACCTCCCTTGACCTTTAGACATCAAGTCCTCTAATCAAATAATCCGTCAAAAAAAGCAAATTCTCACATGCAGCTGATAATCAGTCCTCACAGTTAGGATAACAAATATAACATAGAACTTTGAAAAGAGAAGAAAACATTCCCTTACTTCCACTGAATTCTGTTTTTGAGCTTCTTTTCTATGAGACCAATTCCTTCAAGCACATTTGCTTGCCTTTCCCCCTTTTACTGACACAGGTGTCTGAAGGGGATTGTTAACTACTTCAGTGAACCCAGGACTAGCCATTCTATCTACAGAATCAGCTTCATAATCTGTTGTGTCACTCTTTCGCTTTAATTGCTGATAAACACCATTTGATTTTTTTTTTTCAAAATAAAATTATCAATATGTGCAAATACACTTAAATTAAATGCAAGAATTCAAGCCCCCATTCAAGACAATAGAATGTTAACTGAACGTACAAATACACATGCAGAAAAACCATCACCAAATTGACAACCAATCTAATTTTCAGGAGGTTGGACAATGTAATTTTACAGAATGGCTGTTAGCAACTCATCAACTGCTAAAATTCACGGAACAAATAGCAATTAAAGCTTGTAAGATGTATTGGAAACAATCTAAAACAAAAAATAGCCAAAATAGCAAAGATTTGTGACTAGAAAGATCATTTTTTTCTGGGCCACCAGAAAGATCATTGAATTGTAAGTATCTCATCACTCTCAAAAACAAATTTACATTAAACATATGAATTTTTTCTATAGCTGAGGTTTCTCAAAGGTAAACTCATGAAAACTCTTAATTTTCCAACTACCACACTTATGTTACAAAATAATTGAAACAACAGAATAGAGGAATGTGATAGATATGAATGATTACTTGACAGACACCATTATAGTTTTTCTACATAGAATGACTTGGATACATCATGTAGATAACGCACTGCATTCGTAACAAATTCACAATCAATTCGTAACAGGTTCACAATCAATCATGGAGAATATCCAAAAAAAGTGAACTTACCCAAACAATACACAGGAACTCCAAATCTACGAAATCAAAATAAACATAGATGAAGGCAATATCACTATGCTTAGATGAAATGCTTGCAATACATATACCTAAAACAGGAGGGGAAAAAATTGAAAAACACAGACCCATTCGTTGAGCAGCAGCCTCTAATCCACGATCCGGTCGAGATCCTCCACATACGACGATGGAACTGTGAGAGAGAGAGAGAGAGAGAGAGAGAGAGAGTGGGAGAAACAGACGGACAGAGATAAAGGAGAGGGAGAGAGAGAGTCGTGCACACACAAAGATGAAGATAGAGAAAGAAACAAACGGAGGATTGAGAGACTCACCTCCTTGGCGAGGTGGTGACGGCACAGCAGCAGGCACGGCTTGGGAAGGGCAGCAGCAAACTCATAAACGATAGAGAGGGAGTCTCGATTTGGGAGAAAAGAAAAAAGCGGAAGAAGGAAAAGAAACAAGGGGAAAATGAAAAAGGGGACCCCGCAGGATTTTAATCTGACATTTTGCGGCGGTTGAAAATCGCTGCAAATACAGTGAAAATGTCACCGTCAAAGACTCATATGTGCTATATGCCGAGGCTGTATAGGATTATATTTGCAACGACTTATTGTTGCCGCAAATAGTATTTTTAACGGTGATTTTCTCCCTCTCTAGAAGAAAAGCACGACTATGGGGATAAACGGCTTCTACCGTCCAATTGTTGCCCACCGCAATATGTTTTGGCCGCATAAATGGCTTTTTTTTGTAGTGGCAGATCAAACTCATTGATTCCAAATTCCCCAACTAAAAGGTCAAAGTGAATTAGAAAATGAACGTTGGACATAAAAATATATATATATATATATATATATATATATATAGCAAATATTGGTATTAGAAAATTTAAAAACTTCTTGAAGATGACATACAATATATATATATATATATATATATATATATATACGCACTACGTATCTTATACATAATATGTTAATGATCAACATATAAATTAACCTGCATGCACCCAATGACGTCCGATGCATTCTGGAGAAGATTAGCTAGAAAGAGAAGACCGAGAGCAATTAAACATTGATGGAGAACCATCGTTCAAAAAGTCTCTTAGGTTTAGGATGAGAGAGAGAGAGAGAGAGAGAATAACCTGCAGCTTAGTAGTCATGATCAGTTTCTAATTGCCAAAATTGACGGAAACTGGCAGATGTGATTAATGCATGCATCTAAACCGATATGATCATCAGATTTTTATGACAATAAATGATTCCACCATGACTTGCAAGTCGATCGTGTTAAATATACTACTTATATTATAGTTATAAAAAGTAAAAATATCGATACTTTTTGTAGTACTTTTATTGCACATGAGCTAAAATGGCTAGGTATATATATATATGTCTACACCGGACACTACAAGTCGGCAAGCAAACTACCATCGACAAGATCTAGATAAGTTAGCATTTTGTATATATTTTCTGTTTAATAATAATTAGCACATGAAGGAATTGCATGAACCATGCATGACTGGCCTCCATCTAGGAAATTAAGCAAAAGCAATAATTACTGTGACCGATATTGATATTGAAATTATTTGGACTAATTAATGGTTGATTATCAATTAATTAATTGATAGTTATTATTTCATTATAATTATTCGAAGATGATATCTCTAATTTTTCTTAGTTAAATCCAAACTATTTTAGATTTTAACATTACATTAATAATATTCAGACAATTATTTTACTAGTTAACATTGCGATATTTACTTATTTCATTAAAGGTATTAACGAAATTTCTTTAAAAAACAATTTAAAATTTACATAATTAAAAATCCCCGGGCCGTTAAAAATAAATTAAATATTGTTAATTAAAATCTGGATTGTGGATAATTACTCTTCATGCCATATATTTAGCCTTCATGCATCTTAATTTGCAGACACCTTCCATTATATACTTTGAGAACAAACAATTTCTTTTGGCCGAAATTACCATGCACGTCAAACTATGGATACAAATACAATATTATTGAAGCTAACGCCTATTTATGATGAAGTTTTCAATAAAGTCTATTATTACTCTTTTGTTATTATAGTGAAACTCTGTTATTGTGCATCTTGGGACAACATGATTATTAATGCTCTGTAATTTTTAATGTTGTTTATATAATGTACTTCTCCATCTGTAAATATCGGTAGAACATCAGAATTAATCAACAAGTATTTTGGTTGAAGTTCTCCTCTATTTTTTCATCCTTTTACCACACCTATGTACCAAAAATACCAACAGTTGGTATCAGAGCAGCTTTTAGTCTCTTTGGGATATGATGGCTACGTCTGGTTCATCTGCAACTCTTCCCATTTTTTCTGGTGAAAACTATGACTATTGGAGCATAAAAATGAAAACTCTTTTCCTATCTCTTGATCTGTGGGATGTCGTTGAAAATGGAGTCTCTTCAGTTGCTGAAGGCACGTCTGAAGGAGCTTCTAATCTTACCCAAGTCAAGTCTGATAGGCAAAGGGATGCAAAAGCCTTGTTTATTCTACAGCAGGCTGTGAGTGAGTCCATCTTTCCAAGGTTGATGAGGGCTTCTTCTTCCCAGCAAGCTTGGGAGATCCTGCAACAAGAATTTCAAGGTAACATCAAAGTTAAAATTATCAAACTTCAAGGGCTAAGAAGGGAACTTGAAAATCTCAAAATGAAAGAATCTGAGAATATCAAGGAATATTGCTCTAGAGTCATTGAAGTAGTGAATCAAATGAGGACTTATAATGAAAATATTTCAGATGAAAGGATTGTTCAGAAAATCCTCATAAGCTTGACTGAAAAATATGACCATGTAGTGGCTGCCATTGAAGAAGCTAAAGATCTATCTTCACTTTCTGTCACCGAGTTAATGGGCTCACTTTATGCTCATGAACAACGGATTGGCAGAAGGAATGAGGTGTCTTTGGAAAATGCATTTCAATCCAAAGTTAGTCTAAAGAATCAAAAGCAAAAGGAATTCAAGAAAAAGTTCAAGGGCACAGCCAAAGGAGGAGAAAATTCTCAAAAGAAGAAGGGAGAATTTTTACCTTGTGGTGTTTGCAAGAAGACTAATCATTTGGAGAAAGATTGTTACCACCGGGGCAAGCCACAATGCTCAAATTGCAAGAAGTTTGGGCATGAGGAGAAAGATTGCCGGTTCAAGAACAAAAATCAGCAAGCAAATTTCACCGAGGACAAGGAAGAGCAGTTGTTCTATGCTTGTCATGTTGCAGCCGAGCAAAGAAGAGAGTGGTTTCTTGACAGCGGGTGCAGCAACCATATGACACCAGATGGGAGCTTATTTTCTCAAATCGATAAATCTGTATGTGTTAAAGTAAAGCTTGGAAATGGAGATTTGGTGGAGGCAAGTGGTAAAGGTACGATTGCCATGGAAACCAAGAAAGGGACTAGATTCATAAAAGATGTTCTTCATGTTCCTAGCCTTGATCAAAGTTTGCTAAGTGTTGGCAAATGATGCAAAATGGCTATTCACTTCACTTTGAGGGAGAGCTATGTGTCATTCTTGATTTGAAGAAAAACAACCAAGTAGTGGCAGAAGTTAAAATGGGAAATGGGAGAAATTTTCCCATTACTTGGCAGTACCCAAGAGCAATGATGGTCAAATCTGATGAAACAACTCTTTGGCATCAAAGATTTGGTCATTACAATTTAAATGCCTTAAGGATGTTAAATCAGAAGAACATGATAAGAGATATGCCTTTGCTGGACCAAAACATGCCTACTTGTGAAGGGTGTATGATGGGAAAGCAACATAGGCAGCCATTTCCATCAGGAGAAGCATGGAGAGCAAAATCAGTACTTGAGCTAGTGCATACTGATCTGTGTGGTCCCATGAGGACACTCTCTCAAAGCCAAAACAGGTACTTTATGCTCTTCATTGATGATTTTTCAAGAATGACTTGGGTTTACTTTCTTAAAGAAAAATCAGAGGCTTTTAGTGTTTTCAAAAACTTCAAGTTGTTGGTTGAAAATCAAAGTGGTCAAAAGATGAAGATCTTGAGAAGTGATAGAGGGGATGAATTCAACTCAAGTAAGTTTGATGAATTTTGTCAAGAAGAAGGGTTGGAACACCAACTGACAGTTGCCTACACTCCACAACAAAATGGAGTCTCGGAAAGGAAGAATAGGACTGTTATGGAGATGGCTAGGTCCATGCTAATGGCAAAGGGCATTCCAAAAAAATTCTTGGTTGAGGCGGTTAATACAGCAATATATGTGCTAAATAGATGCCCCGCAAAGGCAATGAAGGATATGACTCCAATCGAAGCATGGAGTGGACACAAGCCAACTGTTAGTCACTTCAAAGTATTTGGATGTTTGTGTTACATTCATGTACCTGAACAAAAGAGACACAAACTTGAAGAAAAGTCAGAGAAAGGGATTTTTCTTGGGTATAGCTCTCAATCCAAGGGATACCGGATCTTCAATCTCAAAACTCAGCAGCTGGTCACAAGTAGAGATGTTTAGTTTGATGATAATTCAACCTGGAAATGGGAAGAAGAGCATGAGCTAGATTTGACTATTCATGTTCCAGTTATCGAGAAAGTTGAAGAAAGGCTAGAAACATCAGCTCCAAATGATCAACCTTCATCACCATTCTCGGTTTCAGGAAGTGATAGCAACTCTAGAAGTTCGGCATTTTGATCACCCGAGACTTCTCCAAGAAGATTCAGAACATTGAATGAGATCTATGAATCTTGTAACTTCACTTCCATAGAGCCTGAAAATTATGTAGCAGCCTTTAAAGAACAAGTTTGGGTGGATGCAATGAAAGAGGATATTAGAATGATTGAGAAAAAACAATACATGGGAGTTGGTTGCATATCCTGACAACAAGAATGTTATTGGAGTTAAGTGGGTATACAAAACAAAGCTCAACCCAGATGGTTATTTAAACAAGTGTAAATCAAGATTGGTTGCAAAGAGCTATTCACAACAGGCTGGGATAGATTTCAATGAAACCTATGCACCCGTAGCTAGGTTGGACACCATCAGAACAATAGTTGCACTTGCAGCTCAAAGAAATTGGAAGATCTCACAACTTGATGTAAAATCAACTTTTCTTAATGGGGAACTCGAGGAGGAAGTGTATGTTCAGCAACCCGAAGGCTTTATGAAGGAAGAAGGGAAAATATTTAAGTTAAAAAAGGCTCTCTATGAGCTTAAACAAGCACCTCGAGCTTGGTACAACAAAATAGATGGCTATTTTTGTGAATCATGGCTTCAAGAGAAGTGTTAGCGAACCTACACTTTATGTCCAGCTCAAAGGTGAAAGTTTGCTCATTGTCTCACTTTATGTTGATGATTTAATTATAACTAGAAATAATTCGGTTATGATTAAATCATTCAAACAAGAGATGATGAAAACATTTGAAATGAGTTACATGGGACTAATGCACTACTTCCTTGGAATGGAAGTATATCAAGAAGGAGGCATTTTCATTTCACAAAGGAAATATGCTCTTGATTTGCTCAACAAGTTAAATATGGTTGAATGCAAATCAGTTGCTGATATCAAATGAGAAATTGAAGAAAGAAGATGGTGCAAAAGAAGCCGATGCAGCAGCATATAGGAGTTTAATTGGAAGTTTACTATACTTGGCTGCCACTCGGCCTGACATCATGTATGCAACCAGCCTTCTCTCAAGATTCATGCAATGTCCAAGTCAAGTCCATTTTGGAGCTGCTAAAAGAGTGCTGAGATACATTCAAGGCATAAAGGATTTTGACATTTGGTATAAACCAAGTTCTCATTCCACTTTGACTGGTTTTACTGATAGTGATTGGATTGATTCTGTGGATGATATGAGAAGCACATCCGGGTATTGTTTTAATCTTGGAACTGGTGTGTTTTCATGGGGATCAAAGAAGCAAGGATCTGTAGTACAATCCACAACCGAAGCAGAGTATGTGGCTGCTGCTGGAGCTACAAATCAAGCTATTTGGCTGTAACGACCCGATCCTATATTTTTAGGGATAAATTACGGATAATTTTGTTAAGCTCAATAAATGAGTTAAAGCCTAAAAGAGAGTTATCAGATAAATTATTATTTTTTCATTTAAACCTAAAGTTAAGGCTATTTTTTAAAAAACTCCAAATGCCTTAGTGTTAGATTCCAAACACTGTTAGTGTTTTAGATTTCTCTTCCTAATACAACCCCTAACTAATTTTTCCTCCCTAAATTTCATGCCATGCACGTCTCTCTCCGTTAGTCACACATGCACATTAACATCTCTTTTTATAGATGGTTTTCTTTTGGGTTCTCAATCATATATATATATATATATATATATGGTACACTCACCAAAACTGCAAGCCGCACTCCCCAAGTCCTCCACCGTGAGTCTTCCATTCACACATCAAACCACTGCATGCACGGCTTCATCACATATGTTTCCTCTGCATACACGTCTATTTCCCTAAGTTTTATTTTGAACGATCTCTATCACATATATATATATATGTATGTATATACAATTTGATCTCCTCAACGCCGCACCACCTTAAGGTAGTTCCATTCCAAGCCGCAGACCGAGAACCTCACGATATCTCCACTACCAGCCCACACTTAGCCCATTAACACAGCACGAGAACCCCAAATGGAAGCCACCTAACGTGCCGACACTCTCCATAATGTTGCCTTCCACAACCGTCGCTCAGCCAAGCCTTCACGTGCGCCCCAAACCGCCAGCCCACTGCTCAGACTTGCATGAGCAGTTTGTCCGATTACCATATGATATTGCCCACCACCTCATCACATGTAAATCCACACAGTAGCAAACCACATTAAGACAGCCTCCGTTCTACGTAACCAGCCACCAGAATAGTAGCCCAACAAGCCACGACCACCACCTTGCAAAAACCATCAATACTCCTACACCACCATCGCCCAGCCGTTGAAAAACCTCCAACAAAATACTCTGTTTTTACACATTCGAAACAGAGTATTTATACCACACCGTGAACCAAAAACCACTGCACTTCGCCAGCCCCTCCACCTCGTCGCCACCTACACAGAAAGGGCCGCCGGGCACCTCAAGCCACCCCAGACCGTCGCATGCCTTCTCTTCGTCTCATGGTAAGTTCTGTTTCCCTCATGCCGTGTCCTCCCTCTCTCGTTCATCTCATCCCTCTCACTATTCGTCTCTCTTCTCTCTCTCTCTCTCTCTCTCTCTCTCTCTCTCTCTCTCTCAGTTGCATAATCGCCCACTCGTCAGAGTTTCCACCTTGCCCAGCCACGAGCCGCCATACCGCTTTCTCTCGGTGAATGTCGCACGTCTATCTCTCTCCCGAGCCTTCTGTTTCTCTACAAACATATTAAGTTGCTTTTAGGTTTTAGTTTAGCAAGGGCAGATATTGATGAGATTACAAAAATGCCCATTTGTATTATTTTCCCAAAATGTCCATGCCTAGTATGTTGTTTTTTCAAAAATACCCATGCCTAGTTAGGATTAAAAGTTGAGAATATTTTAGTGTTAGGAAGAATCTAGGTTTAGGAAATATAGTCTATTTTAGTAGTTTAGGTTTTAAATAAAGTCACAAGTTTAATTAGAAATTTATGAAAATTTACGCGTTTATTTTTTATAGGCGACCGACTACGCGCTGAAAATAGTGGATTAGCGTTGCAAGATAAGTAGTATGATCATACCCTTACATGTATGTACGGTAAACTGCTTGTCTTTTTATAAAAAATATTATGCATGTATGCCCTTCATTGGAAGCCCCTTTTTACGTACCTAAATCATGATTTTATGTGAGAGTTATTTCATAAAATTATTTATGAAATGTATGATTTTATGTGAGAGTTATGCATAAAATTATTTATGAAATGCATGATTTTATGTGAGAGTTATGCATAAAATTACTTATGAAAAGTCATGATTTTAGGTGAGAATTATTTCATAAAACTATTTATGAAATGCATGATTTTATGTGAGAGTTATGCATAAAATTATTTATGAAAAGTCATGAATTTAAGTCTAGAAACATGTATCACGATATTTATGAAAAAATGCGATTTCATTTGAAATCTATGATATGATATGATAAGTATGTATATGATTTCTTTTGAAATCTATGAAATGACAAGTATGCAAGTATAATTATAATAAGATGTGTAACGACCTATGTTATGATATGAAGACAGTACCTATGTTATGGGCATATTGCATTGCCAGGTCGTGCATGCTAGTAGTGCACCCAGTATGTCTTCTTTATGTATAGATTCCACAACCCGCAGCCATGGGGCGGAATCAGAATCTACTTAGATTCGCTAACCTTAACTCATGGGGGTTAATAGTAGATAACAGCCTATGATAAGTGAAAGATAAGTTCATGTTATTTACGTATGTATTTATGAGTATGCACATTTTTCAAGAAACCTTATGTTTATTATGTTTATTGTATGATGTGTTACATATTGAGTATTCGACTCATTTTTGTATATTTTTAAACCACCCCAGGTGATGACATTTATGAGGATGAGACTGCAGGACAGGACTTGACCCCGGGAAATGAGGCAGAGGCCTAGACAAATTATGCTATGATTAGTTTTATGGTTTAAGCTTTAAATAAATTATTTTGATAAGCATAAGAGACTTTCATATTTCTTTTAATAAGTGCTTGCGCAGACTCTATTTTAGATTTTCAGTATTTATTGAAGTTTGTTTTATTTATGGAAACTTTTGCATTTGGCGCGTATTTAAAAGAAAAGTGTTTAAGTTCAAGTTTAGTAGTAGCACATTGGCTTCCCGAAAATTCTAAAATGTCTTTTTGGGAAGCGGGATGTTACATCGGCTGAGTAGAATTATTGAAGATATGGGTGCAAAACAGCAACTATCAATTGTAATTTATTGTGATAACAAATCAGCAATAGCTATAGCAAAGAATCCTGTCTTCTTTCATAGCAGAACTAAACATATTGCAATCAAGTATCATTACTTGAGGGAAGTAGAAGCAAAAGGAGATATGAAACTGAAATTTTGCAAGTCCGAAGAACAAGTTGCTGATATTTTCACAAAGGCACTTACAGGAGACAAATTCCAGATGTTAAGGCTCAAACTTGGAGTGTCAGAAAAATGCATCAAGGAGGAGTATTGAAGCTAACACCTATTTATGATGTAGTTTTTCAATAAAGTCAATTATTAATCTTTTGTTATTATAGTGAAACTCTGTTATTGTGCATCTTGGTACAGCATGAATATTATTAATGCTATGTAATTTTCAATGTTGTTTATATAATGTACTTCTCTATCTGTAATCGGTAGAACATCAAAATCAATCAACAAGTATTTTGGTTGAAGTTTTCATCTATTTTTCCATCCTTTTACCACACCTCTGTACCAAAAATACCAACGAATATACAGGAAATTATTCTTTCTGATCAATTGGCTGATCTTTGATAGGCCGAGGCAACGCATGCAGAAGATCATCAGATCATGAGTTCTTCAATTTATTCTAAAACTAAAATATTACAGTTGATGGAAGAAATTAACGGACCAATCAGAATAGCTGCATGCATAGATCAGTGGTTGAATATTTCAACTTGAATAAGCTGATCTGCAATGCATGGGTTGACATCTCAGAAGAAGCTACTGAGGTTTTGGAGGACTATAGGAATAAGGGTTCTATATGCTGCTTCCGTGGGATGAAAACTATCCCAAAAAATATATTTAGATGCATCTGTACAGGTGGCAGACACTGGGTTACATAGTATAGATACCTCTATATCCCCTGTACCACAGCATCCTTTATTCGCAATCTCAAAACCTGCATAATTATATATTGAAATGGTGTAATCAATATATAATTAAATAAAAATGAGAAAAAATATGACAAATTAAGAGGGTAGCATGCATGCATGCGTGGACGTCATTAAAGCCAGAAACAAGAGCTAGCTAGCTGCTAGCTAGGTCATACACGAAAAATATTCTTTGTTTACCATATTTTTTTGGGTTTTCAATAAGATCGAGTAGAGGGCTGTAAACGTCAAGATAGACCATCTTGCTGTTGGGTAGGTTTCTGTTAAGGGAATCCAGAGTTGCCGACAGTTTAATGTTGAACAGTTTTGCTGCTTGGTTGTACTTTTCCGAACACTTTCTCAGTATTCCTCCGGCCAGAGTTCTTTGTGACGGCACACATCCAATCGGCGGTGCACTCAGTACTGCAATCCTTCGTGCCCCTTGCTCATATATTTCCTTCAAAATATTGTATAGAATTTATCAATTCTATTGATCTTAACCCATTTGATACCACATTAGAAAGAATATGTATTGCTCTTATTAATTACATGCATGCCATTCGCGTAAAAAGTAGTCTGCCGGCAATGAAAGCTATAATAATATTTATTAATGTAGTTGTTGTTGTTACCAGCTTTGGTTTTTGGTAACTGGTATATGAAACTAAATCCTTGGCAAAAATATAATATGTGTTGTCCCTATTTTCAACTTAATTTTGATATAAACTTTATAAACTCAATCCGGTCCGACTAGTTTAAATATTTGATTTAATAAAAACTCATTGCATGTAGATCGAATCATAATAACTCGGCATATATAGAAACATTATTTCTTTAGAAAATTAGAATGATCATGTGTAATTAAAGTCGGTGTAGAGAACAAAATTATCTTCATGCCGCTGCAAATTAATTAGCTCCTACCATTAATGTTTTGGAAGGTTGAATTGATCGATCAAATACAACCGGCCGGTTTTTCTCCACTACTTAACATAAAACAAAATGAAATTTAATTATGCCAATGAATAAATGAGGAAAATAGACAATGTTTGAAAAGATATATATGAAGCCACCTAGCTGCTTGTAATTAATTTAAGTGTGACAAATATATAATTTAACACATTAAAAATTAGACAGATAACATATATATACGTACAGATCATGATCTAGAAGTGAAATATATATGATGGAATTAATGCTACCTTAAAGAATGTGGTAGCCTGGTCGACCATAAGGTCCGTGTAGGAAGGGATATCGTACTCCAATTCCCGTATATGACTAAGGAAATATGTATTGGCAATGTCATTGCTTCCCGTTACCACCAGAAATATACTTTTTGACACGATGAAGTTTGTCCTCTCTTCACCAACAATTCCTTTAAGCTTCGCTTTGTATTCTTTGAACATTTCTAATTGATCTGACATTGATAGTACTGACTGTTTTTGTTGCAATCAAAAGTAAGAAAAAAAAAATAATGGTGGAAGTTATACGCGTACGTACGGATGAAGCATATCATGCATGCATGCATGATTAATATAGATGAAATTATATATATGGGACCCAAAAAGAAAAAAGTACCGCTAGCTTGGGTGTCAAGGGATCATATCCTGAGCCACCTGAAGCGAAACATACTCCTGTGATCAAGTCCTGAGGTTGAAGAAGTGGATCCAAGTATGCTGGCACAAGCTCTTTTATTCCCAATTCCTCCGCTGAAAAGAAACAATAATTACTTAATTAGTGAACTTTATTCAAATTATTCGTCTAGTTAAAATTTATTCTATTGATTGCATGAAAACTAAATGACTAAAGGTTAAAAAAAAATGATGTGAAGATAAGAGATCATGATCAATTAGGACATGACGAAAACGGTATTATAATTTTCTTATTTTGTGTTAAATTTCAACGTCATTCCGTTGGGACAATAGATTTATAATTAATGGGCAGAACCACCCATGATAGGTATATATATATATCAACTTAAATGCATGCCTCCATTAATTTCTTTTTTTCTTTCTTTCTTTTTTGATAAAATCTTTGAAATCCGACCATTAATTATAAATGGAGATGCCAATTGTTTTGTGGGTTATGGAAACAGATCAGAGTATGATTTTATATGGAGGTGTCGCTGGACACGTAATTTATACGACTCGGTTGACACGTGATGAATTCATCTAAAACATGTTACATCAAAAATATATATAACTAGCTAGAGCCTAGAGAAGATAAAAATTTAGGATTAATGAATATAATATTAATACTATAATTAATGAGTTTTGTAGAGCATATAATATATATATCCTAGCTAGGTTAATTTTGTTGTGCTATATATGTATTTTGTTCGCTGGCCAATAATACATAATTTCCTTGGTGCTTGGTGCATGTATTAATTTCCTGTATTAATCATAGATTAGTTGTTATAATTGAGTTTGAAATTGCTTTTTGCAGGGAATGGTACGGTACGTAGTTCCCATAACGCATATATTTATAAGCATTAATTACATGATGATACTTATATTAAGCTAGGCTTACGTATTGTAACTATGTCTCTAATTCAAACTCTCAAAATAATAATATTAATAACAATAAATAAATGTCTCTTCAAACTTTAAAAAGTGTATCAACGACGTACGCCTCATGTAAAGGAAGATCATGACACGGCGCAAAACTATAGACCAGGAAGGTTTATTATGTAAAAGCGACGTATTTCATAAACGGATATATCATGGTCAGAAACGTGGCATGCACAAATCCGATGGATCTAGAATTGAATGGCCAATCTAATAATTAAGCTTATCTTCTCATGAATTGGTTGAAGTTTAATTAATTTGCCCTAATCCACATATAACAACTGCATGCCGGGATCGAAGGATCGAGGATTAATATTACACCGCTAAAAAGGCCAACGCGCGCAATTCACGACATTTGTTGGTTTTGTGTAACTAATTAAGTATTGACCTATCTCCCATGCATGAATGCACAGCACATGCAAAAAAGTGATTCTCGTTCATTTGTTGGTTTTGTGTAACTAATAAAGTTCCAATCATGTGTAATTTTCTCTTGAAGAACTATCTTTATACCCTTCAGATATGGCAATTCAAACAATAACGCATGCTACAGATACAAAACAGATCAGCAAAAGGGAAACAAGAGTACCAGAAACAGAGAGAGAGAGAGAGAGAGAAAGAGAGAGAGAGAGAGAGAGACCTACGTACGTACCTATCAAGTCCGGGGGAACCTTTCCATTCCCGAATCTGCCTGTGGGAACTTTTCCTTTAAAATCCTGCCCATAGGGAGGGAAATTGCACTTACCAATAGTTTTCAGGTAATTGTTGTTGCCCGTATCCACGATTGAATCACCAAACACTATAACTGCTGGAATGGTTTCATTCGGTGGCAGCTGTATGACAGCCTTGGAATTGCAGAAAAGAACAGAAAAAATTATCAGAGTACTAAACAATACAGAAGAAGAAGAAGAAGACATTTTAAAGAAGAGAAAGTGCAGTGTCTTCTTTGCTTGCCCGCTTGCTCTCAACTTGTGTTGGTTCTCACTTCCCAGTCTTGAACAGGGAGTTCCCATGACGCATATATTTATATCTGCTACAGCCTGCAGGCTTATTTTTTAGTGATTTATTGACACATAAATAAGCTGATCCAGCACTAATATACAAGAGAAATTATAATTTGTATAAATTTCAAATAGATAAACCCTATAAAAAAGTACTGTAAAAAAAAATTATTCTTTATCAATAAAACTTAACATTTTTTTAAAAAAATTTATATAAAATTTATCTATTTCAAACTTATACCTAACATTCCTCAAAATATAAACACGTACGCATTAATTCTCTCTCTCTCTAGACTTGGACCTGCCTAATTTTCCGGTTTACAACTTAAACAGTTTTTTGACTCCTATCCGTAAGTAAGATTGGCCCTGTTTAGATGATTTTATTTTATTTTATTATTATAATTTTTTTAAATTTTTATATAAAATATAACAAATAATTTTATATTTTTAAATTTCAAAATAATAATAATATTTGATAATATTTTATTCAACTCATTTAAAATAATTTGATCTCATTTCACTAATCAAACCAACCCTACCCCATTTCATTTATCAGGTCAATTCTTCTCATAATGTCTGCAATTACTTGTCATTATATATGAAAAGAAAGATTCCTACCAATTCAGTCCTAATGGTTGACTTTATATTTGGAAAAATGATAATTCTATAATTAATTTACCATCATTAATTTACAACTATGATTAAGACGAAAGGCAGTTATGTAAAATTAAAATTATTATTCATCCACCTGTACTTATATATATATATTTTTTGAAACAGACTTCATTTCATTTCATAAATAGAAGTTAAAGCTGTAACTTATCAATATAAGAAAAACCAACATTACAAGTCAAACTACCCATTTGTTTTGAGATATCCTTGCACACAAATTCATATATGATGGACATTATCCTAATTTCTATAAAACTCTTTCTTAACAGAGAGAGCGTTCTGTAAAAATAGAACTAAAACGACTCATCTTCTAAAGAAGAGAAACACTAATCTCCTCCATCTTTTCAAATAAGAGAAATACGGGACTCTGTTTCTAGGAACACAAAGTCCATCTGTACCTATATTTATCTATTGATATGTAGATATTGTTTGTATATGTTATAACATTTAATTTTATTATCAAGTCTAACACTGTAATTCATTTATTTTCAAATCTAAAATAATATAGATTTGGTACAAAAATCTCAAGAGATCCGGTTGTTGGTGGGCCTCATTAATTACTTATCAAAAACTAGCGTGCCAATAATGTCATAATTGTAAAGGATCAAGAACGTATAGACCCAAATAAACAAAAACTACGGACCGCATTCGTATGATTGATGGGCTTACTATTTGCATGTGCAATTATTCAAACGTTTGAATAGTGAAAGTAAAGAGAATATTTGTGAATAGTTATAAAAAAATAATAATAAAATATTAAATAATAATAAAAAATAAGTAAAATATAATGAATAATAATAAAATAAAAATAATAATAAAAATGTTTGAGTACTCATTAGCCAAGGACGATGGTAGCTAAATCTATAGCCAAACCTATGGCTATGTTTGGGTCAACATATTTCAAAATTTTTTAAATATTTTCGTATTATTGAAAATATTCTACATGTCAAACAACTTAAAATATTCTTGATGGGACCCACAAACCCACTTCAATCTCTACTCATAACTATTCACAAACATTAAATAATATTTATTACTATTCAATCTCTACTCATAACTATTCACAAACATTTAATAATATTTATCACTATTAAATATAAATAAAAAATAAAATCACTATAATATTTATCACTATTAAATATAAATAAAAAATAAAATCACTATTATATTTATCACTATTATATATAAATAAAAAATAAAATCACTATAATATTTATCACTATTATATATATGAAAATAAAATCATTATAATATTTATGGGACCTACATCTTTTTTAACTACCTATCTAAAAGTCAACAACTCAACATACTTCACACATCAAAATAACTCAAAATATTCTCAATGAGACTCATAAATTTATTCTAAATTTTACTCATAACTATTTATAAATATTCTCAACACTTTTCAAATATTTTTACTATCCAATCGTACCTTAAATCTGCAGGGGAGGACGAAGGTAGCTAGTTAACCAACCGCCCTCCAATTTTTTATTTTTAGTGATAATATATATATAAAAATGCAGTTAGGAATTTAGTGCATAAATAAGAAAAGACGTAACCTGAGAAGGACAATAATTTCTGTATGGTGACTAATTAAATGCACAAAACTCCCAACCGACAGCTGGAAACGAAATAAATGCAAATGCTCAGTGCTCCAATCAATAATTGGTTGGACGGGGAGCTAACCGTTAGGATTTTTAATCTATGTGGGAGATAAATGTAATCGATCGAGCAACACTACGTCCATCGAAAATTTGTCTAGATTGTGTGTTTCGAAAATTATATTTCATCCTTTTTTTTCATAGATTTTTTTAATCATTATAAATATTTAAAAAATAATCACAACATCATTAAAAAATAATTTTTTAATCATTAAATAAAAAATAATAATTTCAGAATACATTTTCGGGACACACTTTTGAGACCTTTAACATTTCTTAATGTAATTACACCAATAAATCATCACTTCACTATAATTTTTTACCAAAGTGATATATGAGTTATCATATTTACAAGCCAAGCCAGTTATATATAGAACATCACATCATTCATATTACTTTGATACAGTAAGATTTAATTTATAAAATTTAAATTTTTAAATCTCTCTTTTAAATCAGATTATATCAAATAAACACTTTATTATCAACTTGTAAATAAAATTTCTATATATATAATATATTAATATATAAATATGTGTAACATTTGAAGTACCATGCATTTGATCAGTGCAATGAATTAAAGTGATGGAACATAAATGCATCATTTTAAGAAAATTGATGAATTAAAGTGATGGAGCATTTCGTTTTAATACTCGAAGTCTCGAACATAAATGCATGATCATTAACTCAAATACTATAATATTTTTTATGGAACTAAAAGCCCAGTACTATTCTATCGGTTATTGATCGAACAGTGGCATGAAATACACTTTAAAATAACTGAAAATAGGGAAATGATTAGAAGTAAAATCACAAAACTATTAACTAATTCATTATAAACTTGTTTTGCAATATATAAACTGTTTAGATTATCTGTTGTGTCATGGTCACGTGTTCCATTTTTCCCTTAATTCTCTATTGATGAGCCTAGCAAAAGTAATGAACCTCTCTCTAAAACACAATTTAAAAAGTAAATGTAGTTTTGAATTGGTTGGAGTTGACAGCTTAATTCAGTCTAAATCGATTAGAATCAATCTCAATCAGCCAATTAGATCAATTATGCGATCGAAAAAATGCATAAAAGTCTACTTGATTTAGGACTAATTCAAATTAAATCGCCTAAATGAAATCATATTTTGAAGTTAAGATGTAAGGCCAATTCCAAAGAAGCCAAAACACTGCTCGTTTGGGTACTATGTTATTTCCAAGTGTAGCCTTTGGACTAAGGTTTAGCTCAAATTGTGCAACTTCCTAGAGCGAGTCCTAGCAAGAATACGTTTCTTCTTGCCAAAGTGAGGATTGTTGTTGCATTGTAGGAAATGTGTGGGGAAGAATGGAGCCAAACAAAGCCAACTAGCTAATGTTGGGGGATCCGAGTCTAAATCCGAGACTGATGAGGCTCAGCTGACAGATGCAACATTAAAAGTACTGGACTACTTAGAGAAGGTAGACTAGCGAAAAGTAAGCAGAAAGAGATAAAGATTTGGGTGAGGAGTGACAGATTTGAGCGATGAGACTTAAGTAGGCGGGAAGAGATAAAGACTTAGGCGATGAGACTTATCCCTCGGTTGGACGATGAGACTTATCTCTTGGTTGGTTAGGCGATGAGAAGTGGCGACATCTGTAATTTAACTATAACTTTGGCTACAGGTGTCAGAATTGTGCATATGACCTCATGTTGTGGTCACCATGCTTCACTTGGTGGACCCCTTGTTGACCCTAAAATCAACTATTTTTACCTCTGAAGTGTCAATTTTAGTCAATTCTTTCATTTTTTATTAATTTTCTTTTATGGTAATATTTATCTTTAGTAATGATTTTATTCCGGATTCTTAGTCTACATTTTAGTCATAGTTATCTTATTTCTAATTCTATTGTTTGGCCTTATTTACAATGTTTTCGTTATTTGTTAGCTATTTAAGCCCGGCTTGTGGGTTTCAGAAGATGATTGATTTATTTTTTATAGTAAAACATTAATCTCAGAGTTTCTCCTGTTTGTGAATTTTTTCAATCTCAATCTCTAGCTTCTGTTATTTAACTAGTTGTCAAAATAATCTCCTATTCTATTCCGGCGTCAGTTGGCATCAGAGCTGTAGCGTTTTCCTGGGGTGAATTATCATCAGTTTGCATGGCTGGTGCTAGAGGTCGTAGTTGACGTGGACAGGTTCCGAATGAGAAAGTCCCTCCCCACGATCCTAACATACAGGATGTGATGATTGCAGATTTGTATAGGTAAATAGCAGAATTATCCCAGCGTCTAAAGGTGCAAAACCTGGAGGGTCAGATTTATGACCAAGAGTCTGAATCTAGTTTCAAAAACTCATATCACAATCGTGCTCTATTCTGGGAGCACCGTGGTTGGGAGGAGCGTCATGGGGACCTCGGTTTCAAAGTGGATCTGCTCGAGTTTTCTGGTACGTTACAAGCTGAAGGGTTCATTGATTGGTTGAATGAAGTGGAACATATTTTTTATTATAAAGAAGTCCTAAATCATGCCAAAGTCAAACTGGTAGCCATCAAACTCAAGGGCAGAGCATCTGCGTGGTGGGAGCAGTTGAGGAGATCATAAGACAGGCAGGGCAAGACCAAGATCATTGATTGGGAGAAGATGAAGATAAAGATGAAGGATCACTTCCTTCCTTTTGGCTATACTCAAACTCTGTTTCAGTGACTTCACTCGTTGAGGCGGGGCATGAGATCGGTTGATGATTACACAGAAGAGTTCTATCAATTGATAGTCCGAAATGATCTATCTAAGAAAGAAGAGTAGATGGTGGCGCAATATTTGGGCGGATTACAACAATCCCTGCAACATGCCCTCAACCTTCACGTGCTGTGCATAGTTTCTGAAGCATACCAGCGTGCACTCGTTGTGGAGAAGCAGTAGAACATGAGGCCAGTTATCAAAAGCGATCAAAGCAACCGAGCAGTTCGCCCTGAAGAACCTCGTCCCACCCAGCAATCACCACAAAGTCAGAGTTTTGATTCTAATATTAGATTTTTCAGATGTGGTGAACAGGGGCATAGTGCGACTATTGCAGGAAGCATGCTAATCAGAATGGCAAAAATTTCCTGATTGAGGAAGACATGGTAGAAGAAATTGTGTAGATTGGAGAGCCTATGTAAGATGGTGACGAGGATGAAGGCGTGTTGTATGGTTATGGCCATAAAACCCTTGTCGTTCACAAGAGTCTATTGACTCCCAAGGGTGATTCAGGGGACAATTGGTTGAGAACCAATATTTTCCACACAACCTGCACATTAGCCGATAAAGTCTGCAAAATGATCATTGACAGTGGCAATTGTGAGAACGTGGTGTCTGAATAGGCTGTCCATAAATTAAAGTTGAAGATAAATCATCACCCCAAGCCGTACTAATTGTCGTGGCTGAATAAAGGCAACGAGGTAACAATTGATAGGCGATGCCTAGTGTCTTTTTCAATCAGTAGAAAATATTTTGATAAAGCTTGGTGTGATGTCGTATCTATGGATGCTTGCCATGTATTGTTAGGCAGGCCTTGGCAGTATGATCGCAGTGTTTTTCACGACGAGCAGAAGAATATGTATTCCCTTAGCATCAAAGGGAAGAAGATTGTGTTGGCACCTTGCCGGGAAGGAACCACCCCTACCTTGGTAGCCATTAGTACTAACCTGCTTTCCTTGTCCAAGTTTCTAGAGGAGATTGAGCGTGAAGATGTGATTTACGCCTTGCTGCCTTGTGGGAATAATGTAGCAGACGTGAGTCTAAATTTACAAGTAGAGGTGCAACTGCTGCCAATAGAGTTTTCAGACATGATGCCAGAAGATTTTCCTCTTGGGCTGCTACCTATGAGGGATATTCAGCATTAGATCGACCTTGTTCCAAGATGGAGTTTGCCAAATCGACCTGCATATCGCCTTAGTCCTAAGAATCTGAAGAGTTGCAGCATCAGGTGGTGGAGTTATTAGAGAGGGGCTACATCCGTGAGAGCATGAGCCATGTGCAATCCCTGCTCTACTCGTACTGAAGAAAGATGGTTCTTGGCATATGTGTGTTAACAATAGAGCAATCAACAGAATCACAATGAAGTATAGGTTTCCCATTCCATGCCTAGATGATATGTTGGATCAACTATCCAATTCTAAGGTCTTCTAAAAAGTTGACCTTAAAAGTGGATACCACCAAATCAGGATAAGGCCTAGAGATGAGTGGAAGATAGCGTTTAAGATACAGCATGGGTTGTATAAATGGATGGTGATGCCTTTTAGGCTGTCCAATGCGCCCAGTACATTCATGGGAAAATTTGTTGTAGTTTATTTCGACGATATCCTCATTTATAGTCCGACATGGACATCACACTTTGATCACTTTCGAACTGTTTTTGATATGTTGAGAACAGAGAGTCTATTTATCAATTAGAAGAAATGTTATTTCTTCACTACTTATGTAATTTTCCTTGGTTTTGTTGTCTACTGATGGTGTTCATGCAGATCAGTCAAAGATAGATGCGGTCTTGGAGTGACCCAAACCTAAGAACTTGCACGATGTCCGAAGTTTCCATGGATTGGCATCCTTTTACTATCAATTCATCAAAATTTCAACACTTTGATTGCCCCTATCACGGAGTGCCTCAAGGGGTGTGAATTCTAGTGGTCTGAGGAGGCAGAAACCAGTTTTCAACTGGTCAACTAGAAGATGACAGAAGTACCAGTCTTAGCACTTCCAGATTTTGATAAGGTGTTCGAAATCAATTGTGATGCATCTAGGGTTGGCATTGGTGGTGTTTTGAGTCATGAGGGGCGACCGATTGCCTTTTTTAGTGAGAAGTTGTCAGTGTCCAAGAAGAATTATTCCACTTGTGATCTAGAGTTCTATGTCATAGTTCAGTCCCTGAAGCATTGGCGTCACTACCTGGTACAGAGAGAATTCATCCTTATCATTGACCACGAGACCCTAAAGTACATCATTGGCCAGCACAAGTTGAGCAGGCGACACGCTAAGTGGGTAGCATACTTGTAGGAGTTCACATTTTCACTAAGGCACCAATCGGAAGCTTGAATCGGGTTGCAGACGCGTTAAACCGGCGAGTGGCACTCCTCACCACCATTACTACTAGAGTGGAGGGTTTTGACACTTTCAAAGATTTGTACGTCAAAGATTCGTTCTTTGGAAAGATTCTTAAGGAAGTAATAGAAAGAAGGCGAAGTGATTTTCTCTTACACGATGAATTTTTATTTCGTCGCCTATAGTTGTGTATCCCAGACTATTCATCGAGAGAGCACATTATATGGAAATTGCATGGCGAGGGGCACTTTGGGCCAAAAAATACCTTGGTTTTAATCGTCGCAGATTACTACTAGCCCAAGTTTACCAGTGACATGGCACAATACATGGCGAGATGTTTCGCATGCCAGAGAGCGCATGGAACCCACACCAATCCTGGCATTTACACTCCGTTATTTGTACCTGATGCTCTGTGGCTTGACGTCAATATGGATTTTGTCTTAGGCTTACCCAGAACCCAATGCGCCATGGATTCCATCTTTTATCATGGTTGACCGATTTTCTAAGATGACCCATTTTGTAGTTTGCAGAAAGACTATGGACGCCACTCGTATCACCCACCCTTATTTCAAGGAGATTGCTCGCCTGCATGGTGTTCCTTGGCCTATCACAAAATTTATGAGTAATTTTTGGAAGAGTTTGTGGAAAAAGCTCATAATGAAGCTAAACTTTAGGGGTTGGTTTGGATAATGAGATGATATCATAAGATGAGATAGTTTTAGATGAGTTTAATAAAATATTGTTAGAATATTATTTTTTTAAATTATTATTATTTTGAGATTTGAAAAAGTTGAATTATTTATTATATTTTCTGTGAGGATTTGGAAAAGTTCATTAATATATACACAAATTAATGATGATAAACAACTAAAATATAATTTCCAACCAAATTAATTGTTCAAATGAATAAATACGGTGTTCGAATAAGTTTGAACAATATTTGTTTTGTTCGAACGTTCCAGCAACCTTGCCGTTACATTTTTCCACCAAATCTCCTCCATTCGATCAAGTAAATGTAAGTTCGAACGGTTATAAACTTTTTCCGAGAAAAATAAATTAATTTCCTGTCAAGATTATTATTCAAATAGATTATATAATGTTACGTTTGAACAGATATTAATTCCATATTCGAATCTATTTTGTTCCGTTCAAACAGTTGTGCATTTTTTAGACGTTTTTTTTTTTTTTGTCTCAAAATATCCATTCGAATGAATATTTATCCATTCGAACGAATTTAGAAACTCATACAATTTTTTAGAAAAAATTTAAATTTTGTCTCTAATAAGTACTTTTAAGGACGAAATTTAATTTGTCCCTACCAAATTTCATTCCTAAAAATAAAATTTCTTGTAGTGCAAGCAATTAGATAAAATATGTAAAGAGCAAATTCTATACCGTTATTTTGGATTTCAAGGGATCAAAATCCCGCGGCACCTGAAGCGAAGCATACGCCAGTTATGAGTTCACCATGAGGTTGCAGATTTGGACTTAGATACGCGGGCAGATCAAACTCTTTGATTCCAAATTCCCCAACTAAAAGGTCAAAGTGAATTAGAAAATGAACGTTGGACATAAAAAAATATATATAGCAAATATTGGTGTTAGAAAATTTAAAAACTTCTTGAAGATGACACACAATATATATATATTATAATTATATATGTTAATGATCAACATATATATTATAATTTAAATTAACCTGCATGCACCCAATGACCGATGCATTCTGGAGATGATTAGCTAGAAAGAGAAGACCGAGAGCAATTAAACATTGATGGAGAACCATGTTCAAAAAGTCTCTTAGGTTTAGGATGAGAGAGAGAGAGAGAGAGAGAGAGAGAGAGAGAGATTTACCGATCAAGTCAGAAGGAACCTTTCCGTTGCAATATCTGCGAGTTGGAACCTGTCCTTTAAGATCCTTTCCATAAGGAGGGAAATTGCACTTAACTATAGTTTGTATATAGTTCATGTTGTTGCCCGTGTCAACGATTGAATCTCCAAACATGACTAAAAGCGCTGGGACGGTTTCATTCCGCGGTAGCTTTAGAAGAGCCTTGGTGTCGCAGAAAAAATTACATGAGATACTGACCAGCAGGTTGAACAATAATATATAATATTATTTTAGAATTAGTAGAAGATGGTTTCACAAAGAGATCAAACTTCATGTTCTGCATGCTTAATTCGCTTGCTCTCAACTCTTCGAGTTAAATTTAAAGACCAAAAGAGAATTAGATCAGATCATCAAGTACTACGTACTGAGAATTAATATTAATATAATTCTTCTGTTTCAAGTCAGGAGCAAGCATGCATGCAGCTGCTGCGTTAATTTGCATATATAAATAATAATTCGAACAACATGCGTGCTGCATGCATTTTATGTCCATCGATCCTTACACATCATGAAATAAGCTGATCCAACTGTTAAATAATATGAAAGTACTGGCCAGAATTTTAAGAGTTCTATCTTAAGTATTAGGCAGTGATCTGGAGGACGAGGAGCTTGATATTTAAAATCCGCCACATATATAGATCACAGTCTCCACAGATCGGGATCATTGTCCTTTTCAATAATTAATCCAAACTGGACTTTTAACCTGCAGCTTAGTAGTCATGATCAGTTTCTAATTGCCAAAATTGACGGAAACTGGCAGATGTGATTAATGCATGCATCTAAACCGATATGATCATCAGATTTTTATGACAATAAATGATTCCACCATGACTTGCAAGTCGATCGTGTTAAATATACTACTTATATTATAGTTATAAAAAGTAAAAATATCGATACTTTTTGTACTTTTATTGCACATGAGCTAAAATGGCTAGGTATATATATATGTGTACACCGGACACTACAAGTCGGCAAGCAAACTACCATCGGCATGGTCCTTTTAATAAGTGATAGAACACCAACTCATGATCATGATCTAAAACAGAGTGGCTAGCTAGCTGTATGGATCAAGATCTAGATAAGTTAGCATTTTGTATTTTCTGTTTATTAATAATTAGCACATGAAGGAATTGCATGAACCATGGTTGATTATCAATTAATTAATTGATAGTTATTATTTGATTATAATTATTCGAAGATGATATCTCTAGTTTTTCGTAGTTAAATCCAAACTATTTTAGATTTTAACATTACATTAATAATATTCAGATAATTATTTTACTAGTTAACAATGCGATATATATTAACTTAATTCATTAAAGGTATTAACGAAATTTCTTTTAAAAAAAAATTAAAAATTTACATAATTAAAAATCCCTGTACCACCTACTCAAAATCCGTTAAAAATAAATTAAATATTGTTAATTAAAATCCGGATTGTGGATAATTACTCGTAATGCCATATGTTTAGCCTTCATGCATCTTAATTTGCAGACACCTTCCATTATATACTTTGAGAACAAACAATTTCTTTTGGTCGAAATTACCATGCATGCACGTCAAATTATGGATACAAATACAATATACAGGAAATTAATCTTTCTGATCAAATGGCTGATCTTTGATAGGCCGATCGAGGCAACGCAGAAGATCATCAAATGAGTTCTTCAATTTATTCTATAAATAAAATATTACAGTTGATGGAAGGAAATTAAAGGACCAATCAGAATAGACTCCATGGATCAGTGGTTGAATATTTCAACTTGAATAAGCTAATCTGCAATGCCTGGGTTGCCATCTGATCAGAAGAAGCTACTGAGGTACTTTTGGAGGACTATAGAAACAAGGGTTCTATATGCTGCTTCCGTGGGATGATAACTATCCCAAAAAATATAATTAGATGCATCTTTACAGGTGGCAGACGCTGGGTTACATAGTATAGATACCTCTATATTCCCTGTACCACAGCATCCTTTATTCACAAACTCAAAACCTGCATAATTATATATTGAAATGGATCAGTAATCAATATATAATTAAATAAGAAATGAGAAAAAATATGACAAATTAAGAGGGTAGCATGCAGCATGCGTACGTGGACGTAATTAAGGAAACAAGAGCTAGCTAGCTAGCTAGCTAGGTAATGCACGAAAAATATTCTTTGTTTACCATATTTTTTTGGGTTTTCAATGAGATCGAGTAGAGGGTTGTAAACATCAAGATAGACCATCTTGCTGTTGGGTAGGTTTCTGTTAAGGGAATCCAGAGTTGCCGACAGTTTAATGTTGAACAGTTTTGCTGCTTGGTTGTGCTTTTCCGAACACTGTCTCAGTATTCCTCCGGCCAGAGTTCTTTGTGACGGCACACATCCAATCGGCGGTGCACTCAGTACTCCAATCCTTCGTGCCCCTTGCTCATATATTTCCTTCAAATATTGTATAGAATTTATCAATACTATTGATCTTAATTAGAAAGAATATTTATTGCTCTTATAAGAGAAATCTTTTCGCAATATTGGATTGACCGATCATATTCAACCGGCCGGTTTTAACATAAAACAAAATGAAATTTAATTATGCCAATGAACATATGAGGAAAATAGACAATGTCTGAAAAGATATATAGGAAGCCACCTAGCTGCTTGTAATTAATTTAAGTGCGACAAATATATAATTTAACCCATTAAAAATTAGACAGATAACATATATATATATATATATATACGTACAGATCTAGAATTGAAATATATATGCATGATGGAATCAATGCTACCTTAAAGAATGTGGTAGCCTGGTCTCGCATAAGGTCCGTGTAGGAAGGGACATCGTAATCCAATTCCCGTGCATGAGTAACGAAATATGTATTGGCAATGTCATCGCTTCCCGCTACCACCAGAAATAGACTTTTGGACAAGATGAAGTTTGTCCTCTCTTCACCGATAAATCCTTTAAGCTTCGCTTTGTATTCTTTGAACATTTCTAACTGATCGGACATTGATAGTACTGACTGTTTTTTGTTGCAATCAAAAGTTAGCATGGATGATTCATGAATATAGATGAAATTATATATATGGACCCAAAAAGAAAAAAGTACCACTATTTTGGGTGTCAAGGGATCATATCCTGAGCCACCTGAAGCGAAACATACTCCTGTGATCAAGTCTTGAGGGTGAAGACGTGGATCCAAGTATGCTGGCACAAGCTCTTTTATTCCCAATTCCTCCGCTGAAAAGGTGCATGAAACAATAATTAATTATTAGTGAACTTTATTCAAATTTATTCGATCGTCTGGTTAAAATTTATTCTATTGATTGAAAACTAAATGATTGAAGGTTAAAAAAGAGATAAGCCCCGTTTGGATTTAGAGATGAAATGGTTTTAGATAAAAGATAAAAGTTAAAAAAAATATTGTTAATATTGAGAAGTCCCAAATGGCTTTGGAACAAATTCATCCTGGACTTTATAAGGAGTTACCTCATTCCTCCTATTAAACCTTTTATGGGGAGAAATTAGTATTTCTATATGATATTAGAGCTAGATTAACCTATGACTAATGATGGGCTCCTGCGACCTACCCACGATGATAGTACCGGAAATACCGATCCACACATGAGGAGGCGTATTGAGAAGTCCCACATGACTTAAGAATAAACTCATCCTAAACTTTATAAAGAATTACCTCACTCCTCCTATCAGGCCTTTTATAGAAAACAAAATTGATATTTCTATAATTAAAATATTATTTTTTTAATATTATTATTATTTTGAAATTTGAAAATTTTGAATTGTTTATTATATTTTATGTAAAAATTTGAGAATTAAATTGTAATAATGAGATGAAATAAAATAAAATATTTTTTAAATCTAAATGGGACCTAAGAGATCAGTTAATGACGAAATCGGTATATATTTTCTTAGTTTGTGTTCAATTTCAACGTCATTCCGTTGGGACAATAAATTTATAAATGGGCAGATCAACCACCCATGATAGGTACCCCCATCCACTTAATTGCCAGCCACGATCGATCAATCCATGATAGGCACTACAGTCATCGAAAAATTGTCTATCTCAAATAGTGCATTTTATTTTTTTATTTTTCTTTTATTTTATGTATTTTTTAATCGTCATAAATATTTAAAAAAAAATCACATCATCATTAAAAAAAAAACATTTTTAAACATTAAATAAAAAATAAAAAACGTTTCTAGAGAAATGTTGGGGATCCGATCCCAAGCATTTCTCATGATACATTTCCTTGATGCATGTATTCCTGTATTCATAGATGAGTTGTTACATGAATTGAGTTTGAAATTGCTTTTTGCAGGGAATGGTACGGTAGATTACTCTAGCATTACATGATACTTAAGGCTTACGTAGTACTATTGTAACTATATGTCTTTCAAACTCTCAAAATAATAATAATAATAATAAATAAATAAATATCTCTTCAAATTCTCAAAATAATATCTCTTCAAACTTTAAAAAGTGTATCAACGACGCCTTTAAAGAAGATCATGACCCGGCACAAAACTATAGAGGAATGTTTACTATATGTAAATTAAAGCGACGTAGCTAGAAAGTGCCCTTGGGTCAACTTAAATTGGACCCATTAAATTATTGCCATGCACGTATTTCATAAACTGATATATCATGGTCAGAAACGTGGCATGCACAAATCCGATGGATCTAGAATTGAATGGCCAATCTAATAATTAAGCTTATCTTCTCATGAATTGGTTGAAGTTTAATTAATTTGACCTATTTCCACATATATGTGGACAAATAATTGATGAATGAAAATCGTTCGTGCCAGTACTTTTATATAGATTGATATTAAAACCTAAAAAATAAAGTTATTTTAGTATACGTTTGGGTAGTGAAAAGTGTTGAGAAGAATTATGAATTAATAATAGTGAAAAAATAAAAAAATAAAATAAAATATTAAATAGTAATAAAAAGTAATAAATAATAAATAAAAATAAATTAATAAATAGTAATGGACAGTTCTGAAAAGTTAATATTATATATGCTAAATATACTGTTGATGTAATAGGTTTCCACGTCAGGTTACATAAAGAATATTATTATTTGGATTGTTTTTATGAATATAAGGAGCTTAGATTTTACGAAGTTTGTACGGTCTAGATCTTCATAAATCATTTTCCTTCTATATGTGTCAAAACCTTGATCTTCCATAAGAGTAATATTATTAGATACAATCTTAATTAAGACTTATACAGTTTAAGACTACAAATATATATATATATATATATATATATATAATCTAATTTACTTGCATAAGCATCATTAATTCTTCTAATCATAAAAAAAAAAAAAAAAAAAATTGACTGAGTTGCATCTAACAACTGCATGCCGGGATCGAAGGATCGAGGATTAATATTACACCGCAATTCCCGTAGGTTGAGAAGGAGAGACAAAGTATATATTGACCTATCTCCCATGCATGAGTGCACATGCAAAAAAGTTATTGATCTCGTTCATTTGTTGGACGTTATGTGTAATTAATAAAGTTCCAATCAGTGTAATTTTCTCTTGAAGAACTATCTCGACATTTATACCCTTCAGATATGGCAATTCAAACAATAACGCATGCTACAGATACAAAACAGATCACCAAAAGGGAAACAAGAGTACCAGAAACGGGGAGAGAGAGAGAGAGAGACCTACGTACGTACCTATCAAGTCTGGGGGAACCTTTCCATTCCCGAATCTGCCTGTGGGAACTTTTCCTTTAAAATCCTGCCCATAGGGAGGGAAATTGCACTTAACAACAGTGCTCAGGTAATTGTTGTTGCCCGTATCCAGGATTGAATCACCAAACGCTATAACTGCTGGAATGGTTTCATTCGGTGGCAGCTGTATGACAGCCTTGGAATTGCAGAAAATAACAGAAAAAATTATCAGAGTACTAAACAATACAGAAAAAGAAGAAGAAGACATTTTAAAGAAGAGAAAGTGCAGTGTCTTCTTTGCTTGCTTCCTTGCTCTCAACTTGTGTTAGTTCTCAGTACTTCCCAGTCTTGGCCAGGGAGTTCCCATAACGCATATATTTATATCTGCTACAGCCTGCAGGTCAATCACATAAATAAGCTGATCCTATACAATTTCTAAAAAAGTGGATCACCATAAAAATGTACCGTAAAAAAAATTATTCTTTATTAGTAAGTTTTTTTTTAAAAAATTTATATAAAATTTATCTATTTGAAACGTATACTTAACATTTACTCAAAATATAAACACGTACACACTCTCTCTCTCTCTTTAAACTTCGACCTGCCTAATTTTCTTGTTTGGATGATTTTATCTCGTTACATTATTATAATTTTTTTAAATTTTTATATAAAATATAATATATAATTTAATTTTTTTAAATTTTAAAATAATAATAATATTAAAAAATAATATTTTATTCAACTCATATAAAATCATTTTATCTCATCTAACTATCAGAAAACCCTATAAAGGCTCCCCATTTCATTTATCAGGTCAATTCTTCTCATGATGTCTGCAATTACTTGTCATTATATATGAAAAGAAAGATTCCTACCAATTCAGTCCTAATGGTTGACTTTATATTTGAAAAAATGATAATTCTATAATTAATTTACCATCATTAATTTACAACTCTGATCAAGATGAAGGGTAGTTATGTAAAATTGAAATTATTATTCATCCATCTGTACCTGTATTTATCTATTGATACGTAGATATTGTTTGTATATGTTATAACATTTAATTTTATTATCAAGTCTAACACTGTAATTCATTTATTTATTTATTTTCCAATCTAAAATAATATAGATTTGGTACAAAAATCTCAAGAGATCCGATTGTTGGTGGGCCTCATTAATTACTTATCAAAAACTAGCGTGCCAATAATGTCATAATTGTAAAGGATCAAGAACGTATAGACCCAAATAAACAAAAACTACGGACCGTATTCGTAGGATTGATGGGCTTATCTATTTGCATGTGCAATTGCTCGGAGACTGACAAAAGAGTTAAATAACTTAAATCTGTAGATCAGAAGGACGAAGGTAGCTAGTTAGCCAACCGCCCTCCAATTTTTTTTTTTTTAATAATATTAGATATAATTATAAAGTGCATAAATATCGTATAATTTTTTTTTAAAAAAATTAAAAAATTAATTTTTTCATATATATTTTATATTTATTTAAGTCAACAACACTTCCAAATGTCATTTCTTCCCGTCGCATCCATCTTCAAGATAATTTAGTCACAGATTTTTACTTATCAGTGAGTGAAAGATTTGTCTCTGAGTGTACGTTGAAAACTTCTATAATAGAACTCATTTGAGAGGGTTTGGTAGTCTTAAGAATGGTTTGGGTGAGGGGTTATCTTAAGAATAAAGAAGACGAATAGAATCTAATTCATGTTCATGTTAATAGAAGAGCGGATCCAATACTAAGATAACTAAAAAATTTATGAAACGCTTGCATACTCTATTACTAAATTTTTTTTTTCTTTTTTCCTCGTGCTATCTGATTTGGAGCCAACTAATCAAAATGCAGTTAGGAATTTAGTGCATAAATAAGAAAAGACGTAACCTGAGAAGGACAATAATTTTTATATGTTGACTAAAATGCACAAAACCCCCAACCGATTGCTGAAACGAAATAAATACAAATGCTCGGTGCTCCGATCAATAATTGGTTGGACAGGAGGTACTATTAGGATTATTAATTAGAGATTAATATGGGCAGCAGTTACTATTTGGGAGTAGCTATTTTGCATACCTTATGTGACATCATTTAAACAACACATCTCCTATACATCATCCAAACCAGATTGAGAGTAAGATAGATGATGGATGAGAGGTGGAGAGCGAGAGAGAGGTGGAGGGCTTGATTGGCTCTAAGATGCTCGGTGGAGCTAGAATTGACGCAAGGCGGCGCGGGTGGCCCTGAGCCCGAGCTCATGTGAACTCCATTTTATGAGTCGTTTGCATGTGTACGACAGAGAGAGATGGAGGTTCGTGGTGGTTGGGTCTGCGAGAGGTGGTCGCCGGTGTGAGGTGGTGTAGGTGCAGTGGCCTAGGTGGCCGCGTACAGCGGCGCAAGTGAAGAGAAATGGGTGAAACCCATTTCGATTGGGTTACCACAAGGGAGAGAGAGAGAGAGCTGCGCGTGGGGGAGATTGGTGGTGGCTGACTTGGTCACCGGCATAAGGGGGAGTCGCCGGTGGTAGCGGTGAGGCTGGGCGGCTCCGAGCTGGGTTGAAGGAGAATCGGGCTAGAGGAGAGAGAGAGAGAGAGAGAATAAAAAAAATTGATTTCTTGGTCGGGCGTGTAGTCAGGTAGTGTGTGTAATGTGTGTACAGCTACAATGATTGTTTTGTAACACTACTCATATTAATTAAGCCTATATGGGAGATAAACGTAATTATACTAATGAGTCATCACTTCACTATAATTATTTTTTTATTTTTTACTGAAGTGATATATGATTTATCATATTTACGAGCCAGTGTATAGAACACCATCTCATTCATATTATTTTATAAGATTTCATTTATAAAATTCAAATTTTTAAATTTCTCTTTGAAATCAGATTATCAAACAAATATTTTATTGCCGACTTGTAAATAAAATTTTCTATATAATGTATTAATATATAAATATGTGTAACAGTCTACCATGCATTTGATCAATCAGTGCAATGAATTAACGTGATGGAACATAAATGCATCATTTTAATAAAGTGATGAATTAAAGTGATGGAGCATTTGGTTTTAATACTCGAACATAAGTGCATGATCATTAACTCAAATATTATAACGTTTCTCATTTCATCTCATCATTATAATTTTTTTAAATTTTTATATAAAATATAATAAATAATTTAATTTTTTCAAATTCTAAAACAATAATAATATTAAAAATTATATTATAATAGTATTTTATTAATTTTTAACAAAACATCTCATCTCATCTCATCTTAACTGTGTAACCAAACGAGACCTAAAAGTCTAGTACCATTCTGTCGGTTATTGAACAGTGGCATGAAATACACTATCAAATAACTGAAAATAGGGAAATGATTAGAAGTAAAATCACAAAACTAATTAACTAATTCATTATAAACTTGTTTTGCAATATATAAATTGTTTAGATTATCTGTTGTGTGACTTGTGTCATGATCATGTGTTCCATTTTTCCCTTACATTCTCTATTGATGAGCCTAGCAAAAGTAATGAATCTCTCTCTAAAACACAACTTAAAAAATAAATATAGTTTTGAATAGGTAGGAGTTGACAGCTTAATTCAGTCTAAATCGATTAGAATCAATCTCAATCAGCCAATTAGATCAATTATGCGATCCAAAAAAATGCATAAAAGTCTACTTGAGTTAGGACTAATTCAAATTAAATCGCATAAATGAAATCATATTTTGAAGCTAAGATGTAAGGCCAATTCCAAAGAAGCCAAAACACTGCTCGTTTGGGCACTATGTTATTTCCAAGTGTAGCCTTTGGATGAAGGGGTTAGCTCAAATTGTGCAACTTCCTAAAGCGAGTCCTAGCAAGAATACGTTTCTTCTTGCCAAAGTGAGGATTGTTGTTGCATTGTAGGAAGGCGTGGGGAAGAATGGAGCCAAACAAAGCCAACTTGCTAATGTAGAGGGATTCGAGTCCAAATCCGAATCCGAGACTGATGAGGCTTAGCTGGCAGATGTGACGTTAAAAGTACTGGACTACTTAGAGAATGTAGACTAGTGCAAAGTAGGTGAGAAGAGATAAAGATTTGGGCGAGGAGACTTAAGTAGGCGGGAAGAGAAAAAAACTTAGGTGAGGAGACTTATCTCTCAGTTGAGCGAGGACACTTATCCATCGGTTGGACGAGGAGACTTATTTCTTGGTTGGTTAGGCGAGAAGAAGTGGTAACATCCGTATTTTAACTATAACTTTGGCTAAAGGTGTTAGAATCGCGCATATGACCCCAAACCAGAAAGATCTATTCGGCGCGCATGTCGTGGTCAACATGCTTCACCTGTGGGCCCCTTGCTGACCCCCAAATCAGCCATTTTTACCTCTAAAACGTCAATTTTAGTCAACTCTTTCATTTTTGGTTAATTTTCTTTTATGGTAATGTTTATCTTTAGTAAAAATTTTATTCTCGATTCATAGACTACATTTTAGTCATAGTTATCTTATTTCTTATTTTATTGTTTGGCCTTAATTAAAGTGTTTTCATTCTTCGTTAGCTATTTAAATACGACATGTGGGGTTCAAAAGATGATTGATTTATTTTTTATAGTAAAACCTTAATCTCAAAGTTTATCTCAAAGTTTCCCTCTGTTTGTAGATTTTCTCAATCTCAATCTCTAACTTTCGTTGTTTAACTAGCCGTCAGAATAATCTCCTATTATGTTCTTTCGTCAGTTGACATCAGAGCTGTAGCATTTTCTTGAGGTGAATTATGATCAGTTTGCATGGTTGGTGGTTGAGGTCGTAGTCGACATGAACAGGTTCTGAATGAGGAAGTCTCTCCCCGCAATCGTAACTTACAAGACGCGATGATTGCAAATTTGCAAAGGTAAATAGTAGAATTATCCTAGCGTCTAGAGGCGCAAAACCTGGAGGGTCAAATTTATGACCAAGAGTCTGAATCTAGTTTCGAAAACTCATATCACCACCGTGCTCTATTTTGGGAGCACCGTGGTCGGGAGGAGTGTCATGGGGACCTCAGTTTCAGAGTGGATCCACTTGAGTTTTCTCGTATGTTATAGGCTGAAGGGTTTATTGATTGGTTGAATGAAGTGGAGCGGATTTTTTATTATACAGAAGTCCCAGATCATGCCAAAGTGAAACTGGTCACCATCAAACTCAATGGCAGAGCATTTGCGTGGTGGGAGCAGTTGAGGTAATCACAAGACAGGCAGGGCAAGGCCAAGATCACTGATTGGGAGAAGATGAATGGTCACTTCCTTCCTTTTGGCCACACTCAAACTCTGTTTCAGCGACTTCACTCGTTGAGGCAGGGCACAAGATCGGTTGATGATTACACAAAAGAGTTCTATCAATTGATAGGCGTAATGATCTATCTAAGATAGAAGAGTAGATGGTGGCGTGGTATTCGGCCAGATTACGACAATCCCTGCAAGATGTCCTCAACCTTCACATGTTGTGGACAGCTTTTGATGCATACCAACGTGCACTCATCGTGGAGAAGTAGCAAAATAGGAGGCCAGTGATCAGAAGCTATCAAAGCAGCCGAGCAATTCGCCCTAAGAAACTGTGGAGATTGAAGAGCTTGTGTAAGATGATGATGAGGATGAAGGCGTGTTGTATGATGATGGCCATGAGACCCTAGTCGTTCGCAAGAGTCTACTGACTCCCAAGGGTGACTCAGGGGACGATTGGTTGAAAATCAATATTTTCCACATGACCTGCACAATAGCCGATAAAGTCTGCAAGATGATCATTGATAGTGGCAGTTATGAGAATGTGGTGTCTGAAGAGGATGTCCATAAATTATAGTTAAAGACAGATCGTCACCCCAAGCTATACAAATTGTCGTGGCTGAATAAAGGTAGTGAGGTAACAGTAGATAGGCAATGCCTAGTGTTTTTTTCGATTGGCAAAAAATATTTTGATAATGCTTGGTGTGATGTTGTATCTATGGATGCTTGTCATGTATTGTTAGGTAGGCCTTGGCAGTATGATCGCAGTTTTATTCACGACGGGCGGAAGAATACGTATTCCCTTAGCATCAAAAGGAAGAAGATTGTGTTGTCACCTCGTCGGGAAGGAACCACCCCTACCCTGCTAGCCATTAGTAATAACATGCTTTCCTTGTCCAGGTTTCTAGAGGAGATTGAGGGTGAAAATGTGATTTACGCTCTGCTGCCTTGTGGGAATAACAGAGGTGCAACAGCTGCTAGTAGAGTTTTCTGACCTGATCTGACCTGATGCCAGAAAATCTTCCTCCTGGGCTGCTGCCTATGAGGAATATTCAGCATCAGATCGACCTTGTTCTAAGATCGAGTTTGCCAAATCGACCTGCATATTGCCTTAGTCCTAAAGAATCTGAAGAGTTGCAGCGTTAGGTGGTGGAGTTATTAGAGAGGGGCTACATCTGTGAGAGCATGAGCCCATGTGCAATCCCTGCCCTGCTGGTACCGAAGAAAGATGATTATTGGCATATGTGTGTTGATAGCAAAGCAATCAACAGAATCACAGTGAAGTACAACTTTCTCATTCCATGCCTAGATGATATGTTGGATCAATTATCCGGTTCTAAAGTCTTCTATAAAATTGATCTTAAAAGTGGATACCACCAGATCAGGATAAGGCTTGGAGATGAGTGAAAGACAGCATTTAAGACGCAGCATGGGTTGTATGAATGGATGGTCATGCCTTTTGGGCTGTCCAATGCGCTCAATACATTCATGAGAATTATGCATTAGGTTTTACGGCCTTTTATGGAAAAATTCGTTATAGTTTACTTCGATAATATTCTCATTTATAGTCCAACATGGGCATCACACTTTGATCACCTTCGAGCTGTTTTTTATATGTTGAGAATGGAGCGTCTGTTCATCAATCAGAAGAAGTGTTATTTCTTCATTACTTCTGTAACTTTCCTTGGTTTTGTTGTGTCTACTGATGGTGTTCATGCAGATTAGTCAAAGATAGATGCGATCTTGAAGTGGCCCAAACTTAAGACCTTGCATGATGTCAGGAGTTTCCATGGATTGGCGTCCTTCTACCGCCAATTTATCAGAAACTTAAGCACTATGATTGCCCCTATTACAGAAGTGCCTTAAGGGATGTGACTTCCAGTGGTCTGAGGATGCAGAGACCAGTTTTCAACTGTTCAAGCAGAAGATGACAGAAGCACTAGTCTTAGCACTTTCAGATTTTGATAAGGTGTTCGAAGTCAATTGTGATGCATTTGGGGTTGGCATTGGTGGTGTTTTGAGTCAGGAGGGGCGGCCGATAGCCTTTTTTAGTGAGAAGCTGTCAAGGTCGAAGAAGAATTATTCCACTTATGATCTAGAGTTCTACGCCATATTTCAGTCTCTGAAGCATTTTCGTTACTACCTAGTACAGAGGGAGTTCATCCTTATCACTGACCACGAGGCCCTGAAGTACATCAATGGCCAACACAAGTTGAGCATGTGACATGCTAAGTGGGTAGCATACTTATAGGAATTCACATCTTCACTAAGGCACCAATCGGGAAGCTTGAACCGGGTTGCAGACGCTTTAAGCCAGTGAGTGGCACTCCTCACCACCATTAGTACTAGAGTGAGGGCTTTGACACTTTCAAAGATTTGTAAGTCGGAGATCTGTCCTTTGGAAAGATTCTTAAGGAAGTAACAAAGAGAATGCGAAGTGATTTTCTCTTGCACGACAAATTTTTATTGTCACCTACAGTTGTGTAACAAACTATTCCTTAAGAGAGCACATTATACAGGAATTGCATGGCGAGGGACACTTTGGGTGAGAAATGACCTTGGTTTTAATCGCTGCAGATTATTATTGGCCCAAGTTTACTAGTGACGTGGCACAATACAAGGCGAGATGTTTCGTGTGCCAGAGAGCGCATGGAACCCTCACCAACACTCCATGGCTTGTACCTGTACCTGATGCTCTATTACTTGTACCTCTGTTACTTGTACCTGATGCTCCATGGCTTGATGTCAGTATGAATTTTGTCTTAGGCTTACCCAGAACCCAACACGCCATTGATTCCATCTTCATTGTGGTCAACCAATTTTCTGAAATGACCCATTTTGTAGCTTGTAGAAAGACCATGGACGCCACCCGCATCGCCCACCTTTATTTTAAGGAGATTGCTCGCCTACATGGTGTTCCTCGGTCTATCACCTCAGATTGGGATACGAAGTTTATGAGTAATTTTTGGAAGAGTTCATGGGAAAAGCTCGGAACGAAGCTAAACTTTACGGATGAGCAAATAAATTGTGGTGGTGAATCGAAGTTTGGGCAACCTCCTGAGAAGTTTGGCAGGTACTAGGCAAAAACATGGGACCTCGCCTTATCACAGGTAAAGTTTCCTTAGAACTGATCCAATAACTGGACTACCTGGTTAAGTCTATTTGAAATTGTGTACAATCAGAATCCGCTGGGCATCCTTGATTTGGTCCTGGTCCCACGGATTAGTCGCCTGAACATCAAGGTTAAGGAGATGGTAGAGCACCTTCAGGGAGTACACGACCAAGTCAAAAAGGAAATTCAGGTGAGCAATGCGAAGTACAAGGTTCATGCGACAATTGTCGCCGCCAGACACTTTTTGAGGTTGGTGATCTTGTTTGGGCTGTACTAGCCCGTGATCGTTTTCCTGTTGGCGAGTACAACAAGTTGAAGGATAGGAAGATTGGACCTTGTGAAGTTCTCCAAAAGATCAACGACAATACATATAAACTACGTCTTCCCAGTCGTATAAGAACTTTAGGTATGTTCAACATCAAACACCTTAGCCCTTGCTTTGTCAACGATAGTGTGAACTTGAGGACAAGTTCATTCCAACTAGGGGAGGCTGATGCAGGCGGATGAGACCTAAGTAGGTAGGAAGAGACTTAGGTTGCGTTTGGATGTTGAGAGGAGTTGAAATGAGTTGAGTTTTTTATGAATAGTAATGAGTTGAGATTGTTGAATGAGTTTAGTGGGGTCCACTTAAAGTGAGTTTAAAATATGTTTGGATGTTAAAATGATTTTAGATATATTTTTATGAAAAGTTGTAAAATAAATGGGACCCACCAATATTTTATACTATTTATGTTACAGTAAATACCGAACAGCTGCACGCCGAAGGCGCCAAGAAACAAAGGTTTTCAATTTGCATCCATTGGCACTGTAGCCAATGCCGCCAGCCTTGACCATGCTTTTTTTTTTTGTATTGTGAATAGTGTCCGTATTCTTTGATTATTGTTATTTTTTATATTACTTTTTCTTTAATTTTTTTTTTTATCCGTTTCCTTAGGTATCATTTTCCTATATATTACCATTTCATTATTTTCATTTTTCATCACTTTTATTTCATTATTTGTATTATTTGTTATTTATGATTTGAGTAAAATTAGTAGTGCCAAGTATCATTATATATCTTTCTTAAAGTTTTTATTTGATTGTATAAAATATTTATTTATTTTGTTATTTTTAATTTTTTACAAATAACAAAATTAATAAAGAATATCATTTTATTATTTAAATTAGTCAATGCATGTAAAAACGGAATTTCCACTACATTTTGTATGTAAATTCCTTCTTGAAATGTAAAAAATAAAAAATAGAAATAAAAAATTATTGAATTAGTGGGAAAAAATACTACTAAGAGCATGGCCACATTTTATTTAATAATTTATTTACATATTAAACATCGATATATATAAATAAAGGGTCCCGAATTGACAATCTATTGTTTCATACTGACGTAACAAAAAGAAATACAATACTATACTAGCAATTAGGTGTTTCCTTATTGACCATAAGTATGCTCCCACATAGGTAATGCAATAGCATCTCTAGTTGCGGCCATCGCCTGTGCTGATGCAGTCGACATGTCAGGAACATGAGCTTCTTCACTAGTGTTGTGATCTGCATCCATTCCTGGATAATCATCGGGATTGCTATATGCTAGAAAATCCTGATCATTAGGTGTAACCATGCGGATGAAGTTATGGATCGTACAACATGCAATAATAAGATATCGTTGTCGAGTTAGAAGGTATGGGGGCATTAAATTTAAAATTCGAAAACGCTTCTTCAACACACCGAAAGTTCGTTCAATGACATTCCGAAGGGATGAATGCCGATAATTAAACACATCTTTATATCCTTGGAAGGTACGAGAGCCTCTTCGTTCAGATCTATGGTACCTTACCCTCGGATATGGTGGCATAAATCCTTCGGTACAGGGAAATGCTGAATCTACTAGATAATAATAACCTGAAAATTTAGAATAGAATATTATTCATTTATAATGTTTGAATAATCCAAATTCTCGCAAACTTTCAAGGTACAAATAAAATAATGTGTAAAAATTACCCTCTTCAGGCCATGGAAAATGGTTCTCCAGACGACTCAACGCATCAATTAAAACACGAGCATCATGGGCTGTACCCTCCCACCCGGAATATACGAATGTGAATTTCATATCGAAATCACATACACACAAGACATTCTGGGAAATCCTGTGATTCCGATTTAAGTATGCATTTGCTACGGAACCCGGCGCAGCTATATGGATCATGACCCCATCCATTGCACCATGACATTTCTGCAAATTTCATTTAAATTCTCATTAATTCCAAAATATCGTATTGCAAACAGTTTTTGACATTTGTAAAATTTTAAGCTACGAAAGGACCGATCATGTAGTGGGCAATATTTACCTCGAACCATGGATAAAGTCTTGGATTTCCTTCAATATAAGGCATCACCCCAGTTGTCTGGCTCCGTTTAATCACACGGCGCGATAGGCGACATAATGCACGCATTACGTTGTACACATGTCGATTTATAGTTTCAACCGAATGTTGAAACAAATTAGCTGCATTCCGTTGAACGACACCATGTCCGACAGTGTAACAAAACATTCCTAAGGCTTCCTCAACCATGACCTCTCGTGACGAATCACGCAAGATATCATCGCTACGTAAACGATCACATAAGCACCGGAATGCATATACCTCCATTCGGAACATCTCGTAACAGGTGTCAGGATGTCCATTAAGTACTGCGATGATGTACTGATAACCACGCAAGCCAATGTTATGTTGTGGCCTGGGCATACGACGTTGGGCATGGAATTGCTGCTCCTCCATCAACATGCCCAAAAGAAGAACCGCTTCTTCCGTACCATCGTTACGGCTAGACCATGTGTACCATTCCGCCCACGTATCAAAATCAATTGTACTTGACGCGTTACTACTAGAGCCCTCCTCACTCGTGTCATTCTCCTCGATATTGTCGTTATCATTCCACGCATTGCTATCATTGTCCATGCTTTCCTTTGAAAAAAAAGATGTTCACAGAAATATTAAACATTACATATTGCATATGAATTTGTCATCCAAATAATAAAAGGAATTCATATAGAGCAGGAACTTAACAATGCAAAATGATTTAAAACTAAATACCAAGTTTGAACTTAAATTAGACAACACGAAATAAGATTGTTAGAAATCACACACCATCTAATAAAGTTAAACATAAAAATAATGTCTCATTTAGTTTAGAAAAACATAGCAAGTCCGGAGTGGGTATGGTCAGGATAGTGACCAAATCCAATCTATTCTCATCGCTGGGGTCATGTGCTGGAAGACATTTAGGACATGAGGATCCATAAACGCTTTTACTGCACGAAGATGAACGTCCGGTGGTAGGGGAGGGGTGATATCCTGCAAAAACTTCATACACTGTGCTACATTGTTAAAGCCTGCATCCGACCCACTATTCTCATCGCCTCTACTTCGCTTGGTGCTGCAAAGTTCAAACATCTTTGCATCCAATTCTAGCCGTTGTTCAGAAGTGGCGGCAAGTTTTTGTATGGCATCACTAAGCACTGGTGAGAATGATGGTCCGGCTGCGTCCCTACGTCGCCTACGAGGAGCCCTTCGCTGTGAGACCCCTCCTTGAGTCGATGGAGTCATGGTAATGTCATCCAAATCAACCGTCGTGTCTAATCCAACCCCACTACCCAACACGGGACCTCGGGCCCTCAATTCCTCCTCCAGGTGCTGCTCCTCCTCTCTAGAAGGGGGTTCCTGTGTTGAAGCATAATGCAAAACCCCTGTTGCGACGGCCTGACCAAAAATCGTGCAAAGGATGTCGTAGTTGGCACAACCGTTGGTCTTGTACTTTTTCCATTGGGATCGGACCTAAGAAATAGTAAAAATAATTACACAAGTTGAAACAAATTGATAAAATCATTTAATCATTTAATTGGCCATAAATTATAAATTGATAAAAGCATTTAATCATATATTTAACCATAAATTATATAAAGAAAATGCAAGAAATCTCAAATACATGAAGGTTAAGCCAAATGAAGACGGTGTTTACCCGGATCGCGTTTGCCCAATGTTCTTCCGTAGCAACAACAGTTTTTGTGATGGGGTTCCAACCCATCCCCGTTTGGCCCATTAAATCTGTAAACTCGCGTTGCGTCTTCTTAAGACGGGCAATTTTCCCCTTCACTTGTAATGCATTAACTGGTCTAATTCCAAGTTGATTGAGGCGTGTGACAAGTCGGTCAATGTCACGACTTGTAACTCTAGACCCCACCAATTTACCGTCCAATGTTTCCTGGTACAAAATATCAACCAACATCTCCTCCAACCCACCAGACCACAGTTCACGATCACGTATAACCTCTACGTCGTCATCCATGGTATGCTGCTAATGGCGAACAATGACAATGCAAACAATAGATAATGCAAACAATGCAAACAATAGACAATGCACTTACGAGTAAGAACAATTTAGAATGTATTTGTAGTGTCAATGTTCTAATACCTTGTACGAGGATCTGCTGGATGAGCGTATAAAATAGGGCTGCAATTCATACATAGCAATTAGAATGAAATCTGCCCAAAAATTGACAATTACCATCCCCTAGAACTATAACCTCAACCAGATCGTATAACTGCAGTCTGAAAAGACCAAATATCTTAACACCATATACACAATAATTTGAACAGTTTCTACATACAGAAAGGACCCCAAAAGAAAGCAAAGATAAAAAAAGCTTTAAAACTTTATATATATTACATATATAAAGTTTTGATAACTTTATATATACTAATGTGGGAAAGGAATATATATTACGCAGAATATATATATATATATATATATATTACCAAGTAATGGCTGTTTCAGTATATTTGATATTTTCAGTAATTTATGTTTGAAAAAACCATAATAGATATATAACAATCCAGAGCTTCCAATAATCAAATGTACTAAGGATAGCAATATACAGTGAGAAGATGACAAATTGAAAGTGAAACTGAAAAGAGTAGTTTCAGCTTTAATGAAACTAAAGTACAAAAACAAATTGAAAGTGAAGTACAAAAACTCTAGTGGAGTTTGTTGCTTATTATATGCTTATAAATTTATTTTCGTATTTTTCACGGGAGTACACTTTTCCCAAACAAAAATAGAAAGTAGTAAACAAACAATGGATTAGAAAAGTTGCATCCATACCCAACAATTTATAAGAAAATAAATTTATAAGCATATAATAAGCAACAAAACAACAACAATGCAAGAAATTGTTAAACCAGAGTGCATTACACCTAAAAACAGAAAAGAAAAGGAAAAAAAACGCGAACTAGTGTTCAAGACTTCTAGTACATTTTATAATTTAGAAATAGAGTAAGAAAATAAACAAGAAACTTAAAAAAACCAATAACAGAGGTGAGAAAAATGTTAATAAAGATCACACACCACCCAGAAAATAAAAAAGGAAGAAAAATAAAATAAGATTACTAGGAAAATAAAGAGTCAATTGAATTAGTGATAATCAGTCATGTTTATAACAAATCAGAAAATCCCAATAAGAACTTACAGAATTCCATGCTTTACTGTAGGGAAGGCATCTAAACCATCACCTACTACTGACAACTCCATCCCTTCTTATTATCCCCCACCACTAAGAATTCCATGTCCCTATACTCTCTACAACAAGCCGTAGAAGGCATTTCTTCTCATTCTTGGGTTTGGGTTTTTAGCAACCCTCTGGGCTGGTGTAAGAAAGCTCCTTCCCAGCTTAGATTCACAGTCACATTTTACTCCACACAGGAAAAGCAGATAGAAAATAACTCATTTGGGCTATAAAACTAGTTTTTCTGAGAATTGGGTTGATCTGTGTTTACTACATGGGGTCAACTTGATTATATATTTCTTGGATTTTCTTAGGCCAGAGATCTGAGATTGTGGGTTTCGGTTTTTTTCTCTGGGAACAAGGAATGGTGAAAGGGTTTCTAAGATCTGGACTTTGAGGGTTGCCTTTGGGAATCTAATCATACGAAGGTAAATTGGTGGGGTCTATATTTCTAGACTATCTAAAGTGCATGACATTGCCCCCATGGAACCCGTCACTAAAGCTGCCATGCATGGCAGCAAGGCTGCTACAGATCATTCTGCTGGAAGCTTTCTTCTTTTTGCTTTGACATGATTCTTGTTAGAAGAATAGAAGCAGCTTAGGAGACCTTCTAATTGAGCCTAACATTTCTATTGTACGAATGCACATGACACCACTTTGGTCTTCATAAGTTGGGTTTTGCAACACAACTTGCCAATAGCCCATTGCTTGAACAGTAAGGATGATAAACTTTACACCCAGAACTCTAATTGAATGGGTTTAAGCCTTTAAGCTGCATCTTTATTTATTTAGGTAGGCCCATAAAACTGGTAGCAATCCCTGCTAATAATGTTGACTTCGGCCAGGTGATCTGTGCCCCCCCTAAAATCAAATTTTGCGGTGGCCAAGCCTGACTCTGTTTATTCCCCCCATCGGCCTCCATTTGTGACCCATTTGTGTACACATTAATAAACTTTTAGCAAACAGAAAATAAATCACTACGACTGTCATGCATCATAATTTTTTTTCCCAACTTCTTTGAATCAAATTCCTTTTTCCTCTGTCCAGACTCCCAGTACGTACATTAGTCTTCACGAGCTAGTATGTATTTTATGTGTACGACTTCTAGTCATCTAAGTCTTTATATCAGGTTCTTAGTATGTTATGGTGCTATTATGATCATTTCCAATTAGAAAAACCACCTTCGATTGCCTCCTCCCACATCTTGTAATCATAAAAATGAGCATTTTCGTATACATCCTTGAAGATGGATGCTATTTAGTCATATATTTTGTGCAAGGTGTCTGGGATAAAAGACTACTACTTCTTTCTTCCTTTCCTTTCACCTTCGGTCTGTAGTAGCCTAGTGTGTTGCTAATTCACTTAAACTTCAATGATATTACGAAGACACACTTAAAATTTTTTATGGCATTCGATATTATGTCTCACATTTCTATTTTCAGAACGGTGACAAGGAACAATATTACTATGAACACACCTAGACCTAGTATAGAGCAAGTCCTATGAAAAAGAAAATAATCATAGCCAAAGATTGATTGAAATCTGAAAATATACTATAATCAAACCCATTTGTCTGTTTTGTTTGGAAACTTACTCCGGTGACAAATATCAAATACAAGAGGGTCAAATACAAAACTTGATTATGACATGATCATACACAGCCTCGTTTGTTTCACAATTCTTTTCAAAAGTGTGATTTATTTGTATTCATATAGTGGGTCGGTTGCAAAATGTAAATAAAGGTTGTAAATAAAGGTTAAGCTACCATACCAATCTTTCATAAGTAAATCATACATTGCACTCCACATGTTTGACTAAATTCTGATGAAATGCATATACGGCAAATGTGTAAAATAAAGTTCAGATAGTCGCTTACCCGGTAAGATCGCGTCCTTGGAGCCGTGATTACTGAGCTCTTGATGGTTCGCCTTCGGTTGCGAAGCTTGACTGTGGAGGCCCTTTGCTTCCGTAGTAAAAAAATTGTGGTGGTTTTAGTTGAGTTCGGCATGGCCATTATATAGGAATACAACAGAGGAGATGATCACGCGGGTTTGTACTAGCACCTGCAAGTGATTGGAAAGAATTGAGTTGAGAGCAGAGGTAAAGAATCAAATTGTACCCGGAGTGTGTTCTGTTTATTTACCACGCTGAAGGGATGTTCGTCAGTGGGTACATATAGCTTCAGACGGGAAGGACAAGCCCAAAGGTGCTCCTCTACTGTTGGAGCACGCGGGTTGCAGACGGCTGTGACTCCGTCGATGGGAAGCTCTTCCATTGAAACAGTGGCTGCACACATCTAACAACCAACCCGTCGACTATGGGGGACGATGGCACGATTCATCGATCGAACCTAGTTTTCAAGCTGCCTTCTTGCGATTCCAGCTAACATTCCTAAGGCGCGCGATTACGGTTAGACCATGGAGGAATCCGTTGGATTTTGAATGGAACGGTAGTTTTGGGAATATTGGGGAAGATGGACGGGAAAGAGAGAGGGAGAGATAGAGGAGTTGTAACGGGAAAAAAAAAAAAAAAATCAAATGGGCAGACCGAGTCAGGAATCTCTGCAAAGTAGGGAGATGTCGATTTCATCTACAGTGTAGAAATAAGTTGCGGTTTGAAACTCGGCTAAAATGTACGTTTGGATGGCAGACGAAGTCTAAAAAGGAACTAATCTGAGCTGATTTCAGCATCCAAACGAAGCCTTAAGTAGACTGATGCAGGGGGATGAGACTTAAGGCTGGTTTGGAGTTAGAGATGATATGAGATTATTTTAGATGAAAGTTTAAAAAATATTGTTAGAATATTATTTTGTGATTTGAAAAAGTTGAATTGTTTATTATATTTTGTGTGAAAAATTAAAAAATTTATAATAATAATATTAGATAAGATGAAACACTTTATGAATCCAAACGGGGCAAACTCAGGCAAGGCCACTTATCTCTCGGTTGGGCAAGGAGATCCCTCAATTGGGTGAAGATACTTCTCTCTTGGTTGGTTGGGCGAGGAAAAGTGGCGACATCCGTATTTTAACTATAATTTTGGCTACATATGTCATAATTGTGCATATGACCCCAATCCGGAAAGCTCTCTTTGGCGCACACGTCGTGGTCACTATATTTCACTTGGTGGGCCCATTGTCAACCCCAAAATCAGCCTTTTTTTACCTCCGAAGCGTCAATTTTAGTTGACTCTTTCATTTTTGGTTAATTTTCTTTTATGATAATATTTATCTTAAGTAACGATTTTATTCTGAATTCTTAGACTACATTTTAGTCATAGTTATCTTATTTCTTATTCTATTATTTAGCCTTAATTATATGTTTCCAATCTTTATTAACTATTTAAGCCTGACTTGTAGGTTTCAAAAGATGATTTATTTATTTTTTATGGTAAAATCTTAATTTTAGAGTTTCTTTTTGTTTGTAAATTTTTTCAATCTCATTCTCTAACTTTTGTTATTTAACTAGCCATAAGAATAGAATAGTCTCCTATTATCCGGCGTCACTTGCATCCTATGGTGTCATATGGAGTATAGAGAGGGAAAGAGCAAAAGTCCAATTAAAAAGTCGTACCTCCAAATGGACGTAGACAAATTACAAATGTCTTCTCAACTTACCCTTTCGAAAGCTTGAAATAAAGAAAGTTGGGAGGCCTAAAAGTCTTCTCATTTAAATAAATGAAGAGAAATGTTTTATGATTTATAAATAAGTTATATAAAAGTTAAGGTAACTAAATATTTTATGTTAGATTATAAAATTATTTTTAATATAAAATATATCTAATTTTATTATATTAAACTATATCAATTTATAAATTTATTTTTATACCATCTCTTTATAATTATAGAATTTTGTATAAAGAAAAAAAAGTGGAAGATTAACTTCTTTTTTTATTTTAAAAGAAAAAATGATAGAAGAATAATTATATTACAATCTAATTACAGCTGAGTATATAAAAATATATTTTTTAATTTACTTTGAGCAGCTGCGAGAATAAAATCATCCAAATTATCTAATATTTAATTTTATTTTATTTTAAAAAGATTGTTAATTTTGAGCTCAAATTGTGAATTTTTTTATTTTTTAAATAAAATTTAATAATTAAAAAATTAAAAATTAAAAATTAAAAAAAAATCTAATATTAAATTTATACAACTAACAAGTAGAATCTCTATTGAATTATAAATTTTTATAAAATTTATAAACAATTAATATCTAACTAGTTTATATTTATCCAAAATAACAATATATTATATGCCTATAAATATTATTAGTATATACACTTAATATGATAGCATATATCTATTTCATATATGGTTCTCATATACTAGTATATTAAATTATTAAGTTTTATCGACTAATTATTATACAAATTATAAAATATACTTATGAAGTATATTCACTATATAGACATAAATAATTAGATTACATATTATATATTTAATTATAAAAGTGGTTTGTTTATATTATTAGTGACTGAGTTTGCTTATATTATGTATTTAATTATAAAAGTAGTTTGCTTATATTATTAGACATAAAATATACATAGGTATATATATATATATATATATATCAATATATTATTGAGTTTTAATCAAGTCGAGCTAATGAGTCGACTCGAACATAAACGAGCGAGCCTTAGCTAAGTCAAGTCGAGTTTTGTTGGATATGTATCATTTACAATTCAAGCAGGTATCTATTTTTATGAGCGATTTTTTTTTTCACGAGTTCGATTATTATCATTTTGTTTTATCTTATTTAATTATTATAATTTTTTTAAATTTTTTATATAAAATAAAATAAATAATTTAACTTTTTAAAATTTTAAAATAAAAATAATATTATAAAAATATTTTTTATCATTATTTTTTTTAACTCTTACCTTTAATTTTAATTCATTACATTTCATTTCTTGTGATCTCATAAAACAAACGAAGCCTTTGAATTTCTTTTCCTTTTACTCTCACCGATCGAAAGAGTCTATCTGATCTTCTTCTTGTGTCTCCGGGCGTCTCTCTCGCGAGTCCAAAAGCCGAGGTTTGTTTTTCGGAATTCCAGATTAGAAAGTCATCGGGAAACGATGTCGTCGGGGAGGAAGATAACGCTGAGAAGCTCGGACGGCGAGACTTTCGAGGTGGATGAGGCGGTGGCACTGGAGTCTCAGACGATCAAGCACATGATCGAGGACGACTGCGCCGACAATGGCATACCGCTCCCGAACGTGACCAGCAAAATCCTCTCCAAGGTCATAGAGTACTGCAAGAAACACGTCGAGGCCCCCAAGGCCGAGGACCGCGCCGCCTCCCTGGACGAGGACCTCAAGACCTGGGACGCCGAGTTCGTCAAGGTCGACCAGGCCACCCTTTTCGATCTTATCCTGGTCCGTATTATTTTCCCTTCTCAATCAAATCCCTTCCGATTTTGATTTTCTTCTTTTCTTTTCCTGACGATTAGGGTTTTATTTTTTCTATTCCCTAATTTTCGGTGGTGAATTTTTTAAATGGTCTTTGTTGTAGGGTTTTGGCTTCGATTTCCTGCCTTTGGTGTCCATGTTTTTTTTTTTCCCCCCAATACTTTTTTTTGATAAGTAAAAAAAAATAAGTACTGATCTACCTTTTTTTTCCCCAATACTGATCTACCTTTTTTCAGTTTTTCGTTTATTTGGTCTCTATTGAACTGGAATTTTTTTTTTTTTTTTTGATAAGTAAGTCTCTATTGAACTGGAATTGCCCCATACTTGTTATTGCGCAACAGTGTGCAGGGCTTGGTTTGATAATTTTGGAGCGTAAAGGAACGGTGAAGTTTTGCTAAATGCCAGCTCTTCTTTACTTTTAGAGTTTCTGCGGGATCAAATAAACCATTCCCGATTTTTACTCTTCATATTTTATTCTTTAGGATGTTGTTTTAACAGGTAAATTATACACCTTCCTAATTATCTACGAGTTGTACACTTGCCATTGGATATATGTCTAAAGTCAATTGCTGATGGTTCATAGAATTTGTATGGCAAGCGTGCTTGCAAAAGGGAAGCATCGAGTTCCAAGGAATATTTGGTTGTGTTGAAGTGTTTAGAAGTTCATGTAACGCTATACAAGTTCCCCCCCGATACTCTTTACTCAATTGTCTCAAGGATTGCTTTTGGCTAATCAATTGGATTTATTTCATCAGCCTTGCAACTTTTTTTGTGTGTTCGTATATGGAATTAATCTAGTGGCTCTTTCTGTTTTCTGTTATGAAATATTGCTTTTGCAAACCATAGACTTGCTCTTACCTTTTCAATCTTGAAGTTCTTGCCGAATAGAATATAGTTTATGCTTATAATCGGTGGTTACCCCGTAATTATCAGATCTCTTGACTTTCTTTCTTTACTTGAGGTCCAGTTTGCTTAGGCGTTGCTCTTTTATACGTCCCATCTACTGGGATCTTTCCTGATCTTATGATCAATAAAATCTTGTTTACCGATTAGAAAAAAAAGGTCCAGTTAGTATGATAACCTAGCATTGTTCTTTGAACCTGTAATATACTTTGTAGACCATGGGTTGATTTCATGTGGTCCATATAGAGATTAAATTGTACCAACAGGAATGTTGTAAGGGACTCTGTTATTTGTTCTTGCATATAACATGCACTAAATTACTACAACGATGTATAAGTTACTTCTACGGTATTTGGTTGGGAGACAAAATTCACTTCGGAAATATGTCTGATTTGTAGGCTGCAAACTATCTGAACATCAAGAGTTTGCTGGATCTGACTTGCCAGACAGTGGCTGACATGATCAAGGGCAAAACCCCCGAGGAAATCCGCAAGACATTCAACATCAAGAATGACTTCACACCAGAGGAAGAAGAGGAGGTTCGCAGGGAGAACCAATGGGCCTTTGAGTAAAAGATCCAAATTGAAAAGTCCTGTATTTTTCGTGGCTTATGTTTTTCTTTTGTGCTGAGGAAGGGGATGTTGTTTCAATGTGTCCAAGACTTTCTAGTTATTCAAGTACTATCTAGTTGCTGCTGCTATGAACAATGGTTGTTTTGCTTAAACATGTGCCCCCACCCGCTTCCCCCTATTAGTATGTTAGTGTGGTACATGTTCTCTTCTCAGCTATGTCTGATGCAAAAGGTGATTCACCATCCACTTTGTTGTCTCTTCAGCTGTTTATTTATGATGGCTTAATCTTATCAACTGTATCTTGAAGTCTAGAAGTCCGTTTGGTTCTTTGCCGAGGGCCAATGCACCCCTAGCATTAGTCGAGACCCTGTTCTCGGATATCCAGTGCCAATAAAAAAAAAAAGTCCTTTTGGTTCTTAACTGGAACTTTGCCTGATAATTGCATCAGTCCAGCGTCCATCTTACTGCATTCCATTGGGTTGTAGCAGTATATAATTTCACATTGTCACTGTCAAAACGTCGACCATTTTGTGTAGTCACGAAGTCGCTCATTTATTTTTCACATTATCAGTGTCCTTGAAGTGAATGGTTCATCTTTCCTCTTATCTTGTTTTTCCAAGCTGGGTTAAAAGAGCACAATCCGGATGACTTTCATCTTTCATCTTTCATCTATTACTGGCGATAGAAATGCAGTGCTCATTAGTTCTTCAATCGTATACATATGTACATCAGAACATAAGCAGCATAATCGTTAATGAACCAGTCTTGCTGAAATTCTGTCTTTACTGGTCTCCCGACTCCTATTACAAATTGACTCTTTTCTTTAGTCCAAATGAATGACCCAAGTACATCTTATTAATCGGGTTGCGGTTGGACAAGAAAATATCACTTCATCAGCTTCTCATCGTTCTTCCACTTCGACATTTATTCCGCTGGGCGCATCCACTTTTAAAGTATAGACAGTTACACAATCTCCAGGATATTAGTCACTGTTTTGTTTGCTTACATTGTTGCTCTCTTATCCAAAATTGGATATGTAATTACCATTAAGTACGTGGGGCAAGCAAAACCAAAACCAAAACCATCCGGAATGGTTTATGCGATCGCTCCAATTGTAGATATATCAAACCCAGAATAGCAAAGGTAGTTCGAATCAGTCTATGGTGCCGGACTCGCACCAGGACCCAGGTGACAAGGGTCCAGACTCAGTCTCCTCCTCTGCGCCGTGCTCAATGAGCACCTGAGTCCGTTGTTATTGGCGCTTTCAGATTTTGTTTGAAGACGCTGCAAACAAGACTACTCTACCAATGAAGTGAACCCATAATATTTAGTAGAGGTATCCATGTCCGAGGGAGCTTAGGAAACACATTTGTGCCTGATATAATACACGAATGTGAAAATGCGATCACAATATGGATGGATGGATGCTCGGAGGAAAAAGATGACAAAGTCCAAAAAAAGAGAGGAAAAAAAAATCATGCACCGAAGGACGACAATGAAATTGATCCCAAGCAGAGGAAAAAACGACATTCCGTTGCCGGGAATCGAACCCGGGTCTCCTGGGTGAAAGCCAGATATCCTAACCGCTGGACGACAACGGATTGTTAATGGGAATGATACAATTTTTATATAATGTATAACTACCTTTAATAAATCTTTACGCCTAGAGATGTGTAGAGAGACAAATGAACCAATTCTGTTTGAGCTTACGTAAATTTATTTGACCCGATCTAATACTTTTAGCGAAGGATTAGGTCTAATATATTTTGTAAGGATTTAAGAAAAACTTAAAGAGCACATTAAGCTTGTTGAGGATAACAGCAACTGGATATTAAAAGAGTTTTGCTATTCATTATCTCTACACATCACATACTACACTTATTTTTTAATTTTTAATTTTTTTCTCTTACCAAATGAGTGGTATATGAATAATGAGTAGAAGAACTAAATTAGTTTAGGAAGAATAAAACTAAATTTTTTTAAAAAAAATAAAAATAAGTCTGGTGTGTGGAATGATGAGTAGCAAAACTCTATTAAAATTAGAAAATTAAAAAGTAATTAACGATAAAGAAGTGTGAGTGGCATTATGCCGAGCCCTTCTACTTATTATCCCTACACCACATACCACACATGTTTTTTTATTTTGTTTTCTTCTTGCTAACCTAAATGAATTTTTTTATTTATCATCTGTATATCACACATTTGATAAGGAGAAAATAAAAATAAAAAATAAAAAAATCATATGTGATATGTGGTGTATGAATAATGAGTTATGTTTTTCTTATTTTTATGGTCGGCCAGTTAAAAAAATATATATTTATTTAGCAGTAGTAGTGATGATATGTTAATTTGTTTGTTTAAGCAGCAATTGAATGAGTAATGATGGATATGGTTATGGCGTGTGCAAGCATTATGCACTTTTTTTAAAAAAAAATCAATAAATATGAAATCTACATAAAAAATAAGTTCTTTTTTTAATTGTGTACTCCACTATTTTTCAAAATGAGTACGTAGCGCTTACACATTCTATGACTGTATCTAATATTTTTTTTTTTATAAAAGGACGAGAGGGTTTAGAACCTATGATCTCACTCTCTTCTACAAAAGGATCAGGATGGCATTTATATATAGAAAGAATACTTTATTCATAATGCTCTATAGAAGAGATTGAACACATGAAAGGATTTCCTCCAATACAATGATAGTGTCCCTGATACCTAAAGCATTTTTACCTAAGGCATCGGCCACTGTGTTATAAGTATGCTTTGTATGCTTAACAGACCATGAGTCAAAAGATGCCAGTGTCGATCTTGTATCTAAGATAAGCATTCCTGGGTAAGAGTCAATCTGTACATAAGAACTGAGGTCTTGGATAATTTTCAAAGCATAACCTTCAAAAATTATATATATCCTTGTATCCCAGCTGGTCTTTACAACCAAGATGTGCATGACAGCAAACTGAAGAATTTGTTCCTCATCTAATATCCCAAACAAAGCTTCTATTGTATCTTTGAAAGTCTGAGTCTCAGTCTGGAAACTAGACTTTTGGAGTTTGTTTGCACATTGTCCCCACACATCTCGATCGAGCTGAGGGGCATTCCCAAAGGGCATGCTATGTAGTTTCAAGTTCTTGCTTGCAAATTGGGCATGAAGAATTATCAAGTTATCAACAACTTTCCTCCTCAGCAAGTTAGATTTTTGTGAGGGCAGTAGACAAGGTCATGATGCCATATTGGTTGAATTACAAGTCAATCGATTTATTCCGCCTTCATCTAATCATGATTTAAAAACTTTTATTGAGAATTTTATTTTCAAATTTAGCATTTCTCTACTTTTATTTGAATTCGAGTTGTGTTCAGTTGACTTCGTCTTTTCACCACCACGAATATTCCAAATCTTTTGAGTACCAAAACCCAAACACTGCCCCAATTTGTTCCCTTATTTCGTTCATGCATCTCTTGCTGCTTTGCTTACTAGGCATCATTTTTTTTTTTTTTTTGGTCAACTCTAGTAATAATATCCTCTTCAAGTTGACCTTTTTTTTTTACTTTTTTTTAACTTTCTTTTCAACGAACTCTGTTTGTTAAACTTTTTGACAAAGTCCACGATTCTCCCAAAAATTTCTTTGATTTTTCTTTCTTGGCGAAGAAAACAGGCCACAACAACTCAATCTTCTTGGATATTTTGGCAAAGAGTAATATTAGATACAGTCTTAAATTATATAACCATTGTATATTTCTTTAAAAAAAAATAGAATCTATTATTAAAAATTTAATTTTTTTCATATGGATCATAAGTAATAATATACAAATCCAATTATTCTTAACATTTAAAAGCGTTTAAAATCAACACAACCAAACCCACTATCTAATCTCATTCCATCTCATATTATCAATGCCTAAATTCGCACAACAGGCCGGAACGGATGAAAGAATTATCTCTGACCTACAATGGTGATTTGGGCTTCAATACGGTACTCTTCGTATTTATCCATGAAATAAATAGTAAATAAATAAATAAAAATAAATAAAGAGAGACATAAAGATTTACATAGTTCGGCATAAAAGCCTGCGTCCACAAGTTGTTTGAGGAGCAGAATCCATTATTATTGATGATTTTACAATCTCTCATGGCCTCACATGTCGCTCAATACAATGGAAGAATTTAGTCTAAGCATAGAGAAGTCATCCCCCAGCTTGTGGAGAGTTTTCCCTTCATCTGTATAGATCTCCTCCTTTTATAGAGATTTGTTTTCTTTCTTAAAGTGATAGAGTTCAACTTACCTTGTGAAACATTTTCCATTTTGGAGTCTGAGCCAACTTTCTTGCCATATCTCTTCCTTGCCTTATCTCTTGGCTTTTTCTCTTCCCTTATTATTAGTGATAAGTTTTCAAAGGGCCGGACCCAGTCAATTTAGTCCCCAACAAATACACGCGATTCTTAAGGTCGACTTGTTTATCAAGAAGGCATTGAGAATCTTCAAGTCGATTGTGATGGGGGTAACCTGTAAGAAACTGCAGAAAAAGAAATTCTGGGAATTGGTCAATAGTTTATCACTGTTATGCAATGCAATGGTGTTTCCATGAGCAGTTCTCAAGAAGAAAAAATAATTCTGGGAATTGTTTGTAAGAACATTTGCGTGCTATTTAAGTGTACTGATAATTGTACGTGACGGTTAGTGAAGTGCACATATTTTTGTGCTCGGTGATCATTTTTTATTTTCAGTGGCATAAGTGAATTTTGCCCCATCCTGCAATTTTCTGTCGATGTTTAATATTTCTGTTTTGATGTAGATGTAAGAGTTTATTTGTAGTAACCCGTGTTTAAGTGGTCATGGAGCCCGTCGACCCCTTAGATCCATCTTAGGCGGATGTTGAGCCTGTCAACTCATTCCCGAAGGACACCCGCGTGAGGCGGTTGTAGTGCTCCAAAGCTCGTTCTCGAAGTTAACCCACTGGCGGCGATTGTGGCGAGTGGAGACACTCGGCTTGTGTTTGGCAAGAGGGTGTCTCGACCACGTAACGCTGGCGATAAGAGTGTAGTGGGAGGATGCCTCAACCTCGTAACTCTAGCGAAGAGACTGTAGCGAGGAATACGATACCTCAACCGCGTAATCTTGGCGATAGGAGTATAGCAAAAGGATACCTCAACCGCATAACTCTGGCGATGGGTGTAGCGGTAGAATGGCTACTGCTTAACCTCGACGATAGCAGTGTAGCGAAAGGATGCCTCGATTGCGTAACTCTAGCGATGGGTGTAGTGGAAGATGACTCGACCACATAACCTCGACGATAGGAGTGTACGGGAGAATGGCTAGACCGCGTAACTCTAGTGATGGGTGTAGCGGGAGGATGCATCAACCACGTAACTCTAGTGATGGGTGTAGAGGGAGGCTGGCTCGACCACGTAACCTTGACGATAAGAGTGTAGCAGGAGAATGGCTCGACTACGTAACTCTGGCGATGGGTGTAGTGGGAGGATGCCTCGACCACGTAACCTCGACAATAGGAGTGTAGCGGGAGGATTTCTCGACTGCATAACTCTGGCGATGGGTGTAGTGGGAGGATATCTCGACCGCTTAACTTCGACAATAGGAGTGTAGCAAGAAGATGCCTTGACCGCGTAACTCTGGCGATGGGTGTAACGAGAGGATGGCTCAATTGCGTAACCTCGACAATAGGAGTGTAGCGGGAGGAAGCCTCAACCGCATAACTCTAGTGATGGGTGTAGCGGGAGGATGGCTCAACCAAATAACCTCAACAATAGGAGTGTAGTGGGAGGATGCCTCGACGATAAAAGTGTAGCGGGATGATGCATCGACCGCGTAACTCTGACGATGAAAGTGTGGTGGAAGGATGCCTCTATTGCATTGACATCAAAGTTGAGCTCGACTGCTTCGTTGTAATGGGAGACAAAATGCAACCGCACTCTGCGACGGGAGCTAGAGCTCGCCTTGTACCAAAATAGAAATCAAACAAGTTAGATTAAATAATCCAAATCACAAGTTTGAGGATTGCAAACCTTGGCTATCTCGCTTGAGTGTGGTGAAGGCCAGCGACACATGAGTGATGCCGGTTGGCAACCATGCTTTGGCAATGATGAGGACATGGGATGCCCGCAATACTAAATGGCTTGTTCTGATGACAATAAATTAAGATGGCGAGTGATGCTTGAGAGGAGCTTCTCAACCTGTATTTCATGCCACGCAAGTGATTCCCAACGAATTATATTCTTGGGATGTACAACCACTAGATTTCTCGAGGAGTTTTGCAGAGAAAATCTTCCAAAAATCAAATTCATTAGTAAAAGTAAAATATCAAGTTTGAAAGAGGCAAACCAGAGTAATTTAGTTGCTGCTTTCAATTCCTTTTTTACTGAGATCGTTTACTTCTAAATGATTTTTGCATGGGAAAATTGTTCATCTTTGAGTGCTCTTGAAAATTATTCTACCTCCAAATATTTTTGTTCGTTCACTAATCTATTGGAAGAGAGGCGAGTTCAACTTCGAGTCAAGTATCTCAACTCTTTCTTCTTCTTCTTCTTCTTCATCTTTTCTTATTTTATTTTTTTATCGGATTGTATCACCGAGCAAAATTCATGGGTATGGCGCGAAAAATACTGTGTATGGTGAGGGATACCCTAGTTGGTGAGTAACTGGTGAGGGACACTAAGTGTGGTGGGAAACTGGCAAGGAACTGGCCTACTGTGGCGAGTATATTATTGTGGGCGACCAAATCCAACTAAACTGAAGGGTGGCGAGCAAATCCAGTGGAACAAGTGTCGCAAGCAAACCATATATAAAAGTCACTGCGGCAAAGAAGCTCATTGTGGCAGGGAAACACATTGGCAAACCCCATGGCGAGCAAACTCACTTGGCGACTAATCTGTTCTGGGCAACGCGGTAGAGCAACTCATATAGTGCAACTGTGCAACCGTGAATGGCATTTTGAGTTAGTTGCATGTGGGACTTTCACGTGGATGCTCAACTGGACAGCGACAATGGGCACTATCACGGTGTTCTCTTGGTGGAGCTAGGCAGAGGGTTGTGGTAGTTTCACAACAGCACAATCAAGGTGGTTTCTTCCGAACCATGGTTGTAGAGTTGCCAGGGAGGAGATGTCGTGGTTGCACATCGTCACAAATTTTTGCAACTTGCATGGCTCATTGAAGATTGATGGTGGCAAGGAATGACATCCTGGTCGGCAACCATCACGCCGACGACAGAAGAATTCGGCAAGCTAGATGACGACTCACGTTGACCTCATCGACTCATGGTCGCCACAAGAGCTCATACATAAATGTGCTTGGCGATGAGGGAACGACAAGGAACACTTTGACGGCTACGGAAAAGGCGGGAGGTGCATGGCATGTTGTGGGTGGCTCCACGAGCTCATAGCTGAGCTGGGCTGGGCTGGGCTGGCGAGCACATTGTGGTGTTGGTATCGACCAGCTCCTACAGCGAGCTTCGGTGATGGTGGCGAGAGCTGATGGTGAGGGGTGTCACCATGGTTGGGAACCATCATACCAGCGACAAAAGAAGACGGTGGGCTGGGTTGTGGTCGAGTTGTTTCCCTCAGGGTGCTCGGAAACGTGCTCAAAATGTTTGCACGACGCACAATGTGCACGATGCACTACAACAGCGACGATCAGTGGCGAGGGGCATTGTTGTCATTGGGAATTACTCCACCAACAACAGAAGATGCTAGTGAGCAACCTGGTGGCTGGACTTCCAGGGTGCACTGCAACGTGCTCACAGTGCTCGCACATTGCCCAGCATGAAAAATGCAGTGATGCAGCGAAGGGCAACCGGAAGGCATTGCCGTCCCAGTATAAACATCCAACGGGGTAGCCAGCCCTGACTTGCACCAGGTAGAGGAAAGGGGGGCGAGCTCTCATGCCCGCCAGCGTGAGTTGCTGGGTGCATGACTATATGCCCTGTCACACCCACCATGCATGGCATGCACAGCGAGTGCCTTACGTTCTTGCATCTTCCCCTCAGGTGCACAGTGCATGCCATGAATCTCAAAATTTTCTTGCTGTAACAGTATTATCCAAAATAATAATGAAAAATAATTATGTATGAAAAGTTAAGAGGAATCTTATATGTTAATTTAGAGACGAGCTCAATGGCCGATGATTCATCCTTCTCCCAATTTTGATGTAGAAGATTAGTCGATCCCACAGATGACTCTAACTGTTAATGCCTAAATTCGCACAATAGGCAGGAACGGAGGAAAGAATTATTCCCAGCCCACGATAGTGATTCGGGCTTCAATACGATGCTTTTTGCATTTATCTATGAAATAAATAGCAAATAGGTAAATAGAAGTAAATAAAGAGAGATACAGAAATTTCCGTGGTTTGGCATAAAAGCCTACGTCCACGGGTTGTTTGAGAGACAAAATCAACTATGATTGATGATTTTACAATCTCTCATGACCTCACATGTTACTCAATACAATAGAAGAATTTAGTCTAGGAGTAGAGAAGTCATCCCCCAGCATGTGGAGAGTTCGTCCTTCATCTGTAGAGATCTCCTCTTTTTATAGAGATTTGTTTTCTTCCTCTGAGTGATAGAGTCTAATTTGCCTTGAAAATCATTTTCCTTTTTAGAGTCTGAGCCAACTTCTTTGCCTTATCTCTCTTCTCTGTCCTATCTCTTAGTTTTATCTCTTATCTTATTATTAGTGATAGGTTTTCAAAGGACTAGATCTAGTCAATTTAGTCTCTAACACATATAATTATTACAATTTTTCTAAACTCTCACACAAAATATAATAAAAAATTTAATTTTTTTAAATTTCAAAATAAAAATTATATTATAATAATATTTTATTTATTTTTTAATAAAACATCTCATCTAATATTATTTAAATTGCGTAATCAAACGAGGTAAAACTCTTTATTGGCGGTTCAAGCGAGGCAAGATTGCTTCGTGCAAAATAACATCCATAACATATAACTTCATATAAGAAAGAAAATATATGCATAATATTTATTACAATATGCATGCACTCAACCTGCGTACGAAGTTTTTTATTTGTAAGAAAAAGTTAAATAGTATAGTTAATAACGCGAACAATTTTTTTAGTTTTTATTTTTTATTTTGTTTGAAAAGTTCTATTTATCATAGTATGTAGAATCCTGAGATTCTTTTTCCTGCATAATTATATTGGTGGTTTCCAATTATATTTTAGGCGATGATGCGTGATTGCATGGGGCCGAACTTCACGTGCGTGGGCCCGCTCCGAAGTTCCTCGAGCATTTCTGGGCCCCATTGTTTGACTCACAACGTCGAGGGCCCAACAAATCCATGACTGGACGAGGCCTTGAGGGCAATATTGTAGGGTCCACTTAGTAGAATTAAACAATCCGAACCCTATATAAATGGGATGTAGTAGTAGTGAGTAGTATAGCTAGTTAGACAAACAATCCACCTTTTTTTTTTAATGGAAAATGCTTGGGATCCGAGCTTCCCGCTCCAATTTCCTTTTTTGGTTTTTCTTATTTATTGATTAAAAATGTATTGTTTAATAATATTGTAAATTTTTTTTAAATATTTAAAAATATTAAAAAAATAATATAAAAACACTTTAAAAAAAAACTTATATTTTTTCATATCATTTTTTGAACACTTTTAAATATTTAAAAAAAAATCACAATATTATTAAATAATATCTTTTTAATTACTAAGAAAAAAAAAGAGTGGAGCGGGAAGCTCCAGCAGGATGGGATCCCTAGTATTGTCTTTTTTTTAATATAATAATATGAATTTCAGGGACGAAAAACATGTTGTCTTTTTGTATTTTTTACTTAGAAAATATTTAGATAGTGAGTTGAAATAAGATAAAAGTTAAAAGTTAAATAAAATTTTATTAAAATTTTATTTTTTAATATTATTTTTATTTTAAGATTTAAAATAATTAAATTATTTATTATATTTTATATGAAAACTTAAAAAAATTGTGATGATTAGAGTATATGAAATGAGTTAAGAGGCTATCTCAATCCAAACGAAGCCTTATACTTCGATTAAGATTTGGCGTTTTCAAAATGTTTTTCACTTTCCTCACTCAATTGCATATATTGATGGAAGATAAGTAATTTAATAGATGCTAATATAAAAGGAAACTAATTTATGCGATCTTAGTACGTGTAAGTCTTATTTATTTATTTTTTTTTTTATGAAAAAAGTAGAAAATCTACATGAAAAAATCAAAATTTTTTTTTATGATAAATCTCACTTTTTTAAAAACGAATATGCAAGATTTATACTAATACAACATCTAACATTGCTAAAAAAAAAAAAAAAAAGTCATCTAAAATATAATATTTCAATTGAAGGATGAAAAATATTTATATTTAAACACCTGTAATTGTGCACTCTGAAAATCTAGCTTGGAATCGTTAAGCCAGCGAATAATATATGATAAGATTTTATTTCCTACCAACATATTTACTATTCTTTTTATTTTTTTAATTTATTTTTAATAATTAAAAATGTTAAAAAAATACTTCAAATAAAATAACAAAAAAATAAAAATCTGAAATAGATTATATAAAGTAGTAAAAAGAAGAGGAAAACGAAAAAGAGACAAAATGTCAAAACACATGACTGACTGCCACAATCAAAAGATCAGCCACAGATGATATTCACGAATCTCAGGAGAAGGAAGTCCTATGAGAGTGGACAAAAGAAAAGGATGGTTTTATGCTGTTAGGAAGTAAGTCCCATCGTTATACTGTACATTTTTAGGCAAACAAATCTTGCCGTCTCTTTTCTTCCCCTGCAAACATATTTCCCTACCAAGCTGTCCTCATTGGGCAAGAAAAAGCTGGAGCCTGGCGTATGGACAAAAGACAAGGATTCGAGGAACGAGATATAAGAAAGAAAAGAAGCACCTTAATTTGCTTCTCTTCCCACTTCTTTTTCCGGTCACCTGATGGAGATGCATTGATAAAAAACATTAAAAACTGATCATTTGACGCATATTTCAAGAGAAATTTGACGAGCTTGGTTAGTTCTTCAAATGAAAGAAGGTATAGGATCAGATCATACTAAAATAGAAGGCTATTGCATTCTTACTTCTCAAAATGGAGCAGTTGAGGTTCTGTAGATGCGATGTTTTTTTTGAAAGTGAGCATTGGCTGCAACGCAAAGCTGAAAGCACAAATATACTAAAAATAAATTAACTAATCACACATTCTATTTCCTTGATTGGGTAGAGAACTAGAAACAGAGAAACAGCTCTACAAATCCATATAAGCAAAACTAATATATCGCTTTGTTTTGACCTCCTTTTGCTGCCTTTTGAGCCTAGCATTCTCTTCCTGTAAGCGGGCAACTTCAAGTTGCAACTCACTCGTGTAAGCCTACAAAAAAAAAAAAAAAAATCCAAAATGGTATGAAACAAAATCCCAGCATGCAGCACATCAGTCAACATGAAAATCAACATATCCATCAGCAATAAAAATAGTAAAGTTCTTAACACCAATATATCAGTATGAAAATCAACCATAGAATGTTTCAAATGTTCCAAAGAGAGTACAGAAACCTGTTTCCTTGCTCTAGAGCGAGCGGCTGATTCTCTGTTCTTGATCATGCGCTTATTTCTCCGATCGCCGGGATTATCATCATTTTCTTGAGCCCTTCTTTTGCAACAAGAAGGGAGTACCAAAGAAGAGCCGGACACATCGAACACAGAGTTAAAGGAGGAAACAAAAGAAGGTGTAGTGAAACTGACATGCCTTTGCAATCGTGGGTTTGGCCCAATAGGAGTACATGAGCTTTGAAGGTATGCAAAATCAGAGCCGGATTTCAAGCTCAGAATGGTGGCTGGAGGTGGCGCCGGAGAACCCAACAAAGTGGTTTCCAAGGCGGATGAATGGCCATCGCCGGTGCCTGATGATGATGCAAATCTCGTGGGTCGGTCTTTGCCGAGAGGTCGAGCCAAGAAGTCTTGGAGGATCATACCGCAAAAGGCAGGCTTGTGGGTGGTGGTGGTGTTGGTGACGGTGGAGGAGAGGGTGGTGTTGTATGAGGGATCATGAAGAGAGGCCAAACTGATATCTTTCCAAACATCTTCCATGGATTTTCTGGCCGATGGGGTTGCAATGACCGGGGATGAAGCTGTAAAAGGAGAGGGACAAGAGCTTCTACTTGTGGAGAAGGATTTGAAGGGTGAGATGGAGTTTCAGTTGTTGCCATTATGGTTGAATATTGCGCCTGTTGAGGTACGCATGGTTTTGAGAGAAAGAGAGAGAGAGAGACTGGAGAGAGTTGCTGCAACGTGGAATGCAGGAGCCTGGTCTGAGGTCTGTTGCTTTGAGTCTTTGACTAGGTGTATTTTTTATTTTAAATTTTATTAATTTTATAAGTTAACAGTAATTAAGACTCGGGAGTAACTATAAATATTTATGCTTGTCAATTTAAATTGCATCACGTCTATTTATGATTAGAAATGGTGAAATCTACGTTAAAAAATGATAAAATTAATTATGTTAAAAAAATGATAATTAACAGCACAGCATTCAACTTGAGGCCTATCTCGGAATCGTGTTAGAAAAAATGGAATACATTGTACGGAAAACAAGCCAAATGGGACACACTAAACCTGAAACTCGCTGGGACACCTAGCATTAAAATATTTAAGCGGCAAATGAATGGAAAGCACAGGCAACCGTCTATTCTCTGACGAGGGGAACAAGAGTGACCATTCTGATTGCCTACTGTCGAAACGCCACCCGGGAGCCACGCCGTATTAATGGGCCATCTTAGATGCCACGCATAATTAAAGACCATGACTGGGGCAACTGTGGGCTTGACAGAAACCCCTAACACATGGTACAGGAATGTCCCTTTAAACCTCATATAAAGCCATGCTTGAAATACGAATGAATCTCTCTAAACTTTGTTATTCTCCTATATTTATCCCAGACAAAGTACTGACTTTAACATCGAAGGTTCTCTAGACCACCACCAAGCCCACCTTTATCTTTGCAGTTGCAGGTAGAAATATCCCGACCCGGGTAGCTAGAACTTGGCCCAGGTGTACAAAACACGACCTTAACAATTGTCTGTGTGATCTCTATAGCCGTAATGTGTCCTTTATATACTGGCTACTACACATTCACAAGCAACCTACGAATAATAAGCAACGTCAACTAACATGGAAGGATGTTTCTTAGAGATGGAAGAATGCATGAGAAAGATGGCATAAGAAATTGAGAACCTTAGCCATGAAAATAAAGCTCTAAGGTGAGTCAACATTGAACTCCAATATGAGGTGGGGCCAAATAGGGACAGAGTTGGAACAGGCAAATTGAAAGGCCAAGGCGTTGGGCAAAGCCAAAACCCCCAAAAAGGCCAAGGGGGTCCAGCAAGATGGGAGGCAGATGAGCCCCCCCCCCCCCCCCCCCCCCCAAAAGGCCTAGGACCTCGGTATAACAAGGTCATGATGTTTGTACAAGAGAAAGGCAAACTAGCCACCGAGAAAGCTAACAACCAAAATAGAGGCCATGCCTACTGCACCTATAACCGGACAAAGTCTCATAACATCACAGACTGCATTTCCCTCAGGACATGAGGGGGAGTGTCAGAGTACCGCCCCCCTCAGCACCAGACCGACCGAAAATATAAGTCAAATAAACAATATAAATGTGAATAAAATACGAAGTATCAGTAGATATAAAGAGTAAGGGTAAAAGAGAAGCAAATTCAGTATTTTAACGAGATTCAGCCCACTACCTAAGTTCTCACCTCAAGCTAGTCCTTGAGGATCCCCCAATCTCACTATTCAACATCCTTCAGGTGGAGATAGAAACATATTACCTTTGAGCAATACCACTTCAAAGAACCCGTGTAGAACACCTTCTACACTTACAATCACCTTACACATGGTGATTCAACTATTTCCTATGTAGAACTCCTAGTACACGCACAAGGGTTATACACACTCTTTTACTAATACAAGAGCTGATAGTACGTTGATTATCAGAGAATACTCACCAATGAGTGAAATAAAAATAGTACAGCGCAAACTATATATCTCTCAAAATGAACAAATGTTAAGGCTCGATACTTAGAGAAGAGAGTGATGAATGAATATTGTAAAGCTTGTAGTTAATGTGTAGTGTTGTGATTTTGAAGATCTCAATAGAGCTTATAGATATCTGAGACTTTTTTTATTTTCAAATTTCAAACTATTCAAATGTCAAAAAGGAGTATCACTCATTTTTCAAAGATTTCCAATAAAAGTTTTTCTTTTTTCAATTGTAAAAAACATCATTCACTTTTCAAAAATTTCAAACCAATTTTTTTGACTTTTTACATATGTCAAAAAGAGTATAAATCACTTTTCAAAATTTCCAAACAAAAGCAACTATATTTTGCATATGTCAAAAAGAGTATCAATTACTTTTCAAAATTTTCAAATTTATCATGTACAAGTGAGAGATGACAACCAATCATCTTTCAAAATTTTAAAACTCAAACTTTTTATTATGTCATGCACATATGAAATATGACAATTAATCATCTTTCAAAAATTCAAATTTCAAATTTAATTTTCAAATATATCATGCACATGTGGAAAATGCAATTTGATGCTTTATGAGAAAAATATTCTTTTTGAACCTTAATCCTTTTTTGAATTCTGAATAGATGTACAAAATTTACTCTAAGAGCTTTATTTGTAAATTTGTTTCCTTTCTTGCTCATGCTTGATACGTTGATGTGCTTAGCTCCATTATGTGTACAATTTGAGCTTAAGACTCATTTATGCTTGAACTTGTTTGTTATCATCAAAATCTATATGTAGATATATAATTATATGATGTTTGAAATCCTGGGTTCAACAGTCATCAAAACGAGCGTGCGTAAAGGGAGCTAGGTATCGCCTTACACTAGCCTCCTCCAATAAGGCCTCAGAATAAACGTCCTCCTGGCGCTACTTTACCTAGACTTGGACAATCTCTAGCCGACTCTCCTTCTCCTTGGTGGTCGGCCGAACCTCTCTGTCCTCCGGCACGACCCCCCACATGATGCATATGAGGAACTCTTACCAAGTAGTCTGTTTGGCTGGAAACTTCCATCCCTTATTGGACAGGAAGAAGAACCATCGGTTCCAACCTTTGACCTTGTTGTACTGCTACTCCAAGCAGGCCACTGTGTGCCCTTGGCGCAACCAGAAATTGCAAGTGTTCCTTTTCTACTTCAAAAGGCTATGGGTTAGGAAGAACTCCCGGTCAGTGAGGTCCAGCTGCTCTAGGTCGACTTCCTCCAATGCCCGACGCCAAACAATGTAGTAACATACCGAAACCCTCCATGCATTGGGGTGGAGGTGTGTAGGAGCCAGAATGAGGTAGCCAGCACGTCGCGAACCGACTGACAAAAAGAAAGCCGCAGTTCACTAGTAAACATGTCAGGGTATAACACCACCTTCGAGGCGTAACCCTCAGATTCTATGGCTCCTTCACAGGCCTCAAGAAGCTCGAAAATGATGAAGTCTAAGACTTCAAAATTGGCCTTCAGTGACCTCAAAAGTGCCGATGTATCCTCCCGCCTCAAGTTGAAACCATCGAAAATACTGGAAGTAAGTAACAAAAGCAAGCTGAGAGGGAAAGAGAGAGGAGAAGGAGGCAAGGCAGCAAGAGACCAAGAAAACATTCGAAGGCTCTAAAAGAGAGTGAAAGCAAATGGACCAAGAATGGGAAGGGGTTGAGCTTAAATAGACGCCCGTGTCGATTGAAATTCCACACAACGAACTGACACACACTGCGAGAGGGAGAATAGCTGGGCGAAGATCCCTCAATACGAACTGCACGAAGCAACATAGGAGGGAAATCACCAGCTGTTACCCAGACGATGGAAGCCAAATAGGCGCACTTAAGTGCACATCAACTTGTCAGAGACATGCTGCTAAAACGTCCACAGAAATAAAAGAATTCCCACCGAACACGTTTAGTAAGAATTGGTGGGATAACCGAAAGGGATATTCCCCTCCTAGCAATTGGGTCTGGGCTAGATATTGAGGCTCATCTAGGACTAGGTCCTACCCTCCCACGACCCAGGAATTACCAAAAGAGCTTGGCCCACAAACTATGTTAGCAAAAAGGGAATGCATCGCTCGGGGAACAAGTCGACGGGGACAAATAGGACGCACCGACCCTGACACTCGTCTGCGACACCTAGCATTAAAAGATCTACGTCTTCAATTGAATAGAAAGCACGAGTAACCCTCCATTCTCTGAAAAGGGGAATAAGAATTGACCATTCCAATTGTCTACCTTCAAGAAGCCACCGAAGAAGCCACGCTGCATTAATGGCGTTGCCTTAGACGCCATGATTGAGGCAACTGTGGGCGTGATGCAGACCCCTGACACAAGGTACGAGAATGTCCCCCGAAACCTTGTATAATAGCCATGCTCTAGGTACGCATGAATCTTTCTGAACTCTATTATTCTCCTACATTTCTTCCAAACAAAGTACTTACTTTAGTATAGGAGGCTCCCCAGACCACCACCGAACCCACCTTTGTCTTTGTGGTTGTAGGTAGAAACATTCCGGTCCGAGTTGCTGAAACTTAGTCCAGATATACAAAACACAACCTTAACAAGAAGATAGGAAAACAAACTATCTATCAAAGAGTGATATTTTTTATATAGGAAAACATAATTTCATTTCGTCAAAATGCATTACAAATTGTTCTTATCAAGCCAAATGGCTTGTAAAACAAAATTTGGAACATTTTCCCACCACATCTCAACATTCTCTACATTTCATGCATGTCTAGCCAACCAATGTGCTGCCTCCTTACCCATCCTATTAACATGTTGCACTTGACATTCTGTAAATGCTTTCATCAGATATTGTATTTCTTCAGGTAGATTTCCCAAAGCTGAGAAAGACTCCCCAGCAAGGCTTAACTCATTTACTAACAATAGGCTATTTAAAGAAAGATAATTGATTAAGATTATCTATAATAAAATATTAGTTTTTAAATTTAAATACACCAAAATCAAAGAAGTAGTCAACCAAAATTTTCTCGACTTTTAAATATGTCCATTAAATTATTCATTCATATATTTTTATTTTTTTAATAATTAAGAAAATGACTATTAGTAAATTTTATTTTTTTTATTTTTTTAATAGTTAAGAATGTTTAAAATAATGCTTAAAAAAATAAAACAAAAACACTTTTTTTCCAATGCTTAAAAAAATAAAAATAAAAACAAAAATACTTTTTTTCCAATCCAAGAGCATTATTCTTGTCAAAGTGGGGAGGGGTGTTTATGATTTTTGTGCCAATGTAATGGAAGGCAACAATAACATGAACATATTTCTACCGTCTGTTGCATGGAGCGCGAATCCGTTGACGAGGATCAAATCTCGGCTATACAAATGCCATCATCCTACGTCCTATGATTTTTTCTTTTTTTTGTGTTTTGTTTTGTTTTTTGTTGTGTTTTGGGCAGAATTCAAGACTGGCAAAAGCAGGTGCCTGTCAAAGGTAAAATTTCCGTAACAGTGATTGAGCACTGTTGTGTGATTCGTCATCTGTAGAGAGATGGAGTGTGAAAGACAGACACAGAAATGAAACGGATTGAAAGAGATGAAGGAATCTTAAATCATTACGTTCACACATCGGGAGAGACTTAAGAAACCAGAATCTGTCCTATTTATGCCATTCAATACAACTTCCAAAACTTGAATGTCTGCTGCATCTACCGTTTTAAAACGCTGGGGCCACTCGGAATCTAACATTTGTCCCCAAAATGCATATTTCTGTTTGGAGTTTTTAATGTTTGTGACTCCTATAAATTATGCAAAGTCGACTTTTGTTGAAAGAAAAATATCAGTATGTTGTCAGACTTTGCATTTTTATTTTGATGGTTTATGTATTTAAATTTATTTTTTAAATGATTAAAAAAATAATTTTTAATATATTGATATATTTTTAATTTTTAAAAATATTAAAAACTATAAAAAGAAAAAAATGAAAATGATGATTTGTGCTAGCGGCACGCTAGTACTACCCTTTGTTGAGATAAACTGAGTTTGATATATCGGAATTGGTGGATAACAATCTTACCATCAGAGTTGTCAACGTTGTTTAAGAATAGAGGGTTGCCAGAGATACAAATAGATCTCACACATTGATGTGGCGCAGTATGCCACTTCTTCTTCTTCTTCTTCTTCTCTCGCTCCTCTCTCCTCTCCCCGTGCCTCCCCTCCTCCCCCTTTCCCTCTCTTTCTCCCCCATTTCCCTTCTCGTCAGTGTTGTCTGCCTTCCTGAGGTGGTTCTCGACTACCACAGACAGCCAAAAGGCAATTAATCGGCTCAAATCCCGCCACCCCAACCACCTAGTGGATTGCAGTTCGACCACGCACACAGTGTGTGAAATATGGTCCCCAGCTACCAACGTACACGGCGAGCTATCGTGAGCTCCATGCCGGCGGTGCCACTTGAATCATCGGTGTCTTCTGCCCACCCTCAGGTAGTCTTCAACCAACATAGCCGGTGCGGAGAGAGGGCAGAGTTGGCAACGCAGGAGAGGGGAGAAAGAAAAAGAAAAAAAAAAAAAAAGTGGAGACGTGGCAAACAGTATACCACATCAGTGTGTGAGATCTCTTTGTAGAACTCATTTATGTCTATAGTATTTTTTTTAAGGATATAGGTACAAGGTTTTAATACTAAATCATAATTCATATATGTGTCTGTTGTTTAAAGTTCAACCCTAAATAGAAACCAACCTAGCCTGTGCCAACCCCTTTAATTAAAGTTGCTTCATGCACCATCTTTTCCCTTGTATATATTTGTTCACTGCCAAGAGCAGGGTATTCAAAAGCCAACTACGTTCCCGGCCGATATATCTATGTTATTAACCAATTTTCTTTAATTATTTGAGTTTAATATTAAACTCATCACAAATAAAGCCAACTATCAGATTCTACGTAAAGCCAACCTATTTTCTATATTGATAAGACTAATTAGATCAAAACTAAAAGTTTAAAATTATATGTAAGCTGGAAATGAAAACACGTTGGTTTTATGAATAAGTACACAAAATTGACTATATATAACATAACTCATATATATATATATATATATATCAATATATGAATGGGTTTTAATCAAATCGTGCTAACGAGTCGATTCACACATAAACGAGCAAACTTTAACGAACTTTAATTGAATCGAGTTAACTTTAATCAGATATGTATTATTTACTAATCAAGCAAGTATCTTTTTTCACAATTGAATTTTTTTTTTCACAAATCGAATTCGATTTGAGTTTAACCAAACGAATACCGAATAAGCTATCGAAAAAATTAGTTTATTTACAACCCTGCGTGTGAATGACACCCTACATACTGTTTAAATGACACTATTCCATTTGTAAGAAATTTAATTTTAAAACTTTTTTTAAAAATCAAGTCATGCTAAGTCAACCATACATAGAATGTATTCTCCACACAAATTTATAAATAAACTTTCTTTATTGAATATGATGCTAAGAGGACTTTACTCATAAATTATTAAATTTTTTAAAATAATAAATTTAAGAATTTAAGAATAATAACTTTTTAATGCAACATAAATAGAATAGGAGTCTGAGGAAGATAATACTATAACTATTCCCTGTCCAAATCTTTTAACTTTTCAATGATTTTAAGAGTAATCTTATTGACTTGGTTAAAATTTAACTTTAATCAAATTTAGCTAACAGATACTTAAAATATCCTATGTTGAATTGGGCGTGTCTATATAAATTTAGACATTAACTATAGTAACTCACCAAACATGTAGGTGTAGAGTAACTTAGCCAAATACTATAATATTTATGTTTCACTCCTCTCATCAAATATATAGGTATTTTTTGTAATTAAGAAATTTAGTTTGATTTATTATTATTAAATATGAAATATGATAAAAATAAATAAATTAATTAATATTAATTAGAATATAATTATTATTAATATTAATATTTAATAAATGTGATAAATATTAATATTAATATTAATTTAATTAAAACATAATTATTATTAACATTTAATTGATAGAATTATAAAATATGATAAAAATAAATTAAATTAATAATAATTTATTAATACATAAAGAATAAATATTTAATTTAAAAAAATTAAATTTAAATAAAATAAATAAATAAAAATTCACATAATATTAACTAAAAATTTAAATTTTCATTTTACCAATTGAACGAGAATGCTCTAAGTGGTAGACTTCGGGAGAGAAAATATATCCACAACGGCGGCCGGCCTCCTCACACAATAAATCCCACCATACCCCCTCTCCGAACGAAAACCCCCGAACGAAAAACCCCGTCCAAAACCTCCAGATCTGCTGAAAGGGGGTGGGAGCTTCGGCTCCTCGCCCCCTCCCCTTGTCCTCTCCCTCTTCTCTGTCTAGTTTTAACCTCTGTGTAGTGTTTTTAGTTTCTTTTTTTGTTCTTTGGCCGAATAAGGGAGGATAGCCGTTCGAGCCTTTCCGGCCACCAGTTCTCTTCACGCGCTCCACCGGTATGACGCCCAGCCGCCGATCTTCAAAACCTCCAAATCCGGCGTCCATCGGAGTGGCGCGTAGACCGCACGCGCGGGACAAAAATCCGGACAGCGTTGGCGCGTGGAGGCCACGCGCCACCGAGGAACCCTCTACCGACACCACGCTCGGTTGCTGTGGAACCGCTGGCTTCGGGTCTTCCAAGTCTGACCGTCGGCTTCCCTCCCAGCGTGAACAGTTCTGCACGAAACAATGTCGATCAATGTGAACTGTTTATCCGTTTTTTTTTTGTATTGTCTTTTGTTTCGTTTCTATGATTGTTGTCCTTTTCAGTTTTTGTAGTTTGTCTTGTTTCTTATGTTGGTGTTGCTTTTGTTGACCCGAGTGAGATTTGGGCTTTTAGATCGGACGTAATCCGGGGCAAGGCTTTCGAGAGTGTTGGGCGATGCTACGGCTAGTAGTTATACGGTCGGGCTGTTGTGGTCTGTATGTACGCTAGGTGCTCGTTCTACCAGAGCTCGAAATGAAGATGCTTGCGGTGGGCGTGTCGTCTGAGGTCTCACCAGAGCTTGTGGTCTTGTAGTTGTTAATGTGGTTTTTTATAGTTGTTGGTTAGTTTAGTTTTAATAAAATAGGAATAGGCTTTGGATTTAATGTCCATAGCAGTGTCCCGTACTCTTCTTTCCTGGGAGGATAGATAGGACTTTTAAGTTCTGTTTTTACAGAGCTTTTTCTCTATTTCGAGAAAGTTTGATTAGAAGTTAAGATAATGTCCACAGTAAATGTATTTGTGTGTGGGGAAGTTATAGATTTGTTGAGTTAGTTGGTTTATAACTGAATTTTCTGTGTATTAAAATTTCTTGTATCGATAAGTCATATTTGTAACTTCGATTTATTAATGAGATGAGCATTCAAAAAAAAAAAAAATCCCACCATAAATACAACCAACTTCTTCATCTTTTCAACAGTCACAATCGAGCACTAGGGGTCCTGTAAAAGTCTTATCAGATAGCGAATGAGCCATACAGCTGTAGCCTGTATTCACAGAACGACAAGTACCAGCTACTTCCGAGTATGGTTGCCATGAACTTAATTATTTTATCTGAAAAGTAATTATTTTTGAGTTAATTTTATTATTCAAAAGAAATTATTCCTGACTAAATAGTAAATTCTACCTCGATATAGAGGAGGGTGAAGACAACACTCGAAAATTCGGGTGATTTCAGATGGTTATCTGTACGGATTGGACTCGAGCTGCTCGGATAATGTTTTGTGACTGAATATTTTTTAAAAAAACATAATTTTTGTTTTAAAATTTCTAATTTTTTTAAGTTATTAATGAAAGTTGCATGGCCTGCATCATAAGTCTTGGGAAGGGGATTTATAACAGGAGAGGCTTGTAGGTGGGAATTGTTTCAATATAGAGGAAAGCTTTGGGAGGACATGAAGATTCGTTCAGCTGGTGGGATTGATCGCAACGTAGATAAGAGCAGGTAGACTCAAACTATTAACTACTGTTTACAAAATTATGAGACACTGTGTCCAAACATGCCTTAAGACAACTCATAGGGACACCTATATATTAATTAGTCAAAACGTAGACTCTTTTACAAAGGCACTCGAAATCATACAATGCAATGCAACTCCAATACAAAGGCACTTCAAAGGTAAACTTCTTGCTTCTACAAAAGGCCAACACAGTAACAGAAGAAAATCTATTTAGAAATCTAACACCGTAGATTAATACTGTGGGTGTTGTGTAGTAATTTACACCGTAGATGAAAAAAATACTAAACAAGCTTTGACAGATAAAAGCAGGCATACAAATTATGCCTGAAACTTGCAATATTCTAAACGCTGTTTGGATATGGAGATGATTTGTAATGATTTATAAATAGTAATAAAATTATTTAAATTAATATATTTTATGAAATTTTAAAAAAAGTAACAAAGTTGAATAAAATATTCAAAAATTAAAATATAATTTTTTATATTATTTTTATTTTGAAATTTAAAAGAATTGAATTGTTTGTTATATTTTGCTTGGAAGTTAAGAAAAGTTATAATGATTAGGTAATTATTAAATGAAAAAATTTAAGATTTGAAATTGAAAAGTATTTATATTTGTGATGTTTGAATATTAAGAGATATAAGATAAAATGAGATGAAATGAGTTAGAATGATTTTATTATCCAAACCAGGCCTAAATAAACACTAATATTGCAGCCCGAAACAAAGATCCAAGACTAATGCAGAGCACAACTTAAAAAAATAAAAATAAAAAAGATCTTCTAATCTTCCATGCAGCATTTCAGACTATGCTATCATCCAACAAAACCTTCGCAAATTTCCTAAAAAAAAAAAAAAAAACGTACATTTAAGATCTAATGGAACGATATACTTTCCGAGAAATAATAAATTTTGAAAATGAAAGATAAAAATTATTGAAGTCTGGGGAAGTACAAATAGGAGGCATTCAAACAAAGTCTCGCCGACCGTTTTCTGGCCATCGAGCACACCAAGGCACGGCAATTCACATCCCATCTTCTCTGTTTCCCCTAGACAAGGAAGTTAACCAGGACCCAGAGCACGCTTACTGGGAAACACCTCTAGTTTTGCCCTCTCGAGTGTCTTACCCACCCACACCACCGGATAGCATCATAAATCCAAAAGACAGACAGACAGACAGACATCCACACCAAAACCAAGCTATACAACCCGAGAACTTCAGCGGTTCAGCCTGAACCAATCGTCTACGTACTGTCTCACTCTCTTTTCATTCTTTTATCTTTAGCCAATAATTTATAGATAATTTTATTCTGTATCTTCTATCAGCCTCATCAAAATATTGCCGAAACCAGTCTGTGACTGAGTAAACAAAAGAAAAGATCCCACACCTCCAACAGAAGCCTCGCTTCCCAATTTCCCCCAGAAACCCTCCAAAACATAGAAGTGCACTGACTTGCCGCGAGTGTGCTTGAATTTCTTTGGGGGCATATATTGATCAGTTCCGTTCTCTGTAGGTGTTTTGGGTAACCTCCCCATTAGGGATTTGTGACTCTCCAGTTGACTCGGTTAAACATCTTCCTGTAACAGGTTCAGAGATTGGGTCTGCCTTAACTATCACACCACTTTGATTCGTATCGACTTCCTCCACTGTGATCTTCTGAAATGAAGTTACCAGCCTATCATGACTTGAGTTATTCGGAGAAACAGAGCCTGAATCAGAGGGAAGTAGAGCAGAAGCTGGTATCCATTTCTTCCAATCGTTACGCTTCCTCACCTTGTCATCCTGCAGCAATTTCAAAACAGATTCAGACCAGCCATACAAAACAATTATTATTTGGCAGCATATTGCTTGTTGTTTCCATAATGCTACAGTGCTATGTAGTATCCAACCGAATGCAAAAATATGATTAAAATATCAGATTGCAAAACATACAAATCCAATATGAGAAAGCAGAAGACGGTCAAAAGAATTCAGTTTTACAATGAGCAAGGAAATTTACCTGTACTTCCACAATGGTCGATGCTTTCAAGGAATCCAATATGTACTTGATATTGGTTGACAACTTCTTAACCTGCAGAGCCATAAAGTAAAATTGATCAGCAAGGATATTCAATACTGGGGAAATAAATGAAAGGCCAAAGCTTGGAACAAAGTTGGATTCAAATGGAAACAGGAGGCAAGATACATGTAATATATAGAAAGCAAATTGCAGATACTATGCCACTCCTGAGTAATAAACACTTTGCTTGTTGATGTCCTGCCTAAGGAGATCTTAGTTATTTTCAATACTGTGTTGAATTCAGACTGAGGGCCTGCAAATTTTAAAGAATAGAGGGAAAATAAAATGAAGTTGCCCACTCTTGAGTCCCATATGGCCTGACAAAGTGCAATCATTACCTGAAGTCCACATAAGTTGGGATCTTGGAAGAGAACTAGTTATGGGATTGACTCCATAATGTCAACATTTAATTTTAAAGTATAAAAGGTATCTACAGCCAGATCTAGTACAAAAACACTAATCCACATGAAGAGGATTTCATATCAACTATTGCAGCATCCACCATTAAATAGTCTCACAATAAGTTTAGACAACACAGTTTTAATAATCAACATAATCAACCATAAAGTAGAGTTCACAAATTTCTTAAGATTCTAGTTCAAGATAGTTCATTTTTTTTTAGCAGCAAAACATGGATTTCATTGATATAAATAGGCATAAATTGCATAATAGCCCAAGTACAAGGGGCAATGGATCCAAAGTGTATTAATTGGTATAATTTTTAGTTTGCAACACATTTGGGCCACTGCTTTGTCCAAAGCACACCATATATCACAAAGTGAATATGTAACAAGGACATCACTAGAGAGAGAAATTTCTTCAAGATATTTAGATCTCCATCGTGTTGTCCTCAGTTTCTTAATAGTCTCATACAAAACAGATTGTTTCTGTGTGTTTTCCCTTCCTAAAAGAGTATGGGGACATTACTGGATCAAGCCACAATTGCTGCATGAAAAAGTGCCACCCATTCTACTGTTGGCCATTACACCAGATCATATGGCCTAGATATTTCATTATTTCCAGCACATGAGCATCTGAAGAAAGAGTGAGGAAGTAGTCAGGCCCACAGCCAAGGGAAAGTTTCCCATGATCAAAGGCAAAATGAAGAAATGCACTCTATGGGTAACTTCCTCACATCATCCAATTTAAGAATCTTCCTAAAAGCATTGTCAAAATGAAGAAATGCACTCTATGGGTAACTTTTTTTTCTCCAAATAAGTATCCATGGAAAAGGGACCTATCATGCGCACATAATAATTATAAGATGACTTTACTTCGAAAAATCCTTTTCTGAATGGGCCCCTCATCATTCTATCGACAACATTGCAACTCACCATATTGGAGTATAGCCGGTCAAAAAATGATGTGAAAAGTTTCACCTCCCAATCACTATCCTCCCTAATAATGTACTAACGGCACATCATTCACTCATCTTACGCTCTATCTTGCAGATGAAAGTATTGATTGCAAGATTTAGTAACTGGATTTGAACCTCTTCAATTCATATCATTTAGGGCAAAACATGGAGCCAAAAAAGAGTATTTTAGAATATACTAGCAGCATAAAAATTATCTTTTTATTTTTACATCTTCTGCTATACATGCACTGTAGCACGTATCAACTATTCTCCCGAGTTGCAATTATCTTTTATCTTCCTTAACTTTCCCACTTACATTAATTTCTAAAATCTTAATTTATAAGCTCCTATATATCATAACTACTTTGATAAATTGCAATTTAATGGCTCAAAAATACCTGCAAAAGAGATTAGTTTTCACATCAAGCATAATAGTTGATTCTATATGTTGGTTTCAGTTGAGGAAAAGTACTCTTTCCATGAAAGAACAGATTTATAGAGAGGATTTTTTTGTCCTGCTGGCCTTTAGGGCTGAAAGTTGAGGGTTTAGGGCTCGGACAATGTAGATGTAATATCCCATATTGAGTCATAATGGTAAGTGGTGTATGAGATCCCACTTTGCTTGGGAATGAGAAGTTTTTGCTCTTTATAATAGTTTCAATGGGGCTCAATTGTATCATTGACTAGTCCTTTTGGAGTATAGGACTAGATGTGGCTTAAGCCTTCCTTGGGGCATTACAAATGGTATCAGAGCCTATCTCAACCAGACATGTGAGACTTGAGCCATACCACCTACAACAGATTGGCCCGACGAGAATGTTGGGAATTTACGGGGGGAAGACTTTGATGCCCCATACTAAGTGCTAAACGTAGGTGGTGTATCAAATCCCACATTGCTTGGAAATGAGGTTTTGTTCCTGCCCTTTATACTAGTTCAAATGGAGCTCTAATTGTATCATTAACTAGACCTTTTAAAGTGTAGGCCTAGATGTGGCTTGGGCATTCCTTAGGGCGCTATAGTGGAGCAATGTATTTGGGATTTGAATTTATGTTCTGAAAGGATAGGGATAGAGGATGATTATGACTGTTTCTTGAAGCAAACAGATTGAGGATTTTGTGTAAAACAAGATTTTACATTTTTTAGTTTGTTTTACAGGTCCATTTGGTGGCTTACAATATGGAAAAATTTGAAGTTTCAAGCTTCGAAATATCTAGGACAAAAGTTGAGGATTCATCACAAAAGCACAAGAAAAAAAAAAAAAAGGAAGAACGAAAAAGAGGAATTTGAAGAATTGTGAGCAGAGCTGTGTATTAGTGATCAGTGAAATGAACAGTGACCAACAGAAGAAAAAAGAAAGCACCTTAGGCACACAAGCTTTACATAAATCAAAGTACTCAATTGCATCCTTCAACTCTGAATGATTTCAGTGCAATGGAAACTTATATAGGCTCTAGATCTTAACTCTCCCTAATACAATTAGAACTCCCATCTTGACCATGAACAAGCTCCAAAGCCTACTGCCTACAGAATCCATAAACTGGATGATATTCACCTATTGACAAAGAGAAATGATACTTGCAGTCGTGAGTGTGCAAGCGCCATGCAGTCGCTTCAAAAAAAGTGAATAAATATGGAACTCACATGAAAGGAAATTAATTTTTTAATAGTAGACCCCATTCTTTTTCAAAACGACTGCACGGCGTTTGCGCATTCCACGACTGTATATAGCATTGCTCATCGACAAAATAAAAGCCCACAACCAGCAATTTCACGCCTCACAAAAATAGCCCAGACTCTGGAGAAGTATGTTTCTTCTCCAGCCATGAAATGGTTGGCACCATCATTCTATACCAACATTGGAGGGGCTTCATAGCTAACTAGAACAGAGTCTTAGGTCTCGCTTGGATGTTGAGATGAAAAAGTTGAAGATTTGAAATTGAAAAGTGTGTTTTGATGTGTAAGTCCAAGATCCAACATCCAAACGTGTCCTTACTCTATAGTAAGTCCAAGAAATTTACTAAATATATCAAGTAAAGGTTCTCGTTTGCTTGGCAAACATAACTAATGAATGCAACAAAAAACTAGAGGGGAGATCTGATCTCCTAGAGTGAACAAGTGTAGTTGAGTTTATTGTTCTGTGTTACCAAAATCATAAACAACAGCACTATACTTGAATGCACCTCCTTACACCAGAAGTAATAGGAGAGGACTAATAAATAAGCTTTAAGGGTGCCCTTTAAGCCCTTGCGCAACAATCTAGTAATCTACCACAGAAGAATGGTAGGCTAATTTTTAAGCTTGGCTGGATTATAGTCATATTTGATAGCTGACATGCTCAACTACCACTGAATTATATAATTTATTAGGAAAAGGTTAATATCCTTGTGAGATGCTGGATAACGCAAAATTGATCGATACAAATAAGATAGATCTAAAGCATAGTCACTGTATTAAAAAAGAAGATTGCTTAACCATAAGAAAACTTACACGAGGAAAGCTTGCTATTAAAGTAATTGGCACCCAGCCCTGATCATCCATGTGAGACCTCAAAAAGTCATCCGTGACCAAATTATTATCACTGTATTTAATAAATCAAGGGCGAATTAATAGTTAACTTCACAAAAGGCTTTAAAAAAGTACAAATAGATTCATATGATATAAACATCCATAAAGAAAGGCTGACAAAGTTAAAGTACCCGAAATAATAATTTATCTGGTGAACTAATAAAGCAGGCAAAGGCGGAGGTTCAGGCATAAGCAATGGCAGTGGATGAGGAATGAATGGCCTATAGGGCTCCATTGACACTGGAGGTATATAGTAAAACTCTGAAAAATAATGGAAATATTAGCTTCACGTTTGCGTCATAGAAATGGATATTATCACAAAGAAAATAAACTCCTAACGTGTAGATTTTCCAAGCAAAAAAAAAAAAAAAAAAACTTACCAGGAAAACCCATGGGGTTGACAAAGGGTCTCACCATAGGAGGGTTAACAAATGCAGCTGCATTAGGTTGTGGATGCCTTCCAAAGCCCCTTGGAGGAGCTCTATGTGGCTGCAAGTGAACATCTCTGGCATTCCCATAATTCCCCCGATCATGATCGCGCCTGCCCCCAGGATTGTTATGGTAGGTACCATCTCCACGTTGGTGGGGACCAAAATTTCCCCTGCGGAAGGTATTCCGATGATCATTCGCAGAATGTGATGGAGACACAAATCCTCCAGCTGGTCTGGTTTCCCAATGACTGCTCCTATAAGGAAACTCTCTATGAGAAGGATCAGGCACTCCTGGTACCATATTAGGATAACCATTCGGAGCGATCCGGAACACAGGAAACGGTGGTGGTGACGGTGGAGGATGAGTGAAGCCACTATGTGTAGACCCACCCCTGTTGTTTCCACCACCACCCCGCTTCATAGATCTTTGACGAACAGGAAATATGTGGTTTGTGGTAGAATTAGGATTTGCATTATTAGTAGCTTGTTTCTGGGGTGACTCCGGAATAACAGGGCCCTGTTACAGCACACAAAGTCAAGCACAACGATAAGGGTGAGCCTTATATTATTTATTTTTATAATTATTAACTTTATATAGGAAGAATAGCAAGTTGCAAAGAACATGTAGAGGGTCAAAAAAAAAAGGAAATTCTGAATCTGATATATCTTCCATTGTTTAATTCCAGAAAACCCTAAAACACCACCCAACAACTGCGCAAGTTTTTTCATTAATCGAAACCCTAAAATAGAAAAGTAAAAAGGAGAAAAAATCACATTAAACGTGATATTCAAGATTCTATTATGGAACCAAACGTAAGATCAAGATAATACTCGGCATTCCCTTTGTTCTTAGAAACCAGATATAGAATTAGAGTGAAAGCATTGAAATCAAACCTGAGAAGTGGAGAATGATGCATCGGTGACAATATTCGAAGATGAATCAACCGAAGATTTAGGTAAAGCCTTAGTAGACTCGGATAATGCTGGCCAAAAGGCCGCATCCATTACGGAACCAACCTCGAGAACGCCGTTCGAGAGTTTGTTCCAAGCCAGCTTCGTCTGCCGAGCTACATTGCCGTTATTGACATCAGAACCCTCAACGGCTGAGCAGATATCCAGCGGCGGCGGTGACGGCGAATCCGTCTTCGGTGGAGAGCAATCGGAGAACAGCGTTTGTTCCGGTTGAGAAGCCGTTGATAATGATGAAGACGAAGGCGAAGAATGGACAGCCGAGAGAGACTCCATAACTTCACCCCGAACAACTTGTGTCCACGGAGACTGTAGGTTTTTACGCCGGAATTGCGGACTGTTAATGTTTTCGCCAGCCCGTCCGGATGGTACCGTAGTTGTAGAGGGAGAATCAGCTGTCGTAGCCATTCCAAAATTCAGAATTTGTTGAACTACAAAAAATCGCTATTTATAAGCAACAGAAAATTTGTCTAAAATATCAAAATATTAATTGAGAAAGCGGCTAATCTAATCTACGAGAAAAAATAGAGCGCGAGAGCAAGCGGGGCAAAGTTCTCCATTTCTCCCTCTCTGGTGTTTCTTATGATGTAGGTTTTGTCATGAACCCTGATTCTGATTTACGAGATAACCCCCAAACTTTTCGTGATTTTTCGAATCACACCATTTTCCTTTTCCGATTTGGATTCTGTTACTTACCTTCCTAAATTACGATATTACCTCGGATAAGACAGATATAGATAGGGTTTTAAATTTATTCATTTTTTTGTTTTTTTTTTATATATATATATATATATAATCCTATATAAAAAAAACTTATCTTCAGATGACTATTGATGTGACACCACCATATGTGTTAGGTGACTTATTAAATAAATTTTAAAAAAATATATTCAAATTAAAAGGAAAAATATAAAAAGAAGAAGAGTAAAAATTTAAATTCTCTCTATATTTGTTATTTTGTTTTTTTAATAAATCACGTTTAAAAATATCATCTAACTTTCAAATGAAAAAATAGCATTATTCTGTTAAATTAAAATTTTCTCATTTGAATTATCATACCATTATCTTAAAAGAATGTAAATTGAGTACTATTGACGTTTATATTTTCACCTCTATTGATTTTGATATAATTTGGATTGAAAAATAAATATATATATATTTATATTTATATTTTGACCTCTCAAACTATAACTCATTTTAAAACATGATCATTAAACTATTATAATTTCATTTTATAATCATAATTTATGGTTCATTTTGAAGCTAATAGTTCATTAAATTATGAACCTCTTTAGTGCTTGTTTGTTGACAACTTACTTAAAATACAGATATTTTTATACCATATTTAAGCTTCGCGTTTGGTTTCATGTTAGGAAGTTGCATAAACCTTTACTAAATGATTATAAATTGTACATATAATCATTTAATTCGCGCCTACTCAATAACTCAGCTAGTTCGATATAATTGTAAAAAAAAAAAAAAATACATATTGCACACAAATTGAGTATAATAAAGTCCAAACCAAATATTATTTATTATCTTAAATTTTGTCATTATCATTTATTCGCCAAGCATATTTTAAATGAATGTTTATTTTTTTTTTAAATTTATTAATTATTCTCACACATCATACGTCACACTTATTTTTATTTTTTTTCTTATTAAATTTATAGTGTATAGATGATGAGTAGAAAATTTTAATTAATTTAAGAAGAATATAATTAAAAATAAATATTATATATAATGTGTGAGAATGATAAATAGCAAAATTACGATTGAATTTGGCCTTTAACAAATTGTAATCAAATTCAAAATCCAAGATTATGCCAGCGAGTAGAGGATTTTGATGTCGTATATATACATGGAAAATTTGGGAGGGAAAGGCAAGAGTCCGAAGCCCATCACAGTGGCTGTAATGGGCCATTTAAGTCCATAAAAGCAAGGCCTAAAAATATTTATAAGAATGATCGATAAAGTTCTCGACAACACGAATTGGATAGGCCTTCTACTGCTAGGCTGCTATCGTGAGTAAAGAATGCACAATTTCATCAAGTGCTAGCTGTAGGTTGGGGCGTCAAGTAAGCAATAAAATTGGTGTTAATTTGTCTCTTGCTTACCACAATTATTTAGAAAAATCAGCTAATTTATAGAGTTGTATGCCAAATTTCTCTCTCATTTAGAGTGAGCTTAATGTTATATATCATACTTTTTTTTTATTTTTATCTCATTACGTAAGATGTGATACATTTATCACCTCATCGAATTGTGATAAATGTGACACATTTTATTTCACAATTTGATGAGATGGTAAATATGTCACATCTTACATGTTGTGATGAAAGTAAAATGCTAGTGTGGTATGTAGAATTTATTTTATTTGAAAAAATACACAAATGTCAAATCCAACTAAACTAAACTATTAAGTATTAATAATCGATTTACAATTGTCCCAAAACTATTAGATTTGGTATTCACCTCCAAACTGTTAATCAATTGCGTGTACCCAGTTTTTCTCTTAAAAAGGAAAAAAAAAATTACATTACAAATAGTATAATAATACACATTGGCTCATAGATCATTGATGTCCTTGTGGGGCTAAGTCAGGCTATGGCTACTTGTAAGGAGTGTATGCGATTCTCGCCGTCTAAGTTCCTTGTGTCCGACTCCCCAACTAGCAGGTTGGTTGCTACTATGATCACGTTCTGACAGGAAAATCATCTCTAGTCACTCTCTTTAATCTATTTTATAATATATATATATATATATATATATAATAATAACATCAACAATAATAATAAGAGAGAGATTTATATAGCTCACAATAGGATTTCCCAGTGTACTGCTCTCTCTCCAAGATGAGTTCTTTTCTCCTCTCCGTAGTCTCTTCCGCCTTTATGGCTCCAACCTAACCCATCATCTCTTCCCATCTCCCCACCAACCATTCCACCAACCACTCCCATCTCATTCAACCTTTTTCTAACCCATCTAGCAATGTCAACGGAAAAAGACAAAGAAAGCATGGAATCACTTATCAACCGAACCAGAGCTCTAACTTGGGACGATATTATTCTCGTGCCTGAAATGGAAACTGCAGCAAAGATCTAAGTCATGCACTGATTGGTAAGCTGGTTTCTACAAAAAAGTTGAATAAGCATTTGCTTCACTCCATAATCCGAGGGGTATGGAGTTTTATTCACGGCCTTACTATCGAAGATCTGGGTCCAAATATTTTCCTCTTCACCTTTCCATCTTCAACTGAGAAAAATAGAGTCTTTTCCCAACGACCCTGGAACTTTAAAGGTTTCCATATGGTGCTTAAAGAATGGCCCCCAGGACTAAATCTGTCTGAGATAGACCTCACCCATTCTGCTTTTTGGGTACACATATACGGGCTGCCCCTTGAAATGATGACGGAAAATAATGCTGTTAAAATAGGCAGTGTCATGGGAAATCTCCTTGAAATAGACCAAGCTTTTCTTCCTAGTAATGGAGTTAAGCAATTTCTCAAGATTAGAGTTGAGATTAACACTGAGAAACCTCTCTTTGAAGGTTTTTTCTTACCACGTTCAAACACTCATCCAGCAAAGATTAGCTTTAAGTACGAAAGACTCTCAGAGTTTTGCTATGGGTGTGGTCGGCTTGGTCATCTTCTTCAGACTTGCAATATTTTTATTAACCCAGTTGAAGAACCCTTGTTTGGATCATGGATGAGAGCAGAAGCTCAAGACTCACGAAGACTAATTAGGCTGGAAGAATCACACAGGGATCAAAATATTCAGTGCACACAGGCTTTTCACCTGCCAGATCAAATGGAAAAAATCCCCTTCTCTCTCCCGTCAGTACGTATTAGAGAATCTCCGCCCCATGATTGTTCAAGTACGAATGATCCTGCTAGAAAAAGTAGAAAAGTCGAACATCTGGGAAAAGGGAAAGCCATTATTGTCAATACCGAGGAAGGACAAAGGAAAGAGTTCTGCATCAACAAGCTTTTTTCGGCAACATCAGGTTTCGATGGAGATACCCTAAACGATGACACTGTTCAGCCAGATGCATTGTGTACATTACCATGCAAGCTAATCCAGTCACCACGTGGCACGGATCCGAGACCACAGACAAATGAGCCAGAATTCATTAAGGATGGCCGTCATTCTCTCAACATCAACTCAGTTCCTTCTGATCTCCAGACAACAAAACCTGTCCCCCAGTTTCCCTTCTTACACGTGTCCCCCCTGTCTCCTTCCAAGCCAATGCAGGATGAAGGAAATTCCTTTAATCTCCCTGTCCCCTTATCCTTGCCTAAAAGCCCTCAGGAACCCTCCAATCTGTTAGTCAACGAGGAATCCAAAGGGCCTCTATCTGTCGACCACAAGCTCAATTCCTTTATTCGACAGTTTATCTCACAGCTCAGAGAACAAAATAACCCAACTGAAACCCATAACCCAAGCCATAATATCTCACTCCTCGTTAGTCCCACGGGAAGGGCCTGTTTTGCCATAAATACAATCCAGCTGAGTCCAACCAATATTTTCTCCCCGACACATAGCAATCCTCCAAATCTTCCAGACTTATCTGATATACCTCCTTCCCCTTTTCAAAAATTACCCCAAAGCAAAATGTTCTCCCCTGTCGCAGAATCCCAACCATCTGTCCCTATCCAAACTGAGACTATGAGAAAGAGGAAATCTCAATTGGAAGAGAAGAGCAGCTTCTTAAATCCTCCAAAAAAATGTCTGCAATCCACTAGAATGTCTCTTGAAAGTATCGAAGATGACCAAAAGGAAGTAGATGGACCTGCAGCTGTAAGGATGGTCCCAGTTCAAGGAGAAGGAACCCAGCAAACAAGAACTGATAGGACTCAGAGAAAGGGCCCAACGAGGAGATCCACCATTATCATATATGCTCCTTATCAAACTCAGCATCTCAAGGCCACGGGTAACAAGTTTCAATCTCAGACCATGAATCTTTTCCCTATGAATCCAATGACTGATGTGGCAGGGTCCTCACTGCCACCAGAGGACCCATGAAAATTCAAGCTTGGAATTGCCGAGGCATCGCCCGACCTCGTGCCATCAGATCTCTTAGGGCAAATATTAGGGTTCATAACCCTGATATGATTTTCCTTTCAGAATGTTTACTAGCTTCTAATGACTGTGTCAGTATTGTTAATAGACTTGGTTATGCTTATTTTGTGTATTCTCCTCCTACTAGTAAATGGGGAGGGCTTTTGCTTTTATATCGACCCGGTGTTGATATAGAAACTGTTCATATATCTAGCAATATAATTTCTGTTTTGGTGTATTCTGATCCGTGTCATCAGCCATGGCTTCTCAATTTAGTCTACTGTCCTGCTTCCTACAGAAAGAAACAATTGTTCTGGGATCTCCTTTCGGGTATCATTAAATCATTTTCTGGTCCTTCTTTGGCTTTGGGTGATTTCAACTCCATTATATCACAATCTGAAAAAATGGGTGGGAATCCTTATGCTCAATCTTCTAAACCGAAAGACCTTGTTTTGTTTATGGAAATCATGGGTTTAGTTGATCTTGGTTATTCCGGTCCGAAATTTACTTGGTCCAATAATAGAACTGGTCTCCATAATATTAAGGAAAGACTTGATAGGAGTATTGCTAATACCTCTTGGATTCATTTGTTCCCTCAAGCTACTATTTCCACCCTCGCTCGTGTTTCATCTGATCATGCTCCCATTCTCCTTGATACAGCAAATAAGAAAAGTCTTCCAAAATCCTTCAAATTTGAAGAATTTTGGATCCGAGATCCCTCTATTTTTAAAGTTATCAAAGAGGCCTGGAGCTCTTTTTTTATTGGAACCCCTTCTTTCATCCTCGCAAAAAAACTCAAAACTACCAAAACAACTCTCAAGGAGTGGAATTATCATATCTTTGGACATATTCAATCCAATCTGAAGAACCTGTCATCCACTCTTTTATCTCTTCAAGCAAATGATCTTCAACCTTCCTCTTCCTCCTTGGAGAATGACCTCAAGGAAAACATTAATGAGCTGCTTCATAGAGAGGAATCATTGTGGCGACAAAAATCTAGAAATTCTTGGCTTATTTCTACTGATCTCAACACAAAATTTTTTCATGCCTCCACTGCTATCAGATGCAGAAGGAATAGCATTGATTGTCTAAAGATTGGTAGTAATAGTTGGTCTACTGACCAAGCTGAAATTTCTATCAAGATCCAGGAACATTTTCAAGCCATCTATTCCTCTTCCCATTCTGATTTGTCTGACAGCATTGGTAATCTGTTTCCTACAAAAATTTCGGATTCAGATAATGATTTCCTTTGTAAAATCCCAAACGAAGAGGAAATAGCTTCTGTGGTTAAGAAATTTCCCCCCACCAAGGCTCCCGGACCGGATGGTTTCACGGGCCTTTTCTACAAAATTTTTTGGGAAACAATCAAATCTGATTTGGTGGCGGCCGTTCAAAATTTTTTTATACATGGGAAATTGTTAAAGGAACTTAATCACACAAATCTTGTCTTGATACCAAAAGTTGATAATCCAAATGAGATTAACCAGTTCAGACCAATTAGCTTGTCAAATGTTTGCTACAAAATCATTGCTAAAATTCTTGCAAACAGATTAAAATCCATTCTCCCCAGTATTATCTCTCCGTGCCAATCTGCTTTCATCCCTGGTCGTCTTATTCAGGATAATACCATTCTTGCCCAGGAAATCTTCCATAGCATGAAAAAAAGAAAGGGTAGAATTGGTCAAATGGCCATTAAGATTGATATGGCAAAAGCTTTCGATTCCATGGAGTGGAACTTTATTCTTGAAGTACTCAAACATGCAGGTTTCAGACCACAATGGATTCATTGGATTCGTGAGTGTATTACAACGGTAACCTACTCCATCATCATTAATGGTTCCCCTCAAGGTTTTTTCCATCCTTCTAGGGGATTACGCCAAGGAGATCCCCTTTCTCCATTCCTCTTCATCCTGGGTACTGAGGTTTTGTCCAGACTTATTGAAAAAAAAGAACATCTCCAGAGCCTGAAGGGTATCAAGCTTTCTAGAGGCGGTCCTTTTATTTCTCATCTGCTTTTTGCAGATGATCTGTTTCTCTTTGGTTCAGCAACTGCTATGAATGCTCAAAATTTTTCTGAATGTCTTAATGTTTTTAATCAGTGGTCTGGGCAAAACATTAATGAAAGAAAATCATCTATCCACTTCAGCCGTAATACAACCCAGGAGGCTATTAATGATGTCAAGGCTTTTTTCAACTTCAGAACTTCCCCACCTAAATCAATTTATTTGGGTCTCCCCACTTCTAATGGTAATGACAGGAAAAGTTTCCTAAGTGACCTAATGGAGAAGATCCACAAAAAACTTCAGGGTTGGAAATCTAAACTTCTCTCTCAAGCTGCTCGAACTGTTCTCATCAGAGCTACTGCTAGCTCTATCACTTCCTATGTCATGTCTTCATCCCTCATCCCTAAGGCTATGAAAAAAAAGCTGGATTCCCTTTTTAGTAGATTTTGGTGGGGTTTTAATGATGGTGATGGCAAGAAATATACTCCCAAATCTTGGAAGTCTATTTGTTTGCCTAAGTCAATGGGTGGCCTTGGTTTAAGAAATATGAACTCTTTTAATTCTGCTTTGATTACCAAATTGGCTTGGTCCCTCCTCAATGATTCAAATAGCCTCTGGAAAAATGTCATTTCTCATAAATACTTAGGAACTAACTCTTTCCAGGAAGTTTCTCCTAAGTCTAATGACTCTCGTTTCTGGAAATGTCTACTCAAACAAAGGGATTTCCTCTATTCCAGCATTTGCTTCCAAATCAATAATGGCATTTCTACCAAAGTGTGGTCTGACCCCTGGATACCCTTCATTCCTAGTTCTAAACCTGAACCAAATCTGGATAATCAACTCGATGCTGATTCTCACATGATTGTCTCTGAGCTTATCTTAGAGGAGCCAAGGCGCTGGAATGTTCTTCTTCTTAACACTCTTTTTTCTAAAAGTTCCTCTAGAGAAATTCAAACAATTCCCCTGGCCAACCATAATTATCATCAGGTCCATGACAAGATCATATGGACTCACCATGCTTCTGGTATCTTTTCTGTAAAGTCAGCCTATGCAGCTCTTGTCTCTAGGAATAATTATTCCAACCCCAATATTCAGTTCAGTAATTGGAAGACTTTATGGAAAATGAAGATCCAAGATAGGCTGAAGCTTTTCCTTTGGAAAATTAGTCACAATATTCTTCCTACCAGAGTAAAAATCTCCAGGGTCATCCATTTAGAGGAACATCAAATTATATGCCCTCTTTGCAAGACTGAACCGGAGGATATCTCTCATCTTCTCTTCAACTGTCTTTATTCAAGAATTCTATGGAGACATTCAAAATGGCCCATTAACATCAACTCCTTTGCAAGCCAACATGTATCCATTTGGATAAAAAATATCCTTAATCCTTTGGAAAATCTTGGAATCCCAGAAGAAGATCATCATTCCTTCCAATTATTTGCTGTCATAGCTATGGATTGTCTTTGGTTTCTCAGGAATAAAAAAGTCCACAATCAGATTCAGGACTGTCCTTCACCTCTTGAATTTTTTGAGTCTGTGAATTCTATTTTTCAGCAACATGTTACAGCTTGGATCATTGAGAATAATCAAATGGGGAGAATGGAAGAAAGCTATGCAGGTTTCTTTTTGATTCGATTTGATGCGGCAATCAGAGACCAAGGAAGTATTTTAGCATCCATATACTGGAATGATTCAGGTGAAATCATTTTTGCAACCACAGATTTCAGTTGCAGTGTGAGTCCTAATCTTGGGGAAGCAAGAGCAGCATTGATGGCCATTTCCGAAGCAAAGAGACAGGGTCTTCAAAATATTTTACTAGAAGGGGACTCAAAAATTACCATTGAAGCAATTTCTAACCCTTCAGTGGTTCAGGACTGGACTCTGTTCCCTATTATCAGTGATATCAGACATCTTCTCCTTTCTTTCACTGTTTGGAAAGTTAGGAAAATTCATCGATCCAAGAATCGATGCGCGCATTCTTTGGCGCAATGGGCAGCGGCAACGCAAGCTTTTGGCAACATCCCTTTAATCCAATTACCCCATTCTCTGTTGAATTTTCATAGTGGAAATGATCCACCTTTTTCTCTTGTATAATTAAGAATTCCAGACTCTGTTGTATTTGGTTTTAGTTTTAATATAGTATCCATCTTGATCCAAAAAAAAAAAAAGAGAGAGATTTATATATATTTTTAAAGCAAACCACTTTTTTATTTTCCCGTGATAATAGTATACTGCATGACGGCGAATAAGTTGAGGGGAAACAAAGATCTCGCAACTAACAATTATTAATAACAAACCGACTTCTCTGTGTTGATATCAGAATAAAATAGCTTTGATTACCAATACCAACCTCATCTTTGTCATGTACCAATATAACAACTACCATGTTAGTAACGAGCTAGTACAACCAGGTTAAAATAATAAGACCATTGGAAAATGTTATAGGTTTCGATTTCTCGTAATTTAATATTGTATCTTAGAAAAATAGACATTTTTTTTATAATAGACATATCTTAGACTACTTTCCTTTATTTTTATTGGATGAGTTTTTTCTCCTGACTGAGTCCATTATACATGGGGACTTAAAACATGGGATATTAATAATTGCATGAATTTAAAACATGCGAGCCGGTCAAAGATCAAAATGAAAGTTTGACTTTTGGAAAAGATATTTCGTTGATTAATGTTAAATTAAAAGTTGCCTAGATTTTTAATTAGGATATGGGTACAAAATTATAAAATGGTTGGTACAAAGAATTTTCGCGTCTGCAATCTTTTAATTATTCATTTTGCTCATGAAAAGTTAATTAAAAATGACAAATAATGTATTAATTTTAATCTCTTAAATTTTAATTTAGTTGGACCTTAATTTAAAGTTTCAGACAGAAAATCCCAAAAAAAAATAAATGCCTATAGCAAAACCCAAATATTAATTTGAGTGCCCCTCATGAGAATGGTTCTTGTTGTTGAATTATTTCCCAAACAAAATTTTGAAGGATGCAGATTATATATAAATGCGTAGGGACATCCCGCTCCAATTTTTTTTTTTAGTTTTTTTTTTTACGTAGTGATTAAGAAAATATTTTTTAATAATATTATAAATTTTATTATTTTTTTAAATATTTAAAAGTTTTATAAAATTATGTGGTGGGATACGTTTATCATGTTTTTTTATTTTTAATGAAACTTCACGTTTATCATGTTTTGAGTATGGCTGGTTTGGCGCGGTAATTAATTATAATATAGATAGCAGAAAAGTGGGTGGGGATGTCCCTACGCCTCGTTATATATAAGGAAAATACTAGAGTTCCGGAGCTTCCATTGGAGCTCTAGTATATTTTATCACGTGTATTTTTTAGTTTTTTTATATAAAATTTTTTAATAATTTTAAATATTTAAAAAAAAATCATAATATTATTAAATAATATTTTCTTAATTACAAAATAAAATAAAAAATATTTTTTTATGATTTTTTTTATTTTATTTCGTAATTAAGAAAGTATTTTTTAATAATTCTTTTTTTTACTTTTTGATTAAGAAAATATTTTTAATGATGTTTTAAATTTATTTTATATTTTAAAATTATTAAAAAATATTAAAAATATATATATAAAAAATAACTTAAAAAAAAAAACACATAGAAACACATGTTATAACTCCGGCCTCCAGCAGAAGCTCCCAGCGAGAGCCCCCAACGGGAGCTGTAGCATCATCCTATACATAATTCTTGTAGCAGTTGAAAAAAAAAACAATGCACCAATAATATTCATCTGTTATCCTTGTTCCTTGGTAAATTTACAGGAGAGGATACCGCGTTAAATAGTTTTGTGTTGTCTAACTAGTAGACCAAGGGTACGTTTGGGTGCTGCTGAGGTGATCTAAATTGATATTTGAATTGTAATGTTTTATAGATATTATTGAGATGTGTTTGAATATAAGAAATATGTTAATATATGTGTTTGAATATATGAAATATGTTTAATTTTTTATAAAAAATTAAAAAAATAATGAATCTCATCAATAATTAGTTTAAGATAGGTCGAGATAAATTTGACACCCCAACATAGCTTAAAAGTTGTGATTAACAGCTACAATTAGGATAGTGCAAATAACTATTATGATCTATTTGTTGAAGATGTTCACATCTATTATATTTATGCTCAATAAATTATATACATAAGTCTCACATTTTTGTACATCACTAAAAAATATGTGAACTTATTATTTTATCCTCATATTTCATGAAATATGAGGATAAAAGAGTAAAACCACATATTTAAGAAAAGCGAGAACATAATTGGATATTTAGAGTCAAACAAAAGGGTTGCATGTGGCTAACCGATGGCGCATGACATTGTACTAGCGCGTGGGACTCACGTGCCGGTGGTGGAGAGGCAGCAAATGAGGGTTTTTCTTTTAAAGATTATAGGCCCATAAGTTGAATGGTGTGATGTGTGTACTGTTTTCATGTGTGGATATGTAGTGGTGTGCGATCTCGTTTAAATTCGAAAATGAGTTGAGATGAATTGTGAATAGTAATAAAATGAATTGTGAATAATAGTGAGATTTGTGAGTTAAAATTAATAAATAGTAATAAATAATAGTGAGATGAATTAAGATGAATTAAGAATCTAAACCGTGACTTTGAGTGGCTCAGACGATGTTTCGTTCTGAACTTTGTTCGATGAGGTTATTGGAAAAAGATGGTGATGATCATGATCTCCATGATCATAAGCTGATGTCTACTGATTCAATTAGTGATGAAGTCATTTTACAGATGGCCCTCGACTCAGCTTACAAGATGAAGGCTAGCCATAGGCTTTTATGTATTTTTACTGTTTGTTTGTTTGTTTGTCCTTTGCTGAGCTGTTTGATGAGGTGTATAGTTTTTAGTGGTAAAGTTTGTTATGTCCAGAGCTGTGAATTTTCCTTTTGCTCAAGAGGTAGGATGTACAGAGTACTTTATATATCCATCCATTTGTAAACAGTTAAACTTCATTGAAAAAATTTCTCGCAAGTAAGTTCACGTATCAAATTATGCATTAATATTAATATATAAGATATCTATTTAATAAAACGGTACGAATTAAAAATAAAAATAATTTTGATGAGATAGATAATCTTTTTTTTTCTTTCAAAATTTTTCTTTTTTTATTTTTTTTTAATAAAAAAATCATGTCAGCATTTGTATATGATTTGGTGTGCGAACTCGCTTATATATAATAAAAGTCTAATTCATTCAATCATTCAAGAAGAATATTAAAAAAATTTCTCAAATCTCTTCTTTCGAATTTCCTTACTGCTTCCTGAATCCTTACAGAGGTGGTAAATCTACAAAATCTACACCTTTTGAATCAAGTGGTGGCGCACTTGTATCACTTGGGTGGAGATCCATAACTCTGACACCTAGCTGGAAATACAGAAGGAAAAAAAAAAAATAGAAAACATCTAAAATACTGAAATAATAGGATAGAAAAAGGAACAGCGAGGAGGAGAAGCGAGTTTTCTCCTTGATTACTGCCGCACAGTACTTGGTTTAGTTTAAGAGTGCTTATTAAGTTATAGAAAGATTTTACAAACTGTATCCTTGTAGTACTGCTGCTTTTATTTCATTACGATGAGGCAATCTTATACTACTTTTATTTTACAATGATGATACGACATAACACATTAACATTTAAATATTTTTAAAAAAATATAAAGAATGATCTAATGGTAATTAAAGTAAAAATAAAATAAAATAATTATCCAATGTAATTAAAATGTCACATTCTACATAGTAAAATAAAAGTAGAATAACTCAAAAAATCATATTACAGAAAAATTAAAAGGAAACTGAGAGAAAATGAGAAATCCTTTCTTATGTGATTTTAATGTCATCTAAGTACTGTATTTAAACAAGATATAAATACTAGTTGCGCGCTAACCGACAAACTAAAGTTAGTTACGATGTAACTAAATGTCAGTTGTACAATATACTTATATGTCATCTATACATCTAACGGATAAGAATATGATTTGGAGCATTACTTGATAATCTTTTATCATTAGATTGATGTGGCACTATTTATAATTCTTCGATTTTTTTAAGAATGATTAATGTATTAACTCTTTCTTAATTAACTTTTGGGTCAAATATCATCCTTACGCCTCCTTAGATTATAAATGAAAATGATAAAAAATGTCTCCCTCGTAGGCATAGATCGAAATCGAAGTGACACCGTTGATGTAAGTTTAGCAAATGGAATGAGACATAAAATTTTTATTTCATCTTATCATTATAATTATTTAAATTTTTATATAAATATAATAAATAATTCAACTTTTTTAAATTTTAAAATAATAATAATATTAAAATATAATATTTTAAACTTTTATTTAAAATAAAAAATTTTCATCTCGCTATCCAAATCTATCAAGATGAATATGACGATTTCATGTAAAAGATAACCGACCAATGATTATGACTTATGAGTTTGACATTGAATAATGATATTTATTTTCTCAGATTAATATCAAGTCATCTTTTAGATTATAATTCAGTGGAAGATGGCTAAGAATTTCTAGGAAACAGGAGATTTCGTTTGACGGGAAGATAATATTTTTTCAGACTAATATCAAGTTACGTCTAGATTCTTCGGTAGAAGATGGCTAAGAATGAATTTCTAGGAAGCAGGATTTTGCTTGCGTCTGTGCTGGGTTTAGTCTTTTATTTTTCTGAAAAAGAATTAATTAAGGCTTTTAGATGTTAAGTTGTATTAGCAACTATAATCTCAAGAATAATATTAGATACAGACAATTTGAACGTATTTAATTTCAGCACACTTCTTTAAAAAAAGAAAAGTTAGGTTTGTGGTTGAGAAAATAATTTTTCTTGTCAATTTTAAATTTAATTATTATTTTTAAATAAAATATAGAAAATTTCCACGTATTAAAAATATAAATAGAGAAATATTATAATTATAAAGAAATTTTATAAAAATAAATTTATAAATTAAAATAAATTTTATAATAAAAATAATTTTATAATATAAAATAATACATCAATCTAACGTGACGTATCATTTTATTTATTTTTTTAGAATCTTATCATTTCTCGAATCCGAACATTCACACACTGTATGAACAAACGTGAGTGGACTGTAAGACAGGACGTTTCAACAACCAAAGCTTTCGTTTTTCTCGAACGACCCTCTTTAAGTAGCGGACCCACGTAAAGTCTTTAAACTTTGAAGTCGAAGTCGAAGTGTCGAACCCGTCTCTGTGCGTGTGTCTGTATCTCTCTCTCCTTTCTTTCTGTCATCAGTCATGGCTCAAACTACGCCAAACCACACACAAAAAGTGTCCGGCTGGGCAGCTCACGATTCCTCCGGCAAGATCACCCCTTACATCTTCACCCGAAGGTATAACAACTCGAGGAATTCTTTAATTTATTTTCCTTAAATGAACCACATATTCTCACTATTTCTCAATATTGTTTTCTCCGTTAATTGCTGATCATTAATCAAGGTATCGTCAATATGAATATGGCTTAAATATTTGTTGGCACGCAGAGAAAACGGCATAAACGATGTGACCATACGGGTATTGTACTGCGGCATTTGCCACACTGATCTCCACCAAGCTCGGAATGACTGGGGCATCACCATGTATCCTATCGTCCCCGGGTAACGTCGACATAACATCTATCTATCTATCTATAAATCTATCTCCAGTCTCCACCCTCTAGCTCGCGATCGTCGATTTCTCTGTAATTTGTAGAAGAATCCTAACGCGGTTATTATTTAATTACTCGTGTATGCTATGGTAGGCATGAGATTACAGGTGTGATCACCAAGGTGGGAAGCAACGTAAAGAGGTTCAAGGAAGGAGATCGAGTTGGGGTAGGGTGCTTGGCTGCGTCGTGTTTGGTGTGTGAGTTTTGCATCAACTCTCAGGAGAACTACTGCGACCAGATGCAGTTTTCATATAATGGCATCTTCTGGGATGGCAGTATCACTTATGGTGGCTACTCCAAAATGCTAGTGGCAGATCACAGGCAAGTGCATCGACTACTCCAAATTAAGAGTAACATATATTAGATAGAAAATTTTTATTTATCAACTATTACGTATCACACATAATTTTTTATTTTTATTTTTTATTAAATATATAATGTATAAATTATGAATAGAATAATTTAATTAATTAAAAAATATATATATATAACATACCATATGTGAAAAATCCGAGATTTGTAGGGATCCAGCTTACTCTCTTCCATCCAACGTTTTTTAGAGTACCACCATTTCCATTCGTGAAGCACTTGGTTGTGTTTAAAAAAAAAAAAAAAAAGGATAATGCTACACTAGATTCTCTCGATAAGCTATTTGGCATCTTGTTCATACATTTTTTATATCCTTAAATATTTTTAAAAAAATATAACATTATTAAAATATATTTTCTTAATTATTAATAAACAAAAAAAATCAAAATAATGTCTCGGGACCACCTCTTAGTGGTCCATGCTTCTTTTTTTTAAAAAAAAATTCGACAGGAAACCGAAAGTGAGGTCACATCATTGGATTGGTGGAGAGGCCAATATATATATATATATATATATATATATATATATATATAAAGTTCCTTATATTTTGTATGAAAGACGTTGTTACGTGCACTGAGAATTTTTATTCAAATTCTTTACCGAACACTACAATTCTCTATTTTATTTTTTATTTCACCATTTTTTTTAAAGTATTTAGATATTTTTTAAAAATAAAAAAATCACATATTCATTTAAAAAAATTTACTTAATCATTAAGTTAAAAAAAAAATTCGGTTGAAGATTTCTAGGCATAGTGTTTTCTTGTATGAAAGTCATAGTCCAAACTTAAATAATAAAAAAAAAAGGATAATAAAAAAGCGTAAGATACCCTATTCTGTCTTTCTCTTGAAACGTCATCTTAATTTCGCAAGGGGCACTACGATCGACGAGAATTTGATCTTGAAGGAAAAGAAGTACTCGTGGGTGTCTGTTCATTTTGTTTTTAGCGTTTACACAGAGAAATGAAGTTTGAAATATATAGCTTTTGTACATTGTTATATATTATTTTACACCTATCCTCGAACTTTCCTATCTACTTCCTCGCATGCGCAATTCATGATTCCCTCCATGCCTACGAGCAAAAGATGGTATATTTCATTTTCTAATATTAGACTGAAAATGACGGTTAGGGAGGACTTGGAGTTAGCATCCAACTAAAAACATATATAAAATGAGGAATATTTTAACTACAAGAAGATTACATAAAAATAAATTCATAAATTAACGTGACTTGATGCAGTACATCAAATTATAAAATTATTTTTAATATAAAATAGATTTAATACATCAATACGTGAAATCACATCAATTTATAAATTTATTTTTATGTAATATAATTGTACATATAGCAGTTTTCATATAAAATACTCATATGAGGCACATATTCTTCATACTTTTAAATGCATTTGTGCTTCAAGTACACATCAGCTTCCACCAATTTCTTTTTTATAAACTATATTTTATAATTCTGAACTTTATTTTATATATATATATATATATATATATATATATATATATTGCTTAGACTTGTAATTATTGAAGTTGACAATTGTTACTCTAAACTGCCAACTTTTGATAACTTGTAGTATGGTACTCTTGGCTAAGATTTCAACTTAAAGATCATTAATGAACATTAATATAATCTTTCACATAATTTTAATGGTCAAGTTTGACTCAGGAGGCATATATATACAATTACCAAGAACATGGGTAATCTAGGACATCAATTATATATAGATTAGGGTAGTTAGATAGCAAGGGATATAAATATATTGTAATTCATGATGCAAAATATAATCTCTTTATATGCACGTGATCTGATCACCAATATATTGAAGATGAGAGAAGTGTTCGATTCCCAAAAATATTTTATAAAAGTAATTCTATAAACTGATATGCCTGACTTATATTAATATGATACGTCGTTAGCTTTATAATAAAAGTAGCTAACTTTACAATCTAATATACTATATCAAACCATGTCATTTTAAAAGTTTACTAATTTTATGTAGAATCTTTTTGTGAATAAAGCATCTAATCTTACGATGAAATAAATGTTGACCAACAATATTCTATATCAATATGTGTGTAAATAATTATATTGACATATCCGTAAATATTGTAATATTTGGCATGAAGATATGTGGTGCACATTCCGGGAAATCTGCCCATGGACGCAGCAGCACCGCTTCTATGTGCCGGAATAACCATATTCAGCCCCATGAAAGAAAATAATATGGTGGCGTCGCCGGGGAAAAAGATGGGTATAGTCGGTCTGGGAGGCCTTGGACATGTGGCTGTCAAATTTGGCAAAGCATTTGGTCACCATGTCACTGTCATCAGCACCTCTCCATCCAAGGAAAAAGAGGCTAAACTGCGTTTGGGCGCAGATAACTTTATACTGAGCACCAGCGCCGAACAAATGCAGGTTTTAATGTTTTATACATCCCTGCAATTGCTTGGAATTTTTTAGATTTAGATTGAATTATACGTATAATATGCTGCAGCAGCTTCTATGCATTATATTTATGAGAAATATCTCAATTCAACTTTTTTAAATTTAAAAATAATAATAATATTAAAAAATAATATTTTAATAATATTTTTATCAATTTTTATATTTCATCTAAAACCATTTCATCTCATCTCTGAATCCAAACTAACCTTATTATAAAAAAGATCTATTATATTATATAAAATCACGTCAAGTTATAATTTTACTTTTTATGAAATCTTTTTATGCTCCTTTTTATTTATTGATACATTCAAAGTGTTTATTATGATTTCAATCCAAGTAAAGAAGTCGGGCTGTTTGAATTAAGAGACTTTCAGCTCATCTTATATCATCATTATAATTTTTTTAAATTTTTATATAAAATACAATAAATAATTCAACTTTTTTAAATTTTAAAATAAAAATAATATTTTATTTAACTTTTAACTTTCATTCCATCTCATCTCATCTTAACATACTATCAAAACCTCCCAATCTCACGAATCCTTCCATACTACTTGTTATGCATGTGAATTTTTGCAGCTGAAATAATTTATTTATATGGTTTTGGACGGCAGCATGAACCATAACCCGCCTACCCTTTTGCTTGAAAAAAAAAAAAAAAAGGGATGTCAGTGCTGGTTGGATCTAGGTTTCTGCTATTCGAACTCATTATTGCATTTGTCCTTCGGATCTGAGTGAATTAAATAGTTCAAGAAAGAAAAAAAAAGAAAGAAAAAAAGAAAGAAGGGATCCTCAGACTCTTATCTACTTTTTGCAATTGTCTGGTGCAGGAAGCTCGGAAGACCCTAGACTTTATTATAGATACAGTATCAGGACACCACTCTCTGGGTCCCATCTTGGAATTGCTCAAAGTGAATGGGACATTGGCACTTGTGGGTGCACCAGATAAACCCTTCGAAATGCCTTCTTTTCCTTTGCTTTTTGGTAAGAATTATGCTAATTTTTCAAGGCCTGGCCTTCGTTGTGATGCACAAGAAGTAATAGATCAAAATACAAATAAATAAATAAATTCTCTTTGCATTTATTTTACAGGAAAGAGAACAGTAAAGGGCAGTGTTATAGGAGGAATGGCAGACACACAAGAGATGATGGATGTTTGCGGGAAACAAAACATTACGTGCGACATCGAACTTATCACACCCGACCGAATCAACGAGGCGATGGAACGCCTCTCTAAGAATGATGTTCGCTATCGTTTTGTCATTGACATTGCCACTGACTCATCTAATAAGCTTTAAAAAGGGTACGTATAACGTAGTAGCTAGGACTTGTGAGGCATTGGCTGATGATGATCTCCTGATCTGTTTACTTGTGTTCTTGTTCTGTATAATAATAGAGTAGCCGAGTCCGTCAAGACTCAAGCATGTGTACGTTTCAAAGTTCAAGCACGTCCCAAATGAATAATACTCTCTCGATCGATCTCAACCTCAAATAATAAAGGCTAAATTACTTTTCAGATATATTAGATTTGTACTTTCTACGTACTGGTATTTGTGATTTAAAAAGTTTAGAATTAATCGGATTTGTTTGTTTTTGTAAATAAGATGAAATGAATTGAGATTAAAGTTAAAAATTAAATAAAATATTGTTAGAATACATTTTTTTAATATTATTTTTATTTTGAGATTTTGAAAAAATTAAATTATGTATTTTATTTTGTGTGAAAATTTGAAAATATTGTAATGATTAGATATAATGAGTTGAAATGAGTTGTGAAAACAAATTAGGCCAGAGTTGAAATCATATTTTAATACAAGGAAAGTTATATTTGCAGTCATGTGTTACTTAAACTTTAAGTAATTGTTTTCAAAATAATGAGTAAATATAATATCCACATGAAAAAAATAATTTTTTAAATGGTAAACTCTATTTTTTTTTAAAAAAAAATGTGCGACACTTACATAATACATGATTGCATATAGTTTTATTCTTATTAATATAATAACTCTGTCAGAATTCAACAAGTTTATCGACGAAAAAAGAGGATACAATACATAATTGCCACGTCAAAATAGAAAATAGGTGTCATATCAGTTATGATCTTTTCTATTTATCATATGAGAAATGATATTTACAGTCATAGAATATGTAAATATCGCGTACTCTTTTTAATAAAAGTGAGCAAATATGACGGGTCTCATATAAAAAAATTAATTTTTTAATAATAAACAATACTCTTTTTTAAAAAAAAATAGACGTCGCTTATATAATTCATAACTATATCTATCATTACTCTTTACATATATTCTTATTTGAAATAAAAAGGGTAGACAAGGCTATTAAGACATGCTTCAAAATTCTAATACATCAAGAGGGTGTTGGCTACTGGAAATCAGGAATTATGTTTTAGTGTCAAGTATATAAATTTTTTTTATAAAAATATATTCATAAATTGATATAACTTGATAGAATATATATAAATTTATTTTATATTAATAAAAACCTTACAATCTTCAAATCATATCAATTTATAAAATTTATGTATAAACTAATCTTTTTTCTTCTTGTTTCATTTTGATCATTTTCTCAAGAAAAGTGTTTGTTATTTGCACATTTTAACGTCTATATATTGGAAAAGAAAAATCAATTACACTTGAACGATATGTGCCCACGTGGCTTAATACTAGTCTCAATTAATTGGTGTCGGTTTTGAAGGAGTGGAAGCAAGGATGTCTTCGAATTTAAGAGCTAATTTTGAGCCAGAAAGCAATCGTATAATACTGTATGCTGAAGAAATCAAAGCTTTGCCTTCCCAAATTTTAGGAAATATTTAAGTGTATGTATTACAGTACACACCCTGGTAGGATTTAATTAATTTCAAAAACTTCCTTAAATCTTATATAGTTATATCAAAGACATATAATAAATATGTCAACAAAAACTATGATCATCATCCATATACCATATATCTGTTTTTTTTTTTTTTATTTATTTATTTTCCTTTAATAGGTATGATAAATAGAAAAACTCATGTATAAAATGTATCTTACAATATAAAATATATCATTTTATTTATAAGATTATCTTGCAAATAAAATCTTACCACATGAGTGATGTGATTGGTATGTTCTACGCTTGCAAATAGAAGAATTTTATTTATAATTATCTTTATAAGTTAAAAAATTCTATTTATAAGCCGGGGTGGATAAACTAGTAAAATATTTATATGATATAATTTAATTTAAAAGATAAATTTTAAAATCTGAATCTTACAAACTAAATATTACCATTTAAAAGATGCGGATGATATTCTGATGATCTACATACCAACTTGAGAAGGTAATAACTCTTATAAATTTATCCATCAAAAAGTGATGCTTTTAATATTAAAAATACTTGCAAGTTTCATGACATATATAAATCAAGAAAAATGCGACTTTTTCCACTCAATTTATCCTCTCATTTTGATAACTAATGTATTTTATTTTATTTTATTTTTTTAATTTTTTTTTACTTAATAGTTAAGAAATTGATTATTAGTGTATCGATATTTTTTATATTTTTTAAAAATATTTAAAAATAAAAAAAATGAATAAAAACTAAAACAAAAATAGAAAAGTCAGTTTGGCCAAGCGTTCAATTGGAGCAGTGCTACTCAGCGGCAGAATAGCACCACTCATAAATCAATACTTGCAATTTTACTTATATAACCATACGTATTTATGATCAAGTTATTGAAAAGAGTGAAAATTTTATAATTCAAAATTTAAAATTTAAATTAAAAAATATAATAATATTATGCGTAAAAATGATATGTACGTGTACCACAACTCATCTTAAGAATCAAGTCAGGTTTCATAAATTAAAGTTAATCAACAAGGAAAGTTAAGAGCAATGTGAACCCGGCCCCAGTCTGGTTTGGCGAATAATTACTGGATTTAATCAGCATGGTGGACCCAAATCAGTAATCAACTAATCTAGCTGAATCCCCAACAATCACTTTCATTTATTGATCTTAAGTGGAAAATGATAAACCAAATATTCTAGAACATCATCAATGGAAACATAACACAGTTCCATCTACAAAACTTCATTGGCAGCTTGAAATGTGAAACACACGGTACAGAAAATTTGCAGCAGTTTCTACGCATGTACCCAACAAAAGCATTCCTTTACAAGCTGCAGAGAGAACTCACCGTGTGAGCGACGTTTACGTGGGACCAAAGCCATATCCAATGAATTGAGGCGGTGCAATGACGGCCAAGTACTTCTTCCTTTTTTTTTTTTTGTTTCTCCATCTCCAGTACCTTAAATTAATAATTACAAAAGCTCCATATACGGTACACAAAGAAGCCAAAACTACTGCAGATTTTATTTGATATTATTTCAAGACAGGATCTGTTCCAACTGATCGCACCTTTTGATTTCTCAGTTTCTGCTTATTGTCTTCTTTTAATGACCCAGATGAGAAAGATTGGTTGGCCCAAGTTGAAATTTCCCTTTGGAAGGGCAGGTTTGATTCTATGTGATGATCTTCTTCTTTTATCCCGTTCATAAAGTTTTTCAAATCTTTCTCAGTTATTTATTATTGGGGAAAAGGACGTTGCTGTCTTCTCTGTTAACTGTTGTTTTGTGTTTTGGTCACAGCCCGATCTCGGAAGGAAAGGGCAAATAGCTTGTCAAGCAAGTTAAGCGTGAATGAAGAATACATGGAAGCTTTCAGAACCAAGTCTTACCTAGAAATATGGAGCAAAGTTCAAGGTCAGCTGGGAAGCACAAACAATATTAGTAATAGCAGTGAACTCTCTTCATCGCCTTCTCTTCCTCTCTATCTGCATCTTTCTGAATATTTACTCGAACCAAGTCAAGAAACCCTAGTGGAAATGATACAAGGCATGAATCTTCATTACCTTTTAATGAATTATTTTGAAGCCAGCTTTGAAGCGTGTAAAGTCTGTGAAAGACTCCTTCAAAACATCCATCAAACGCGTGCTAATTATAGGAAAATCAAGCTGGGTAGAAGTGGGCATGATCATGCAGATCATTATGCTGATAAGCAATATTGCCAGGCTCTCCTCTGTGAGCTTGCTGCATTTGCAGTGTCAAAAAATCCATTATCGAATATTAGTACAATGCAATTTCGTGATATTCATGATGGCCACATGGCATTGTTCCGTAGACTAACATCAAAATACAGAAAGATCAAAAGGGGAGCAAGTTTTCATAGAATTTGGAAGAGGGCTTGTGGGATTAGTCTTTGTATATCACATACTGCACTTCTGATTCTACTCCTGATATTGGCACTCCATAGCGTGGTTGGAATCGTGGCAGCACCAACGCTACTTGCATTTTCCTTAGGTTCATCCACAAAGAAAATGAAGGGGGGTTGTGGAGGTTTTAAGACTAGATCATTGCTTGATAGACTTGGTGAGCAACTTGATGTTGCAGCCAAAGGGGTTTACATATTGATCAATGATTTCGATACGATGAGCCGGATGGTTAAGAGGTTAAACGATGAGGTAGAGCACCGGAAAGCTGTTGCGGATATGTGTGTTAGGAATGGGAAATGTGAAATATTAAAGGAGGTTGTGAGGGAGTTTCATATCCATGAGTCAAGCTTTCTGGACCAGTTAGAAGAGCTTGAAGAACACATCTACTTGTGCTTTCTCACAATAAACAGGTCCAGGAGGCTTGTAATTCAAGAGATAATGGAGGCTCACCATTGACACAGATCTTCATAAGCAAATTGACGGTGACAGTTCTTGTTGATCCATCAGAATCAATTCGAGATGAAGAGTGTTGTGGAATAGATTTTGTTAATCCACAATGATGACTGATCCTCATGATGTTTAATTTGTTCAAGTTCTTATCTTTTCAAGTCTTTATTCTTTTGTATTTAGTTAGTACTAAATATGGCTCTGAAACAAGTCAATTTATACAACTCACATCGTATTCTTCATGTCCGGCTCCACACTGAATTTTAAATATATTATGTATTTTGAGACAATAATTTTAACAGAAAACATGGAAACAAGAAGAAAAACTAAAGCTTCCCTGGCAGGGCCATCAAATGAACTGATGAAGAGGAACACAAATCATGCAAGCACTTCCATGGGGCAAGCTTCACTCAGTTTTCTTCCCTCTCTCAGGGCTCCGTAAAGGAACGACATGCTCGATGATTTAAAATTCCCAAAACCTCTTATAATGCCCTGGCTTTGAGCCAATCTGCCGGTTGTGGCATGATAATGGCAATGTACCCTTCTCTATCTGCCTGGAGGGGAAAGGCAGATGCACTTAAATTACGAATTAGCAATATCTACCATGAATGCTACTAGCAAAATGAAGAATCAAAACCAATTTGATGTTGGAAAATCATGGAAGGCATGAGAAATGACCATGTCAGCCATTTTTTTAGCTAGATCAATTGTAGACAACCTGTACGTGTACTTCAGTTTCTTCTTTTTATAATTTTTATTACCTATATTACTCCACCAACATCCTAAAAGCCAGTCACTGATAAACTATCTATTCTATGAGTCAAAATCAACCACTTTCCAATGCCAGAAGATATCTTGTATCCTTTGTCTTATAGTCTCCTAGATGATTTTCTAAACAGCAAGTTCAAATCCTCTTGGGTGCAAACAATCTCTAGGAGCGATCGGACTGGAGAATTTTTTCCTCAAATTACCCAAGGTGAACTTGAGGAAAACTCCTTGTCGAGGGCCTGTGTACACCCGAGATTAGTCGGGGTGCTGTTCCTGGATACCCGGTGCCAATAAAAAAAAAAAAAATCTAGACAGCTGAACCTACCAATACATTCTGCTTCGTTGGATTAGAATATGATTGGATTAAATTCTCAGAATACCAATGTCCTGTTTGTTGAAGCACCATTGACCATTCATAAAGAGTTATCGACAGCCAAGGTTCCTCGTTGTTTTGCATACCAAAATTAAGTGCATCCAGGAGGTCTTTAACTGATTATGAAAGTAGATATGGTCTACCAACACATTGCAGAAAATACACATGAAAACAGAGTTTGTTCTCCCTAATTACCATATAGAAAACTGGCTAATAGATGCAAATTACTGTTCATTTGGATGTCGAGAGTATAACATATATATGCTTTACACCCACTGTATCACTACTCAATGTACTCATGCCTACTTGTTTTACTCTATCAAACTACCACATTATTCTCAAATGCCATTGCTGAAGGTGATCAAATCTTGTATAATTACTTGCGCGGCACCTTTCTCTGCATATTTCCCAACAAATCTCTTACTTATTAGAAGGAAAACACGTGACTGTATAGTTGATGCCATCCAGAAAATGAAATGCAGAAGCAAATGCCTCGCAGGTACTTTGTTTCTAATAAACGAATATTGATAGGCTCTATCTCATTAGGTTATGCATGCTTCGTACTATATTAAAGCAGATACCGTATAAATTCTGTTATAATTTTTTTGAATAATCCAAAAAAATTTGTATGAAACTCCAATTCCCCATTAATGAAACTATCACAATTAATATTACAAGCATATATATATATATATATATATATTACGTAAATTTAAAATTTTCTACAGGCTGAAGCGGCATTTTCACTGCGCTTCTTATTGTTGTCCCACAACAAATAATGCAAAATCGACACAGCCCCCCACAGAAAGCTGTGAGGATGGATCAAGCATAATGCCTTGTCTTTGTTAAAAAATGCAAACAAGTAATAGGCTCGAGTTCTTGAGTTTGCTCCCCATCTCAGCCACCGACCAGAACTGTTATGTCCTAACCACCTCAACGACCCAAAAAAAGAGTGGCGGGCTGCTTCAGTAAAATTGTAAGCACGCCTCTGCCGACGGGTTTCCAAACCCCAAAACCCTCAAACCCTGAAGCTGTTTTTCATCTTAGAACTGTACTTTGCTGGAGAAGGTTTGGCCAAAAGCCCAGTTGGAAGAAACAATGTTTTGGAACAGTCTGGTTTCTCCATCTGTAGTGGTGACTTTGAAGGACAGAGGCTGGCCATTGAGATAGGCATTCGATTGCCAATTAGATCCCCAGTTTCTTGACATTGCCATCCAGTTAGTGTTCGAGCCTTTGATGGACACAGATTGAATAGATCCAGCTCCTGCCACATTACTGATCAAAACCAGCTCAAAATAGTCCCTTCCATTGATTGTGAATCTAACACCGCCATGCTTCTTGCAAGGAACCCTGCACCATCAGAATCCAAAGAACATTAGCTAATATGTTAATGAAGTGTACAAACCTTTACTCTGATACCATGTTAAAATATCACTTGCTCCAAATGCTTGAGCTGATGGGAACAAGTCAATTTAATCTTTTAAGTTTCATGTTAACAGAAGTGAAAGAAACAAGAGTTAATACCTTTGGAACAACACAGGCACAATCCCTCCCTTGTAAATGCCAATCTTTTCCCAGGCAGGTTGAGCCATATCAAAATGCTGGAGAGGAGGGTTGCACCAGCCTCCATTGTTGCTTGGAAGATCGTAGTTTGGAGGGCAGAAGTTGGTTGCAGTGACTGTCACAGACAATCCCTTCTTACACCACTTGGCGTCGACATTATAATCACAGATGATCTTATAGCATTGCCCACATGAAGCTCCATCATTGAACAATGCAGTACTTAAGGCTGCAGTCCTGGTCCCATACCCGGTAGAAAACAAGTTCCCATAACCACAAGCTCCTCCTGCAGCAAAACCATGACTCACTAAGATTCAGCCGTGTCTTTGAGAAAAGAGGAAAATGAAAAAGTATGTTGAAATGGAGTTTTACATACCCATAGTTCCTGAAGCATCACTGCCACCATAAAAGGTAGCATGAGCTTTAGTCCACCCGGAAGGCGAAAATGCATTGGCATGGATGGAAAAATAGCAGAGTCCAGAGAAGATTGCTAATACAGAAATTATTTTCGCCATCTTTTGCTAGCCCAATGAAGGAGAACAAACCGAGACAAATGGAGGAAAGAGTTGGGAGTTTTATCTATGGCTATTGTCATTTCCAAGCACAAAAGCTTCCTCTATAAATAAGGGACCAGATTCAAAAATGCTAAAAACCTTACATGTGAACTCTGCAAGTAGAGAGAGCTTATATGTTTTATTTAATTGAATTGTATATTGGGACCTGAAGATTTCTGAGCCTCATTCAATTATTCCCATGTTCTCTAAACTCTTACCTCCTGCACCCACATGCTTTCCCCATCAGAAGGGCCGTGAATAAATCGAAATCCACACTCACAAATGTTCTTTTATTTTTATTTATTTATTTATTTTCAGATTTGTCAATGTGTCGGTTGCTGCTACTTGAAGATAAGATGAAACATTTAATGATTTTGTAATTGCATATTTTGGTTAGATCATAGCACACAACTTCACATGGTACTACTACATTGTGACATATGATACAATGGCATTATTCTTCATGTGCCAAGAATATGACCCGCTTTGACATTAGGGGAGAATGATTATATTAATGGGTTTATATTTTATTTCCATTAAATATTTTGTAAAAAAAGAAAGAGACCAAACTATCCTTCATAAGTGGATCTATACTTGTAAGGAAGGGTATATTTCAAGATATAACAACAATGAGTAATTTTAGGACCATCTTTTTCTTCTATTTATTCATTTATTTATTCCAACGAGTTTAGTTCAACGAGGTGGAATGACTACAAAAGTGAATTACTTCATCTAAACAGGAGTCCCTACAAAAGTGATTTTAATGTGTCTATCAATTTTCTCATGAGTTGAACTTTTGAATCTAACTTTTCGAAGCCTCAATAACCGTTTAGCTTTCTGCAGCCAAATGTGGACACCCCTAAAGTGAATTTCAGAGCATATTTCCAGTCGGCCTGCAAGGGTATCAAATGCTCCTTTTATCTAAGTTTTAAGGAATATAATAAATCAAATTAATTTATGTGTCATTGGGATCTACCATTGAATCAAAACATGTCATGTGGTATATTAGCATGATGATCGTCAAGCAAAGCCACGAAAATGGCCTGTTTCGTAAGTATATAAAAAGAGGCCAACACAATACACAACTGGCCATGATTAGGCAGCCATATGAAATCTTGAATACGAAAAATATTTACTAAAATTAAAGGAATTGTCATGCATAATAAGAAGTATTGAATTTCTTGAGACAGCTCGCGCATTCACACCTCAAAAGGTGGTTTAAAAAATAATCTCGCTTCTTTAAATAAATTATAAATTCTTAAGTATTAATAATGAATTGAGTCATACAGCGCATGACAAAGTAGACCAAACGAATATAGTATGAATTAAAAATAAAAATTAGAAAAGGAGATAAGAGGACTAGAGACCCCAACGTACAAGATTTCACCATAAGAGACACACTAGATGGGGGCGAGGCAGACGTAAAAGCTTTGAAGTCAAAAAGGAATAAAACTGTATATCAGACTTGTATTGTTTGGAGGCTCCGATACTCAAATTGGATCTTGGAGTTGGAGATCAGTAAGTAAAGAACGCAATGGTGTGGCTCATATGACATTTCGGTGGTCAGTGGACTGTAGATCGGACATATTCTGATCTAGAGAAAATAAAATTATATATACATATATATTATGAAAATAAAATCATAAAGAGAGGGGTTGTATAATTATAATTTTAACCACAAAAAAATTATACAAAAATAAATATACAAATTGATGTAACTTAATGCAATACATTATATTATAAACATACTTTTAGTATAAAATAGATCTAACAGATCATGTAAAATCATGTCAGATTGTAAGTTTATTTTTATGTAATCTTTTTATATATGTAGCAATCCACTTTTTATAATTCGAAGTATTAAATCCCATCAAAAGAGTTGGGAGACAATATATTTTAGATCTTGAAATTTAAATGAAAATATTATTACAAGTAAATGTACATACAATTTTAACTAACATAACGTAACAATACGTGCAAATATGTAAGTTATTGATACGGTGAAGATTGTGAAATTAAAATTCAAAATTTGAATTTAAAATGAAAATTGATAAAATGAATCTTATATGTAAAATTATAAGGAGACGTAACACTACTCAATATATTCCACTTTTTGTATTCCATCAAGTAGTGTGAGAACCTGACTGCCAAATTGTTTTACGAAGGATCTACTGCTGCCACTAGCCAGCATTAACGGCCACGATTCTATGAGGTCAAGGCCATGTTCGATCACATGCTGCTATATAATCCCCAGTGACTGCGACCATAAAACTCTCGCATGGTATTTCACAGGACTTAGCTTTAAAACCACCGGCGTCTCAGCAAATTGGTGCCTAAATCTATTTTCTTCTTTATAAACAAAGCACAAAATGCTGCAATCGACCCATCAAACAAAAGCAAAAATTGTGCCTAATTCAAATCAATGGAACGAAACTGTCCCAACAAAAAGGTTTGATGATAAAAGATAATAATAATAATAATAATAGTCTTCTTCGAGGAAAAATGAAACAAAAAATCTTCACAATTTCTTAACACTCCACGCTCCACATTATTTTTAATTTTTATTATTTTTTTCTTTTATTAAATATTTATTATATAAATAATGAATAAAAAATTTGAAATAATTTAAAAAAAATAAACTCAAAAAAAATTTAAAAAATTTAAAAAAGTGTGGAGTGTGGAATGTGGTGAAGATTGTGTAGCAAAGCTCAAAATGAAATATTCATGGGGATTTATAAAGCGGAAACAAATGCAGATATTAGAAATGTATAAGGCTCTTTTCACAGCACAAAACTAACATCCAATGTTAAAAATCACCATCTTCTTCACAGATATTCATGTACCTGGCGGCAAGTTCTTCCTCCTGCTGTTGCCTCTCTCTCCTCTTTTCAGAACTTTAAGGCTGTGTTTGGGTAATAGAGATACTTCAACACTTTCTAAGTATTCTCGTACTTTTGAAAATACTTCACATGCCAAATAACTTAAAATACTCTCAATGGGACCCACAAACCCACTTCAATCTCTACTCATAACTATTCACAAACATTCTATAATATTTATCACTATTATATACACATAAAAAAATAAAATCACTATAATATTTATCACTATTAAATATAAAAATAAAATCATTATAATATATAAATAAAAAATAAAATCGCTATAATATATAAATAAAAAATATTTATAACTATTATATATAAATAAAAAATAAAATCGTTATAATATATAAATAAAAAATAAAATCACTATAATATTTATCACTATTAAATATAAATAAAATCATTATAATATATAAATAAATAAAAATCACTATAATATATAAATAAAAAATAAAATCTCTATAATATTTATCACTATTAAATATAAATAAAAAATAAGATCATTATAATATATAAATAAAAAATAAAATCGTTATAATATATAAATAAAAAATAAAATCACTATAATATTTATCACTATTAAATATAAATAAAATCATTATAATATATAAATAAATAAAAATCACTATAATATATAAATAAAAAATAAAATCACTATAATACTTATCTCTATTATATATAAATAAATAATAAAATCACTAAAATATATAAATAAATAAATAATAAAATCACTATAATACTTATCACTATTATATATAAATAAAAAATAAACTACTATAATATTTATCATTATTATATATAAATTAAAAATAAAATCACTATAATATATAAATAAAAAATAACATTACTATAATATTTATAACTATTATATATATATAAATAAAATCATTATAATATTTATCACAATTATATATATATTAAAAATAAAATCATTATACTATTTATCATTATTATATATAAAAGTAAAATAATATTTATAACTATTATATATATATAAATAAAATCATTATAATATTTATCATTATTATATATAAAAGTAAAATAAAATCACTACAATATTTATTAATATTAAAAAATCACTATAATAAAATCATTATAATATTTATTACTAAAAATAAAATCACTATAATATTTATGAGACCCACACATTTTTCAACTATCTACTCAAAAGTCAACTCAACATACTTCACACATCCAAACAACTCAAAATACTCTCAATGGAACCCACAAACTCACTCCAATCTCTACTCATAACTATTCACAAACATTCTCAACACTTCTCAACACCCAAACTTACCCTAATTCTCCTTGTACGTATTTGGAAGGGGACCCGAACTGCTTCATTGTACATTTCAAGACAGAAAGCAATCCCCTGGGAGTTCAAAGCAACTTGTGACTCATCAGTGCTTTGAACTCCCAGGGGAGTAAATATCTCCAATTTCCTTTGATACCATCCATCCATTGCCATAATCCAAGGTGGATGCTCAATCAGAAACCAGAAAGTGTCTGGAAAACCACGTTTGGGCTGGGCAAGTTCTTCGCCATGGCTTTACCCTCACCCTTCACATTTATGAAAAATATACATACACGTGCATATGCCCCAGTAGATAATGTACACATACACATATATCTATAGTGTGTGAGGGAAAGGCCACCATGATCAAGAACTTTTGGAACCCCTATTGCAACATCCCCAGCATATACATCCAATTTTCGAAATGCATAATAAGAAGCATTAATTTATCCTAAGAAAATTTAAAAAAAGGTAATAATTTGACACCAAAAACTCTCCAAACAAAAATAAAAGAATGCAGCTCAGTCAAAATGGAAAAGTACAACTGTCCAAGCATGTCACCTAAATCTACCACAAAAAGGGTTTGCCTCATTTGGGAGCAATTCCAAACTTGTAAGTCTACAGCACTACCATATGAGTATGACCTACAATAAGTACTAGCACGGGACCATAAATTGTACTAACAAGAGAGAATGAAACATAGATCGGAAAGTTCCATAACTCGAGTCATTTCCATTGTGCTTGTGGAAGCCCACTCAATGTCTCATGCAGTTGCCGGGATCAGTCCATTGGATCTAAAGCCACGGCCCCTTCCACGATTTCCCCTCCCACGGCCTCGTCCTACCACAGAGCAATTCCATCACATTAAATAAACACTATCACTACAAGAACGAATAGAATTGAAGAGGACTGTCTCCTTTTAGTTTACTATCAAATCGTCTGGGAAGACAATGTGTTAAAACTTATCCAAATTCTCATGATTTGTCAATTATAATCCATTAAACAAAATCAAACAGATGCGACCAAGACTTGCTTTGATAAAAGGTTTGCCTGTGACTTGATAAATCATATGATTGCAACAAAACTGAAGCAGTTCTTCTTTGATAAGTCAAAATTTAGGCAGTTCTACGGTTCAACTGAGGATCACAAATGAAATTTTATAGATTGTGATGAAATCATGGCTTTACCACATCTCTGAACTGAGTGGGGCCATCACAAAAAGAAAAGGGAAGGGAGTTAAATTTATATGACTTCTCTTTCATCTTTAGGGTCTTTGGAAGCTCCGAGTATTATTCAAAACTTGCGGTTAAAGGTAAGCCATCAATTAGTTATCAGATCATGCAGCAATTAAATATTGCCAAACACATTTGCAAAATGCTTATGGCAGTAAGTATTTTTCAAGGGAGGGTTCAGGTCCTTTGTTCTCCCAATAATGAACGAATTTCCACAAGAAAGAAAAGGAAATTGACCAAACCCACACCCATTTTAAAAAAGAAAATGCAAGAATGCTGGCAGTCCACCTACAGGAACCTATTCAACGATACCCAGAGTATTAAACCAAAAAAAAAAAATTACCACGGCCTTGAACAGGTGCTTCTCGATGGTATCCTCCCTCTTGCTGTGTATCAACTTGAGGTCCACTATACCATCCCCTTCCACGGCCACGGAAACCACGTCCTCTTCCACGTCCCCTACCCCTTGCATTGCCTCGACCGCGGTCCCAACCTCCATCCTCATAATCAGCTGCCACAAAACCATTCCCTGAAATAAAATGTAAAATCTATCACGAAAAGTGTCGTTATGCTACCAAAAATCTTTAATATACTTATAAAAAAATCCCTAATATGTCAGAAAACTGATGTACTATCACATGTTGCTTATTTATAATGTGAAGAAATGGATAACACAGTCTGCATAATTAGTTTTAACAGAGGAAAACAAAAAAGGAGATCTCTCTAAAAGTCATTGTTCAATTCCTGCTCACTGCCTTTCCATTTGCGAGACCTATTTGAGACAACTCTCTTGAACTTGACACTCACACATTTAGTCTGCCATCAATTAACAAGAATCGAAATCTTCGACCCAAAAAAAAAAAGATAAGATATTATGAAATTGAAAGTGTGCAAATAGATATAAAATGTGACATACCTCTAGCTTTTGCCCTTCCTCTACCACCACGGCCCCAACCTCGACCATTAGGTGAACCCTCTGCAACATACAAAGAAATTGAGCAAATTCAAATACGACAATATCAGAAAGATAAAAGGATAATGATGGCGTGGAACTACCTCCATCATAATCAAACTCTGTAGATGGCTTCACCTGCTCTGCGGGTAATGGAAGCTGGTACCTGAGAACATAAGCGATCCATAAATGATATGCGACGATAGATATCTGCAAACGATCACAGAAAATCCATCTAAAAAGTAGATAAAATCCTGCCAAACAGTGTTCAAGTTAAAGTTCAACCTCCATTAACACCTTATCTTTCAAAATCAGCCCAATAATCCCATAAATGTAAGTTATAGAAGTCCAGATTCCCTTCAAAAATAACTATCTACTCATCTTTCAACTTGTAAAGATTAAAAGGCCTCATGCCGACCTCAACCAAACCATGGTAAGATAAGCAAAGCAACTCATACTTCCATTGCCACCAACACAATCCACATGTAACTATCACATAATAGTTTATAAACTGCAGCATGTAGATGCTAAGAGAGATATAAATATCGTCTTCCCAGATGAAAGGGACACGAAAAAATTGTTGATGGTACTTACAATCACATCACACAGCTCACACCACAAATTTATCACACGACACTTGAAACATTTAATGAACTCCATAATAGTTCCAACATATCAAAAACTTGGAACAATTCTAACTTCTATCTTGTAAGTCTATCGAAAAAATTCCATAAATTCACACAAAGAGAAGAACCTACCAATTTGCATTCAATACTAAATGTCAACGAATAAAAACTCACCCAACAGAGGATGTATTCAGTTCCTTCTTTGAAAGGGTTATTGTTATCATTGACACATGCCTTGTGGTTTCCAATCTGTGATAAACACAACAGAATAAGTCATTGGAACATCTATAATCATAAATAACCCAAGAATAGGAATCTAATCCCTTTCAAAAAATTTAAAATGCAACATTTCTTAAAATAAAGTTGAAGCTCCTCTTACGGAAGGAGGCCTTCCTCTAGGGGCTCCCATGTATCAGTTATATCGGTGGATCCAATTGAAGTATTCTGATGAAGGCCAACAATTCTTCTCTGCATGGAAAAAAAAAGGATCATATTGAAGCATATTCATCCTAATTGGGAAAAAAAGTCCAATTCTCAGCCCACTGATAGGCAAATTGTAAGAACAACCTTAATTAACTCCACAATTGTCACCGTCTTGTTGATGGCTCTTCCCATTGCCTTGAATACAATTTCACTTGAACCTTTTTCCTCCTACAAATAATATAAAAGGACAAGCAGGGGATTAAAAGACAAACTAAAAAAAAAAATTAGTGGAGAAAAGGAAAACATTATTACCATGAAACATAAATTCTCAAAACAACTGTTTGACGTCTACCTATATCAAAGTAAGCCCTAACAAGGAAAACCCACATACTTGGAAGGCTAGCACAACCATTCCACATTGTGTTAAGAAAAAACAATCTCTTGGTGGTTTTAACTGGTTCAAAATTCATTTCATTTGAGAATACATGACTGGACCTAAGATTTTAGACAATTTCCAGCGATTAATGCTCTTTCTCGAAGCTTCCAAATTGTTTTCAATTCTGTCGTAGAAATTCATATGCCGTTTCTCAAATTGTTCGATAAAAAAATAAAACAAAAACCACTTAAACCTAAACCCAACAACTTCCCTCGCGTTTCAGAGTCAATTCAACAAATACAAATTTGACAAATAGCTTTTCTGAAAGGTCCCAAACAATTCTATACAACGCTTGTAAAAACAGCCAACTAATCAGAGGTTTTTCACCACAAAGAATTCAACGATATAACCATGCAAAGGGAAATTGGTGAAAGAGTGCGAGAGAGAGCAATACTTGAAGCAAGCTCATGGCATAGGTGATATAGTTGCGCATCCTTCCCTGACTCGTAATACGAATCTCATTCGCATCAATCGGCGTCTCAGCTCTCGGCTTCTCCACTCTCTGGTACCGATCCATCTTCTCAACCAAAACGATTTTCGAAACCAAAAAACCAAAAGCACATCAGAGCCAAGCACGGAAATAAAGAACAGCTACCATTACGAACAAGAGATTTAAGGCATGAAACAAAGAAAACCTATCAATACGAACATATTTGAGGAAAATATCACCTAAAGATAAGAAAAGTGATTTCGGAAGAAGGGGGAAGAGAAACAAAACAAAGTAGTTTGAAAGTAAAAAAATCTAGGATTTAGATCGATATGTTGGGTCTGTTACCGTGGTTCGTTAGGATAAGTTTGCTCCACCAAGAAAGAGCCCTCTTCTACGGCTTCGTTTCTTCTTTTACGCCCTAATTTCTTCCCGACACATTTCGCCCTTTATATACTCACACTTTTCCGAAATTGCCCCAACCAAATCTTTATCCGGTCCATCCAGTTTTTCTTTCTGGTACATCCTTGAAACTTCGTAATCCTATCATTTTCCTTGGATATAGTTTTGAGAAATCAAATGATCTTTATAGTCGTACTCGTGCATTGTGTAATTGTTGTATAATATTTTAAAAAAATAAAAAATAATATTTATAATCATAAAATATGTAAAGTATGTAAGATTTACATAAATAAAAAAATTAATTTTTTAATAATAAATTTCACTCTTTTTCAAAAAAATTATATGATACTTGTGCATTCTAAAACTTCATACTGCATTACTTTGTAGCTTTTACGTTGAAATTTATAAGAGTTGAACTTACCTAGTAAATTCTATTATTAGAAAATTACTTCTTGTTTCTTAACTATACGTCTAAAATATTTTTAAATTTATTAAATTTATTTAAAAATAATATAACTTTTAAACATAGTACATTGGTTTAAAAACAATATAAAAATATGATTTTTGAGTTATAAATGACATAAAAGATCATTTAAAAGTTATAGTGTTGTGCATGTTATAAGTTTAAAGAATAAAACTCTAATTATTTTAAAGTTGTATTGGTAATTTTGTCTATTGACAGTTTTTTTAAAAATTGAAACCGCATTCTACATTATCCATAAAAGTATGTTTGAATAAAAGCATCAAAATAATATTTTTTCTTAAGCATACTTTTTAACTTATTTGAGATTAAAAAATATTTAAATATGTAACACTTCAAAAACCTATTTTTATTATTAACGAACTTTTAATACCATTTAACCACTTTTTAAGACTCTTAATGCAATCTCAAACAATACCAAACTAATACCATTTAACCACTTTTTAAGACTCTTAATGCAATCTCAAACAATACCAAACTTTGAAAAATCAACGCACAAAAAATATATGTGACCTGGGAAATGCTTTGGCATAGTTAGATTTCAAAAAAATCAATTCATAAATTAACGTGATTTTATAAAATAAATAAGATTTTAAAATTATTTTTTATTATAAAACAAATTTAACATATCACATAAAAACACATTAATTTGTAATTTAATTATAAAATTTCTTTATGACTGGAACACTTATCTTTGTTATATAAATTCTTTCATGTCCAACCATTTTAATATTGCAACTTAAATAATTTGTAATCTAAATACTTGACTTATAAAATCCTCACTATGACTTAAAATAAAATAAAAAAACAAAACAAAAAACTAGTAAATGATATTTGGATTTAAAAAGTAATGAATGGATTGGAGTCTAATTCTCGTATGTTATTTAAATCTAATGGCCTTATGAAATAAGCTAATAGATGAGACAAATCTTTTCGGCAACGTCCCATTACTAATAAATTATTTTTGAAAGTCAGAAGGAAAATAACAAAATTAAGAGTTTTATTACTTATAATCTCTACACACTATATAATATACTTATTTTTATTTTTTAAAACTTTTTTAAAACTTTTTTTAATTTTATTCTTTATAAATTAATTGAATTCTTCTATTCATAATGCGTACATTATACTGTATAAAAAATAAAAAATTATATATAATATGTAATGTGAATATGAAAAATAAATTTTTTCTAAAATTAATGGATAAACCCAAAAGCAGTGGACGGAACGTTAGAGTTTAAACTAGTCGATCTTTCGCTCGTTAAACCCATTTAATAATGAAGTCATAATTAATTAATGTGGAGCACCCGATTGGTTGTTCTTTCTTCCCCCTTAAGAAAATCACTTTGTAATTCTATTATTATTTTTTTTGTAAAAAGAATAGTAAAAGAGTGGTAAGATTATAATTATTTCTTTGTAATTCATAGTCAAGATGCATACACACTATTTCTAAGGAAAGGTCCTTTTGAAATCCAAAGGCATGCAGCTGTTGGTATGAAGATAAAAAAAACTATATTTATAAAAAAAACTCAAAACCGACGTCGTTAAGTTACATCCTAACTATAAAAACAAAGTCCTAACCCTAAATCACTCTCTTCTCTTCTCTCTATCTCTCTCACTCTGCTGCTTTTCCTCTCCTTTCCTCTCTTATTTCTTAGCCTACCTCCCTTCTGAGTTCTTTTTTATCTCATCCTCCTCCTCTTTCTCTTTTTCTTTTTCTTTTTCTTCTTTCTTTTTTTTTTTCCTCCTCCTCCTCTTCCTATTTTCAATATTTTATTTTTTTCTTGATGTTTCGTTCTTAAAGCGTGACAGTCGATGTTTATATTATAATATATTTATACTATAATATAAACAAACTAAATTATTTATTAAAATAGTATTATATTCAAATTAAAGTTTAAACACGATTCAAATAAAATCTACATAAATATTTATATAGCATCTAGCTTTCGCACCAAACATTGTTTTGCTTTTGAATCTATAATGGAAATTTCAAGAAATGGGACATGAACTTACTAGCCAAGTTTTGCCGACCCCACCATCTCATATTCACTCGTTTTGGTTTCACTGCCTTATCCATCAAGATTGGGGTTTCGATGGACATTTTCTTTTGTTGGTCGATTGTGTTCCCCACTTTCTTATGCTCCTTTTACGGCTTAGTTTGTTTTCACAATTTTTTTTAATTTATCTTATTTTATTTAATTATTATATATATTTTTTTAAATTTTTACATAAAATAAAATAAATAATAAAATATTTTCAAATCTAAATAAAAAAAATTAAAAAGATATATTCTAACAATATTTTATTTAACTTTTAACTTTAATTTCAATTTATCTCTTCTCATTTGCCAAAACTAACAAGGCCTTACAGATATACTAATAAATATTTTAAAGAGAAGTGATACATATTATAACTATACAAATATTTTATTAAAATAAACTCATAAATTAAAGTAGTTTCATGTGATTCGTTATATTTAATTTATGATAAAACTAACTTTACAATGTAATATACCACACTATACCACGTCAATTTATAAATTTATTTTTGTAAGTTTTTTTTTTTTTTGTAATGGCTAAGACATTTGTTTATTTCAGAACCATTGATTCTCACTGGAAAAATTAGGGTTAAGCAAAAATCTGAAAATCCAACTTTGCACCGACTCCACTCTAGAGTCGAAGTTTTTTTCACCAAAAAAGTCGAAGTCAAAATCAGAGTCAGAGGTAGCGATGTACCAACTCCAACTACGATTGTCAGACTCCGATACCGATATTGTATATATTTTATAAAAATATATGTATTTTTTATATGTTAATTATATAATTTTTTTATATAACTATTAAATTTAAAAATATATTAGTATGAGCAAATTGTTATAAAATAATATACTTATACTATAATATAAACAAACTAAATTATTTATTAAAATAGTATTATATTCAAATTAAAGTTTAAATATAATTCAAATAAAATCTACATAAATATTTATATAGCGTTTATCTTTAGCACCAAACATTGTTTTGCTTTTGAGTTTATCATGGAAACTTCAAAGAAATGGAACATGAACTTACTAGCCATATTTTGCCGACCCCACCATCTCATATTCACTCGTTTTAGTTTCACTGCCTTGTCGATCAAGGAAGGGTGGGGTTTTGATCACATTTTTGGACATTTCCTTTTGTTGGTCGATTGTGTTCCCCACTTTCATATTCTCCTTTTTAAGGCTTGAGTTTCTTTTCACAATTATTTTCAATTTATTTCATATTATCTAATTATTATAATTTTTTTAAATTTTCACATAAAATAAAATAAATAATTAGATTTTTTCAAATTACAAAATAAAAATTATATTACAAAATATATTATAACAATATTTTATTCAACTTTTAACTTTAATATCAATTCATCTTATCTCATTTGCCAAAACAAACAAGGTCTTACAGATATACTAATAAATATTTTAAAGAGAAGTGATACATATTATAACTATACAAATATTTTATAAAAATAAACTCTTAAATTGAAGTAGTTTAGTGTGATTCGTTATATCTACTTTACGATAAAACTAACTTTACAATGTGATATATCACACTACACCACGTCAAATTATGAATTTATTTTTGTAAGGATTTTTTTTTAATGGCTAAAACATTTATTTATTTCAAAACCACTGATTCGCACTGTGGGAAACTAGGGCCAAACAAAAATCGAAAATCCGACTTCGCACTAACTCCACTCGGAGTCGGAGTTTTTTTCACAAAAAGAATCGAAGTCAGAATTAGAGTCCGAGGTAGCAATGTACCGAGTTTGACTCCAATTGTCAGACTCCGACACTGATATTGTACATATTTTATAAAAATATATGTATTTTTTATATATTAATCATATATATTTTTTATATAACTATAACTTATATAGTTAGTTAAATTCATAATATATTAATATGAGCAGATAATATACTTATATTATAATATAAACAGACTAAATTATTTGTTAAAATAGTATTATATTAAAATTAAAGGTTAAACACAATTCAAATAAAATCTACATAAATATTTGTCGTTTTATTGAATAGTTGCGTGAACGTTATAAACCAGTTGTCTGCATCATTTTTAAGGCGAAACGCACAACAAAAATGGAAGTCTCTAGGACTCAAACATGTCTTGAGAGAGCATCTGTGCTTTTCGTGTCCGATTTGTAGCCAAATGGTACTATTATAGTCATGTTTAGGCAGGGGAAGATCACCTCCAATTGTCTTATCTTACTCTTTTAGCCCATTAAAAAAAAAAAAAAATGGTAGTTACAAGACATTTTCTGTTTATTATAGTAATTTATAACTATAGATAACGCTCGCAACGTTAATAAAATAAATTAAAATATTAATACTATTTTTAATGTTGATTAACGACCTCGTTTGTTTTCAGAAAACATCTCATCTAATCATTACATTTTCTCAACTTCTAATATAAAATAAAATAAACAATTCAATTTTTTCAAATTTCAAAACAAAAATAATATTAAAAAATATATTTTAATAATATTTTATTCAACTTTTTAACTTTAATCTCATCTCTAAAAACAAACGAGCTCTTAAAAACTTATGCCATAAATAGTGCCTTGTGTGTACCAGTAAACTAACCTACAGATGAGTCTTTCTTTTCATTATTATTGTTGAGAATTTGGGTGCCGATCAGGAACACAGTCAGGTAGATTAGTGGACAATTTAGTGAAACTTGGGTCACAAAATAATATTAATATTAATATTAATAATAAAGAAAACTAAACTCGGGTTTTTGTTTTGGGCCCTAAACCTGTCCTCTGGACCAATGGTTCCTACTTTGATAATGGGCTCTAGGCATGTCCAACAAAGCCCACTTTTGACTAATAAAGACATGCATTCTTCGTGTCTTTTTTAGGTAGAGAAAAAATTAAAAAGATAATACTCTTCGCTCCAAATAGATAAATTACACCTAAGTCATTTATAAAAAGTGAATCATATTAAAAAATATATATATTTTTTATTTTTCAAAATAGAATTTATTTTTTATTTTTATAAAAATTTAGATAAATTTAGATATAATTTATCAAAAACAAAACATGAAGGACCAAATCGAATTAAATAAAAGTAATGTTACGTTATGGAATGTCTAGCATGTAATTATTAAAAAAAGAAAGATGTGTTATTAAAAAATTAATTTTTTTTATATAAATCTCGTAATTACTTATTTAAAAAAAAAATTGTGAAGTTTTTGTTTACTTTACAATTATAAATATAATTTCTTATTAAATAATTAATTAGGTTTTGAAAAAAGTGGGGTCAGTGGCGTGGCACCAAATTAAGTAAGAAACACCACGTGTTCGAATCGAAACACACCACAAGGCCTTTATAGCTGGCTTTCTCAGATCACGGATTCCAATCAAAGTTTTTTTTTTGTTTTTAAGGAAAGTGAGCAGCTTTCTGCTTTGGCAAACTTCGATACGGAACTTTCTTTGGACACGTGGCCATAAGACCTTTAAGCTACGAGCCTTTTGCGGTGGGCATCGGTTTTATTTGTAATTATTGACGTTTCAAATCAGTCCCAACATTATGTGGCTCTGTCACTTGTCCTTATTTTCTCGCCACGTGTCCACTCTAATTTACTCTCTCTCCGATCTCAATTGGCTAAGTTAAAATAAGTTAATATGGGTAAGTTAATGTTAATGTTTATAAACAGTAACTCTAAATCAGTTTTTTTTTTTTTAATCTATCTATCTTACTACTATTCATCGACAGCATGATAAACAGTAAAGATTCTTTTTTTTTAATTTTTTTATCCGTGTGAATGCCAATATGCGACATAATACCGCAATCGTGCGTAGGGAATAAGAGAGAGGAATAAAGAAAAAGTAAAAAAAATATTGATTTTTGAGTTTTAAATGATCAATAAATAAGTTTTTTTTTTTTTTGTTCGTATGTTTTTTTCACTTAATTAATTTGAATTTTTAATATAATTTAAATTTCATAATAAATGATGAACATAAATAAATAATAATTTTATTCTTATACATTATATTATTTTAATATTTGAAATTACACTTTATTTTTTTCTTCAATTTGACAGATGTGGCAAACGTACTTTTTTTTATCAATTATAAAATCTTACGCCATACAGGATTTTACACAAGTACCACTAATTTCAAAATAACTAAGCCATTTATAAAATACTAATATTTCATCATTAAACAAATAATAAAATTTTGTTAAATATTTTTAAAAAAGTATAACTATATAAATAATTAGAGTTTTAACATAATTTAAATATGATAATATTCTTAATTAACTAAAGAGAACTACTACAACTAATAAAAAAGTAATCTGAAAATATGTCATGAATGTGTATTTCATTTTTTTATTTTTCTTTTATGTTTTTCATGTATTTTTTTAATAATCATAAACATTTTTTAAAAAAATAAAAAATTTACGACATCATTGGGTCAGGAGAGAATTAACAATCTATCTCTTCCCAAACAAAATTATTGAGTTCGAGTAAGAGATTAATAGATTCTTAGGTTTTCATAAACTTTTATATATTTTTTAAAATATTATTTAAATATAAAATATTTTTTAATTTGTTAATCTAATCATTACAATTTTCTTAAATATAAATTTTTTAAATTTTAAAACAAAAACTACATTAAAAAATTATATTCCAATAATATTTTAACTTTTATAATATTTTTATTTTAACTATTTTTCTCTCATTTTCTAAAATCAAATAAAACATCTTAATCCAAATAATTTTATATATTACTATTCACAAACAATGTTGCTACTATTAATACATCGATCCAAATCATATCTAAGGATATGATGTCTACGTGTGTTATTTTTTGAAGGACGAGGCTGTTGTTGGTACATTAAAATTTTTAAGATTTAAATCCAACCTTTCATTTTACCACTTCTCATTTTTTTTCCTTCGGTTGGATTGCTTCGATTTATGCAGTGAAGTACTATCACTATCACAAAAATTCTCCACATCTCTTTTCACTTGTTAGGTGCAGAAATTGAGTTCATAAAAAATTCTCTATATATTACTTATTTTACTTATGATTATGTTTTTTTTTTTAAACCCAAAACATATTTATATTTTACAAAATAAATTATTTTTCAACCGGGCAAATGTACCTCGCACATTGCCCAACCGCTAGTATATATATATATAACAGTGGTAAACGTGCAACATCTGCCAAATTCAAGAAAAAAGAATAAAGTGTGAATTTAAATATTAAAATAATTTAATTTATAAGAATAAAATTATTATTTATGTTTATTATTTATAATAAAATTTAAATTATATTAAAAATTTAAATTAATTAGATAGTCTTGTTTTTTTAAAAATTTTTAATAAAACTTCATCATTTATTTAATGATAAAATATTAATATTTTACAAATTAAAGTTGATTTTAAGTGTATGATATAATATTATTCTCTTAAAAATATTTAATAAAACTTTATCTTTTATTTAATGATGAAAATTTTGTATTTTATAAATTAAAATTAATTTTAAGTATATGATATAATATTTATATTTTAATTATCTATTTTATGTTAGTTTAAATCAATATTTAAACTTCTACTGTTAGATTAAGTCTGAAGATTCAATATGAAAAATTGGAATTTAAAATAAAAAAACTAACATTTTTCCCAACTTTTCATTTCTCCCTCTCTCTTCTTCCCCACGAACGTTTGTATAATTTAGTTAATTAAGAATATTAACATATTTTAATTATGTTAAAATTCTAATTATTTATATATTTTTAATTTTTTTAAAATATTTAGTAAAATTTCATCATTTATTTAATGATGGAAGATTATTATTTTATAAATTAAATTTCATAGTTTATGTATCATATACTATTTATTTAGGTAATTAAGAATATTATCATACTTAAATTATGTTAAAATTTTAATTATTTATATGGTTTTAATTTCTAAAAAATATTTAACAAGGACTTAAAACATTTAGCTAAGGATTTAAAATAAAGGGTTGAGATTAATTTCTTAAAAATATTTAATAAAATTTCATCACTTATTTAATAATGAAATATTAATATTTTGTAAATTAAATTGGATCGTTTATGTATGATATGTTATTTATATTTTAATTATTTAATTTTTAAATTAGTTTAAATCAGTGTTTTAATAAGAGAAATTGTTTATATATAAATTTTAACAAGAGAAATTATTTATTATAGTGATAAATATTACAGTCTTATAATTCTATCTCTAAATTTTAACAAGAGAGATTTATATAATTTTAAAGTGTGTAAAATCTGCACAATATCGTTAAACAAATTTGGTAAATTCGAGATCCACTTTAAATAATCTACTTTTTTCATAATAGTGATAAATATTTTAATGATTTTATTTTATTTTTATATATAATAGTAATAAATATTATATTGATTGTATTTTTTATTTATATATAATAATGATAAATATTATGGTGATTTTTTTTTTCCTCACTTTATTTATCTTTCCTCTGACTCGATTCTTCCCCCACACGGCACGCTCCATCCTCCTTTAGCTCAGCCCGGTGCCGCCGTGCACTGGCAAGCCTCATTGCCATCACTGGCGAGTCCCCTTCACGCCGACGACCAACCCAGCCACCACCGATCTCCCCCACGCGCAGTCCTCTCTCTCCTGAGGTAACCCAACCAAAATGGATTTTTTCCATTTCTCTCTAGTTGCGCCGCCGTACGGGGCCACCCAGCCTCACCGCCACCACTGGCAAGTCCCCCTCATGCCGGCGACCAACCCAGTTACCACCAATCTCCCCCACGCGCATCCATCTCTCTCCCTGTGGTAGCCCAACCGAAATGAAATTCACCCATTTTTGTTTAGTTGTTCTGCCGTACGCGGCCACCCAGACCACCGCACATCCATCATCTCACACTGGCGACCACCTCTCGTAGACCCAACCACAATGAACCTCCATTCTCTCTTCGTCTCATACTGGCATTCACACACACGAACCCATTCTCGACTCACAAAGAAACAGTGGCAAAAGACTATTTATTACTGTTCATTGCTACTATTCAGTACTGTTCACATTATAGGTGCTTTTAAGTATAAGACAGATATATATGAGAATAATAATACGTTAAGATGGTAGAATGAATTTTGTCGAATCTATCTAAGATAAATTTAGATATATTTAGATGTTAAGTTGAATTTAAATGTATTTATAGTAAGTCGAAAAAGGTGATGAGTCCCGAATATAAGAGTTAAAAAAGATGTGAGTTTTACGTATAAAGAGTTTTTGAGATGATATGAGTTTAATAATTTGAAAATGAGTTGTCTGAATGCTAGATTTAGTTTAAAAAATTGAATCAATTTTTTTTTTTACCTTTTTTTCACTTTTCTTTGAATTATTTTAAATTTAAGAAATATTTATACAAATTTTATATTGTCTTATAAAAGAGTATATCGAAAAAAAAGTTAGATGGGTTTGAATAATGAGTAGAGTTGAAGAAAAGTTAAAAATTTAATAAAATATTTTTAAAAGGTTGTTTTTAATATTATAATTTTAAAATTAAAAAAATATTTATTATATTTGATATAAAAATTTTAAAAATTATAATAATGTGAATGAAACTTTCATACATCCAAACATAATGTGCACGTCATCAACATTGAATCACATGGCAGATGTCTACGACATCATTACTTAATGTCTGGAAAAATATAAATTATATATATATATATATTTGAATCAAACCCTTGATATCTGTGATTTTAGTAAGATTACAGTTTTACACACCTCGTACGCAAAGACCTGATATTTTCCAGGAAAAAAAGAAAGATAGAAAAGAAAAAGAAAGAAAGCGATAGACAGGTGTCCCTCTATGTATCCTTTGTTCCCTTTGTTCGCTGTTAACTTTTTCGGAACATGAAATGTCATTTATGAGAACACAGACCTTTGCGGTGCCTGTGAGTCAATTCCGGTATCAAAGGTAATTACTGCTCTCACCATCAGCTATCGTTCACGTGGCACGATCTTCTTTATTGGGCTTAGGGTCAAGCATGCGTGATCAGTTTAGATTAATTATTAATGCTTCGTTTGTTCTTACAGACTATGAAATGAAATAAATTAAAATAAAAAATATTATTAAAATAGATTTTTTTAATATTATTTTTATTTTAAAATTTTAAAAAATTGAATTATTTATTTTATTTTATATAAAAATTTTAAAAATTGTAATAATTAGATAAAATAAAATAAAATGAATTAAAAATTTTTCTGAAAAATAAATTTTTTATTTTATTTTATTCTTTAGTTTAGGAAATCATGACACTATCAATATACACCAAGGGATTGATAGGTTGCACTCTTCGTGAACGACACGTGTTGGGTGTATTATGGGGAGAGTGGTGAATAGGATGTAATGATGTAGAAAGAATATGGTTCTTAGGGGATTTTAAGGGCCGGAAGAATCATGTTGTGGCCGTTTTTTTTTTTCTCATTTTGAGAGAGTGAGATGAGAGAAGAGAGAGAGATGAAGGACGACGACTTTCAAGCCATGTTAAACGGTGATTCTGATCAGCAGGCCGTCTCAAGCAGCTCCAGAATCTCATCTCTTTTGGCTTCCAAAGATCGTGATTTTCTTCTCTCTCCAACCGGAGCTCAGGTTCTCTCTCTCTCTCTCTCTTCCCATAGTAATTAGTTTTCAGAGCTTTTTTTTTTTTTTTTTAGTTAAGTTTATTTATTTTATGGTTGAAGTATGGGTTGATCTTATTTCTCCTTCAATTTCTGTGTAACGTAATGGCATGGAAGGCCGTCTGATGAAGCATATAAACACTTTTTGCCTAACTTACTATCAAATCATTGACGTCGGACGGAAAAAACGAGGAAGAGAGAAAGAAATTAAAGAGGAAGACTACTTAGTGCACACTGTTATAAGAAAATTATTTATTTATAACTAATTAATTTTAACGAAATAATTATTTATAATAAAAATTAATTATAAATAATCTTTTAATTATAATAAATTAATCATAAAAATTTATTTTTCTTATAGTAACAATACATGAACTAGAAAGAGAGAGGAGGAGGCGAGGGAGTAGTCGGGGTGAGAGTATTAACTCTGATAACTAATTTGATGCTTTTCTTTGCTTTTATTCTTTTTATTTCCTTTATAATCCTAATCAAGTTTTTCTTTCCTAAAACTTTTTTTCTTCTTTATTTTGAGTTTCTCACACACACATATATATATATATATGTATGAAAAAATAATGATTAGGTTCTCCCAAAAAACTAATTGTTGATAGTATTTTGTAGAATCATTAATGAACGTTTCAGAAACTAAAATAATAATTTTGAATATATATATATTCTCTCTTTTGTGTATAAATCCCAATTAACTCATATATATAGAGCAAAAGAGATCGAACTTTAACTGGGTCGACCATCAGGCCGCCATCAAGGGGAGCTAGCCTCATTTAGGCTATGTAGGTTTGTTCAATCAAACTCAAATTATTTCAACTCATTTCAAATTAATGAGATTTACTATTTTTTTTTTATTTTTCATAAAAAAGTTAAATTATCTCGATCTATTTCATACATTTTAACTTAAAAAGTTAAATTCATCTTAATTTTAAAAAGTTAAACTTATATAATCCGTAAAATATTACTATTTACAGCTAAGTTCATCTCAACCTACAAACGCAACTTTAATTAGCTGGTCGGTGGACTATATGTTTACGCGCGTATAAGGAAGTGCTTGTATTTCATGGCCATATGGAGTATTTATGTGCCAATAAGTCCACCATATATATTACTTAAATTGTTTTATATATAGGTCTGAAATATGGAAATAACAATATTTCTATATCACATGTACTAGTAATTAATTATAACAATGCTAGCTAGGTCTAATATCGATTTTTTATTCAGCAGCTACTATCTATATATATATATAAGCTGGTAGATATGGATATTAATTTTATGTGGTAGGGTTATTAAGTTGAATATGTTTATAGTTGAGGCAAAGTTATATATCCAGATTAGCTCGATCGTTTCAATAATCATGCTTTTCAATGGGGGGGAGTGGTTTGAACTCGTCAGCCCAAAAGAAAGGGAAAAAAAAAAGAGAAAATTAAGGTTTGGTTTATGTTTTATTAAAATTAAAATAAAATATTGTTATAATATTATTTTTTATTTTAAAAATTAAAAAAATTAAATTATTTATTATATTTTGTTTAAAAATTTATAAAAATTATAATGATTATATAAGATGAGATGAGATATAATAATATGATTTTATACTAAGTGCAAAAATAATCGTGGGTTAAGCAAGGGAGATCAAGCACATTTTCCCGAGGAATGTAGGCCAAAATTTGCTGTCCTAATCAATGGAGAGCACCCACCCCGGCCAGGCAGTGGTTGTCGTGGACAGCCAAGCAGAAAGCACAGGTGTCTCGTATTAATCTCCTTTAGCGGTTTAGCCTCACCTCGTCGCTGGGTTCTGTGCTGTCCACTGGAGCTGTCCTTTGTCCGTACGTCAGAGCGTGCTGTTTTTGGATCTATACTATATATGTATACTGTATCGTTGTCTTTCGTAAACGATCCTGTAGTATCCTATCTATCTTTATCCATGCATTAACTATTGTACATTGAATTGGATAATTAACGCAACTTCTCTCTCTCTTGGGTCTTGGTTTTCAAGTAAAAATAATTGTACGGTTTCTTCAATTTTTTTCTGGGTGTTTCGCAGGTCAAATTATTTGATCTTGAGAGCAAGGTCATAGGCCTTTACTTCTCGGCCAACTGGTATCCACCGTGCTGGAATTTCACCCAAGTTCTGGTTGGAATCTACGACGAACTTAAGACCAGTGGATCTAATTTCGAAGTTGTGTATGTGTCGTCCGATGAAGACTTGGATGCCTTTAACAACTACCATTCATGCATGCCATGGCTGGCTATTCCATTTTCTGATCTGGAGACGAAGAAAGCATTGAACCAGAAGTTTGACATCGAGGGTATTCCTTGCCTAGTTGTTTTGCAACCTAACGATCATAAAGACAATGCAACTTTGCATGATGGGGTGGAACTCATTTATCGGTATGGCATTCAAGCCTTCCCATTTACTAAAGAGAGGTTGGACATACTGCATGAAGAAGAGAGGGAGAAGCACGAGAACCAGACCCTAACCAATTTACTAACAAATCATGACAGAGACTATCTTTTGGGTCATCCGAGAACTGAACAGGTCAGTCACTACGTTACCTGATGATATGCAGCAAGCAGTGTTTATAAGATTAATTAATGAGAAATGCTACCTATATAAAGAGAAAAAATCAAAATAAACTTACAAACTAACGAAAGTTTACGTGATCAATTTGACTACTTGACAATAAAATATGATTAATTATATCAAGTCATGTAATTTTGTAATTTTGTGAGTTTATTTTTAAGTAATATATTTGTGATTAAAGTATTTCTTTTAATTAATATATTTTAATTCGGATCATAGTATCCTAGAAAATTTCATTAGGGAAAGCATTTACCATTAGGTCCATTACATTAGTTGATACGAGAATATTCGAAATTGACAAGCTCTCAACAAGTCTTAGTAGAGGTTTCGTATTTTTTATTCAAATTAAACTAAAAAAGATAGATATAAATTAAATAATATGTGTAACTCATAATATTAAATATTGTCAGTAAGCACGTGGATCACAACATTAATGATTAAATATTGTATCATGTCCGAATTGTAAATATATATATATATATATATTTTTTATCATTTCTGTTGATTTAATGTCCACCCACTAGCTTGTACCTTAGCACAGTAGCAGTACTGTAGTCACCAACTGCATGGCACAGATGCTTTGAAGTGGTGCACTATTGAATAAAATAAAAAGCAATCATATACAAAGCAATACCGGCTTATGGATGTTTCCCACTTTTGCAGGTGCCTGTTGCTTCACTGATAGGGAAAACAGTAGGACTATATTTCTCTGCCCAGTGGTGCCTTCCATGTGTTAAATTTGCTCCCAAATTAGCCTCCATCTACCACAAGATCAAGCAAACGCTGCTAGAAAATGGAGATGATTTTGAGGAAGACTTTGAAATAGTGTTTGTGTCAAACGATCGTGACCAAGAGTCATTTGACTCCTACTTCGACACCATGCCTTGGCTAGCCTTGCCTTTTGGAGACCCAGCTGTGAAGGAACTTGCTAAGCATTTTGACGTGCATGATATCCCTTGTTTGGTAATCTTAGGCCCAGATGGTAAGACTGTTACCAAACAAGGAAGGAACTTGATAAACTTGTACCAAGAAAATGCCTACCCTTTCACTGAGGCCAGAGTGGAGTTTCTGGAGAAACAGATGGATGAAGAGGCTAAGAGCCTTCCTAGATCGGTTTTGCATCCCGGGCATCGCCATGAGCTCACTTTGGTCTCTGAAGGCAACGGCGGAGGACCTTTTATTTGTTGCGGCTGTGACGAGCAAGGTTCTGGCTGGGCTTACCAGTGTCTGGAATGTGGGTACGAGGTGCACCCCAAGTGTGTCATCACTGTTGCAGATCCTGCCTCTACAGGCAATTTGGATAGTTGATTCGTGTCAGTGCAGCTCGTGCTGATGCTAATAACTCGGATGCTATTTGTTTGGGCCTTGGAATTTGGATTGCGTCTTTCTGTTTGCTGATTTAGAATTGGGATACTCTGCTATTCCAATCTGTTTCTAATATGAGTTTCCAAAATGTATCTTTTGTTGTTGTTAGCTGCTATGAACAAAACTGTAAACTGAATTTATTACCGGAAGAAATGTGCTGAAAACTAGCAAAAGTTCTTCCAAGTTTCCCAAATATTTTGTTATAATATAATCTGTTGTAAAATCCAAAAGTATTCCATCACGTACCATGCTCTAAAACACAACAAACGTCCACTTAGTATGGTAACCTTGAATATTTTCGAGAGATATAAAAGACTCTTTAGACGATGGGGGTGGCTCTGAGTGCTTGATCTTGTGCCTAATTAAACTTACAAAAGCTTCCATAATCTAATCGAATTGAGGTGTAAATGCGAATATTTTGATTCATTTGCTATTATTATTATTGTGTAGAAAAAAGCTGGATGCAGTCACCGTGCGTAAGTGTGGAGCAACCGATGCTCGCGTGGAAAATAAAATGCACCATTTTGGTCTATAGCAAATACGATTCGTTTCATCATCTCAATTCTCCCACGAAGACCAGAACTCTCCCTCCCTTCGTCTTCCCACCTCTCCCTCCCATCGAAGACCACGAAGGGATGCATCTCCCTCACTTCGTCTTTCCACATTTATCCACCCACGAAGATCTGCTTTTCTCCCACATTCATTTTCAAGGATCTGCCTTGCCATTCACCCTTCCTCTTTGCAAGATCTGACTCGCCGTTCACCAAGCCCATAATAACTACATATCATTTCAATTTCTTTGATTCATCTAGAGAGAGAGAGAAAGATAGAGAAAGATGATTTATTTTGATAATGAGTTGGCAACTAAACACGAAGAAGGTTTTCCTCTACTTCAACCCTGGAGTGCACCCTTTGTGACAATAACTTAATCCAGCAAACTATACATGATCTAAACCATGAAACACCCAATGAATAGAAAGAAGCAGGAAACAAAATAAGAATGACCATAAAAGATCCCTTGTTTGGTTGCTGAGAAAAACGAAGGAAAACTCAAATTCTAAATCTCTAGAAAGAAAACCACAAAAAAAGGAAGCGGAATTTCATCTTTGTATAGTCTTACTCCATATTTCATATCTCAAGAGGGAAAACGAAGGAAAACTCAAATTCTAAATCTTTGGAAAGAAAACCACAAAAAAAGGAAGCGGAATTTCATCTTGTATAGTCTTACTCCATTTCTCATATCTTAGGAGGAAAAACGAAAAAGGAAACTGCTAAAAGGGCACTTTCTCACTTAACCAACATAAAAGGTTAACTCATTGAGAATTCATTTGATAGTCCGAACATTAAGAGTGAAGAAGCTTACCTTGTAACTATCCTTCCAGCAACATAATTGAGAGCGAGAGTGAGTGAGAGAGATGGTCGGATTTGCCTTGATTTTAGAATTGGGAGGCTTGTAGTTACTGGTCTAGTACGAAGTTGGAGGATAAAATGAACAGGGTCAAATTCAAGCGTGGAAAAACCAACCCTCAGGTTTTTGCTAATCACATATTCCTAGGAGCATGTTCCCTGGAAAAATGAAAAAAGATCCAATTCTAACTGAAGAAGAAGACCACTTGAAGACCCAGTCCCAACTGAAGAAAACAGACCCAGTTCCACACGAAGAGCTATGTTCTAAGTAAATGCTTTCTATTTTCATCTTCTTCTTTTTTAATATATTGATGTGGCACCCGACTCCCCCGCAGTTACCTACTGCGCCTGTACCCAGAAGAACTGTATTGTGTAATATCTCTAGAGATAAATCATGTGAAATTTTTTCTGCCCAAAACTCATCTGTGGGTTTCAATTTGCAGTGTATAGACCGTCTCCGGCGTTGTGGGGCCGCTAGTCATTCTTCGCAAATTGAAGGTGATTTTTCTTTTAGGCTTTGCTAACTATCGCAAAACTTTCAGGGTCCCAAAATAGAAGGACATTGTCTGGAAGAATCAGACTTGATGGAGTTCTAGAAGTTGATGGAGAGCTTTTCTGCAAGTTCTTGTGTTGGAACTCTTATGCGCGTCTTACTGTGTGAATTTGTGTAAGGAATCAACAGTTATGTGATTCTCATAACATAGGGCATGGAGTTTATATTCGATGAATCTCTGATGAGAGTGGTCTTTCACAACCTTAAACAAACAGAAATAAATAGATTGGAAGAAAAAATGACTGCAGGTTATCCTTGCATTTCATAACCACAGCTCATGGTGTGAGCAAGATGGGCATTATATATAAACGTCGTACAAAAGCACACGGGTCTGAGTAGATATCAGCCAGGAATCTTACGACGGATACGATGCGTTATGTTTACAAGAGATCACAAATAGCGTACAATCATTTTCTCAAGTATAAAAGAGAGAGAGCAAGTATTTCAAAGGTAAACTTACAAACTTATACATCAAATCAACCCAAGTTTATAAATTAACTTTTATAAAATTTATGCTTAGACTTAGAACAATGATTTTTCAAGACATCATTTGGAATATGATAAAATAGAATGAAGAAATATTTCTTAAAGCAAAATACATGGAAACAAATGGCCTGACTAGGCATTTGGTTTCAAATTACTCTGAGAATTTCGCCGCCTCTGTTGTAAAACAAACCTATGAGAGCTTTTGGAAAACCATTAACATAGACTTGGAGACTTTCCCAACTCAAAACCATTGACTCCTTTTATCCAGAAGCTCTAATACATTATATAGAACTGATATGTAAAATCTATCTATCATGTAAATGTTCCAATTCTTCATCGGTCCAGCAACGAATTCAAAACACAACAGACATTTCGATTGTAAATCAAGATCGGAATCAGAATTACCCCCAAATCATCAGTCACCCCGTCGATCTCCACCGCCGCGTTCTTTCTCAATTTGCTGCTTCTGTTTTTCCACGAGCTGATCGAGAGCCGATTGCACGGCATCATGACCTCCAATAAGCAACCGTGTCACGACTTCCGGGTCGGTCTCGAATCGGGCCTCCTCGAACTCCTTACGGGCGTTCTCCCTGAGAACATCACGCCAGATGACGCCCCGTGAGTCGGGCCATATGAAGAACCGGGTTGCGCGGAGGATGTCTCGGTAAAGACTCAGCGCCTCTCGCCTAGCGCTAGTGAGTCGGCGCCGAGTTTCCAACTCGGCCAGGTCGTCGTCGAGAGGTTTCTCTTTCTTGACCAAGTGACGGTCCAAGAGTTCTTCCACGGTGTCGGGACCGTTATGTAAGAGACGGCGGAAGCAAACGATGTCGTGACGCGTCATGAGCTTTAGAGGAATCCGCCATTTTTGCATCTTTGTGCTCATCTCTGTCTCTCTGTTACTTCGGCCGGCTGGGGACTTTGGGTGAACGAAGAGTGGGCCTGTAGAGAAATGGTGAGGGGTATTGGGCTGAAGGGGCTGTCTCAGCGACGTAAACCGTAACTGGTTCATGACCCACTAACAACAACTATGGGCCAGACCCAAAAGGAAAATGAGTAGACAAGTTCACCTCTATTTCAGCCCGCCAAGAGAACCAAATTTTCGTTATCAACTCTAATTCAATCAGAATTAGAAAGAAGATGCCCACTTAAGAATTAGATTTTGGGTGAGACAAAATATAAAGTTTTTATCTCATATCATCTTATCATTACATATTTTTTAAATTCTCATATAAAATATAATAAATAATTAAATTTTTTTCAAATCTCAATTCAACTTTTTCAAATCTCAAAACAATAATAATATAAAAATATAATATTTTAAACTTTCAAACAAAATACAAAATTCTCATCATCTCACTCTCCAAACTTACCCAGTCGAGACTTTTGTATGAAGGACCCAAGATATCCTTAGAAGATCAAAATTTAGTTTTAAATTTGAAGACCTAGAGTGAAAGAGAGATAGATAAATGAAATAGAACTCACGACATTTAGTGTGATGTGATACTTCCAAATCTCATGCTCTTAGTTATTTTCATTGAACAAATTAAACATATGATACAATATGACAACCATGCGGCACACTTTTTATCCACTCACTCAGCTGCTGCATGTATGGTAATCAGAGCCTTTAAGGACTAGCGTCTGTATTCTCGTCTTCCTCATTACAAAATGGCCATCGAAAAATCCAATCCCACCGTCAACCACTCAGTCATTTCCTCTGCATCTCACTTTATCACTCAAAAACTTACCATAGACAATTATTTATTATGAAAAGCTCAGATCCTTCCATTTCTCATAGGACATCAATTAGAGGGTTACATTGATGGATCTATTTCCCCTCGTCCTTCATCTATTAACGGAACTCCAAATCCAGAATGCACCAAATGGCGTCTCCAAGATCAATTAATTGTTTCTGCCATAAACTCCTTTCTCACCGACACCGTCCTATTCCAAGTTCTATAGTGCACCACTTCTCGCCAAGTCTAGGATACACTCCATGGCATGTTTTCAACTCAAACTTCTACCCACATTATGCAAAGTTGAAACATAGTACCGACTAGCTACTCTAAAAAAAGGGTCTAAAACCATCACTCAATATTTTCATCGAGTTTCATCGCTCTCTGCCTCTCTAGGTGCCGATGGCAAAAATCTCGCACCATCTGAATTTATTACCTATCTCCTCGCAGGTCTAGGTACTGAGTTTGAGTCCCTCGTTACATCCATAACCACACGGCCTGATTCTCTCACATCCTCTTAAGTCTATAGTTATCTTCTCAATTATGAGTCACGGTTGGCTCATCAATCCGAAAGCCTACTTTTTGGTAGTCCTCTTCAAGCCCATGCCACAGTCACCAGGTCACCCACCTCTTATTCAAATCGGAGTCGCGGTCGTCGTGGCTGTGGCCTAGGTCGTGCTCCATTTTCACACGCCAATCCTTTTACCAACCCATCATCCACCAAACCCATGTGTCAACACTGTTACAAAATTGGTCACACTATGGCATCGTGTTATCACCGTTTCAATCAAACGTTCCAGCCTCCTTCTATAGCCTCTCCCACTGTGAACTACACGGCTCACTCATCTTCGTCCATTGGTTCAAATGCTTGATTTCCAGACACAGCAGCCACAAATCACTTCACAACAGATTTTTCTAATCTCAACTTAGAATCAGCTCCTTATCATGGCACAGATCTTGTTAGTATTGGAGATGGGCCAGATGACTTATCGCTTCCCATCTCAAATACTAGCACTGCTCATCTCTTTACTCCAAATGGAAAATTTCTTCTTAGCAAACTTTTACATGTTCCTCAAATCACTTGAAATCTCTTGTCTGTTGTCAATTTTGTTAAGATAATTCTGTTTATTTTGAGTTTCACTCTTCTTGTTTTCTTTTGTGAAGGATTTACAAACTCAGGCGGTGCTCCTCCAAGGTCCTGTTAGGAATGGTCTCTACGAATTTCCCACCATTGCAGACTCTACATCCACTCACTCAGCTTCTGCATGTATTGGTGAAAGGACTTCCTCCAACATATGGCACTCACATCTTGAACACCCTTCCCCTAGAACCGACTACACATATGACTTAAATAAACTGGCATTTTTAAAGAATCAAGAGTATTGAGGCCCTTTTTTTATTTTTCAATAATTATAAACTGATGTGGTTTGATATGGTACGTTAGATTGTAAAATTTTAACGTATTCATGACACATGTCATTTATGGGTTTACTTTTGTGAAATTTATTTTTATTTTATTGAGTAGACCGAATTTAACTCTCATAAAGAGTATATTTCAAAACCACCGTTGTTCGAACTTGAAGTTAAAAACAAAAACAAACAAAAGTGAAAATAAGAAGAATGAGCAATTTCACCCAATATTAAAATTCCATATCTTCGTGATACACTGATACATACCCTACCCTGCTCTTGACTAAGTAAATTGAAAATATTAAATTTCATATCTTCTTGTTGCTTCTGAAATGCCGCTAACCAAGTGGCCGTCGTTTAATTAGCACCTCCTACATCCAAACAAAAAGATAGGGTTTGAAGAAAACTTTCTAATTATAAGGTTTGAGATCAGGACTACTTCCACAAGATCATAAGGTTTGAGAGTTTCAAATTATCTGATTATTAAATACACTTGTGACGTTGTTAATTAGATAAATATAAATTATTAAATCTAATTCTTTTTGGGAATTATTAGATAAATATAGCATCACCACTTGAAATATCTGTATTATTTTCCTTATTAAGAAAGTACGAAAATAAATGTCTAACTTAATTTCAAATAGAGAAACATTAAGTTAATTTAATATTTTGTCGAACATGATCTCGTTTTTTAAAATAATTTATGTTTATATAATTAAAAAACGTGTCTCCATCATGTAATATAATTAATTAACGAATAACATTTTAAAAATGTTATTAAGAATTTTGCTCTGTTTTTTCCTTGTTGCCTTTTTCATGGTAGTTTCTCTGCCGGCATATCTACCACTGTTATATATATATATAGCACAATTTTCATGCCTGATTTAAAGCCCTGCATATATATATATATATATATATATACTTTAACCATAAAATGATTATATAAAAATAATCTTATAAATTAATATGACTTGATGTGATTCGTTAAATTATAAAATTATTTTTATTATAAAATAAATCTAACAAATAAGATGAAACTACATTAATTTATATGATTATTTTTATATAATTTATTTGTAGATATAGTAATCGTCATATATTTATAAGTGTGTGTGTGCGCGCCTCATGTGGTATGCCTGACTTGTTTGACTTCATCGAAAATCAAATTTGAGCAGTCCAAAACGTATTAGTAATCTTCATTAAGTAAGAGAAATACAGCTAGCTAGCCGTAGTTGATTCATATTATATATCAAAAAGTCCAAAACATTGACCGTTTATAATTTCCACGCCATATGAACACGGATTCCGACAATGGTGACAACGAGATGAATACTATTATTGGTCCAAAAACTCATGCATCTCAAGAGATATACATGGTGGACTTATTCATGATTATTATCTTTTTGAGTATTACTATTTATAATTCTACGTATCATAATTTTTGTTTTATTTTTAAAATTTTTTTTGATTTTATTCTTTTTAAAATAATTTAATTATTCTATTCATTATTTATATACCACATATTTGATAAAAAAAAAAATTAAAAAAATTATAAAAAAAATAATGTATAGTGTATAAAATTTATGAATAGAATTTTTTTTTTCTTAATTAGCTGGGAAAGGAATTCATGGGGTCGGTGATCATGAATGGCGATCTTAATTAATATGAAAAGTCAAAAAAACAATCTAGCAGCAGCTAGCATTCACCGCGCAATCTTCTTTAAAAATAAAAAATAAATAAATACGAAACTTATTAAAAATAATTAATTTTTTAATAATAAAATTTATTATTTTTTAAAAAGATTACTCAAGAGTTACGCATCATTCGGTCTATCTATAATTAATCATATTACATATGCCTCACCTATATATCCTCTTTTATGTCACAGTGGCATCCAGTAATTAATCTATCATGCGATTTGTGTAGAAAAAAGATGGGCCACCAAGAAACAATATTGACACAATATCAGCATGCATGTAGATCAATTGGAACTCAACTTCCAACCTGGTTTAAGAAGCTTTATTTACGCGTCATTTCATTTAAAGACAGTATAGAGATTCATCATCTCATCTCCCATCATCTCATAATATGACATTAAATGATAGGTTTACAAGTAAAATGTAATAAATAATTTCTAATCACCTAATACTACATCATAGAATGATAAAAAGATGATAAAAATTAAGATGATGAATAGGATTACTCGCATGCATACCATTTTAAAATGATCATATTAATATATATAGCTCCCAAAAAGGAAAAAGGTAAAAGAAATTAAGGAAGGTTTCTACGTACGGCCAGTCGATATTGCTTATAATTAGACTGTGGGTTAAAACACTGGATGCAGACAGAATTGAATTTGGTAGCGTGCAAGAAGCGTACGTGTATATACATGCATGCATCAACATGGGCTAGCTGTGCTATTTAATTCTGGTGGGTGGAGAAAGCTTGCTCAGTCGGTCACAACATCTTCTTTGACGCCTGCATCTCTCTTCTCCTGATCTCTTCGATCTTCTCTCTCTCTTTCTCTTTCTCTTCTTGACAACGTCAACAATATAGAACCTCAAATCACCCTTATTGCATATATAAAGAACTTATCATTGAGGAAGAAATTGATCAAGTTCTACACCATGGAGAAACAGGCTAAACCAAAGAACAAGATCTTGAAATTTCTACCGAGAGCAGCTTCAGCTGTAGTAGTCTCCTTCCAAAACCCTCCATTCAGCCCAAGTAGAGATAAGATCAGATTATCGGAGATATATACAAGCAAGCTTAAAGCTGCTCATCATCATGCCGGCAGAGGATTCTCGGGTCCTATCATATCAATAATTCCTCATGAAGCTCGAAGGAAGCCCAAGAATGGAGAAACGACGACGTTTGAAACACAAGAACCCACTTCACCGAAAGTCTCGTGCATGGGCCAAATCAAGCACAAGAAAACCATCAAGAAAGCTAAGCTAATTGCCTCGCTCCCTAGAGATCATCAACTGAAGGCAGCCGTGTCGTCGTCTTCTCCTCGTGACCTAAAGAAACATGCCTCGGCGATTCGGAGGATCTTTAGTACCAGTGCAAAAACCGGTAGGAACTCGGATGCTTCTGCTGCTGATCAGAAGCCTGCTCACGATAGAGCGCCTTCTTTGAGTCAAATGAAGAGGTTCTCGAGTAGACGTGATTCGTTGCCTGATTTTGAATGGACGGCTCAGATTATGCCGATAGACAAGGTTGATCACCGGAACTATTACTCGGATGAAGAAAGAGAGCAAGAAGAAGATCAGGAGGAAGAAGAAGATCAGGTCATAATTCCTTTCTCTGCACCTATAATGATGGTAGGTGGAGGAGTGCCTTTGCAGCCAAGAAAAGAAATTAACCTGTGGAAGAGAAGAACCATGGCTCCACCTATACCTCTCGAATTAAGTTTGGTCAGGGCAAATTGATATTATTTTTTTCTTGTTTTACATAGATTCTTGGTTCGATTCAAATATATGAATGAGATCTGAAGGAAACTGTAACGGGCTTGATCATGTGCATCCTCATTAATTCATGCATCATGTATATAGATGAATGTTCAAACAAATATACTTTCAAATATTTCTACGCCGGCCGTTATTCTTTACTTTTTGCTTCTGGGACTTGCTTTGATATCTAGTACGTACTATAAATCTGGGTCTATTTAACAAGCTGCTTACCATAAATTTCAAAAGATAAAATAAAAAAGAAGAAGAACAAGCTAACCATTGTCAAGTTACTACAAAAAAAAATAGACATTTATGATCCGTTATTTAAGATAAAAATAATTATTTATGACGAGAATATATTTATTTTATACGTATATATTTTGATCTAACAATATGACTTAATTAGTATATATATATATACATACTTTGAGCGGATATATAAAAGCTATGAATTAATTAGGTAAATTCCAAACCAACATTGTGACAAGGGAAAATTAGAAAACATAAGATCAATGTAACCTCCATAGTGAACCATCGCATGTATAATTTTCATATATAGGGATGATTTTAAATTGGTGGTCTTCTTGATCTGATCCATTTGTCTTTTGACAGCAATATCTATGATCCAGATGTGGTGTAAAATATAGTTTTAGTTTTACACTTTCGAACAAATTAAATTTGACTCATCAGTCTCATTATATATTTTTATTTAGAATATATTAATGATTTATATTTTAAATGTTAAAAAATAAAGTAAAATATAGTCACTAACATAGAGTGGTGATCAGAACCACTCTTAAAGGTGGCCCGTCACACCACAAATTAATTGGATGGTCGATCGGGTACCCTTGGAGGTGTTGTAGCAAAAATTAACAAAATGAGTATTGTAAATAAAATTATAAATACACGTAATATTACTCATTTTTTAATATTTAGAGTGGGTCTTTTTATTATTCGATATAATTATTTATCAGTTTCTTTATTAAATTAAGAATATAAAACGCCTGATTTCTACTACGACCAAGGTTCTTTTTTTATATTTTCATCGGATCTTTTTGTGAAGTCCCAAGTTTTTGCTTTTGCATAGGGAATTTAATTGCTAGCAAACGCGACAACACTCTTGAATCTGTCTCTGGTGCCAGTTAAAAGACAAATTGGAAAATTAAAAAAAAAAAAACAAAAATGAAATAAATAAATGTTTATAGAAAGCTAAGGCTAGAAAAGGTTTTGCGTAGCGGCACGCAATGCCAATGTTGACTAATTACAATTTACAACTTCTATACAATAGAGTAAACTAAAATAATGAAAACTAACACCGGCCGTTGGATTATATATGGGCATAGAGATTGATATGAAAGGGTTTTGGATACATTGCGTGAGAATCTAATTTCTTTTGCTCAAATTCATGCCCATAATTGATTATTCTTTTCATGTTTGTATAAGATGATGGTTGAATAGTGAGTCGAGATAAAAATTAAAAGTTAGATAAAATATTATTTTTTAATATTATTATTATTTTGAGATTTGAAAAAATAGAATTATTTAAAATCAACTGATCTGAATCTAAAAGGGACTAAATCGATAATCTTATTCCCAATCGTGACAACAATTCCTCCCGATCTTAAACTACTATCTGATAAGGACTGAAAAAATGATTCATTTGCATTAATTAAGATTAAAACCAAGAAATAAAACAAGGAGACCGCTCGAAATAATTAAAAAAACGTGGGACAAAACAAATTGCTATTTCTCTTTTCTCCTTGGACTGCTCTAATAAATTGTCAATTTGGCATCGGACTGCGTTCGGTTATTCAGAAGTGTTAAAGCAATTTTATATGATAAATTATAAAATTAAATCACATAATTTTGTATCTTTTTTATAATAAAAATAAATTTATAATTTAATGAAACACATCAACCCATATCAAAGTGTGAATTTACGTTATTGAAAACCGGTATATTACCAAGCGGACCTTAACAAAAACCCCGGTTGAACCACAAGCGTGAATGCTAAAATATAAATTTAATTCTTTGAAGTTTTTAACTGCAATCTAGAAAATGAAGTCGCAGGCTCCACACCGTTTATTAAGAAAAATAGAGCTCATCGTAAACCTTAAAAAAAGTACAATTTTTTTAAAATAGATTTCGTTTGTATTCGTAATTCATCTCAACCCACTTCAACTCAACTCATCTCATCTCATCATTATAATTTTTTAAAATTTTAACACAAAATATAATAAACAATTCAACTTTTTCAAATTTCAAAACAATTTTTCTAAATTTCTACATAAAATATAATAAATAATTTAACTTTTATTCTACTATTCATGCATAAACCATCTTAACCCATCTCAACTCATCTCTAAATCCAAACCACTCAACTAGAGAAATGCTAGTTACAAATTTTAAATAAACAAGTTATATACAAGTTATTTGTAAAAAAATAAATTTTTATTAATAAATAATAGTTTTTTTTCTTAATTTTTTTTAAGTAAAATCTATTTTTTTACAAAGACTTGTCTATTTAGAGCTCTCTTTAAGTATAGCCTACTTTTTGCAAACCAAGTTTAAAACTATACAAATTATTTATTAAAATGAAAAACAAAACCTATATATATGCAAACAATTATAATTTATACCGTTATAGACAAAACTTTCATGAGTTTTTCATTTTAATCTTTAGTCATATCCAATTTCATTTATAAAGTAATACAATCATCAAGATTTGCACAACCAAATCCACTTTGCCTCACTTGGTTTTAAGTGACTATATATAGATATAATATAGATATAGCTATATATCCTAAATAAAAAGAGTAGGAAGAGATAATTTCGCTATTCATCGTGACAGAATTAATTGATTCTATGTTACACGAACTCCTTGGTATCGAAGGATCTCACCAATAAGCTCCCCCTTACCCGAACCCACGTACCTTCCGCAAATCTCACCGTCTCTGATGAACAAAAATGTGGGCACCTGCACCACGTCCATCTTCTTCAAGAACTGCATGCAGCTCTCGTTTTCATCTCCATTCATGCGTGCAAAAACCACCGTTTCCGTCATTTGCCTCGAGAGCTTAACCACCGTCGGATACACCTTCACGCATGGCCCGCAATGCTTCAACCCCACATCAAGTACTATCAGCTTGTGATCAACCTTGTGATCTTCAATCAATTTCTCCACATCCTCCCTGCTATGCAGTTGCTCCACTGCAGAATGGTTATCTCCATAGTATAATACATCTCCCATGAGCACATCTGGACGAATACCATCCTCTTCGTGGATTTTCTCCATGTTCTTGTAAAAGCTAAAGTGCGGAACTTTTTTAATTTTTTCTCTCTTGCAAAGTTCCCTAGTTTCCCCCGTTTCATCACCCATTACCAGAAGGAATTCAACGTCGCTGCATGTCCGGCTGAGGTCCACCATGAATGGGTAGATTTTACTGCTCCGGTAACTGTGGCTGTCCTCGTACTCTACCACTACGAGCTTGTTTTTGGCCATTCTGAGGGATTCATCGAATTCTTCTATGCTGTGTACTTGCTTTACTCTATCTTTAGCTTTAACCTGTTCAGTACCTGATGCGGCTGCTGCCTTTGTGACAAAGTGTGTTCGGCTTGTTAAAAGTTTTCTTGGCAGAGGCTTGGGATCAGACACCAAGGGCAGAAAGGAACTATGGAAGCAGAGAGAGTTGATTTTAGGGATGGTGGCGAAAGAAGAGAGCGGTTTGAATAAGAAGCTTGTAATTGCGGCCATGGAAAACAGAGAGAGGCTAGCGTCAGGTCTGTTTGGAGATGGGATTTCAGAGATGGGACTGATGATCAAGAGATGGAGAGATGCAGAGTGAGAGGGTGCAAAACAGACATGGATTTGGCATGGAGTCTCGTTGAGCAAAAATCATATCCACTTGCTCGGTTTGTGTGGTTCAACGTAGTCCACGTGTACGAGTCCATTTGGGGACATTACTAGATATTATTATTGTCACTGCAGTCTACAATAAGAAGAGAGCATGTTCTTTTTCATTTGCTCTAGGATATTCCCCTCCCCACAAAAATATCATATTCTAAGGCTGTGTTTGATCGTACCTAAATCTAATGGCGTTATAAAAGGCCTGTTACCTGTAGATTTTGTTGGACAGTGAAAGCCCAGGAAACAGCCTATCATGAAACAACTCATTCATAATACTAACCATATTCTTTTGTTTCTTAGGGGAGCCTTTTATTGGGTTAATGTGCATGTTCAAATGTTTTGCCGAGGGAGCCCAATAAGGCAAGACCGAGAAGATCAAATGGACCCTTTGTTAATATGTCCATATATAGGAACATTGGGTTCTGGTGGAAAGCTCAAGCTGTGCATTTCTTCAATGACCAAAAAGGCAAAAATAACGATAATAAAAGGCAATTAAAAAGTTGCCAACAAAATTGTAAGTTGAGGAAAAGCAAAGGACAGAGAACACCAAACACCAAAAGATTTCAAGAAAGATTTAGGAATAACAGCTCTTGAAAACCAGAGCACTAATTTCTTTTTTCTTGTTACCTATGAGCTCTATGGGGAATGTTGTTTAACGGTTCATATTCATGTGTTCAAAAGGCAGTTAGTTGTCTTGATTCTAATTGCCAAACATCGTGAACATACATACAGCTTCCTCATCCTTGCACATCTCGGTCTAATCAAGGTAAAAGCGAACCGGAGGCTTAACTACTGAAGATGAGAACTGAAACGGAGGATCAAAGCCACGTGCAGCTTTATTCCTACAATTACACCTCTGTGTCTCTCATTATGATTTGGAATCTCTCTCTCTCTGTTAATTCGGCTGCTACCTATAGCTGTAATGGTATATAATCTTAGTAATGATTCCTAAAAGGCAAGCCTGCTGCATCTAACGATACAAAGTTGTGTAATCTCGAAACTGTTTCTGAAACAGAAATCAAAACGATACAAACTCGTGTTACACCCAGGGATTCAGATCACGAACGAGTTTGTCCATTCAAACTCGTGTTAACCAATTGGAAGAAATAAAGACAGCAAAAGTTTGGAAGGAAACATTGCCCCCACATGTCCTCCACTTTCTGGTTCTTCCGTAGTAGTTAAAAAAATCAAAACAAGACAGAAAAGTCGAGCAGAACTGGTCGGGGTTCTGACAATTAATAATGCAAAACATGACAGCCAGAAGAGGTGCATGAGTCAAGCCCATTGCAGAACACCAAAAACATTACTCAAACGCAAATAGCAAGGGTCTCCTATCTCTACCATCCATGTGCGCTCCACGCCATTCCTCGACACTACAGTCTACACCATCTGAGCAAAGTCCGCCTCTTCTCGCGCACATTAATGAATGACTCTGAAAGCATAAAGTCCTCCTTGACAGACGCTCTTTTTCCTCCATTTTATTATTATTATTATTATTAATTAACCAGCAAAAGCAAACAAGGAAAGGAAAAAAACAAATATCCGAAAGAGTCTGTGATTTCCATGTAACGTGGCGGACAATCCGAGGAAGAGATTCCTCACACTTCGAGTGGAAAGATAATCAGGGCAGCTCCATTTTACACTTCCATAGGCTAAAAAAGCCTAAACTTTTTATTGAAAAGACACTGCTAATGATCAAAGATGCCCAAATATTATAAAAAGTTCAAAACTTCAAACAAAGGAACTATCACAGAGTAAGAAACCAGGATTCAACCACGAGATTAAACAAAATTCGGCAAAAAAGAAATGCAAAGATCGAAAATAATTGAAATCGGGTGAAAAAAAATTAGGAAAAGACCTAAGCAAAACTAAAAGCAACAGGCGGTTGGAAAGGGAATTGGCGGTACTGGAACTGAGGAATATGAGGTGGTTACATCGTCGATCGTTGATTAAGACGATGCCGGTGACTCGGGCTTTCTGCAGAGGATCATGTGCATCGGAGAAAAAATTCCGGAATCACCCCCTCGGGTCAAATAGTCGGCAGTCACGAACAGCATCTCGTGCACATCGACCGTGCCTTTGGGCGCTATCCCCAAGGCCGAGAGTACAGTGACCACAATGTGGTTCCTCCAGTAGGCGATCCTTCCCATCTTCAACCTCGTCCACCACGGTTGGGCCGGCGGCTTAGACAGATCACTCTCCTTCACGATCTCAAACCCTACCTTTCTCGCCGTCTCGGCTATGTCCGCGTAGCTTCTGAGCCCCGGTAAGGCGTCCCCTCTCTCAATCCCCTGGATGATCTCCACGTGCTCCGGATTTTCGGCCCTGAACTTGTCCGTCGTTACCCACTCGTACGACACGTAGAGTGATCCAGGCTTCAAAACCCTAAATATCTCGGCGTACACCTCCTCCAGCTTCGGCGCGTGACAAGTCGCTTCAATCGAGTAAGCACCGTCGAAGCTGTTGTCCGGAAATTGCATCTTAAGGAAGTTACCACACACGACTTCGCAGAGCGAATCCAAGCCTGCCTTCTTGTTATGCAAACGAGCGCGATTCACTTGGTAATCGTTGATCGTTATACCCACGACCTTGGCGCGGGAGTGGGCGGCGATTGCACGCATGGGCCCGCCGACGCCGCAGCCGACGTCCAGAATTCGATCTCCTGGCTTGACATCGATGAGATCGACTGCCATCTCCTCGTGAAGGCGAGTCGCATCGCGGTGGGACTTCCCAGGGATTGAAGGGGAAAAGTGGAAAGACTGGCCCCAACCCCACTCGTATATGTCGGTGACCAGGTTGTAGAAAGTGTCGACGAAGTCAGGAACTTTCTCGGTGGTTTCAATCTCTTTGGGGCGGCGGAAGAATGACCAGTATTGCTTGTAGTTATCTTGCACATTTTCGGCAGAGATGGAACCTCCCGATAGATCGACTGCTCGTTTTCCCTTCTGTTCGGCGGGACCCAGAATGCAAACGAACCAGATGAGGCCACCGGCAAGCAGAGCCCCGGTACAGAAGAGAGCAAGAGAGTCCATTGAATTGAATTCAGAGATGAGAGATTCAGATGAATGTTTTGATCGCTTTTATTTGAGTTCAAAGATAAATGTTGAGTCAACAAGTCTTCCGGACAAATACTTACACGCGCAAAGCGCGTGGATCAAACGTCTGAGCTGAACACGTGGTCACGGAATTGATTTGGGCAATGCTATCATTTCTCTTGGGCAAATATCGGATCTTGGCCCTTCTGTTTTGGGTTTTTGCTTTTTCGTCGGCTACATTTTTCTTGAGCTCAGGGGTGGGAATCGGCTCGGGACAGAGACAGTTGGCACCGAGAAACGGGTTTAATTAGTTTTCAGGAATAAAAAAGAAACAGATCAAATACAGAGATTATTAAATTTACAGTATTTAACGTTAATATTTATACTGTTTCTATGTATTATTTAATACGTGGTATTTATAAATTGTCTTTTATCTTTCTTTAAATTGTAAAATGTTCCAATCAATCAGTTGTAAAGAATTTTAGGCCTCATTTGGAGATTTATTTCAGAATATTTGTAAATAATAGTTAAATCGTTTGAGTAAAGATTTTTTATTAGATTTAAAAAAATTTTAAAAAAATATTATAAAATTATAAAATTATTTTTTTTAAAATTTAAAAAATTTGTATTTTTTATGTATTTTGATTAGAAGTTTGAAAAAATTATAATAATTAAATAATAATTAGATGAAACATTTTAAAATCTAAAATTCGAAAGTATTTTTTTATTGATGTTTTTTATATCTGAAAATATATAAGAATTTATTGTTACACAAACAATGTTTTTTTTTAATGGAAAACAATGCTTTTTTTTACGGGAGTCACGTTGGAACCATTATATAGAGCGAAAACTTCTCAATTTTAAACAATATACAATCTCATATACCACACACCCTTATCAATTAACAAGAAATATCACAAAGTAGATGTTAAATCTCTATTCCATATTCTTAAATTCATTGAATTTGATAAAATTAACACTGTAATCTTAAGATTTGTATCTCAACTCACTGACTTTAGAATGCCTTGTAATACGTTCAGCCTGCATGCATACTTTTGAGAATTATTTTTCTTTATTTCGGACGAATCTTTTCCCTCAAATATAAAAGCTTCCCTAATTGTTACTCTTTGCATTGTTTTCTAGGAATTAACACGTACGAGTGATATTTCAATTTTCGTTGGCGAGCACGTTCATGTGTACATGTATGTTATTAATTCATTGCAATAATCTTATGTTTTTTTTTCACTTTCCTTCGTGCTCACACATTTTTGTGGCCTTTTTAAACTTTTCATTGTCTCTCTGTCTTTTTTTTTATTCAATTTTTTTTTTTTTTGTATTGCTTCGCTTTAGTTTGCAAAATATTTAGAAAAAGAGAAATGATAAGCTTAGAACCCTTTTACCACATCTTTATTACTCATATATATATATATATATATATATATATATATATTTTAAGTATTTTTTTAACATCTTTAATCATCAAGAAATTTTTTTAAAAATATATAATTTTACTAATAGTCACTTTCTTAATTATTAAAAATTTTAAAAATAAAAAATAATAAAAAAATAGTAGAAGAATTTTAAAAAATAAATAATTACAAAAATACATATGCTTTTGTCAGTTAACTATTGCAGGAACTTCAAACGTTATATCGATCTGCATGTACTTGTACGTTTTTGTTGGTTAGTTTCATGAACGTATCAAAGACAACACGCATTATTTTGTAGATTAGAGTACAGGGAAAGTGAAGTTATTTTGAGTGGGAAATCCTGCATTGGTTATTCCACGAGCTTCCACGGTTGTTGTTTGTCCGATCGAGTTTATCATCGTCAATGTTAGAGCATGTCACGTAGCAAAATCAGGACAATTCTTACATTTTTTACCGTCTAAATATTGGGACTAAAGAGAACCAACACATTTGAGAACCACAACGGCGACTCGTTGTACAAGGGGGGCCAGGCATCCTCCAAAAATTTTTTTTAAAAAACATAAAATACCCTTTAGATTTTGAGTAATGCTACTCATCATCTCAATTTCTATCATCTTTTCATCATTTTATGATATGATATTAAGTAATTGTAAATTATTTATTACATTTCACTTGTCAATCTATCATTTAATACCACATCATGAAATGATGGGAAGATAATAGAAGTTGAAATGATGAATAGATTTTTTCCTAGACTTTATACATAATTTTACAATATGCTCTTTCAATTTTTTTTATATTTTAATATACCTAAAAATGTCTCTCTCCATTTTTTTTATAAACCCAATTTTTTTTTTAATTTCTATATATTATCTATTTTCAAGGATGTGACTTTTTCAAAATTAAAATTAAAACTAAGCTTAAGAGAAATAATAAACTTATTAATATAGATCCCAAAGTTTTTTGTTACACAATATGTATCTCAAAGTTTTTTGTATAACCCAATAACATAAATTATTTAAGGTCGGTGATCTATATAAAAATTAGTTTGTAGTTATGTTTTTATGATTCTTCCATCTCTTTTTAATTTATATAAGAGAAATGATGTTAGGATGTACAAGTTCCGTCCATTTCCTTTGAAAAAAATAGGTAAATTTAAGACTCACATAAAAAAATTATTTTTTAATGGTAAATTCTACTTTTTTTTAAAAGGAGTGCGTAGAGCTTACACACCCTAAGACTGTATCTAATATTACTCTTTATATAAATATGTCACACCATAGACAAGTTGGCCCCTCTCGACACAATTGTTGGTTCCGCCACTGGAGAGAGAGATTCTATTTGTGTCAAAGTCTATGAGGGGCTATTTATATAGTCCTTCTAATTTATGTAACCCTCGACTAGCTTTAAAGACCAGCTATCAAGGTCTATGAAGTGACTACTAAGGGTGGGTTTGGATACACAAAACATCTAATTTTATTATTACAACTTTTTCAAATTTTCATACAAAATATAATAAACAATTCAACTTTTTCAAATTCTAAAACAAAAATAATACTAAAAAATTATATTCTAACAATATTTTATTTAACTTTCAACAAAATATCTCATCTCATTATTCTGTCTATCCAAACCTACCTAAGTAACTTCATAATACTTGATCAAGATAAGGAAAATGAATGCCCAGTATGGACAACCCTTTATTATAACGTGAATTGTCTTCATTCACGCTGCATGATAAGAGTTCAACTCTAAGTCTACCTTCACCACCTAATTATGATGAGCTACCAGGTAATGATAAAGCTTCAATACCAAACATGTTCAAACAACAACAGATCAGTTCTTCTTGTAATCTAGGATATATCAATATGCAAATATGTAGTTTTCACATTATACATAAAGAGATTATAAATACACTACAAACGTGCACACACACGTTTGGTATGGTGCAAGTTCATAAGAATTGTTGATTTTTTGGTGGTGATATTTTAATGGCTCGATAAGAAAACTTATCATTATCATAATTTTCTTGGCTTTATGCATCGTTCAACAGCTTCAATCCATTGGATTGAAAAAGAATAAGAGAGCAGAGATATTGTCTTGAGAATACTTTGCCTTAATCTAAGGCTTGCCATATGTGACATAACTAACCCCCAATTCTAGGAGATTCTTTTGTATATACTTTTCATTTGTTTGTCCTCTAATTGTATGTAATTATTTCATGCAATTTGTAATTCAATATAAATGAAAAATACTCACCACTTTACAAGTGTGGTGGTTTTCATCAAACTCTCTCATGGTATCACGAGCCAAACTGGATTAGCATACTTTGTTCGATCCCTTCATCCTCCCTCCCAGTGGCTATTGAATCCTCCCCCACCCTTCTCCCTTTCAACACCTTGATTCACATGGTTACCATCAAGCTTTCTTCTACCAACTATCTGTTGAGAGTTGTTTATTCCCTTAGTTGTACTGTAACATTTATTGTATCACTTATTTAATGTATTTGCCCTTCATGGTATAAATAAGAAACTGAAGAGAAGGAAATACAATTTTCTGTGGAACTCAGTTGTTTATTCTCTTTTACTCTATTTCTCTCCTCCTACTCTATTTTCAAATTGGTATCAGAGCAATCTTAGGCGTTTAGGGTTAGGTTAGTATCAAATAGAGTCACTCACAGCAAGGAGGTTGAACCCATGGGTCTAATCCAAGCCTTTTGAGAACCCCACTGACCAAGCCTCATGGTGACCTCATGATGTTTGGCCGTGATTTTTGAAAAAAAAGAATAGAAAAAAAAGAAAACGAGAAAGCATCTGGAGTTGGGATGATGAGATCGACCTGATAGTGGTATTACTGAAGTGAAATCGAAGCATCGGTGCTTCCTGTTCCTTCTAATCATCACGATCTAGAGTTGGGAGAACGTTGAAGTTCAACAAGATATGGAGTTGAGAAGTGCGTCAAGAAACCCAGAGAAGGTCATGGGTAGCTTGCGACGTCGACGGTGAAGCTTCGAGAAGCTTAGAGAAGCTCTCTGCAACTATGGCATTGCTGCGGCGAAAAACCTAGGGTTTCTTGTTTTCTTTTAGACTCGGGACTGAACAAGGCATGGAGAAGGAGATTTCAAGAAGAAAAAACGACGTGTCGTTTTGAAAATTAGGGCAAACGACTCGTCGTGCAGAAATGGGAGCAGAGGCTGCGCCAGGAGTTGCTGAACGACCTGTCTTTTTTAGGTACGAATTCGCTAGTAAACGACCTGTCATTTTTTGAGGTACGAATTCAGTAAAAATAAAAAAAGGAAAATGGAGCTATTTGGTTGGTTTCTATGGTTGATCCAAAGAAGAGTGAAGGACAGACCAATAGAGTAGAAAACCAAGTGGTCTACTCGAATGAAAATCCAACCCTCCAAATATCAATTGTGAAATTAGACGGGCTCAATTATTTGCCTTGGTCTTTATCTGCACTCTCGTATATCAAGAGTAGAGGGAAGATAGGATACCTGAATGGTAAGACTCCCGGACCAAAGCTGGATGATCTTGCTTATGATAGATGGGAAGCTAAAAATCCCACAATCATGTCATGGTTACTACAACAACCTGATATTGGTAATGGTTTTCTACTTTTTCACACTGCAAAATAGGCGTGGGATGCAGCTGCCCAGACCTTTGCAAAGAAAGCGAATGCAACTCAAGTCTATACACTAAAGCGATAAATTCACGGGATGACCCAATGTGAGTTATCAGTGACTGCTTACTTTCATCAACTACGGGCTTTGTGGCAAGAATGGATGACTATTAGAATTTTTAGACGGAGTGTACTGCTATTTTGTAAAAAACTGGAAGATAATAGAAGATGAATGCATTTATGTTTTCCTTGGAGGGTTGAATGAAGAGTATGATTCAGTTCAGATTAAGATTCTAGGAAAGGACCCTTTACCATCTCTTCGAGAGGTCTTTTCTTATGTTCAAAATGAGGAGAGTCGTCGTGGTGTGATGCTCCATTCTCTTCCCCAGGATTGATCTGCAATGCTTACTGCTACACAACGTCTTGATAAGCCAAGTAGGGGTGGGCATGGAGGGAAAAAATTTGACATTACAAATGAGAAGGATAAGCTGTTTTGTGATCACAACAATAAACCATGACACACTCGAGAGACTTGTTGGAGACTTCATGGTCATCCTACAAGAGGTAAAGGAGGTCACTTTGGTGGTGGTACTAGGCCTCGTGCTAATCACACTTTGATTTTGGACTCTACACCTACTATGTCTATGCCTGGTCCTTCTACTTCAGACCCTGGAGGGCTTAACAAGAAAGAAGTAGGCATACTCTGTAGGCTTATGTCTAAGCTAGACTCATCCACCACTGCATCCTCCTCCTTTGTTCACTTAGGTAATTTAGCAACATCTCTAGGTGCATCATCCATTGAACATAATAATCCCTGGATGATTGATTCGGGGGCATATGATCATATGACTGGTTTATCATCTCCTTTCGCCTCATATCACCTCTGTTCAGGCAGGGATAAGGTTAGAATTGTAGATGGATCCCTATCCTTTGTGTCTGGTAAATGTTCAATTCCTGTGACTACGTCTTTTTCTCTTTCAGATGTTTTACATGTTCCCATTTTACAAATAATCTTCTCTCCATCGCCCGAATCACTCTGGCCTTAAATTGTCATGTGATTTTTTATCCTAACCAGTGTTTTTTTAGGACCTAGCCACGATGAGGATGATTGGCAATGGTAGCTTGAAGGATGGTCTTTACTATCTAGATTAGCAGATCAAGACACCTAGACAGCTCAAACATGACTATCATACCACCCGCATTCACGACTCTATGGCTATGGCATGACTTTGGCATCAAAGATTAGGGCACCCTTATTTCTTTTTGTTACAACATATTTTTCCAGATTTATTTTCTGGTCTTGATGTATCTCAATTTAAATGTGAGACATGTGAATTTTCTAAACATCATCGTGTGTCATTTCGAGCCAATAACAATAAAAGTTCAAAACCTTCTGCCATCGTTCATACTGATGTTTGGGGTCTTTTTCGTATTATTTCTTTATCTGGTTTTCGTTGGTTTGTCACTTTTATTGATGATTTCTCTCGCACTACTTGGATCTATCTATTAAAGGAGAAAAGCGAGGTGTTTTTCATTTTTCAAGCATTTTATGAAATGATTCAAATCCAATTTGGTACCTCTATTAAATTTCTTCGTTAACTTCATTCTGACAACGGAGGCGAATACATGTATGATAACCTTCAAGGTTTCTTCTATGAACATGACGTCATTCATCAAACTACTTGTGTTAATACTCTACAGCAAAATGGTGTTACTAAAATGAAGAAAAGGCATCTCGGTCATCCGTGCCTTACTTTTTCTGTGCATGTTCCAAAGTTTTCTTGGGGGGATGTTCTTCTTACAGCAGCCTATCTCATTATTCGAATGACATTTCATGTCTTGAATTCTAAGACACATACGAAAGTTCTGTTACCTTCATTGTCTTCTTCCTTGTTTGTTGTGCCTCCAAGAGTGGTTGGTTGTGTTTGTTTTGTTTATGCTCATGGGCCTGCTCGTGGTAAATTAGATTATTGATATCTTAAATGTATCTTCTTAGGATATTCTCCCACTCATAAAGGGTATAAGTGCTATCATCCACCATTGCGAAAAAGGTTTATCATTATGGATGTCAAATTTTTTGAAACTCAACCCTATTTTTCTATTCTTTAGACTTCTCTTCAGGGGGAGAATGAGAGTGAAGAAGAGAATTCATTTGTGAATCCGTTAGTGACATTTATCCAGGCTGAACTTGTCACCTTCATATCGTACCTTTATTTCCAATTTGTCCTCTGTGTTCATTCCAAAAAATCTACAGGATGCACTTAGTGATCCAAAGTGGAGAGAGGCAATGCAAGAAGAGATGAGAGTCATTGTTAAGAATGACACTTGGGATTTGGTTCTCTTACCTGAGGAAAAAAGGTTGTGGGCTGTAAGTGGGTTTTTATACCAAAACTCAAGCCTGATGGATCTGTTAATAGACTAAAGGCAAGGCTTGTAGCAAAAGGATTCAAACAAACCTATGAGATAGACTACGAGGAGACATTTGCGCCTGTGGCAAAGATGAATTCAGCTACAGTTTTACTCCTTTTGGTTGCAAATGAGGCTTGGCCACTTTATCAACTTGATGTGAATAATGCGTTTCTTCATGGATACTTGAAAGAGGAAGTGTATATGGAACTTCCCCCTGGTCTTGAGTTTCTTGAGGCCAAGGGTAAAGTTTGAAAACTAAGAAAAGCTCTATATGGATTGAAGTAGTCTCCAAGTGCATGGTTTGAAAGATTTTTTTAAGCTGTGTAGAAATATGGCTACAAGCAGAGTCAAGCAGATCACACATTATTCATCAAGTATACACCATCAGGTAAGATGACTGCACTTATTATGTATGTTGATGATATTGTGATAATTGGAAATGATGATGATGAAGTGAACAACTAAAGAAATACTTGGCCAGTGAGTTTGAGATAAATGACCTTAGAAATCTGAAATATTTCTTAGGCATTGAAGTTGTACTATCTCAGCATGGGATTTTTATCTCCCAAAGAAAGTATGTCCTTGATCTCCTCGAGGAAACTGGAATGCTTGGATGCAAGGCAATGGATAATCTAGTAGAACCGAATGCTAAGTTGGGAGAAGATGCTGAAGGAAATATGGTAGACAGGGGCAGATATCAAAGATTGGTCGTTCGGTTAATTTATCTATCCCACACTTGTCCAGAGATTGCCTATGCAGTTAGTATTGTGAGTCAATTTTTGCATTCACCACGTGAGTCTCACATGAACGCAAACTATCAAATTCTTAAGTATCTAAAGTCATCACCAAGGAAAGGATTGTTGTTTTCTAAGCATAATCACTTCAAGATAGAAACATATACAGATGCAAATTGGGTTGGATCAGTGGAGGATAGAAGGTTTACTTCATGTTATTGTTCCTTTGTGAGAGGAAATTTGGTGATATGGTGTAGTAGAAAACAATCAGTGGTTGCTAGATCGAGTGCTGAAGCTGAATTTCGAGCTATGACACATGGAGTATATGAGTTACTATGGTTGAAGTTATTGTTAAAAGAGCTAAAGGATGACACTACAGAGCCTATGAGGTTGTACTGTGACAACAAAGCAGCAATCAGTATTGCACATAATCTAGTGCAACATGATAGAACCAAACATATTGAAATTGATAGGCATTTCATTGAGGAGAAGCTACATGCATGACTGATTTGTACCCCTTATGTGAAGACAGAGGATAAGTTAGCCGACATCTTAACAAAAGGAGTTACTAACAACATATTTCAAACAACTATTGGCAAGCTCGGCATTAAAGATATTTTTGCATTAGCTTGAGGGGGAGTGTTGAGAGTTGTTTATTTCCTTAGTTGTACTGTTGCATTTACTGTACCACTTATTTAATGTATTTGCCCTCCATAGTATAAATAAGAAAATGAAGAGAAGGAAATACAATTTTCCATGGAATTCAGTTGTCTATTCTCTTTTACTCTATTTCTCTCCTCCTACTCTATTTTCAACTCTATCTCATATGAAAGAGCCAACTCCTTCCCCTTCTTGAGAGCCAAGAATTATTGGGCTATGTTGATGGATCCATTGTGTTGCCACCTCGGTTTGAACCTGCCGACTTTCACACACCAAATGACAAACACTTGGTGTGGAAACCTGTTGACCAACGCCTTCTCAGCCTACTACTTTCCTCTCTCACCGAGAAGGCCATGGCTGAGGTCATTGGCCTATCCATTGCACGCGAGGCCTGGCTCACCTTGTAGAACACGTTCAGCCACTATTCGAAGGCTCGCGAACTCCGATAAGGTGCCCTGATTCCTCCACTATTCAGCCTGGCTCTCCAACTAATGAAGCGCGGCACACGTTTTGTTGTTGCCTATGCCCGAGCCTTCAAGGCCCTCTGTGACCAACTCCATGCAATTGGTCGACCTGTTGAAGACATCGATAAGGTGCACTGGTTCCTCCACAGCCTTTGCTTCGATTTCTCGAGCTTCTCCACCGCGCAAATGGCCCTTACGCCTCTCCCCTCTTTTATCGATTTGGTCTCCAGAGCTGAGAACTTTGAGATGTTTTAAGACTTCTGCTCCTCCTGCTTCGGCGCTCACTGCCACAAATTGTTGTCCCGAGTGGTTGAACCAGAGGAACTTCTCCTGCAACTCGCATGGCCGAACCAATGGTCGTGGCCTCACTTCTTCAAATAGAGGCCGCTCCCACTCTAGTCAAGGGCGCCGCCCTCCCCACTGCCAAATATGTCGAATGGATGCTCACTCTGCCGATCGGTGCAACTAGCAGTATGCACGCAGCGAATCCAGTGTTCATCTTGCTAAGGCCTTTACTGGTTCATGCTCTCTAAGTGAACTTGAGGCCTTTGATTGGTTATTGGACACTGGGGCATCGACCCATATGTCCACTGACCCATCCATTTTGGACCAGTCCAATCAATATACGTGTAAGGACTCGGTAATTGTAGGGAATGGTGCCTCCCTACCCATTACATATATTGGTATCCTCTCTCATTTCCCAAATATTCAATTATTAGATGTCTCGGTTGTTCCTCACCTCACCAAAAATCTTCTTTCAATTAGTAAAAAAAATCATCACTTTTTGGTCATATAAAATAAGAAATATTTAAATTGGAATACGTGATGTCCAAACCATCGAGATGGGTGGATGAGTGGACATCCAATACTATGTGTAAATGAATTGTTCCACCACCGGTCGTGATTGTAAATTTGTAAATTGTTAAGTGAGTGGCACGATGTGTCTGGGATCCCTCCGATACTTAAGTTAACAATAAATGAGAGATAATAATTCAAGAGTTTTAAAATCAGATCAGTAGAAGTAGTGGCAGAATCAAAAATTTGTTTAATGGGGGCCAAGCAAAGCGAAAATTATAATAAAATATTTTTTGTTATATTTCTATACAATTTTTCTTGCGGTATAGAACAATCTGATAGTAAGATATAAAATAAAAACAAAATACGTTTAACACAGCCTTTGTATTAAAAAAGTATATGATATGTCATGAACAAAATAACATTGAAATAACATAAAAACACTCATAAAAATATATCAAACAAAAGAAACACAGAATATCTAAAATTGTAATTTGCTTTCTTTTAAAGAAATAAAATCAAGTATTGAATATAAATCAAAATTCTTAGTTATTTCTCTTTCAATATGGACAACTATATTATTTGATAGAATTTCATCTTCAATTTTGTTAATAATTCAAGAATGTTAAAATCAGATTAGTTGAAGCAATGGCAGAATTATGAATTTGTTTTAAGAGGTGCAAGCAAAGCTAAAACTATAATAAAAAAAATTTTGTTCCATTCCTTTACAACTTTTCTTGCGATATAGAACAATCTAATAGTAATATCTAAAATAAAAATAAAATACGTTTAATACAACCTATGTATTAAAAAAGTATATTATATGTCAAGAACAATATATAATTGAAATAACATAAAGATACTCATACAAATATATCAACCAAAAGAAACACAGAGTGTCTAAAATTGTAACTTGCGTTCTTTTAAAGAAATAAAATTATCAAGTATTAATCTAAATCAAAAATGTTAGTTATTTCTCTTTCAATATAGACAACTAAATTATTTTTTAAAAACTCATCTTCAATTTTGTTGCGAAATCTTTTTTTAACAATCTTTATAGCTGAAAATTCTCTCTCGCTGATCGTTGCAGATACTGGAAGAGTCAAAACAAGACGAATCAATCTATCAATAAGATAGTATGCCTTTGATTTCTCTGTCTCTACCAATTTTTGACATAAATCTGTAATAGACGACAAATTTTGAAACTTCGGATTGGTAAGTACATTAACTTTAAAATGCTTCAATTGAAATCTTAAATTAATTTTCTCATTCTCAGAAAAATCAAGAGGATAATACTTTTCCACAAAACAATAGATATCATCAATATTAAAGGATTTATAAGCATTCTTTGAATCCAAAGCTGAGCTAAGGGTTAAAAACTTTGTCGATCTATTCTAATGTGATCTCGTTGATGACGATCATGACCTTGTTCATAACGAGAGCTCAATTCTGGAATGTTAATATCAAATTTCATGGAGAAAGAGACAACATTTTCAAGCAGATTTTTCCAACCTTCATTTCTCAACTTTTGAATGAGTCATTTTGTAATAGAAACCATATTCATGGCATTCAAGATGTCTTGAGACGTTTGCTGCAAAACTTAACTAAATACACTAGTAATACCCATGATTTCCTTCATTAAATGTAAAATAAATATAAATTGGAATGATGTAATCATTTTATAAACAACATTCGGATCCCTGCATTGAGAGTAAGTGCATCATTCTTTTGTTATGTTTTCAAGCACTGAGCAAGTGGCTCCAAACATTCGTAGTAGACTGTAAATAGAATAAAAATGAGAACCCCAACTAGAATGATTGGCTCGTTTGACAATGTCGATTTGGTTAGCTCATTTTCCAATTTCAAGTTCATCAATAGCTATCATATGTACAATTTGTGTTGCCTGATTAGCTTGCAATTCATCATGACGTTTACATAAAGTGCCCACCACATTGATAATGAAATTCAAATTTGAGAGAAACTCATGAATAGAAACTACCTCTCTAGGTGTATCAACTAATGCTAACTGTAATCGATGAGCAAAACAATGAATATAATATGCATATGGCAATCTTTAAGAAATAATGCTTGCAATCTTTTTCATTCACCACGCATATTACTAGCACCATCATATCCTTACCCACGAATATTTTGAATATCAAAACAATGATGAGAAAAAATTACAAATATTTCATTATTTAGAATCAATGCTGATGTATCTTTAACATGTACAAGATCAAAAAATCATTTTTGTATAAAACCATCATCATCAACAAATATCAAGATTATAGCCATTTGCTCCCTCCTAGACTCATCTTGCGTCTCATCAACAATAATGCAAAATTTAGAATTTCTAACATTTTCACAAATTTTATTTCTCACTTTCTTTTGCAAAAACTTCCAAAATCTCTTTTGAATTTTAGGTGAAGTATACTTTGAAGATTTATGAGCATTTTCTAAAAACACTTTTCCAACCTTGTCATTATACGAAGCCAAGAGTTTAAGCATCTCAAGGAAATTACCTCGATTTTTTGATTTAGGGGTCTCATCATGACCTCTAAAGGCACATCCTTGAAATGCAAGCCTCGAACAACATCAATAGATGTTTTTACTCAGAGTCGATTGTTGAGAATTTATTCGAAACTTTTTCATTCATTACTTTATCAATATGCTGTGATTTTTTTAATAAATCCTCAGAAGATTTCACAGCATTATTATGACAAGAGAAATGATCATCTCCAGTATGATTCAAAAAGAAACAATGTTTTCCATCATTAATTTTCTTCTAACTTCTAAATTCTATGACAGTAAACACATCCCATCCAGAACATCGAGATGCTTTCATTGTAAAAAAATAACAAGGTAAACAATATGCAGCATCTTTTGATGGAGAATACTTTAGCCAAGATACAAATTGTACAAACCAAGAAGATTGAAAATATAACGATGATTTTTAGAACCAGAAAATGGATATTTTAAGATATATATTTGATATGGACCTATTTTCAAGTAAGTTCTTCTTATTTCATCACGTTGATTGACTGGATAATCCCACATAGGAGGACGTAATCTTAGATCTCGTTGTAGAGAAGATATATCAATCTCTTTAGAATCAAGTGTTGACGATATAAAATGAATATCTTCAGACTCCACAATTGGAGAGTTAAGATCAAGATTTTCCTCAGGTTCAATTCTTGAAATTTTAGAAGAATTTTTTGAAATATCAACTTTTTTTCTTTTGAAGAATGAGTCGATAGTTTTTAATTTAGACATAATTCATGAACCCAAAATTTAAAATCAAATTGAAACATACAAAATAAAGTTAGATATATATGAATTCAATTACTCATGAAATATGAATTTAAAGATAATCTTTAAGCACAAAATAAATAATCATTCAATAGACATAAATATATATAAACCAAACCAAGTAGTAATCAATCTATTTCAAAAAGAAAAAGAAAAATTCTAAACAAAAATACAACTACATCAATACATGAAAGAAGGGGAAAAATGAAGAAAAAAAAACTTCAAAACCACTGCATCAATAGATTCAATACAATTATATATATGAAAGAAGAAGAAAATTGAAAAAAGGAGAACAAAAAAATTGAGAAAAGTCAAACCGTGTGTGTAGTGGCGGAACTATCACTATGTATATAGGTAGCTAGGCTATTACAATGTTACTGTTACTGTAGCTTATAGAAGAGCTGCAATCTGCACAAAAAATTTGCTTCAAGACAATATGTAATTGTGCCCATGATCAAAAGCTCCCATTTTTTACCTTTTGGCAGATGGTAAGGACAAGAGAATTTTCTGTTAGCAGTAGAAATTTAGAAACTGCAGAATTGTAGGCGGCAGCGGACATAAGAGAAGAAAACCATCCGACTTCCTTTTTTTTTATTGATAGTAAAAACGTGTCATCATGTTATTAGATAATCTTATTTATTTTATTTTTAAATCGGATAAAATTTTTATAAATTGGACTTATAAGTAATTAATCTATAAGATCAAAATAATTTTGTAGAGGGGAGTCAAGATAATGTTTTAGAGGGAAGGCAAACACAAGATGAGATTAATATCATCCTATTAAATCATAAAAAAATAATATGTATTTTTTTTTTCAAACTTTTGGGGGGGCCATGACCCCCTACGCCTACATAGTTTCGCCACAGAGCCGAAGGTTATATGTTGCCCTTATATATAGACATGAAGAATATTGGACGAATATTATAAACTGATTAACTTTGCATAATGCTTAGTCATTATAAGGCTTATCTATGATGTATCGAAATTATCTAATCACATGATTCATATTCATTATGTGAGGTTTATCCGTCCCTAATAAATAAGGCGGCTAGGGTTTTCGTTAAGCTACGCGATTGATTTGAGTCCTTTATGGATGATGAGTCTTGAGGCCCCAGTTTGGACCAAATCAATATTAACTACTCCACTATGTTCTATCTCTGAGAGTCGTGGAATACATTCACACTCAAGACATAAATACACTTTGCACTTTCTAATTACAAGGATCTTGCACATTACACCCTAACTAGACTGGCATATTGAACCATCAAAGTACAACAAACTGATATTTTGTAGCCTTCATCAAGATTAATTATTAAAATCTTGCCACGCCTTTTATTTTTCCTTCATCTCGAAAATTATAACTGGATTGGAGTGTAAAATACAATTTATGGATAAAATTTGAGATTGCAATATGTCAATTTTGATAAATTACAGTGCAAAGTGTAAAATTCTTAGTAGTCTGAACTTTGAGTGTGTAAAGTACAATTTATGGATAAAATTACATATTGACACAAGAAAATATAAATGTAACGAGGATATAGTATGTAGAATTTTTCGTAGCCATAAATATTACTATTTCTACTAAGTCCCGTTTGATTTCACAGATAGACTCAACCAATTTCATCTTATCTCATTCCATATTATCTCATCTAAATATTTAAACACCATTCAAATACAAATATTTTTCAATTTCAAAATTTCATTTTTTTTAAATTTTTTATCTAATCATTACCTAATTATTACAACTTCTTCAAAATTTCAAACAAAAAAGAAAAAATAATTAAACTTTTTCAAATACTAAAATAAAAATAATATTAAAAAAATATTCTAATAATATTTTAAATTTATAATATTTTTATTCAACTTTTTTTTTCTCTCATTTCCTAAAATTCTATAAAACATCTTAATTAAAACTATTTCATTATTATTCACCAATTATCTCTTTATTATTCATAAAGTTTTCATTTTCTCTCATCTGTATAAACAACCGAGGCTTAAGTTTCTTCATTAGTCGTTATCAAAGATTGTTTTTGTGCACACCTGACCCTAGGTGTGTTTTTCCGTGATTTGGAGACGCAATCGAGCTTGATTGTCACCAATTTTATCAATAAATATTAATATGTACTAAAAAATATTTTGTATCATCAACTTAATACAAATTTCATATATCAAAATCATCTTAATACAAATTTTACAAAATTGATTTTAATGGGTAGAAGAGAAAAAAAAACTGTAAAATAAAGTTTGGAGAGTGAATAGTATTATTTAAATTTAAAGAAATATTATTCATAACTATGTAAAATTTTGAAGATGGATAATCTAATGTAGACCAATTTAGAAAGATATTATATAAATATAAAGATGAATGTGAAGATGTATAAGTCATTCCAATGCTCTAAGCAGGTTTATATTGCTAATATTTTTACAAATTTTTGTTGGGATGAACGAAAAGTAATTGAAAGTGGAAACGAAGAAGCCGTAGATTCCAAGAGCCAATTAGTGCCCAAGAAAAAGAGGTCAAAAGTCGCCCAACTTCCCCTTCAATAGAGGGGAAAAAGAAGGTAAAAGAGCTTATTGATTTATGAGAAATTCTACTTTCAATCGCCTGGGAGAATTGCTGCATAACCGGTGCGAAACTGTGTTTCGTATATACCAAACGCCACGTTCCATCATTTTTGCCCTCCTTTTTGAAGAACTGTTCCCTTTGTCTACCCACAGAAGAACACGAAGCCTTCCTCCCAAACATACGAAGACATGGTCGCAACTTCCTCGTTTGCAAGTTCTTATTCTCATCTTCTTCTTCTTATCTTCTTCCTCAAGCTCCTAACAAGAATTAAGTCCTCCATTAAATGGGTATATTGTTCCCTTCGTCTTCCCACAGAAGAACACGAAGCCTTCCTCCCAAACAGACGAAGACGTGGTCGCAGCTTCCTCGTTTGCAAGTTCTTTTCTCATTTTCTTCCTCAAGCTCCTAACAAGAATTAAGTCCTCCATTAAATGGGTATATGCCTAGACCCCCAAAATATCCGTAAAAATAAATCAACCCACAATGACAAACACACGGTGACAAGCACAAATGCAACCCACGGCGACCCCCAAAATACTCGTAAGAGCACAAAATCTCAGGTGAACCAGGCTTCAACCCACAGTGATAAACATAGATGCAACTGCCTAAGAGAAACACATATGCAAATTCGGTACCCAACATGGTAATGTGCGTGATCTTGAATACCCAACACAGATTCGATACCCAACACAGATGCAACCCATCAGCTGGTTCACCAGATCACCACTACAGATCTGGTTCTCCTACCCACAACGCACGATGTCACTCACTCTCCCTCAGACGCTTTTTCTCCTTTCTTTGCCTTTTTTTTTTTCACACGAAGGCCAAGTATGCGAATAAAAAAGAAGCATTCACAAAAAGCCAGGGGACAGTCTCATCTAGGTCATAGACGCCAGTAAAGTTTCATCATCTTCTTCGTTGCCAACTTTAGTTGACCAATGGGAGTGCCTCTTGGGGAGTGGTTGTGGCTTCATGGAGAAGACGAATGAGAGAGTGGCCGTCTGTGGCTTCGTGGAGAAGAAGATGAAATTCCACAAGTGTTAGCTAGATTTCTTCTTCCTACGTAAAAATGAAACTCTGCATTTCATTAATAACATGGAGATTTCCCACCGGTTGCACAGGCCGGTTGCAAGAAGCATTTTTCTTGATTTATATTTACGAGGATAAACCCAATTTGGAGTTATTGGGCCTAGGCAAAGTATTATTTCCTTGGGAGTGCTGCTAAACCTACCAAAGTGAGCGTAGATTAAACTTGCACGCGTCGAATCGTAATTTCATCCTCCACTCCTTGAAAATGGGCCCAAATTTTAATTGAGGCTTTGTCCTTGCATGAAATAGCAGCTACGCATCTTTCGCCTTCGCACTTTCTACCCTTTTCACCTCAAATTCAGTGCAGTTAAAGTACACTCCCTATTAAATAATATTTTTATTAGGAAATAAGAAAGATTTTATTGTTAAGCAGGTGAGTGAAGCTTATATACTAAAATATTTATATGATATAATTTATTTTAAAATTTTAATCTTAAACGATATACTTTACGTACTGACTCAAGAATTGAATATCTCATGAAAATACATGAGTACTAGACGTTTTGTGCGCCAGGCTGAAAGCCCCATTGCAAGACTTAGACACTCTAGGCCTATGGTTTGAGGCTATATTTTGATGTCAAGATCACCTCAATACATCTCAAACCAATTGTTCGTGGGACGACCCCATACTTTTTAAACTTTTCATGAAAAGTTAAATCCATCTCAATATATTTCATACATGCAAATACATATTTCAATTTATTTATATTTAAATACATATCAATGAGACTTATAAAATACTATTATTCTCATATCAACTCAAATTACATGAGAACACCTCAGCATCCAATAGCAGCCTAAATCAACTCTCTAGAGTGACCGTACTGCCCCAACATACGCGAGGTTGTAACACATACAGTTCATGCGACATATATAAAGTAATAGCGAGAGCAACAAATCAAGAAAGTATATATACAACCTCGCTATTCTTTTAGATCGAAGCTCCTTAGCATGCTTTTAGCGTTTCTTGCAGCTAAATTGTGAAGGGTGGTCACTTTTCCTTTAGCTCCTTAATCCTATCTGTCTTTAGGCTTAAGCTGTAGCAGGTCAGAGAGAGAGAGAGAGAGAGAGAGAGAGAGAGAGAGAGAGAGAGAGATATGGAAAAGTTGTCAGGGCTGAGCCACCTCTTCATGACAATATTTCTGCACAACTTCTCAAGTTTTATGGTAAGCCCAGCCATCACAGATGTTACAATGTCTGCACTTTGTCCCGGAAGAGACGAATGCTCACTCGCCATCTACCTGACTGGATTTCAACAAGCAGTAAGTTCTTTCATCTCCTAAAGCTTTCTAAGTTATTATTAATGATCATCTTTTTTCCTTCCCAGTTTTCCATTAATTCTCTATTTTCCGGCCAGGTTTCCTTTTATCATATATATATATATATATATATATCCAACTTAGGCTGCATGCAATCTATTTTTCTCCAATATTGGATGCAAGATATATATATAACCCAATTCAATCACATTCTTTTAATTTTACTGATCGGACGGGTGCTTAGAAATTTTTCTTTCTTCTCCTTCTTATTGTATGCTTTTTATTTCATGGTTTAGGTAGACTATTGGACATTAATTAGTGTTTTGATTTTATAATTATTATAAGCTGCATATTGGGAGTGCTGTTAGATTGCCGGCCAACAGTGATGATGGGCCTGCGCAAAATTAATTTTTTTAATTTATATTTTTTTAATATTTTTAAATATTTTAAAAAATATAAAAAAAATATCAATATATCAATAGTCACTTTCTTAATTAATAAATAAAATTTTTTTAAAAAAAAATTAAATACATTAACAGTCAAAATGAGAAAGTAAAATAGAGAAATATAATAACATTATTCGTATATTAAACGTCAATTCTTCCTATTAATTAAAAATTATCTAAATAAATAAAAGAAGTGCTTTAGCCATAAATTTTTTTTATAAAAATATATTTACAAATTAAGGTTACTTGACGTGTTTATATCACTGAATAATTGTAGCTAATCTCTCCTGCAATTTAAAACTCTCTCTCTCTATCTCTCTCTCTCTCCATTCTAACGAAATTTCCATTCACTTTCACGAGGCTTCCTAGCTTTTTGGCTCCTTCGGTTTTTATGCATTTCCACGAACTTCCAACTCGGGTGACCCACATTCCCTATTAAATTTAAGACCCAAATCAGCATGCAGTAACAATGTAAAATGCAGTCTGTGCACTGCACCCTTTGTTTTTCCCACAAAAATCCAGTTTTTCTTTTCTTTCATCGTACACTTTGTCCGCCCATAATAGGAAAATCATACGTACCAGTCTTTCTTTCTTTCTTTCTGGCTCTGTACACGTGGCTCCCATCACTGGTCTGTGATCCAATGATTTCAAATAGAAAAATATTATGTCTATTGCTAATTAGCAGTTGATTACAAAACAAGTTATTCCTTGAAACCTAAAGTTAATAGAATATTCAAAACGCAAGTATTTCCTTTTATTACCAATTGATGTGACTTGGTTTCGATCGTTTTGGATGGGCACAGATTTGTAAATAGGAGTTTGTTTTAAGTAAAATCACAGGCCCACTCGACAATAGATATTGCAGGCCAGGGAAGAAGCAATGCAGTGACGTTTCCCCTTTCTGGGAAGTAACGAACTTTTTTCTTTGTTTTGGTAGGCTGACACAAGCACTCCAAGACATGACTTCTAACTTCAATTTAATCGACTTCTAATTTACTGATCTCATGTAGTTGGAATGCTTAACTTAACTTCTAAATCATCGTTTCTCTTAAAAATTTAAACAGATGTGAATAGATAGATTTTAATTATTTATATTATATTCTTAATATTTAATATTCACTTTCTCAAAGTGAAGTAAGGAACATTAATCGAGTACCAACTAACAACATAATTCAAAATTGAGACAGACAGAATCCTTCAACCACACGATTCTGAGTATTTTTCTAATTTTCAACAAGTACAGTGAAAAATATGCTGATCAACCATTGAAAACTGCAAACTAATGAAAGAACAGAGCTTACTTACTATGTAAGGTCTCCCTCGACTAATGGGAAACCATGTCACAGCCTTTTGTTTTCCTAATTAAGCATGGGAGACCAGAGCATATTCACCTGACTTTGTTCTGTCATTCTACCCATTTCACAGCTATACCCCAACGTTTTATATATAAGTGGATACTTTTTTCTCTTCTGGGAGTGGGAACTTTATATATGTATGTATATATATATATATATGTATGTATATGTTACTTTTTTTAAAGGTTGTGTTTTATAAATCACCCACAGAACATTTAACTGCTTTAGTGGAATAATTGATACTTTTATAAGTCTGTCGTTGCTTCCGATCATGGCTGGCAAGCTATCGTTCGGCTGCCCCCCACCCCAGTTTTGTTTCATTTGCTTTCGTTCAAAAACTTTCGAGGGACAGAGGTGAACATGAAAGAGCTATTAGGGTTGAGCCACCTCTTCATAACAGTGTTTCTCTGTGACATCTCTACGTTTATGGTGGTTCCGGTTATCACAGATGTTACTATGTCGGCGCTTTGTCCTGGAAAAGACAAGTGCTCATTGGCCATTTATCTCAGTGGATTTCAACAGGGGGTAATATTTTCTTCATAACCCAGGCTTTGCTAATTTACTTCCCAGTTATCTTCTTCATCATTTTTGTTTCCCACTAGAGAGTTAGAAAGCGACTTTCTAGAGCGAGAGAGAGAGAGATCATGTTCTTGTTCATTACAAATCCCGGATTGAAGACTTCTTGAGCATTATTCAGGATATGATTTGATTGCTTATTTGGTCTGTATGCTGGTAATTTCAGATACATCAATTTGAAAGTTAAGGCTGTGAATGTAACAGGTGTTTTCGATTTGCCTGAAAGCAAAACTTTCAGCCATGCAGCATAGAAATCTCTCTCTCTCTCTCTCTCTCTCTCTCTCTCGTATTCATGATAAGGGATATAAACTCATGATTTATGCAGATTATAGGGCTGGGAACACTGGTGATGATGCCTCTGGTGGGAAATCTCTCTGACAAGTATGGGCGGAAAACTTTGCTTACAGTCCCAATGATTCTCACCATTCTTCCCCTTGGTATGCAATTCCTTTTTTCTTTCCAGCTGAAACTCAATATTAATCTATCACTCATCATGGTCTCATCCTTTTCACTTTCCCCTCACCATTTGTGGTGGAAAAAGAACATGGTCTCAATATGTGTCGGTGCATGATACGTTAATAAGAAGAGCCAAACTACTTTTCTCTTAAATTTATTATTTTCAATAGAGATACTTTAACCACAAAGAAACTACACAAAAAGAAATCTACAAATTGACGTGATTTAATACAGTACGTCAGATTATAAATTTATTTTTTATGTAAAGTAGATTTAACGTATCACATGAAACCACATCAGTTTGTAAGTTTATTTTTGTATAATCTCTTTATATTTGTAGTAGTTTTATTTTCAATATGTGATTATTATCAAATAAAAAATTGTTTAAAATTTATCACATCATTTAGTACAATTATGAATGATAAATTAATGATAAAAAAAAAATAATAATTCTCTATTAAATATGAGTGTTGAATACACCTTCGCACATGATTATTTTCAAAAGTTTAGAGAATAATATTAATATTTAGAGTTAGGGTTATGCTACCCATTACACTCTAATGACATCAATTAACAATTGCCAATTGCCCCCTCATTCATTATTCAATAAAAAAAAATGGTTGACGTGACTCCATGCCATGTTAGTTAATGATGTTATGTGGAGTAGAGATTTTTCAATATTTATACAACTACTTTATATTATTTCAAATGAATTTTTTTTTATTAGTTATTATTTACTACTCCACATTCCAATATCTTATAAAAAAAACTAAGTGTAGGATATGGAAGTGATCAATAATGGCTGGTGCATAATATTTATTTATTTCAAAATTATATTTCTAACACCACTAATTGAAATATTGTGGAATCAACTAAAATAAATTGGTGACATTTAAGCTTTACAAGATAAATAAGGCTGCGTTTGAATGTTGAGTTGAGTTGAATTCTTTATGAATAATAGTGAGTTGAGATGATGAAGTGAATTCTATATAACCCACTTAAGATGAGTTTAAATGTATTTATGGGGAAGTTGAAAAATGTTATGGGTCCCAAGTATAAAAAGGTGTTGAGTTGAAAAAGATTGTGGGTCCTATGTATAAAGAGATTTTTAGTTGAGATAAATTTAATAATTTAAGAGTTAAGTATTAGATGTTAGAAGATATCTAAATTTAAACCGAACTCAACTGAACTGAATACAGTCTAACAACCAAACAAGCCCAAGTCCCAAAAAAAAAAAAAAAAAAAGCACTTTACTTTTTTGAAAAAAAGAAAAAAGAATATCAGAATAAAGGTTATAAGTAGTACTCTTATCTTTAATATTATTTTTATCGACAATCGGAGATAAAAAGGATTGGGTTCACACTTAATATATGCTGTAATTGCTGGTCCATGTTTATTTATAACAGTGCGTGTCGATTGTCCAATTGACATAAGGTTGTCTCCAGACAGATATGCTAAACTTCTAATTTCTTAAGCCATATTCCTGGAGGGAGGGCCCATATGATTGAGGAAAAAATAAAATCACATTTATTTTCTTATTATTTTAAATTAAACACCCACTAGTGTGACTAAAATAATATTATGTATAGATCAATTATATATTCTCATGGCATTAATTTTTATTAAGAAAAATCCACACAATATCTTTTTTGCCATAGAAATATTTATTATACTTTTTTTTTATTAAAAAAAAAAGTGTAAGATATCGATTGCTCTTTTCTCTTCTCATCGAATTCTATATATCTAATTTCCTCAAAAACTTATTGTTCATCATTTTTTTTCAATAAAATAATGAAAAAAATCCTTTTTCTTTGATTTTTTTTATGCAAATCAATAAATACTATTAAAAATGGCTTTTTATATAATTGATTTGTCTAATTTTTTATCACGAAGATTCTGATCATATCTGAAGAGGCACCTATTGCCGAATTAATTAGTGAGTTCCAGGTCACCCAATGCGTACAGCATTTGTAAATTTGTATTTTAATATTTGTAAATTTTGAAAAAGAAGAAAAACACGTTGGATTAAAATGACGACAGCATTTGGTGACACTTTTGCAGGAGTATTAGCGTACAGCAGAGAGAGGAATTTCTTCTACATGTACTATGTGTTAAAGACCCTCACTGCCATGGTTTGTGAGGGCAGCGTTCACTGCCTTGCACTTGCTTATGTGGTGACTCTCTCTCCCTCTAGTTATATATAATTTTAAAAATGATAATTACAGTTATAAATATATAAATGTGACATAATTATTTAAATAAATAAATAAATATAAAATTTATATAAAAAAAAGTTAATTTTTTAATTATAAATCTTATTCTTTTAAAATAATTATAAAATATTTATACACTCTACAACTGTATATAATATTAATTTTTTAAAAAGTAATGTTGTCTATCTATTGTTTCACTGTTAATGCATCTTTTGGGCTTTGGAATGGCCCATTAGGTGAATTGTGGGCTTTGGATGGGCTTCAGCTTTCAACCATTCGCTTCCCATCGAGCCTTTATAGTTGAGCTTATGACTTGACCCGCATACGACTTTGAGGGCTCGATGAGTCGTAGCTTAATATTTTTTTATTATAAAATAAGTAGCTTGATGTTAAAACGTTACGTCAGTATATAAATTTACTTAAAACGTTATTTATAAACTTTACGTCAGTATGGTGTGTTAATGCATTTTGACATTTAAAATTTTAGTACGATCAAATTTCATATATATTTTTAAAGAAGTGAATAAATTTAAAATTAATATAAAAAAACTTATTTTAATAATAACCTCAACTTTTTTTATTATTTTTTTAAGCGATACACATTCTCCGTATACAGTATTACTTTTTGAGTTGTTATATTCTGTATATTATTTAAAATATATATAATTTTATTTTTTTATTTTCATAATTTTAAAAAATATAAAATATGAATCATAAAGATAAAAAAATAAGAAGACTTATATATAATTTGAAAAATTCCCACATTAACACATCCAAATTTTATTTTTTTATAATTTTTCTCTACTTTTTTTCGTTTGCAAAAGGTTCTGTTAGGAAGTACCAAAACCTCTCGAATTCAATACCTTTTTCTTTCAGGCAGACAATGTTACTGAGGGCCGGCGAGCGTCGGCCTTCGGGGTTCTATCGGGGATTGGATCCTCTGCATTCGTCTGTGGAACACTTTCCGCTCGTTTTCTGTCCACCTCTTCTACTTTCCAGGTTCTTTTTCTCTCTCTGAATTAATGAACAAGTTTCATTTGAGTTCCCGGTGGTCCTTATCCACTAAACAACATGTCATTAGGTTGCGACCTCCGTGGCGGTGGTAGCAGCGGTGTACATGAGAGTATTCCTCCCTGATTCCGTCGTAGGCCACGGTCTTACGGCTTCATTGATCTCAAAGGAAAAACCGGACCTTACCAAACCAGATGGAGAATCGACTAGGAATGGCACGCAGCTTTTCAAAAGTATGCCTTCTTTGGAGGACATGGTCTCCTTGCTGAAGACTAGGTCCGTATGTTTTTTTTTTTTTTTTTTGCCTTTTGGCTTTTTTGAATGAAAATTTGTAGTCCATTCTCCTCTAAACAGGTTCTTGAATCTTAACGTTTCTTGTTGGGAATAATTATATTTACTCGATTTGCAGCTCGACGTTTTCCCAAGCTGCAATTGTTGCGTTTTTTAGCAACCTTGCAGATTTTGGCCTTCATGGTTCGATGATGGTACTTCTCTATTTCCATGAATTACACGCATTTTTGTTTTATGAACTTACGTAATTATAGTGGCTCTATACTCACTGTTCCAAAAACTTAAAGCTGTCAGAAATAGTGTAATTTACGGCCCGTTTGGATACTTAAAATATCTCAATATATCTGTTAGTAGTAATGAAATGGTTTGAATTATAATGTTTTATTGAGTTTTGGGAAATAAGAGAGAAAAATAAAAATATTATAAAATTAAAAAATTGTTTGAATATAATTGTTTGAATATTATTTTTGTGTTGAAATTTGGAAAAAAATATTGTTTTTTGTATTTTGTTTGGGAGTTTGGGAAAGTTGTAATGATTTTGTAATGATTAGATGAAAAAGTTGAAGATTTGAAATTGAAAAATGTTGTGTTTGAGTGATGTATGAGAAGGAAATATACAGTTGTGTTGCCAAACGGATCCTTAATCATCTAATTCAACACTCCTCTAGTGCGTGGCCACTCCCTTCTTCTTAATGTAAGTCACTGCACATTTTTTTTGGAAAAACAACTAACACAAGAATGGTTGCCTGAATATGAACTGCTGTCTATGCCTCTTATGCTGACAAAAACAGAATGATTTCAATTTTCTTCATGCTTGGTTGAAATGACCTACTTTCTGGTCGCTCTTAAGAACTACCCCTAAAATCTTCAAATTTAGACATTGTATTTTAAAAGGTTTTAATTAATGGGTAACTTAAAAGTCATGAATTGGCATTATGCAGGTGGTTTATATACCGAAATATAATGTTATGCAAGTGGACCCTATAATTTTACTTACATAAGGCGTTATGGTGTTGAAGTTTGTTATTTCCTTTGCAGTATTACCTAAAGGCCAGATTTCACTTTAATAAGGATCAGTTTGCTGACTTAATGGTCATTTCTGGGATCGCAGGGACGATATCACAGGTATGTTAGACATTTTTTTTGGGTGCCACTTGCATTCCCCTTGCGTAGTCATTTTCAATATAGCCATGGTTCCTTCTATTCCATGTTGAAGTCGATGTCAAAAATAAAGAATAAAAATTGAAGCTATCATGCAGCTCTTCCTCATGCCTGCATTGGTTCCTGCTCTAGGAGAGGAGAAGCTGCTTTCAGTAGGGCTCCTTTTTAGCTGTGCACATGTAAGCACCTTGTCTCTCTGTTATAATTCCCCTAGATGCCACCACGGCTTGAGCATAAGAACTTCTGTCAAAGTTGATTGTCACCTTTTCAAAGCAAAAGTTATATAGCATGTAGATCATGTTCTCATTTAATAACTTATGGACTTGAATGCAGATGTTTCTTTACAGCATTGCGTGGTCTGTCTGGGTACTTCTTTGCAACTTTACTTCAAATCCAAGTTTCTTCCTTTTAATTTTATTCAATTTGCTTGCTCCATTGTTTTTATTAAGACTACTTTTATTCTTTTCTAGACTAAATTTGGTATATGCTTTAGCTAACTTCGATTATGTTACAGTCTGACTAACAGTTTGAATGCTGATAGGTTCCTTACGTCGCTGCTATGTTCTCCATATTGTTTTTTCTCTCACATCCATGTGTGAGTCTTCTTCATTTTGTAGTTTCAATCTATTGCGCATTTACTTGGTTATAGACTTATAATCTGTTAAATAAATTACTGTAAAATGTGCAGATGAGGAGCATTGTTTCTAAACAAGTTGGGTCCTGCGAACAGGTAAGTTTCTTAAAGAGTCCCTTCAATATCTTGCTGGTTGGCATAAATCTGTTGACTGCTGCTTTTATCCCATTAAAGAATAAACGTGGATTGTTTTTCTTTTAGTGAAGTGAAATTAATAAAGGAAAAAAAAAGAGATGAAGTTGCAGAAAAATAGTCCTGCAGTCTGTATGGCCTCAAATATGTCCCAATTAGAGCAGATGCTTTTTTCCCCCCCAGCACAGGTTCTGTTTTTTACATCTGACTAATCGCTTTTCTTTTGTTTTTGTTCCCGTCTCTTACAGGGAATGGCTCAAGGGTGCATTTCAGGCATATGTTCCTTTGCCAACGTTGTTTCTCCCTTAGCTTTCTCTCCTCTAACAGGTGATTGGGAATTTATTCAGTCTTATATTAAGCCCAAAGCCAATTGATCTTAACAAGGTTAAATTGTTCTTTCAGCTTTATTCCTGTCTGATCAGGCACCTTTCAATTTCCCTGGATTCAGTATTATGTGCATTGGATTTGCTTCGGTAAGAGAGTTTATGTTATGTTGAAGATGTGCATTAGAGTCATTATCAACGACAGCACTTGTCTTTTGATAGCAGAACTAAAAGTCCTTTCTACATTTCGATGGTCGAATTAGTTAAGATTCATGATTTTACACTGCTGCGTAGAGTGGCATATCTCTGTTATATATGCTGGTTCAATAGATAAATCCATATGTGATTTACACCACCGTGTAGACTGCCATATGTTTGTTAGATGTGGCTACCTATCAGTCTAAACCAGGACTTGCTCATTATATGGGATGAGAGAATAAAATAAGACAATGCTTAAGGTGGTATATTGTAACGACCCGGCCTAATATTTTTAAGGAAAGTTTACTGGGCCTAAATTATGTTTGATGGGCCATATTGGAAACCACAATTGCAATTTATTGGATAACCAAGTGGGCCCCCATTTAATGACTGTCTTTTCCAGTTTAGTTGGTTTGGGAAACTATGATTATGTTTTAGACATGGTTTATTTGATTAACTCTTTCATGAGGTAAACAATGTTTTTATTTAATTACGCAAGTCTCTTGCCTGGCTTAATTTACGCAAGTGCGTGACATCCCTAGCCTATGGGAAGGGGGTGTTGCATATATAGTTTATGATTCAAATGACTCCGATGTCATGTTGCATTGAATAATTAGATCAACGAACTTGTGTCTAAGGGCATGAAAGCCTCCTAGATTCAGGCTAGCAAAGCCTAAATTTCAGAGTCCCAATCATTGTAATCCCAATTCGGACTAGCTTCCCTATGCCTTTTATCTTAAAAATATTTTCTTGTTCATTTTGAGGTCTTTAGCTTTGTATTTTTCTTTTTATCTAAATGTTTCAATATACAATTAAAATTCTTATAGTTTCACCTTTTATACTTTGTGGTTATAGAGACAAATTCTAAGAAAATTTGTATGTGTAGATGATAGCCTTCATTCAGAGTATGAGGATAAGAGCAGCTCCTCCCATGTTATTTCACAGAGGCAGCAATTGCGACAATGCAGAGGTATAGTTTTTAACAATACGAATGCTCCCAACTGGAAGCATTCTCCCTGGTATTCTCAACCCTTTAGTTATTAGATATTCGCATGTTGACGAGGAATAGAACTCTCAAGTTGCAACAACCATCTTACCCCAGTAATCTTGAGCAGGTGTAAATTACTCCAAACCATTTGCTCGCAGTCGCATTGGGAGTCTGTTTGACAACATGGCAACATATTCTGCTATTTATAAAGGTTGCCTTCAAAGTCGATTTGGTGACGAAACAGCACACGAGCCTATTTTTGAAAAGCACCTCAACGGTAAAATTATCTGTATGTTCACATTTTCAGAACATGATACATGCCTTTAACACTTCTTATCACAAGTTGGACTTGAATGAGTTGTGTAGAAGAGAAAATGGCATTACTCCTTGAGTCATTGATGACTTTCCAGCTATATGATAGTGAAAGTCTTATGTTCCCCTCATCTGTTCATTGCCACCTTCTGTGTGATTTTACAGTCGACACATGAGTTGCTGATGTGGCAGGCATGTAGTAGTCATAAAAAGTCTTAAATTCAAAAAGAACCACAATGTCCATCACATGCATGCCACATAAGTGACCAGCATTGCTCGTAAAAGCACCTATCCCGCTGTCTCGACCCACGCAGGGGTGATCAATTTTGTTTACAAGTGGACCACTCTCTCTCTCTCTCTGGAAATTAGTAACTAACGTATTAGATGTATGAGAAATGTTTTATCCACAAAAATTTTACAAAAATACATTAATAAATTGATGTAATTCGATGTGATGTAGTGTATTAAATTATAAAATTCTTTTTACTATAAAGTATATCTAATATATTATATCAAGTCACGTCGGTATATATATTTTATATATCTAACACTTATATTCAGATATTCACTTTGATATAAAGAAGGATAAAAAGAGGTTTTATATACACATCTTTTTCTTGTTGGTCGTTACAATTTTCGGACTATCCATGAGAGTAATTGGCCTTTTTGTCCTTTTGATAAGGATAGTCGTGCCAATGTCCACCTTCGTCAAGAAATAGGTCTCATGAAAATTTAAATGTGGGATAGATAATTAATGTTGTGACCAGATCCTTTTGAGGGATGCAATTGGATGTGAGTTCCTTGTATGCTGTAGTGTACTATTGTGATAAATAATCTCATTATTATTTACAAATTATTTCAATTCATCTTATCTCACTATCCAAACAGATCCTAAATCTTCTCACGCCCACCCAATGTGGGGGAAGTCTAATTAGCACTATAATCAATAGGAGATGTACTAAAAATCAGATTAGATGAAGGTTTGTAAGAATTGTTTTGGGGAAGTCTATAATGGCTCATTTGGATAGTAAAATTAGATGTGATTGTTTTAGATGAGTTAAATAAAATATTATCATAATAAATTTTTTTTAATATTATTATTGTTTTGAAATTTGAAAAAGTTAAATTGTTTATTATATTTTGTGTGAAAATTTAAAAAAATTGTGATAATGAGATGAGATAGTTTCTGTATCCAAACGATCCCTAATTTTTAAAGTAAGACAGAAATGTAAAGTCTACAAACTATAACATTTGAGTCTACCAAATAATATTTTATACTTGATAAATACTACAAATTTTACTTCATGTGTTTAATTCTTTCTCATTCTAAATCCTAGAATTTTGATGATGTCTAAATGGCGGAGATACACTCTAGAGTGAGTGCAATGTTTATATATTCTGTGTTTATAATACGTACATTCGTGAAGAAAGATTTTGGGGAATAAATTTAAAAACTCCTTGAAACCACTGACATATTTGCAATCATCTCTAAACTATTAATTTCAAGAATCACCCCTTTAAACTATCAAAACATTGTTACACATAGCTCCATAAAAATTTGGCTTTTATTAAAAAATAGAAAATTAAAAAAACATATCGAAATTAGAGAAAAAAGTTTAAAAACTAATTATAAAAGGTAGGAAAAAAAATTAAATTGAAGATTAATTTTTTAAAAAAATTTCGGATACTAAATTTTGAAAAGTGTAGACAAGAAGTGAAAAAATATTATATTTTCCCGTCTCTTAAAAAAATTATTTTAAATTCCTTTTTTATTTGTTTTGAATTCATTTGGATATTATATTAGTCATTTAAAATTTTATGATAGTTTATAAAGATGGTTGCAAAATTTAATAATATGAAAGTGACTGTAAAACGGGTGCTAGCTCGAGAGGATTGTGTTATTTCTAAAATTAACATGAAGATACGGGTGAGACAAATTTATAAGGGTTCATGTTGCCTAAACGTTCTTAAATATTTTCCGCTTATTTTATCTTCCATCTTGAGAATATGGGAAAGTTGTAAAATCAAAACCGCTGGTTTGGTTACACAAAATTATCTCATATCATCTCTATCTCATATAATTATTATAATAATATTTTATTTAACTTTTAACAAATCATGTCACTATATGAACTGTGTAATCAAACAAGTGCCTTGCATCTTGGGTTTGAAACCAATTGGCTTAAGAATCCTTTGTTATCTATCATTCATATCACACACTTCGTATCACCATTTTTTTGGGCATAATTTAATCTCCTTTGCCTTCAAACTTGACGAAAATCAAAACAAAAGCACCCAAAATGCTCAATTAAGAACTGCACCAGAAATCTACAAATCTCAAATGGAAGAGAATGATAAACCAGGTTCACCACATACATTGATTATTAAGCTCTACTACCTTTACAAAAAAAAAGTAGAAGGGATGGAAACATGATCATGATTTATCCTTGGCAGAGCTACCTTTCAAACAAACTTAATTAACGGTCACTTTTCCCACCATGCCTGCTCCCTGGTGAGGAGAACAGTAGAAGGAGTAACTTCCCTTTTCTGTCAAGGTCACAGCGTACGTCTCTCCTGGGCCATTGAGGAGGTCTTCCTCGCTCATGGAGATCTTCCCGGCGTCGACACCACTGGGAATTTCGTCCTCATCGAATACAACGTTGTGGGGGAAACCTGCATTGTTCTTGAACACTATCTTCTCTCCGGGGCTGATGCTGAAGCTGTTGGGAACGAAAGCCAAGCCCCCATCATCACTGCCGAGCAAGACCTCTATGGCCATGGCATTGCTTGCAAGCAGTGCGCTTGCGGCGGTGGCCGCAACAGCAACGCCCACATCCTTGAGTGAAGCCTTGATGCTGAGCCTTGGGACTGCAGAGGCAGAGGCTGAGACTTTAGCGGTGGCGTTAACTTTGGCTGCACCGGCTGCTTTTAGGCCGGTGAATGATGGGATGGCAACAGCTGCAGAGGTGACAGTGGCCATGGATAAGGATTTTTCCTTTTTCTGTTTTGTGTTGCTAGTTGGAGGGGATCGAAAGGAGCAGAGAGGAGGGTTGGATTTTAATAGGGTGAGGCTGATTTTGTGTGGTATGGATTGGAGGAGAGATCTGTTGTTAGATAACGAATGGGTGTGGTGTATTGTGCATGAGTGGATGAAGGGATTATCTGCTGGGGATTGTTGCCATTGGCTGGGTTGGATACTATCCAATGACGTGGCTTGGACTTTCCCAATGTGAGGTTGAAATGTTAGAACTATGAAGTAAGCCTAATTAGTTGAGGACGACAGCCACTAAATTAGATTTTGCATCTTTGTTAAGAATTCTTTGATCTTCTAATCATGGGAAGATATTGCATTTATATGATTCCATCTCCTTGGGAGCATTCGACAGATGGAAAATGCAATAACGCTAACATGCTCCCTCATTTTCATCGTTTATATATTTAATTTTATTTATAAAAAATTAAATTAAATTTGCTTACCGATCAAGAAAATGACTATTAGTGTATTGATATATATTTTTTTTAATTTTTAAACATAATTTAAAAATATTTATTAAAAAAAATATTTGAAATAAAAAACAAAAAATAAAAATACAGCTAGAGGAACACCACGTTAGATGCTATACAAACTCCATCCCAATTGTGTTATACTGGGTGGATGTGGACGCGATATTATCATTTGATCCTTAAATTTATTACTTTAAAAAACAAGAGCTAAATATACCATACTCTCATCTTACTGCCATATTTCTTTATTGGTGTAACTTTATCAATCGATCTTTGAATTTGAATTTGAATTTGTTATTTTAAAAGAAAGATGAGATCTAATGTGTATGTTGAGGCAATAAACCAGTCACGGCAGTTCTGGTTCTTCTTCACTTGTGACAAAATATCACTAAGATAATTAAAAGCCATAGAATAAGAAGAAAGCGTAAATTTTATTAAAAATGTGTGTCCCTGTCATTTTGAGGACCCATTAGATACTTACTAGAAAAATCTTGGATGCATCTTTTCATTCCAACCTTGGAAATATGTGGACCAAGGAACATTCCTGTGCGAGATTTTTTAGGCATGACAAATCCATTTTGCAGCATTGCTTACTCAACCCATCCATCAAAGTGCCGATGACCACAGAAGCAAATGTGTATAAATAAATGTGGAGATGAGTTTTCATCCCTGATCTACAACTTCTCAGGTGAGGACTTGTCAGATGATCATACTCACCCACTTTACATGAATGAATTTAATCTATAGATCCTATTGTTAGGTAAGATGAAGAGCACATTGTTTCTGAATACAGAATAATTACTTCGAAAATAAGGCTTTGAAAAAATAATCAATATACTACTAAGTAGAAGGACAAATAAACATGATTTCTAACACAACTTCATATGATCATCTAATAAGTACAGGGACATTTTCACCGCATTAGAGCTGTATAATTACTGTTTTGATAATAAACAAACGAAGGTTTACTTGAAGCCTTGCATAGTGTTGCAAAGCCACGATGGTTTAAAACCTATGTGACAACAGCTTTAAACATGATCCTTGAGCAAAACGGTAAGTCTTTATGAAGTTATTCAACAAAATGATTCTTCCAAAGAATGAATTCAAATACTTGTGACATGAATCCTCCATACATATTAAGAGCAATTATCTAGTAATGCATAAGCTATTGCATAGCAACTCTCATCTCAAAGATTCCAATTAGATACAAAGGTCTATTTAACTTTAAATTAAGTTGACTAGTCAATGTTACATATGGAAGTTGAATCACTATGAAACCCAGTTTAACCAAATAAGGAACCAACCTGGGACTTTACACGGCTACGTTTGGATATAGAGCTGAGCTCAGTTGAGTTGAGTTCTTTATGAATAGTAATGAGTTGAGTAGTAGAGTGAATTATGTGGAGCCCATCTAAACTAAGTTTAAAGTGTGTTTGGATGTTAAGATGAGTTTAGTACTTTTTATGAAAAATTAAAAAAGGTTATGAGTCACACATATAAAGATGTTTTAAGTTGAAAAAGGTCGTGAGTCCCACGTGTAAGAAGGTTTTGAATTGGTATGGGTTTAGTAATTTGAGAGTTGGGTGTTTGGATGTTAGACTCAGCTTAAAATTAGACTGAACTCAGCTAAGCTCAGCTAAGTTTGGAAACCAAACGCAACCTAAATGCACCTCTATCATACTTCTACCCAATGTAGGACTTGGTGAGTGGGGGTTGCCACAATTCTCCTATTGTCAAAATGTCCAGGCCCCAGGGTATCCATAGTGACTATCACTATACAACTTCCCACCCTATCGTGCATGCATTAACCAAATCAGCGATTAGCATCTCCCATGCAACTCGTACAAATAGAATGGCCAACCTACACTTCCAAAGAAACAATTGGAATATGAACAATCAAGGCAGATTGCTGTTAGACTCCTTTTTCCGCTAGATTGTTTCACAATTGAAGAATACTTCACAGAGAACAAATAAATCTTTTAACGGCAACCAATTTCAGACCTTTCCTGACTGCTAACATTTGAAATGACCTCATTATTGGAAAGTTGGATTTGCAACAAAATTTGAATCTTCAAATCTATCTAGAGATTGCGCTCTTCCAAGAGTCCTAAAAACAACATATATGAGTCAATACCTAACGTTTCAATGCTTATCATTCTACCAAATTTCATTGATGAATCCAACTTTGACTTCAGTTACCAATATGAAAAGAATACTAAAAATAACAGAAACATTTACAAATGGGACAGAAAAAGTTGCCACGAACAAGGAAAGGAATGTACACCACTTATACAATTGTTCTTCACCTCATTATTTGGGAAATCCATCATCCCTATCATCCTCTGTATCAAGGTACTTGAAGCCAACCTCATCCCATTTCGGGGCTTGATAATTGAAGCTCGGGTTCACATAGCACTTCATCTCGTGAAACAGGTTTAAATTATCCACCAGCTTATGAAATACATGACATCCACAGCACTGGCAACAAGTTTTATTTCTTTCAATCAGTTTTTAAATAAATTTAAACAAAAAACAAAAGCATGTAAAATTGGTTAAAAAAAACAATTCAACAGAGCCTACTTCAACCTCGAATATAAATTCAAGGTAAACTTTTATACGGGAAAGAAGCTATATATTTTATATTATTTTACTTTCTAGGCAACCAGACAGATTTTAAAAGAGAGAATTAATTACCTGCACAAACACAGTGCCATCAGTGTAAGCATGGGGATTGATCGCACGAGTGGTTCTCTGGCCGCAAACATTGCAGGTGAAGGCAACACGCATACGCCTACGTGGTGACTTGGTGAAGAGGGACCACGGGAAGGTCGAGATCCTTTCTGTACCGGATCCATCTTCGGCTCCGGCGGGGATGGACGGACCCTCCATACCTGATCCGGTCGTCCAACCTCTCACAGAAACCGCGCTCAAGACCAATCCCATCGCCGCATCCTATTCATTTCCCAAAAACAATACGCCAATTTTTACCTAATTCTCATCAAATATAAAAAAGTGAAAAAATCCAATAAATTTAAAGTAATTACTTTGGAAAGAGTGTGATTGCCGAAGAGGGGGACAATACTGGAGTCTTTGGGGTCGGATGGGAGATCGAAATCGTTTCCTTCCTCTGAACCGATACGAAACGTTCCAATCAGAAAAACGAGAGAACCAGAAATTAGCATAATATGGGAAAAGGATGAAGGAAAAATCTTACTTTTGGAAGACAAGGTGAATCGTACGAGTCTTGATGAGTCGGGCCTCACTGGAGAGAAGATAGAAGGTGGAGAAGACGAGGACGAGAGGATGGTTGCAAAGGAGCTTAGAGCTTCCATGGCGATCGCGGAAAGTATCGAGGGTTTTGTGTGGCTTTCTTGACGAGAAACAACGTGCTATCGATCACAGACTGGTAAGCATAATAAGCAACGACTTTTAACAAAAATTACAAAACTCCCCCACAAACTTAATTTATAGTAACATTTTTAACTTTTCCTTTTAAGTTTTAAGTTTTAACAACGTTCTCAACCGCGGCACCAGCTCCGATGGCAATTAGGAGGGAGTTAACTAGTGTAATGTTATTACCTGGTCTCATTTTATTTTTTTATTTTGATTATTAATGTTTTTTTATTTAATAATTAAAGAATTAACTTTTAATTTTTTAATTTTTTAAAAATATTTAAAAAATATTTAAATATATATAAAGAAATTTACACTTTAACGGCACACAGAGTGAGGGCATGGAGAGAATCACCACTCAGGTGGTGATAAACATAAATCAACTCACGATGAGAAGTGTGGGGGACATTGAATTAGGAGACCCCATCACAATTGGGAAAAGAGAGAGCCACGTCTATGCACTATGCCTGGAGAGAGAGCGATGATCATATTTGTTTAGCCGCCCACTTTATAGCCTTGCACTTTAAAATCTTCTTTAAATATTTCCTGCTGGCTGGTCCCAAATTTACTCACTCAAGCAAGCAAAGGATAAAGTCTTCCTTGTATATATGGTCCAAAACCAAACAAGAAATACACCTATTGAGTACACAGAGAGGGAGCAAGAAAGCAAGCAAAAACCCAAACCTCTCTCCAACCAATGGCGACGCCAGTAAAAGTGCACGGACCACCCATGTCCACGGCTGTGTCCAGGGTCTTAGCTTGTCTCCTTGAGAAAAATGTCGACTTTCAGCTCATCTCCGTCAACATGGCCAAGGGCGAGCACAAGAAGCCCGAATTCCTTAAGATCCAGGTACTTCGACATACTCCAATCTCTCTCTCTTTCGCGCCCTCTCTTTCTCTCATGTGGTTCTTTAATGTAACAGCCCTTTGGCCAAGTACCAGCATTTGAGGACGGGGGCGTCTCCCTCTTCGGTAAATGTAGCCAGACTTCGTTATTTGCATTCATTTTTTTTTTTTCATTCGACATAACTCCATTGATTTTTACTTTTTGTTTCTATTTGTTTGTGTTCGAGTAATTCAGAGTCTCGAGCGATATGCCGGTACATTTGTGAGAAGTACGCGGACAAAGGAAACAAAGGACTGTATGGAACGAACCCGCTGGCAAAAGCATCCATAGAACAGTGGCTAGAGGCGGAAGGGCAGAGCTTCAGCCCTCCAAGCTCCGTTTTAGTGTTTCAGCTCGCGTTCGCGCCGCGAATGAAGATCAAGCAAGACCAAGTGGTGATCAAGCAGAACGAAGAAAAGCTGTCCAGGGTGCTCGACATCTACGATAAAAGGCTCGGGGAGACCCGGTTCTTGGCCGGCGATGAATTTACTCTGGCTGATCTTTCACACTTGCCCAACACCCAGTACTTGGTTGGTGTCTCTGGTAGAGGCGAGCTCTTCACTTCGAGAAAGAACGTGGGAAGATGGTGGAACGAGATATCCAGCCGAGACTCCTGGAAAAAGGTAGTTGATATGCAGAAGAAAAGTGCTTGAAAACTAGGCTAGTGATTTGGATCTTTGTTTCTGAGTTTTTATTGATGGCATTTTGCTGAATAAATTGCTTCAATCGAACACTAACGCCTTTTTAATTTTGGGTTATGCTGAGTCCAGAAGATATCTTTCAGTACAGTCAATTAATTGAGTTGAATTGTTCGTTTGATTGAATTCACGAAGGATTCTTCTGTATGTCTCGATTATCGTATTTTGTTACGAGACTACTATTATTCACAGTTTGCAATATTTTTGTCGAAAACATCAAACACAAGCAGGGGCGGAACTACTAAGAGGAAATTTTTAAAATTTGATGAAAATTAAGGGTTCGTTTGTTTTTAGAGATGAGTTGAGATTAAAGTTAAAAAGTTGAATAAAATATTGTTAAAATATATTTTTTAATATTATTGTTGTTTTAGGATTTGAAAAAGTTGAATTGTTTATTTTATTTTGTGTGAAAATTTAAAAAAGTTGTAATGATGAGATGAGATGAGATGAAATGTTTTTAGAAAACATCTCATGAAAAAATACAGTAGATAATTATTGAAATCCAGGCCTCGAGAATTCCATGTGGCAAGGTCTTGTTTTAATAAAAACATCAACCCTCGATCTCCAGAAAAGCTTTTCCTTTCATCAAGCAGAGAAAAGCATTCTCTGCATCCCTCTATCTCAGCCTGTCATTTTATCAAGCAGGTGAGGGAAACAAAAAAAAAATGTACAGAAAGTTAACCACAAGAAAAATTCTTCTCATTAACAACTATTTACCATCCCACACTTTATAAAAGAACACATTCATACCTATATAAAACATACTAAGAAAAAATCATATAGATATAAAATGTATGAGTGAATAGTTGAAAGCTTCATTCTTCACAAATATTGAGTGTATTTTGTCAAAGAGTCAACATTCAAATTCAATTCATTTGTTTCATAAAATCCACTTTACAATCAATTCGCTTGTTTAATAAAAAATAGTTGTCAAGTTCATAAACGATCACAGAGGATTTGAATAAAATTTGTTTGCTGAGTGGGAAAATTTTTGGGTCTGAAATTTGTAGGGCTTTACCCCAGAGGGGAGCCCTTCCAGAAATTCTCGAAGGCCAGGGGCAAACCCAGGCCTAAGAGGGGGTTTGGAAATAGTTTTCAACCAGCAATAGACGCGCCTCGGTTAGAACCTCACTAGCTGCGTCATTGCCCCAAGCGCAAAGATACCTTCTAATTGCTCAACCAGCCCCTTCTTATAACCCATCATTTGCCCCCCCTATTCTATACGTTTTCGATGCGGGACTAAAACAAGTCTCGAAGAAATTGTTTTTCTCGGTCAAAAGCCTTATTAGTAATGTTTATAGCGAGAATGAGAAGAAAAATATTATATATATATATATATTATAAGAAAAATAATGTTATAATTTGATATAGTATATTAAGATACATCAATTTGTGAGTTTACTTTTACGAAATTCTTCTATATTTAAAATATTTTCCAAATGATAATGGAAACAAGTCTGTCTTGATTGGTATGGTATTGGACATATGACTGACTCATAGTGGGATGGATTCAACGACTGACTTCCCTAAATAGACCACCGCCGATTGGATGGACCAAAATCTTGATTAATTTAGGGGTGCACCTAATGAGTTTCCTGCAACTGACTTCTCTTTTACATATTCAAATTAGAGAAATTTTTTATTGAGATTTTACAAAATAAAATCCATGTGACTATTGTGGTATATTAGATTGTCAAACACTTTTTTCTATTAAAAAAAAGAAATAAAGAAATCTAACTTGGCATTTAATTATGTTGTGAATTTATTTATTATTTTTTTTAATGAACCTAGCACTTCTCTAGCTAATTTTTTGGACGCGTTGAAGTATTTTCTGGGCCATTGCTTAGACTAATGAGTTAACGAGCTTCGTTTTCAGTCCATTTCCGACTTCACGGTTCCAAGATTTTCTCAACCTGTGAGACATTTTCCGGGCCAGATCTCGTTTATTTTTATAATTTATTTCATTTTATCTAATTATTATAATTATTTTAAATTTTTATATAAAATAAAATAAACAATTCATTTTTTTAAATCTCAAAACAAAATTAATATTAAAAAAATATATTCTAATATTATTTTATTTAATTTTTAACTTTTATCCCATTTTATCAAATATATGAAAACAAACTAGACAAATGCTCAACAATATTTATTCCATCTAAGATTTTAGTGTTGAGAGTGAAATCCAAAGATCAAAATTCCATCTCTTTTGCCTGGAAATTCCATCAAAATTCCCCTATTCCATGACTCGAAATCTGAGCCACTTCATTAGCAACAAAGTCTATATGTTTACAACATCTAAATGTCCTCTTTTTTCTTCTCTTTGCCCATTTATCTTTAGAATCTGGGATTTTTTTCCTATTCTCACTGGAGAACCTACAAATTCTTACATGTTTGGCAGAGTCGTCAAAAGTGAAGTTGAAACAATCATTCCTTACCAGAAAACCACAACTTTTCCTTTCATAGAAAAATTACAGTTCTAGGGTTGTAAAATTTAACAGTTTACACGAAACTTACTACAAATATCATTTAAAGAGAAATTACTTTATTTGGTAAATGAAGTTTACTATCACTACAAATGAGAATCATAGCTTGAGCACTCTCAATGGATTAGTCAAATCTAAAGGACACTTTTAACTAATGCGAGATGAATTTGATTTTAGTTATTTCAATCCTCACATTAGAATAGTTATTTTTTTATTATATAATAATAAAATAATATGAAATGAATTTAACTTTAACTATTTCATTCACATCAAATTCTCACGTTAGATTATTCATTTATTCATTATATAGTAATAAAATAATATTACTTTAAAAAATATTAAATTTTTAAAATTTTTAATTTCTTTAATTTTATCATATTTTATTATTCTACCTATTATATGTGAATTAATAATCATATTTTAATTAAATTAATGTTGTTGATGAGAAAAATGAAAGAGAAATAATTGAGAGCAAAGAAGTCGAAGCAATTGATTGAGAAAGATGAAAAAGAAATAAAGTAACCTTCAAATTTAAAAAATATTTTGAAAGTCATTATAGTTAAATTACAATTATTTAAAATTTAGCAATTTCATTGGGATCGTATAAAACGTTAGAAGGACGCTATCAACAGCAAAATCGTGCTCCCGTGAAGGAATTATACCAAACTGCGCACTTAAAATTGTACTCCCAAAAGGACCATGCCATATAGAACACCCCAACCCGTCTACTACTCGGCACATTCCAGGGCAAATGATTCATTTTTTGGGTTGAGAGAAGCTAACATCTCTCTAACTTAACGGAGGCATCCCCACAGGGTTCTCCAAGGCTCTTTCTTTGGTTGCAGGTTGGCTGAGATTGTTACAGACATAGCTGGAAATTTGCATCAACATACCAATTTGTGTGAGAAGATAATTAGAGAGAAAAATATTTCTTAGAAACATATTCGTGATCAACATTGTGCACTCGTATCTTGAATTAATACAGAGTATAAACAAAGATCTAGTATTAAAGCTTTGCTGTGAATACGGAGTCATAATTCATCATATTCTTCATTTATTCATTGCTATTGTGAGGTTTGATTTGTAGTAGGTATTATTGTTTTTACAAAATGAAATACAGTACCAGAAAACTCAAAACCATCAACGACCTTTCAGTCTAACATTTTAACAAGCATCTCTTGTGCGGGCGACAATACCCAATAAGGCACCCAACCGAACTCAAGATGCGTCTCCGTGTCCGCTTCAAAATCAGGACAGGCTTTTAAGATGTGTCTTGTTATAAATCCATCGATATTTACAAATCCAACAAAGCTCTTGGATCATATATGATCAAAGGGACCTAAATATCTAAAATAATTGAAAAAGAACTACAAAAATAAAATAAACCTAGAATCAAACAAAGAAGGCAAATAAAAAAGGGTAGTGCTACAATCATTGCCATTCAAGTTGGTCCACTTGGGCGACTCTAATGCAAATTCAAATTGTAATTTTTTTCTTTTAAATATCTTTAAATATTCATAAAAAATATATATATATTAATACACTAATAATCACTTCTAATTTTTTTAAAAAAATACATTAACTGAAATTTAGGAGGCATAATATCATTTTTCAATTAAAAAAAAATCTAAAATCCCCGACAGAAATTGCTCATCAGACTTGTAATTCTTCCGAAGCCTTAACTGAAAAACCTATAGATCTGATTCATTTACCAAAACCAGCATTAAACAAAAAAAGTCAAAACTGTTATGTGACAGCATTTGCAACAGACTCCTCATGGCTCATGCACCATATGATATCTCGTTTTTACGACACCAAAATCACAAAGAAATCTGTACTTACATTCAAGACGAAACATCAGCAAGGATTCGGTGTAACCCAAATTGGAGGCCCGTGTACCTGAGATTGAGGATTTCGCTGATAACAGGGTAAAGGTTCGATGCTTCCATCCCATATCTTGAAGATGCCCAAATCATACTCTCCAAAATCACTATCAAGACTGAATTCACAATCATCGTTGGTGAAATATATACAGTTCCCTAAACATCCCGGAAAATCAGAAGCCGGTAACGAGAAGGATGAATTTTCTCCGATAAACAACATCCGGTCACCCAAGCTTGTAACTTTCTCCCACTGTGGACCACTCCAAACCATTCTGAATACCTCAAACCGCACCGTTTTGTAGAACGCGTTCAGCAAGTATGGGGCGATGTCATCGTAATGAAGTTCTACGTACCGCGTTACCATCAACAATTCATCCCCTGAATTCACCAAATATCTCATGTCGCCGCGGGATTCGATTGGCATTCTGATAATTGAGACGCTCGGCGACTCGCTGTGTAAATCGCACACCGCGATAGATCCTTGCTTGTCCACCGCGTAGAATAAGTCCTTGTGATATATAACGTCCTCGCAGAAAAACCTCGCTCTGTGTAACAGTGTCCAAGATTGGTCGCCGTTCTTGCAGTACGCTAAAATATCTGGTTGAAGGAGAATTGCCAGCGCGATGAAGTTTTTATTATTGTTGTTATCACTCTGCGGGCTTGAGGAGAGAACCACTTTCTTGATAAACGAGTCGCGCATTTCCCTCAAACCACGCCGGTGGATGTCCCCGAAGGTGCCTCGAAGCTCGTATTCTTTACCGACTTCGGAGTAATTGAAGCTCAGGACGTAGGGGAAGGTGGAGAGCGGAGGGAGGTGAATCTTGGATCGAGTGAGAGGGTTGAGGAGAAGGACTTCTGGGGTTTCGCCTAGGATCACGAGCCAACCGTGGGAGGATCCGCAGCGGCGCTTGCAGTGAGACGCGGCTTCAGGAAGCTCGAGGAGGTGGAGTGACTGGGCAGAGAGGTCAAAAAAGGCGAGGTGGGATTGGAGAGATTGGGTGAAGGGAAGCATGAGCCAAGGCAGCTGAGGAGGTAGGTGGCGCGGGATGATTGAGACGGAGGATCGCCAGCTGTGACAGACGGCTCGGAATCGGAGGTAATCGGCGTAAATGGTGAGGCACTTTGAGATTGACTCGAAGAGCTCTCGCGGGAGTTGAGTCCAGTCGACGGCCATTTTACGAATTTTCCAATTTCGGAGGAATTCAAATTCTCGTGGGTTAGAAACACAGCTTTATAGTTTGGGAACGGGCGGAACTTGAGACCGTCTCCTTCGATGCTTACCATGACATTACGGTCTTCGTCGGACTCCCAAGTCGTCCTTGGGGCTCGAGCAGACCCACGCTGACGATCACGACGAGAAATGACAATTCAGCCAGCTATAAGGCTAACATACGGCAAGGATTGCGTATCTCAAATGGCAACTTATTTTATTTATTTTTATTGTTTCTTTCACATTATGTTCCTTGTACGTTTTACTTGTTTACTGCTAGAGCTATCGCTGGAGTCATTGTTGGCTCTGATATATATTTTTAATATTTTTTTTTTACAGTTATTTTTTATAAAAAAAATTTTAATATTTAAAAAAAAAAAAAAAAATTTATAATATTATTAAAAAATATTTAATTAATCATAAAATAAAAAATATTATTAAAAAATTATAAAAATCTATATAAAAATAATTATAAAAAAAATACATCAAAAAATATACGATAGAATCTAGGGCTGTACACAAACCGGCCGGACCGACCGCCGCCGACTCAGACCGACCGCCGGATTCAGGAACCGGCCGAAACCGGCAAAGAACCGGTCGGCCGACGGTAGGAAATTAAGGAAACCGACGTCGGCCGGTTCGGTCTGCGGTTCAATCCCGGTCTAAACCGACAAACCGGCCGACGTCTTATATATATTTTTTTACAATATATTTCTTATATAAAACGACGTCGTTTCACTTATTTAAGTGAAACGGCGTCGTTTTTCTCTTGGAACTTAAAAAAATATATATATGGAATGGCGCCGTTTGGCTTAAAAGCTAAACGGCGTCGTTTCAAATGGATTTAATTGCCCCTCGCCCCTCTTCTTCTTCTTCCCCGCGTCTTTTTCCGTTCGCTCTGTTTCACCTGCAAGTTGCAACTCTCTTCTACTCTCTCATGGTAGACGGCGGCATATCCCTCCTCCGTGACAGAGACGCCGACGGCAGACCGAGGAACCGAACCACACCGCGCCGAGACCGATAATATCGGTTTTCTCTCCCCTAGTCGATCGGTTTCGGCCGGTTTTTTCATCTCATGGCAGACATCGGTTCGGCGTCGGTTTGGCACCGAAACCGCGCCGAACCCATCGGTTTTCAGCCCTAATAGAATCAACAGTAACTCCCAACCCTAACGGTGGCTCAATCATTTTCCGTTTTACTTTGCATAGTGGAAGTATGACACTCGCAATTGACAACTCGATGGAAATGACACGTTTTGTTCCTTCCTTCCTCCCAAGGACAGGTTCTGGCTTAAATCTTAAGCGTCTCCGCATAAAGGACCGAGGGTAATTGCCAATTGGTATGGCCAGATCGCTCAACTATATACAGGAGAAGTGCGTTGTACGATGCCCGAAACATTTTTGACATAAAGCCTTGAGAATTTTAATAGCACTATTCTATCAAATTATAATTTATTTATTTATAAATCGGTTGCTTGAACAAATGAATCGATCACGTATTTTGTTCACTTTCTCCGAGTTTTATTTTTAAAACTTTGATTATCATCCTCCCACTCATCCACACTATATTTGAGAAGACAAAACTTCTTCTCTCTGTAGATAATGACATTTCACTTTTAATAAACAACTCCGTAAAATGCTCGAATGACGAATTCTTGGTGTATTGCACTCAAAGCAGCATGGCATTAGACCTTGTTCGAATTGTCTGAAAGTCCCAATGAAAATTAAGCTATAACATGGGTAGCGAAGACAGGAGGGAAACGCAGAGACAGAGAAGGAACCAAAACAAGAGCTTTAAACGAAGGCGGCAAGCTACTTGGTGAATGTATTGGTGTGTTACTGGGTCCTAAGACAAATGAAAATTTTATTCACCATACTACTATCCTACTTTCATTCTACTATGTATTATATAAGATGTAATATATTTATCACCATTTGATTTTTTTTTATTGGATGATTCTTTATCATCCAATAGTGATAAATACGATGCATCTTAAATAATGGAATGAGAGTATGTATATAACATTACTTTTTCCTAGAGTTATGGTTCTTCTCGCTTTCACACCAAAACAACAAAAAGGTTTTAAGTTCGAATAAGCAATCTATCAATAAAGAAACCCAACAAAACTCCTCAGTCAAATTTGGTTAAAGAACCTGAACTTCATTAATGAATTCTTAAAATAAAAACCATACTCCCTCAGGCTTGTGGTTCCTCTGAAGCATCCATCCAAAATGCTTCATCTATTCACTTCATACAAAATCACTTTGGTAAAAGCTATCTGACTTTTTGACTTCACTGTTGGTAAGAGTTTTTCCATCGGAGAATGACATTTGACATCATTTGGGAAAGACTGGAGCAGAATCCCCTTTTGTTTTTCATTTTTCTAGCGTGTTTGTCAAGTCTATTAACAAGTTAACCATGCCATGGATAAAGGAAAAGGCTCTTCTATAATATCTCAGCATGCATTTGAGTGACTCTCATCTGAATAATTCACCATAATGCACAATTCCAATATACAAATCCCACCAAATTAGGAAAGGGTGCTAAATTCACCACTTCGTGAGATTTCATACGCAATACAACAAAGGAGTAATTCACACACAAGATACATGGAAAAAGTAATTCTATAAACAACAAAGGAGTCTTTGCACGTACTTACAGTCAAGACGCGTTATTATCATGGATTTGGTGTAACCCAAATTGGAGGCCCCTGTATCTGAGAGTGCGAACTTCGCCGATAACAGGGTAAAGGTTCAATGCTTCCATCACATAACTTGAAGATGCCTAAATCATAGTCTCCAAAGGCGAATTCCTCATTGAATTCGCAATAATCATCGGTGAAATAGATACAGTTCCCTGAACATGCCGGAAAATCAGAAGTCGACAATGACAACGATGAATTTCCCCCCACAAACAACGTCCGGTTTCCTAAGCTGGTGACCCTCTCCCACAACGGCCCGTTCCAATTTATTCTGAAAACCTCAAATTTGACCGATTTGAAGAATGCATTCAGGTCAACGTTGTCGTATACGAGATCCAGATACCGTGTGACCAGTAACAACTCGTCGTCGTCCTCTGAATTCACCAGATACTGTATGTCGCCCCCAAATTGACTCGGCGTTTCGATGATCGAAACCCTCGGCGATGCGCCGCTGACATCGCACACCGCTATGGCGCCGTTCTTGTCCACAGCGTAGAATAGCTCTTTGTGATATATAACGTCCTCGGAGAAAAACTTCGCGTCATGAATAAAAGTCCAGGATTGGTCGCCGTTCTTACAGAAGGCTAAGTCCCCCGTCAGGTTGAGTATCGCCAGTGCAATAAAGTTGTTATCACCCGCCGGGCTCACGGAGAGAATGACTTTCTTGATGAAAGAGTCGCGCATTTCCCTCAAACTACACCTGTAGATGTCACCGGACGGGGTCGTGAGGGCATACTCTTTACCGATTTCATAGTAATTGAAGCTGAGGACGATCGGGAAAGTGGAGAGCGGGGGGAGTTGAACCTTGGCTCTGGTGAGAGGGTTTATGAGAAGGATGGCTGGGGTTTCGTCCATGATCACGAGCCAACCATGGGAGGAGCCACAACAACGCTTTCGGTGGGAGGACTCTGGATACTTGAGGAGGCGGATTTTTTGGGCGGAGACGTCAAAGAAGGCGCGGTGGGATTGAGATTGGGATCGGGTATGAGGAAGCATGAGCCAGGGGAGTTGGGGAGGTAGGTGGCGTGGGGTCTTTGGGACGGAGGATCGCCAGCAGTGACAAACGGATCGAAATCGAAGGTAATCAGCATAAATGGTGAGGTTGTTGGAGATTGATTCCAGGAGTTCACCGGGAAGTTGGGTCCAGTCGACGGCCATTTTCTATGGATTTGTTTCAGGAATTATAGCCCTTGGTACTCCCAGGAGTCGGAATGCGGCTAAAATCTCAGCGTCTTCCTTCGATTACCCTGGTGAGCCCCTCTTTGTCGCATTTGATATTGAATTTGAGGCCCACACTTACGTGAATAGGGAGAATTACGACATATGGGGAAAAAAAAATAATAATAATTAATTTATAAATAAATTTATAAATTGATGAGCCTTCTTTGTCGCATTTGAGATTGAGGTTAGGGGTGTCAATATGTAACACGATTCATTAATTCAATACAAACACGACACGATAAAAACGAGTTAGGGTTTACCCTTAACGGGTTGACCCGTTAAGACACGATAGCTTAACGGGTTAATAACAGGTCAACCCGTTATAACCCATTATAACCCGTTATGACCCGTTAAGAAAGTTAAAATTACAATTATACCCTTATACCTAAAAAATAAAATTGTTGGGATTTTAATTTCGATATTTTTATTGTTTAGATTGTAATTTTGGACTTGTAGTTAGTTTTATATTTTTTTTATAGATATTATGATTTTAACATTTATATAAAATTATGCTAAACTTAACTAGATTAAAGAGGTTAATTTTGGGTTTGTTTCAATCCATTTACATAAATAGGTTAAAACGAATTGACACGACATGACCCGTTATGTTATTGGGTCGTGTTAGGGTTTGAGATTTTGACACGATAAGCTTAACGGGTCGGGTTAGGGTTGACCTATATAGTATAATATACATGTCTTGACACGACACGAACGCGACCCGTTAACACGATTTGTCACCCCTAATTGAGGCCCGCACTTACGTAACCAGGGATAATTACGAATACAACTCTTCTACGTACAACCGGTATGCAACAACCGTTGAGTAATCAAGTTTGCCACATCGATCAGATTTAAAAAAAAATTTATAAAAATCAAGAAGACGATTGAGCAAGAAGAAACATCTGAAAGAGAGAAATGCCCAAATCCAAACTCAATTCGAAACCCATCTGTAAATTGAGAAGAAGACTGTAACATTTTGACCGGAAAATTTGAGATACCATTGGGTCTGAAACTCTGCGATTTTGAATTTGAAAGAAAGAACTAAAAATATAAACTTGCGATCGACGATAACACAAATAAATAATATTAATCAAACCGAGACTCTCAAAATAACACAAACAAAGTTTGCTAAATAAATGCCTGTCGAATCCAGATAAGAAGAAAATCAAAAACTTTTATTAATCAAAACCAAAACTCTGAAAATTTCTTTATTACCCTCAAATAACATTTAGATCAAAAGTGAATAAGTGATCGCCATATGTTGAGTAACGCATAAAAGTCTCTACAATTCCTAATGTGAAACTTCAAATGAAATCTGGGAGATGAAAAACAATTAAGAAAAATAAACTCATTTTAATCGACTTTATTCTGAGGGACTAAAAAAAAAAGGATTTTGGCTGAGATTGGAATAACACAACACTTACCTTTACCGATTAGTGTGTACAAAAATTGGTGTTGATAGAATTTCAAATTGGGAACAACAACGTAGTCTGAGAAGTGAGCTATTCTCTTGAGGGAGAGGGAGGTGTGAAGACGAGAATAGAATTATTGGAGTTTTCCATTGTTCTCATGCCTGCGGTCGAATTTAATTGTTACAAAAAAAAGATATGATGGTAACAAAGATTTCAAGTTGGAAGGTGGAAGACTGAGGAAAGATGGAAAAAAATTCTGAAATGAAATGAAAAGGAGAAGACAGAGGAAAGAGTAAACGGTGTCGTTTACATGTTGCTACGTGGGATGTAGTTTCCCCCCGATTCCTCTTGCCAGTTTCCTATAGAGTTTTTCTTTTAAATATGAAAAAAAAAATTATAAGTAAATTTATAAATTAACGTAAATTAATTTAATACAATTAAACTGACATAGATTATAAACTTATAAATGCTACACTTAGGGTGGCTGAGTCTTATGCAACCATGGTGGTAACTAATTTTTGTAAAGACATGGGCATAAGATCACTTGTAAGTGTATTGATATTGATTTCATCAAAATTATTTTTAAAATTTAATGAAAAGTACATATTTTTCATAAATTCAAAATCTCTCTATTCATAACTTCACATTAGATTAGTCATTGAATTCATCAAAATAATAATAATTTTTTTAATATTTTACAATTACACTAACTATATGTATATTAATAATTTAATTTGATATTTAAATTATTATTTCTCAACTATTTTGTTTTTCTCAACCTAATTACCCACATCATACTTACGTGGCATCATCATTTATTACTTGTTTACTATAATTATTGCTCACCAGATTCAATGACTCATATTTCATCACTATATGCCAAGTACTTGTTTACCTATATTAGTACTATACATGAAAAATAAAAAGATGGTTGTGGGATTAAATCGGAATAAAAAAACACATTTGATTGATGAACAGTAACATTTTAAATATAAAGAAAAATAATATTTTACTGTAGCTCAAAATTTTTAATTGATTTTTTAGCTAATCCAATACAACTATGTTTGAAATAAATAAGCTACATTTTACATTTAACTAATTTTTTAATAAAATCAATGCCAATACTCTTATTAGAAGGAGATGTCTTGCAAATAGTGTATAATTTGTTGTGGGACTTGTTGAGCAATAAAATTATTCCTTTTATAAAAAAAAATTATAATGTCATTTTTATTATAAAGTAAATTTAACATATTATATGAATATATATTGTAAAATTAAATCTATAAATTAACGTAATTTGATATAATATATTAGATTGTAAAATTATTTTTATTATAAAATAGATTTATCTTATGAAGATTATAAGATCTCTTTGCATATATTTATATATTTTTTTTATAATTTTTTTTTTTTTTTTTTTGTATTTGTAATACTTCTTGTATAAAGAAAAAATGAGTAAAAACTATAAAAAGAAAAACGCCACCAATAAATCATTATAAATATGTATTTGATTTTTGAGTTTCATATTTATTTTTCATGATTTACGCTTGCGTCTTAAATTTCTTGCTTAAATGTAAAATTAGTATTCATTTCAATAAATTAATGTCTAAATTTTTAATTTTCATAAAATTAATATCTGCTATTAATCTTTCGTTAAAAAGTGATGCTACAGTCCACCTGCTATTAAAAATATTTATATAAAAATAATTAAAAAAAAATACATATAAAAAAATACTAGAACCCACCTGGAGCTCCCAGCGGGCATCTAGCATTTCCCTTCGTTAAAAGATTATTAGAAAATTGCGACGTATTAGAATGTCAGATGTGTCAGTCAGGTGTTAAATCAGTTTGACTATGAAGTTAGCTTAATGTTTAAGAACTGGGCACACAGCGTGCACAAGACCACACATGTGTTATCCTACACCCGCAGAGTAGAGCCGTGAGCCGTAAATGGAGAAAGATGATCACGACGCGATTAACACGGACATTTAGTAAACCAGATTGGCGGCAGGAGTTACTGGACCGCATTGAACGCCTTGTGACTTCCGAGTCAGCGACTCCAGCGTCGCACTCCTACTGACTACTGTTGAATGTGAACATTCCCTCCAGCCACCGCGTAAACAAACTGCCGAAGAGACAGACGTAGAGGTTCCCCAACCCAATTCAAAAAGGAAAATATTTGTAAAGATATAGATCAGATTGTAAAGATATTTGTGGGTTTACTGATCCTTGTGTCGGTAACAGTTCTCATTCAAAAAAGCCAATTCCCTTTCCCTTCCATTCCAGTAGAGAGAATTCGGAACCTGCTGCTTTAGTTGCGTAAAAGGCGAAAAGCGAATCGTTTATCGAGTAACTTCGAGATTCTCTGATTGCTTTTTTTTTTTTTTTTCGTCTTATGGATGGTATTGCGTGATTCCAATTTGGTTGTCTCGGTCGAATCTTCAACTTTTCGTTCTATTTATTGGTCCGAAGCGCAAGCACATAACCCACGCTTCGATTGCAACCTCGAGATTTGTGTCTGTGGCTACCATTATATACTCAAACTCAAGTTTTTCAATTCTTTCTTGTTGATTTTTCTTTGTTAAAATGCCTGCTAGATCTTACTGCATGGCTAACCTATTTGGGTTTCAGTTTGTAACTATTGCATAAGCATTGGTTCTTATATGATTCGGAAACATGTAAAGAATTACGCTTCTTTAGCCATGTCCCAGGGTAACTCTTCATGTGACATGTCTCTTAGCAGAATTGTCAGTTTATAAATTGTAGCAGCATCTACAAGTCAAATATGCTTTAAGTTTTTTGTTTTCCGCAGTCGGATTCCTGCCATTCTATCTGTTTTGAGGAAATGAGCACCAGGGTGAGGAAAGGGAAGTGTTAACATTGATTAGATGTGTTGCGCATGGCATCGTTTCTCCTCTCTCATTTGAATATCAAATGGGTCTCTAATGTTTCTCTCGATGCCTATGTATAAGTCGAACAGTAGCCTTAAGTTGTGAGTTTGATGTGGATGCAGGAGATCTGTTGGTGCTTTATATTGTGGGATCCGGCATCAACGTTTGGAAGACTGCCACCTGATTATTATGAGTTACCTGAGCAACGTATGAATCCTGCTTTTCATCTGGCTCTTTTACTTGGTTAATAAAATTGAGGGCCGGGCGGCTTTGTTTGCCCCAGCTTTGCGAATCGCATCCCCGCGCAACGACATTGTTTTTGCGCCCCTTACCGTTCTCGCTCAGTGTTTGCAACGGCTGGGGAGGCAGATTTTTTTAAACAAATTGTCTCTTCATACATGAATACTTTTCAATGAAGTTTTTTAACTTGCTTTTTGCTTTTCTTTGTCTAACCTTATCGTTGGTTAATTGCAGGATTTTGATGAAAGTAATGGGCAGAATGATCTGGGTATGCCTCTTTTTACCTTTGGAAATGCATTTCATTCTTTGGTATCTTACTAATGAGAACATTGGTGGAATTAAAATGGCTGTAAGTCATGAATTGAAATAAAATATGCTTTCTCCCATTAAGGATGGAATCTAGTATCTTAATATATCAATGCCTGCAACCTGTACCTCTGAGGTGACATAGTTCAGCCTTGTCAATTGTTTTGTGTTTCGCTTGCATGGTTATGGTTAGAAAATGTGGTTAGATATAGAATGATATGAACATAATGATTTTGAGTAAGGTAAATTAAATATTAATTAGATGATGAGAGCTATACAATTCTGCTATTTTTGTGTGATGATACACATACTCATATAAATGGAAAGCAAAGCCTTTCAAAAAATATATATATATATATATAAATGGAAAGCAAAGAAAATAAATAAATTAAAGTGGAATTATCGTTTCAGGAAATGACAACTAAAATGTTTGAATCATGAACGAAATGGGAGATAGAAAATATAATGTTGACTTTCAATGGCCACACAAGAAATTAATAGGATAATTATAAACTTCTATAAAATCAAGCTCAGAAAAGGGACTTGACTGCAGTTTTCAAAATCTTTAACTTGATTGCATCTTTTTTAACACCAGGGACCAAATTAGAGCCTCATATTTTTTTTTCCAGATTAAAAGAGGCATGCCCTATTTTTTATTAATGAAATAAACACAAGCCATAATCTGTAAGATTAACTGTTATTTTTTAAAATAGGGTTGGTTTGTAAAGGAAAAGACATGGACATTTCTTTTTTTGATAAGTAATCGATATTATATAAATAGAGATAGGCAATAACCCAAGTACACAAGTGATATACAAGAGATAAGACCTATCTAGGTCGACATAAGGGAAACTAGAAAGTCATGAAAATTCAGGCCATTAAAATCTAAAGCAATGGCCCATAGACATAAAGTACGGAAAAATAGAGCTCTAAGTTCCTCCAAAGACCGCTCCTTGTTTTCGAATGTCCGATCATTGCGTTCTTGCCAGATACACCACATAATACAGATCGGGATCATTTTCCACACCTCCTTGATTTGTTGAGCTCCTCTTGGAAGTGTCCAACTGGCTAGTAGATCTACCACAGTGGCCGGCATAACAAAAGATAACTCTATCCGACTAAAGACTTCCACCCATAAGGCTCTAGTTGTCTCGCAGTGTAGCAAGAGGTGTTCCACTGACTCACCAGATCTCTTGCACATGCAACACCAGTCTAGTATAACTATCCGGCGTTTCCTCAGATTGTCGGTAGTCAGAATCTTCCCCAACGCTGCTGTCCATGTAAAGAAGATCGCTTTCGGGGGCGCCTTATTTCGCCAAAGCCTCCTCCATGGGAATGAATTATTTACGGCTCGGGAAAGGGACTTATAATAGGAACGAACTGAGAAGATGCCCTTACCCGCAGGAGTCCACCACAACCTATCAGCTTGTTGTCTGTTTGGCTTCACAGAATAAACCAGGCTGAAAAAAGCCTCAAAGATGTCCACTTCCCAGTCTTGTGCCGCTCTACTAAACGTGATGTTCCACTGCACTTGGTCTCCTGATAGTAACGTAAGATCCTCAACTGAAGCTTCCTGGTTGCGTGCCACTCGGAAAACTGCTGGAAATGCATCCTTTAGAGCCTCATTCCCACACCAGGTGTCCCTCCAGAACTTAATACAAGAACCCCTCCCCAACACCAATTTAACATGACTACTAAAATCCCCCCATCCACGCCTAATATGTTTCCAAACTCCAACACCACTGGCCCCATTTACCTCTTCAGTGCACCAACCCCCCCATAGACTTCCATATTTACAATCAATTACCAGTTTCCATAAGGCTTCTGTCTCCGTGTTATACCTCCATAGCCACTTTCCAAGTAGAGCCCGATTGAATGTTCTTAGATTTTTTATACCCAAACCACCTGATGAGATTGAATGTTCTTAAATCATGGTTTTGGATTCATTTGCAGGTGCAGTCATACGCAATGGAAGGGAAATTCTTTTCCAGGTAAATTTGACAAGGATGTTGTCTAGGCTTCGTTTGGATACTTTAGAATATCTCAGTATATCTATGAATAGTAGTGAAATGATTTGTGAATAGTAGTGAAATGATTTGAATTAAGATGTTTATTGGGTTTTGGGAAAGGAGAGAGAAAATGTTGAATAAAAATATTATAAAATTAAAATATTGTTTAAATATTATTTTTAAATATGATTTTTGTTTTGAAATTTGAAAAAGTTGTATTGTTTTTTGTATTTTGTTTGAAGGTTTGGGAAAGTTGTAATGATTAGATGAAAGAGTTGAAGATTTGAAATTGAAATGTGTTTTGTGTTTAAGTAATGTTTGGGAATGAAACGTTTGAGAATATTTGAGTATACCTGAGAATACTCTTGTACACAAACAATGTAACCATAGAACTAAAAGACATAGCAGGGACCATTATTGTCACTCTATATTCTACACATAAAATCTGTCATCTGTATGTAACAGAACAAATTAGGATTAATTCCTTTTCCCTCCACAAACTACCACACACATCATTAACAAGTATCATTTTACGTGCAAGTGGCAATAAGGTGGTAGTTCATGAGGGAAAAAGGGAATTAAGCCAACAATTTAATTTATCCAAATAGGAATTTTCATGTATCTAATACTGAAGCTTTTGTAGCTTTATTCTGAAACATGCTAGGCTTTGGTTACATTCAATCGCATTTTAACGGATCTAAGTATTTGAATGCTTGAACTTGCTATGAACATTGAAGCACATAGATGATGACATGATTAAAAATGCTCGACAGGCTTTTAACTGGGAGTCTAATAAAAAACATGATTGGTGGAGAAATTTGGAAAGCAAAGTTCCTGATATGGCAAAATCTGGATTTACTTCAGCATGGTTGCCACCAGCAAGTCATTCCATCGCACCTGAAGGTTGGAGGCCTCAATTCATTAAACATCCAAAAATCACATGTTGTCTTTTTAGCAGATACTTGACTAATTTACTGTTTTTGTTGTCATTTTCCTCTCAATTACAGGTTACCTTCCACAGAACCTTTATTCCCTCAATTCTGCATATGGTTCGGAGCACCTTTTGAAAACTTTACTTCAAAAAATGAAGCAATACAAAGTTAGAGCAATGGCTGACATTGTAATCAATCATCGCATTGGTACTACCCAAGGGCATGGGGGAATGTATAACCGCTATGATGGAATTCCTTTAGCATGGGATGAACATGCTGTCACGTCTTGTACTGGTGGATTGGTAAAGATAATTATTGTAGCTAAATCTTTCCTATTAAACAAAACTTATTGCAGCTAAATCTTTACAATTGGCATGATGGGTACTATTTTTGTAATGTATCTGTACTGTCATGTTCCAGGGTAATCGAAGCACTGGAGACAATTTCCCTGGAGTTCCAAATATTGATCATTGCCAAGAATTTGTTCGAAAAGATATTACTGAATGGCTCCAGTGGCTACGCAAGAGTGTTGGCTTTCAGGATTTTCGTTTTGATTTTGCAAGAGGGTAATGTTCATACATTCCGAAAACAATTTTGCTTTAATTGGATTTACTCGGCTCATTCTTCATGTCTCTGTAATGCATTGATTTAGCTATTCAGCAAAATATGTGAAAGAATATATTGAAGGAGCTAAGCCAATGTTTTCTGTTGGGGAGTACTGGGATTCTTGCAACTACAATGATCAAGGCTTGGACTATAACCAAGGTATTCTACTTCATTTATGTTTTTCAGGGACCAGAAATTGGTTTTAAAAATTGTGGAATGAATAATGAGAAAAATAGAAAATAATAAAGCGACTCTTGATGTTGACTGCATAACCAAGATGTTTCTTGTAGTATTTTATATATGTTTTGCAGGATAGACGTACTAGTTATTTTTGGCTTTGGAGTCTGATAACTTGTAGACATGAAGTTATCTTGATTTGCACTATTTTATCATATTGGATATCATATTCTCTTGATGCTCTTCTTTTAACATATATTTTCTGATGTATGTCTGAAGCACTTCAGGTAAAGGCACACATTCCTCACATAATTGGTCATTTGAGCATTGTTGCTTCCTATGAAGTTTTCTTTTATTTCCTGTTAAAATGCATCCCTGTTGGGCAAGGATGGTTATTCCCAGTCCTTTTAAGTTTTATTCTCGAGTTTTGTCTGGGTACAGGAGCTTATTTGCTAGAGTAGTGAGTTAGCTTTTTAAGAGATGTGAGGAATACTGGATGGTATCATGCAAGATATGCAGTTATAGAGAATGCTATGCTATATCAAACCCTTCTAGAAGACGGGGTTGATGATAACAGATCCTTTTCCAGAACTTTTTTTTTGTCTTTTCATAAATGTTTCTCCTACGTATATGGAATGGATAGAATGAAGGCAGAATATAGAAATCAGCTCCTCCTTTCGCTATTTCTTTCTCCATAACAACTGTGTGGTATTGGAGCAAGGACATTAGTCCTTTCCTTGTTCTGGTAGCCTTCTTCATGTCTTATTCCTTTTTGTCGATCTTTTCTGTTTTCTTCTATTTCTCCATTCCTTATTTCTTTGCATCTGGTTGCTGTTTTTAGTGGTAGCTTCCAACATTAGGATGTTGTGGATGGGTGTATGCAGATGGCTTGGTATGTTGTCATCTCCATTACCATCATATCATTGTTTAAACTCTGGTAGAGGAGCAACAGACAAGTAAATGGCTGACATGGTTACTGATTTCAGGACATGAGAGGTTACCCAGGGTGTTGAGTTTTTGGTTGGTTGGAGTTTTCTGTGGCCCTTCCTAGTCGATTCATGGCAATTAATAGTGGTTCTCGGTGGTTGTATGCTGGTTGGTTTTCTGATCGTAGAGTTTTCTGTTGCTGTTGCTCTATTGGATATTGGTAGCCCTAGTGTCTGCTGAAGTGGTCATCCTCGATGTTATCTGGGAAGTTTTCGGCCAGTTCATGGTGGCTTGCGGTGGCCTCCAGTGAAGAGTGTTGCCTTGCCTCATTGGTTGCTCGTTGGGTGTATCTGATGGTGTCTTCAGTGCCAATGGTATTTGTTGGTGTTGGCATTGGAGTTGTCGATTAATTTTTGAGCTTTGCCGGTGAAGCCTCTTGCCAGAGCTGACAGGGAAGACCCCTGTTGGGAACAGTGATTTGGTTCAGTAGTTGTTGATTGAATGACTATTTCTCAATCGGTTTGGGCACAAGAGTTTATTAATCACTTTGGCAAGGCTCGCTTCTTTCAGTGTCATGGCCCAGATTTGTTCAGATCCAGCTCAGTTCATTTGGTCCAGAATCTCCAGATGCAACTTGGTCACGAACTAGATTGGTTTGGACCCAGCCTAGTTCATTTGGTGGTCCAGCTCGATTCTCAACCCATGCCATTTATCTAAATCCGAACGATATTAGGATCCTATATTTGGAATTAGATCCACCCCGGGTATTGTACCTGAAAGTGTAGTTGCTCAGTTGAGTGTAGAAGCAGGCACAGATCGATGGCTTATACCGCTGGTGAGTTGACTTTATTGCAGCACTTTCTTCAAGAGCTAAGCTTCTGAAACCTACTTCTATTCAACTCTGTTGTGGTAACCAATCGGCTATACATATTGCTTCCAATCCTGTGTTCCACCAGAAGGCCAAACATATTGAAGTAGACTACCATTTTGTACGAGGCAGGATACTATAGTGTAGACATAGCTACACCATTTTTTATGTTTGCAGAACAACTTGTAGACTTTACAAAGTCATTATGTAGGAGTAAGTTTGAGTGTTTCCTTTCCAAGCTGGGCTTATATGACATAAATGCTCCAGCTTTAGGGGGGAGTGTTAGAGAATGCTATGCTTTATAGTACACCCTTTTAGAAGATAGGGTTGATGAAGTGTCCCTATGAGCTGTCTCTTGCCTGAATATTCCTTTGTTTCTCTGTTAATGTTTCTCCTACATATATGGGATGGAATGAGAGCTGAATATAGAAATCCGCTCCTCCATTCACTATTCTTTCTCCATAACAACTAACACAGGTTTGAAAGTTCAATATTAATTTACAAATACTAGCTTGTCCATATTGAAAGCGTGAACTTGGCTTCATTTGCTGGCCAAGAAATGCGATGTTGATATTGTAATTTCATCGGTCAATATCATATGCTGTCTTATATTAAACCTCGTCTTCTACAATGTCAACAAACCCCCCCCCCCCAAAAATCCCCAAGTGTGTACCTCCCTTTTTTAAATGATGAAAAATTTTTGGTCCTGTGCTTGGGGACACTTCCGATTTTTCTATCCATTTGTAAACTCTTCTGCAGATAGCCATAGACAGCGGATAGTCAACTGGATCAATGGCACAGGACAACTTTCAACTGCATTTGACTTCACAACAAAGGGAATTCTTCAGGTATTCCAAATTGTTATGTATCCGAAATTATGCTGTCATAGGATTAGGGTATTGGGGTTTTTAAATTTATCCATTCAATATGTTAGTTAAGTTGATTAGTTAAGTTACTACAAGAACTTCAATTTCCATTGAGGTCTTAGCACTCTCATTGGATTAGCTAAAAGCTAAATCCATCGAGTATTTAGCTATTAGAGAACAAAATATGCTCACAATGGATTAGCTAAATTCTAAATATTTGGAATTTAGCTACAGTGACTTTCAAAAGTTTTTCCAAATTTGAAAGTTACTATAAATACATCAAATACATATTTTATTATTTATTTATCTCTCCCTTTTTTTCTATCACATATTTTATCATAATTAGTATATTAATTCGAGTTAGTGATATATTAATTTAATAAGAATATGATTATTAATTAATATATAATAGGTAGAGTAGTAAAATATGATAAAATAAAATAAATTAATAGTTAAAAAAATTAAATATTTTTGAAATTATTAGTTATTCGTTACTATATAATGAATAAATGTATAATCTAATGTGGAGATTTGATATGAATAACCAAAACCAAATTCATCTTATATTATTTTATTGTTATATAATAAAAAAATAGTTATTCCAATGTGGATATTTATGTGAATGGAATAGCCAAAAGTCAAATTTCTCTTACATTCATAAAAAATGTTCTTTAACTTTGGTTAATCCAATGAGAGTGCTCTAAGCATTTCCATTAGAAACAAAATTATTTATGTATTTCTTTGTAGGAAGCTGTTAAGGGACAATTCTGGCGACTTCGTGATGCTCAAGGGAAACCACCGGGTGTTATGGGATTTTGGCCTTCAAGAGCTGTCACATTCTTAGATAACCATGATACAGGCTCAACCCAGGTACCTGATGTTCTTTTTCTATTGTTGCAAGAGGGCTGAGATTGTTCTTAGATCATTGTAGGAGGTTATTGCACTTGCTTCTTGTGCTCGGTGCTCAGGCACACATGGAGACTATTTTTTTAACGCATGAAATTGCGGCAAGTAGGCATCTCCTGCTGTGTGTTGTGCGTCTTTCTGATGACATCATATCTTTTATTCTTTTGCTTTCTGTCAAATTATTCTAGTGTAAACAAAATTTGATACATGCCACCAATCCCTGGATATAAAGTTTAGGTGGCCTGTGCTAAAGGTTGGTATGAGTAACTTGAATCCAGAGTGTACACTGGACAGGTTCTGTTTGGTCCATAGAATAGCTTACCCACATAATGTCGTGATTAAAATTTTGTTAGGTTGACAGTGCCACTCACCTTTGTGGACTCGTTCCAACTCCGACATTACTGGCCTAATGTATAGATTTTTCAGTTGTCATGTTTATTGTATCAGTTTTAGTAGTTTTAGAAAGTAATCTTGTGTTTCACTAATAGAGACTATGAATATTGAATACACTCAACATGATCATTTCATTCTTGCAGGCTCATTGGCCCTTTCCTTCAAATCACATTATGGAGGTAAGTGAACTGGTTGTATCCACGTAATATATCTGCTTAAGTTCAATTCTTGGGGTCCCAGGGTTGGTTTGTATAAATTTTGATCCTAACAAGAAAATAACTTATTAATTTAATCATCCAAGTTTTTAACTAATCTAATAGAGCAAGGTAATAACTTTTGATCATCCATGTCACCAGTCTCCTATTTTCTGTGTCTATCGATACCAATATTTGCTTAGGTGCATAAATATTCCTTTAGAGAATATTTTAGCCACAGACAGATTTCACAAAATTAAATTCACAAATTGACGTGGTTTGATATGGTATGTTAAATTGTAAAGTTACTTTTATTATAAAGTAGATCTAACGTATTATTTTCTGCAGGGATATGCATACATTCTCACGCATCCAGGGATACCAACAGTGTTTTATGACCATTTTTACGATTGGGGTGATTCGACTCGTGACCAAATCACGAAACTGGTACGTTACCAACGATTTTCACTTGTCGAGTTGTTCTGTTTGAGCAAAAATTATCCATAGTTAAGCTTCTCGAATATGATGTCTCCAGATGGACATTCGAAGGCGTCAGGACATTCACAGCCGTTCATCTATTACAATTCTGGAGGCACAGCCAAATCTCTACTCTGCAATGATTGGGGAGAAAGTGTGCATGAAGATTGGTGATGGATCCTGGTGTCCAGCTGGCAGGGAATGGACACTGGCAGCTAGTGGCCATAGATATGCAGCATGGCAGAAGTAAGGTTTTTCAGCTATTTTATTCCCTAGGCATGTGCATGTCTATTTTTGGGCTGGAGGCCTGAGGCTGAGCTTTGGTTTTTCCCAGCCAGCCATGGTGTACATAGTGTATCAATAAAAGCCCTCCAATGTCCAAGTTTGATATGGGAACCGAACCGTTGAACAGTTTTTCATTTCCCTTCTCAAGTGCTTACTAATATATATATACTAATAATGCTACTTTGTCTCCTCTCATTTTTTTAATTGTGGGTCTTTTTTTTTTCAAAACAAAAATTCTATGTGTAATTATTTTTACATATTTCTTGCGCAATCTATTAATGTGATTAGTTTCTTCATTTTTTTAATATAAAATAATTATTTTGATCGATCACATCAATAGAATGCTTAAAGAATACATAAAAGTGACTGAATATATTATAACTATTTTCATAATACTTTAAGAAATTTACTCTCTCTGAACTTTGACTTTTGCATATTTCTCGTGTAATCTACTAATGTGATTAGTTATATCATTTTTTTAATATAAAATAGTTGTTTTGGTCAATCACATCAATAAAATGATTAAAGAATACATGAAAATGACTGAATATATTATAACTATTTCCAAAATACTTTAAGAAATTTACACTCTCTGAACTTGACTTTATACAACATTATGTTGCTTGCTCTGGAATTAGCTACATCATGGATAATTACTGAGACATATTCCTAGTCCGGAGCAAAAGGAGATGTAGCTCGCTTTATGGAATAGATCTCTGGAATGTTTCTCTTCCTTTGGGTCTGACAAGAAAGATTGGACAATTTGATTCCAGTCTGATACGTCCTCTTGTAGTCAACACAATTTGTTTTGTTTTGTGATGCCAAGGTGGTTTGAGGGGGAAAACCAAAAGGAAAAGAAAAAGTCCATTTTTTCTAATCTTTGTTTAGGCTTTCCAATCAAAAAGAAAAGCAGCTGCCCCATCAAACTATTGTTTGAAAGAGCCTATATGATGGACTCGAAAAGTCCCATAGTAGGCAAAACGCAAAGGAATCCAACACAGGTTTTGGAAACTACAATCTCTCATCATGAGATGCAGCCAGGTTTCTTTCTGGTCATGAGGTTTGTAACTAAGGAAAATGCTGGAAAGAGGGTATCAGAATCAGAGTCACGACATTAAACGGTCTTTTGTACCGTATATATATATAAGAACGAAAAAGCTGGATCTCACTTGCTGGGTTGCGCGGGACTAGAAATGTAAAGAGGGGGGGGGGGGGCTTTGATAGTTGATACAGCTAGTCTTGAATCTTGAGACTTGAAAGACAGAAAGAATCACGTGGAAGTAGAGCTGGAAAGAGACTGGCCAACATCAACATCATGACCATCGTCATCACCCTCATCATTCTTCTTTTGAATTTGAAAACTCCTCCTCCTCCACGTACACACAACGCCTCTCTTCCTACTTCCCCTAACATTCAACCCAATTGACCCATGCATCTCTCTCTCTCTCTCTCGACATGGAAATGGAGACTATTTTAACTGTTTTTATTGGCTTGATCAACTCCATTTTAATTTTCTGTTCGATTTTATATTGTTGCATAATTATAATATAATATATATATATATATAACCGCAGTACGCATGCATGAATATTAAGGGCCTCTATGTCTAGAGCCATCATGAATGCATGGCAGCATATAAATATGTGTGCGTGTGTGGGTCTCAGTGAAATAATTATCATTTTAATATTAGTTTGACATTGTGTATATATGAAGGACCTACATATATGTACTATGTCTAGAGCCATCATGAATGCATGGCAGCATACATATATATATATATATATATATGGGTCTCAGTGATATAATTAATTAGCATTTTAATAGATAAGTTTGACATTTATATAGCTTGAATTTATTAGGTAGCGATGTTAACACCTCAGCTTCACACTTTCTTTTAGAAGTCAAAGCCGTTGCATGCCAACTAGCCAGCTGGTACGACTACTTCATGCATATATAATCCAGACAAGAAAAAATGCAACTACGAAGGAGAAAATAAAATAAAATAAAATATATCTTCAACGATGTTAATTAAAAATGTGAAATTGTCATTTATAATTTATCTCTCATTTGAAAAATGCAGCAAAGACGGAACAATTTGGAATCTCAGTTTCTTATGTGATCTTTTTGTGAATATCTTGGACTTCGGACGCTGCTTTTATATAAGAGTAATGTCTTGAAATGTGTAGATATCGTATAATTATTTTAAAAATAATAAAATTTATTATTAAAAATTAATTAATTTTTATATAAATTTTATATTTTTTTATTATTTTTTTAAATGATTACAACGACGATGACAAACTCGTATCTTGTCTATAATTTCTCTTTATACAAATAGAAAACACGAATGGCCCCAATCCCTGACATGGCACCTAACACTAAAAGCCTTTTTCCAAAAAGGAAACATGTAAGAGAAAACGTTGGTAAAAGTTTACACTGCACAGAGCGCAGGGAACAAAGTGCATGAACTTTTTTGAAAGCTTAGATTAATTAAGCATATATGCTTCTAACTATAAAGAAACGAAAAGCTAAATTATTTTGTTTCTGGTGATCACGTTTCATGACTTTCCATATTACACAGGAAATGTTCTTATATATCCTGCAACCAAGACAGCTGTTCTTCATTTTGCAGCTTGTTCCATGATCTCATGCCACTTTCACCCCCAGAATTAAAGAAAAAGGTAAGAAATTGAAGGTAAATGCCACGATTCTGTGTGTTTATCTAAGGTGCAGGGCGGCGGCAGCAGCAACAGAACCCCGGCCATATTGAACTTGCATGGCGTTGGTGAATTTAATTTTCGCACTTATTCTAGTTACTGATGAAACATTAATTATTCTTCTTAATGTCTCATTTTCCAATGATTCAATCATGGTTTAGATCACAAAAACACAGCATGCATGCAGCAGAACATTAACAGGTCTGCACCTCACAGACTAATGGGGGTGTAAACAGCTAGGATGGCAACAAAGTCAGCAACTATCCACCTATAAATTCTTAATTCTCCGTGGGATTGATCCCTAGCTTTTATTATTTGATCTTGATCTCCATGCATGTGTGGTCGATCCAACTCTGAAATGAATAGAGTAAAAAGATTAATGGCATATGGTTGAGGAGGTAGATTTGGAGCAATAAATAGTACGAGTAGACAAGGATTGGTATCATAAATACACACACGCGAACACGTATAAACAATGAATATTTGTGGAAGTGTGTTCTCACAAGGATTGATGCATGAAGGTTTCAAAGGGAGCGTGCACAGGGTTTTTTGATGCCTTGTGGGAGTGATGAGTGCGACGTATCGATCGACAAAAGGGGATATTTCTCATATCTCTTCCTCTGTCTCCCATCTGTGCATTTCTTTGGCTTTTTCTTTTTCTTTCTTTCTCTCTTGACAACAACAGAACACACCAACTTTGTATTCCAGTCAATGTAAAAAGGAGTACTGGACTGACTATATAAAAAAGGTTCATGCATGGAAGACATGAGTGCTGCTAATTAATACTGTAACTGCCGAGATTGACCTGTTTTGACCTTTTTATTCTCAGTTTTTTTAGGGTTCCACTTCCTGGCTAGGTCAAAAAGGAATTGCTTTGTGGGTTTTGAATGCTGTAGTTTTTTCTGATGTTGTGATTCCACACTTGGTGATTCTGGTTTGGTAGGACCCATGCCTGAGATGGTTGGCTTTTCCACCGTATGTATTATTACTCTTGCAATTCAAGATGCTTGATCTTAATCCGTCAAAAGTAAAATCTTGTTGAGGTGACGAGACATCTGTCAAGTTGTCAACCGGCCAACTAATACCTGCGTATGGTTTTCTATTTTTATTTTTCTTAATAAATCTACTCTAAAGCCAGTCTAGGATATGACACTCCACACCAGCTGATGTAGATTTAGATTATTTTTTAATGTTAAAAAAATTTAAATTAAAATGATAAAATATTATTTTTTAATATTATTATTATTTTAAAATTAAAAAAATTAAATTATTTATTATATTTTATATTTAAATTTAAAAAAATTATAATAATAAATTAATATGAATTTGATAACCAAACATACTCTAATGTCAACGGTCCAATACCTCCATGTACTCCTGCTGAATCGCCCACAAACAACGACTCGAACACCACGAAGCACCAAGATCAAGCGATTCTATCTCCCCTCCGAAGCATCTCGGACGCGTGAGACGCGAGACGCCTCACGTCTCGAACTTTGTCCATTTTTTACCTCCCAACATCTGAGTTTTGAAAAAGGCTTGACGACTCAGAATTTAATCAGACCCAACCAGCCAAGGGAAACGCTGAACGCCCAGCTCTTTTTATGTATTCATGATCATTCTACATTCGAAAATTTGAGTTTCTTCAATCACAAAAGAGAAAAACAAGTCAGAGAAGTCAAAGCTCGGAGAAAAATAAAATCGTTTTCATTATTGCAATGAACGAAAAAATGAAAATGTGAATAAAAAAGTGGATGAGAACATCAGTCTTTTTTTCTTGTTTTGTTTTAGTTTCTAGCGAAAAGCTCACCGGAAAGAAAACGGGAAAAGTGGCATTTGGGTTTTCCAACGAAAGACAAAATTAATTATAGTTGCCACATATCCCTCCATATCTCTCTCTGTCTCTCTGAGCTCACAGTATAAGTGCTCACAAGCATCTCGACGGTGAAATAGAACAAAAAACAAACACACGAACACAGGAGGCAGAGGCAAAAGGCTGGAGGGAGAGAAGCGTCGCAACACTTTACCGCGTAAACAAATGCCACCGTGAACACCGTGACGATGGCAGACAAACGACGGCATAAGAGCGGCAGAAACGAGCAAGAGAGGCGATGCTGAAGTTGGAGAGAGAAAATTTGTACTAATTTGAAAAAAAAAATCGAGAGTTTTGTCTGTGAGTAAAACGGATACATTTTACTATAGCAAAAAAAAAGAGAAATTATAAATCGTACTCTACTGTACATAAAAGTCGTTGCATACTAAGTATATTGGGTGCCAAAAAAAAAAAAAAAACCACAGCACTGGTGTGCTGCGGCTATGGACTGATGCCCAGAAGAACTCAAAAAAAAATCCATATGAGTAGTGTGTGGTGTTTGTTACTATATAGTATAGAAGAACTCTTTTTTTTTCACCTCAATCTCTATTTAAGTGATTTTTAAACATCAAAGAAAGTTTTCTATTCTTTTAAAGAAAAATCTAATCATTTGTTTAGGTTTTTTTCAAACTATAGAATAAATTTAAACATTTTTACAGAAAATTAAAGCCTCCTTATGATTTTTTCAAACAATATTTTAAGTTTATAAATTCAATTTCACAAATTTTAATACAAAACAATCCATATATATAGTTGCGGATCATTCATCTTTGATTTTATTGCGATTATATTAATGGGAGTATCGGAAGCATAAGAGTTGCGCTAGTCACAATTGCATGGTAAAATTTAGGTATCTTTTGGATATTGAATTGAGATAAAAGTTAAAAGTTGAATAAAATATTGTTATAATATTATTTTTTAATAGAGTAGTGCTACAGAAAGGCACAAATATGTGCCTACCCGCGAACCCCACTAACACGTCAGCTATTATATTAAAAAAATAATAATAATAAATAAAGAAAATGAAGAAATTTTCTTAAGGGGGAAAAATGGAAGAAGCAGCTTTTTCATTCATGGTTCTCCCATTTAGTTTTGGGCACAGGGTCCTTGGGGTATTTTCACCCTCTTCGACTTGCAAAAGTGGAAAAAGCTCGAAAGAAACGAAGTTCCAGAAAATGAAACGCAACTCAAATTTCAACAAATTTTGTTCTCTTCCTCGACGTCAGATCTTTCTATATAAGTCTCTTGCAGGCTTAAATCAGATGAAAGATTTCTTATATCCAAACATGACTTTAGTGCAACATTCTAGCTTATGGAAAGGATTTGAATAAGACTGCATATTATTTGAAATTGATATATAAAAGTTCTAACGAAATCTCATGAAACAAATAAGTTCATGTTTTAAATGACAAGCGAGCTAGTGAATGTTCTTGAAATTAATATAAAATTCAGTTTCATTATTAAAAAATTAAATGTAAAACTCGACGCTCAATACATCTTTATCATAGTTATCATGATTCATGCTTTTGATATATAAAAGTTGTAATGAGATCTCATGAAACACATACATATATATATATATATATATATATGAGTTAATCATACTTAAAAGAAATAGCGAGTGAATATTTTAGAAATGCTAGATTGACATTCAATACATCTTTATCATGATTATCGTGATTCATACTTTTACTATTCAAGATCATGAGAAACAAACATCATATCTAATCTCGTGACGGTCGTATAGATCACTACCATATTTTTGTTTTTCTTCAAAACTTTTTTTATAAAAAAGATATGAGGAGCATTATTATTAGAGTTTTAGTATATATCAGTTACTATTTACTTCTATACTCTATATCTGATAATTTTTTATTTATTTTATATGATGTGAAATATAAAATAATAAATAATGATAAATAAAAAAAATTATTATTATTATTAATATTTCGTTCAAAACTCTCCTAAAAACAACCCAAGAACACTTTCCGCATATTCACAACACAAAACACCTTTTAAACACAGAAACACCCAAAACGCTGAAGTTGACCGTTGCAAAGAATTGTCAAACGGAGCCGATGTAATTAAACATTTGACTTCATCAAGAGGATACTCGAGTTCCATAGGTTGTTATGTCCAACGTTTTGTGTAATCAATGCGCGTGTATGGACTCCACACCGCAACTATAAAACGGATAAGTACATCTCTCATTGTCTCTCCTTGTCTCTTCTGGATTGGAGTGAAGTAATATAATTGAACAAATTCTTGAATATAAGTAGATTTCGATTTTAATTATGTGTTACATATAGGTTCGAGGTGATAGTTTTAGATAAAAATTTAAAATTAAATAAAATATTATTTATTAATATTATTATTATTTTAAAATTTTAAAAAATTAAATTATTTATTATATTTTATAATAAAATTTAAAATAATTATAATGATAAGATGAGATGAAATAATTTAATTACCTAAACAAGACCATAATATTCCCAAAAGGGATCATATTCCTCGTATGTTAATTTTCCAGCATGCATCATGTCATATGCACAAAGTTGAAAAAAACATAGATCATACATTTATCTGTAAATAATAATGAATTTAGATATTTGAGTAAATTTTATGAATTTTATTGAGATGTATTTAAATACATGATATAATTTGATATATGATTTAAATTTTTATGAAAAGTTAAAAAAATAATAAATCACATCAAGAATTAGTTTGTTTTTGTAATAATGAAATAATAATAAAAGTTTTATCGATAAATAATGATGAGTTAAGATGAAAAAAATAAGATTATTTTAAATAAAATAAATTGTATAGGTTTGGATGAAGATGAAGAAGTTATTGCAGATGATGTAAATCACCTTAACACCCAAATTAACAGGATAATTAGAGATAGACGTTACAGTTCTATTAGCTGCAACAGTAGATAAATTTCTAATATTTTATAGCAGTTAATACTGGATTAATTTCACGCGAATGAAATTATGAAAGCCAGCAGATAATTTAGTTAAGACCCGTCAAGAAGGAAGGTTCCAGCTAAATCTACCTCAGATTTTTTGGATAATTTCTTGGTAAGCCCTTGACGGTACGTGTGAGAGATAGCTGATAGCCATTGTCACATTACATCACATAACTACAGGAGGTGAAATATATAACTTAAGATTCTCCTTAATCCGAAATCGATTCGGTTGCTAAACTTGGCCAATCCCTTTCCTTCATTTCTGCAGAGAAGATGTGGGTGTGTGGCTTTTCGGCATCAGAAACGAGGGACGAAAAGAGGTTAAGAGAGGGGGATGAGAAAGGCAAGAAAAGACTGATGGGAGGGGAAAGGAGGTATAGCCATAGGGGTTTGTTTCATCAGGAACGAGGGGAAGGGGAAGAATAACTATGATCATCCTTTGATCTTCTAAATATGCCACCTATGTGAATGAACCATCCAATCTGTGATTATTTATCTTTTTTTTTTTTTCTTTTTTTTTTTAAACTGAAACCACCTCTACTTCACTTTCCTTCTCAATTATTAATTACACCCACCCCCTCTCTCTCTCTCTCATTTAATGTGCTTGCTCCATCACATCTTAAATAGAACCCATCTGCCTATCTCCCTCTCCCTCTCCCTCTCCCACTCCCATGTAGTTTTCAGTCCCTCCGTCTGTGTGTGTATGAGATTGTGTTTGGATCTTCAATGGTGAATACAAGTACAGAGCTTTCATGTGGGTTTATCAAAGGGTTTTTAACAGAGTTTATTGGCATTCTGTCCACCTCCCTTCAATAGAAAACCTAGTCCTCTCTCTCTCATGGAGGTGGGCATACTGCCAACTGAGCTCTGTTGGCTTCTCTTTGTAAGATCCTCGTGATGTATATCCTCTCCAGCCGTTCTATTTGTAAGACCCTCGTGATATATCCCCCCAAGGTATAATAGAGCGTTCATATTTCATGATAGATCTTCATGTTCTGCTGGCTAGCTCCATCCATCATTCTATGTTATTTTTTGCTGATGATGAATGGTAATGCAATGGCAGTTCTTGGAGTTGATGCTCATCTACTGAATTAATTACCCTTACTTTACTTTCGTTTTGTTTCCAAACAAGAAAGGAACAAATATATATATTTCATCTATACTTTCTTCTCGTGTTTATTGCCTTTTCCTTTGGTCTGCTTACATAAGTTGTGTGCACTTATCAAAAGCATCCTCCATAACAACTCCATGGTTTCTGTTTGATCATATGTAGATACTGTGTGGCTGCACTTGGGAACCCTAATTGATTTCTTCTTTGTGCCTTCTAATAATCTTTTGGGTATTTCTACCTAGGGTCTTTTCTGTATCTTCTTTTATTTCCATCCGATGCAGGAAAATTAAAAGCTCAAAAACCTTCTGAGGAACGAAAGCCATCTCTACCTGTACTTCGTACAAAGCAGAAGGTGAAAAAAAAAATAGATGATGAAAAGTAGAGGGTATGGCGGAAATGGGAAGAAAGACAGTATTCTGTCAGAGCTCATGAGACCAAAATTATGGTGACATTCTGGGACTAATTGGAAATTGTTTTTGCAATGATCTTCCGTTTATTGTTGTCTTTGTGTATAAACATGGTGAAAATACAGTCAAAGGAGAAGAGAGGGGAGAGGTTTGATGACCTACCGAGGTTCAGTGATAGCCATAAATTAGTAGTTAGCCTAATTATTTAGGCACTCAGGCTGTCACTGATACTGAATAAGTTACCCTACTACTTCAGAACCTGCATATACTTAGTAGGCTCATGATTGAAAACTGGCAGTGCTCTTAAATAATGCAATAAAAGCAGTACTTCCCACACTTTTTCACATGCATCGCGTAGTAAAAAAAAAAAAAACCACATACAATTTACAAAAACAAAAGCAGTAAACTGGCATCTCTTAACAAAAATAGCTATAGAAGGGTCGTATAAATGATGAAAAGTTCCTCTGGTCTTTCTCTTGTAGCTTTTTTCTATTACATTTTTTTTGTTGTTTATTTTCACTGCTGAGTTGAATCATGAAAGGTGCTTGAGTGGGTAGCCTTTTGCTTTCTAGCTAGGTGGGGAGGTCAAGATTGAAAGCAAAATTGGAAAGCACGGCCCCCTCCTCACCTTTCAGCTTTCTCAAGAGGCCTGAGGCTATGGCCGACCCTAGTAATTGCAGCATTTTATCAAAATCTAGTTGCAGGCAATTCAGTCGAGTAAACAGTGGAGTCTACAAGTACGTTGACAGATTTATTATTAACAAATTATTATTATTTTTTGTTTTTCGAAAACACTCTTGATTAAAGAAAGTATAATAGTCAAATATGTCTGTTCATTTTTTTCCTTGGTTGGATGCAAAGGTATCAGGCATTGCATGCAAAGGTGTATATAGATTAATTGGACGTAACAAACAGAAGCCTTGCATTACTTTGTGTAATTTGCTTTATGATCACAATATTACTACCCACACGTGTAACTCTTCTCTTCGTAGACGCCCAAAATTTAATAGAGAGAACTCTCACCCCTTCACGTGAAATTCGATCCAATATTCCAAGCAGGAATACATCAGAAAAGAAAGGAAGAATTGGGTATATAAGTCTGTCCTTGACTGGATAGAATAATGATTGTCCCTGTGAAGTTATTACCACAATTCCTCAGATAAAGCTTGGTGTCTGATACCTCAGTACCATGTTATCTTTTATCCGAACAAGACAAATAACAGCACAAAGTTAGCTGCTAGCGCTTGCTGTGCTTGCCGAACAAGTTCTATGTTCTTTGAGTTGGGGGCCACCTAACATTCTGGATTTTCATTGAACTCTTGTGAACATGCTATAATATGCTGAACACGAGCACAAGTTTGTCGCCTTTTCTTGAGGAGTTTCAGTATCACTGGGCTATATCGAGGATGTACCAGCCATTAGGTGAATCATTCTCTGTGATATAATCTGTCGCGATCTCTCCCACAAGGCGGTTGTTGGGCAGTCTCATTACTAGAAAAGGAAATTTGATTCCTGTGATCACAATATCTTGAGAATAGCAAAATTTTAACATAAAAGGATCATAATCTAATATGGGAGAGAGATTAAAGAGTTGGGCTCGATTTGGATTGAGAAATACTCTTAATTTATTTCTTCTTATCTTTATATATTTTTATATAAATTATAACTAAATTTTTAATTTTAAAAAATTTTAAAATAATAATATTATTAAAAAATAATATTTTATTCATATTTCATTTCTACTCGTTATCAAATTAACCGATTTGATCTGAAATCGTTACAAAGGTTTTGAGTAGATTGGGCCAACTCATTTATCACTGAGCAGATATTGGCCAGTATAGGTGTAACTGAAGTTATGGATTTGAACCCAGCCAGCCTTTTGGACAGACATATAATGGGTGGCTTTGCTGTGCTGAGTAAAAGCAGGCAGAGAATTATGGAGGGTTGTTACTTGAAAACGTGAATCTCGCATGAGCCTCTGTTCGTAGGCTTACGCATATCCTCTTGCATTATAGAAACTTAAAAAGAGGAGAAGATGGTTGGCTGAGTTTTAATGAAATCTTTTAATGCCTCTTAAAATATAGATGGAAGCAAATCTCGTGGGAGAATGATGGTACGATGCTTTTAATAAGTGAAAAAACATGATATCTGCAGTACTGACTAATCATAGGTGGCTGTTGACAGGCTTTGATTATTTGTTTTTTTTTTTCCTTTTCTTATTGTTCTATGCTTAACGGAATTACCCAAAAATTTATGGTCAGAGATGGAAAAACCCGTATTCTTTTACTCTAGGAGCTGCATTCTCTCAGAACTACTTAGTTCTGGAGATGATGAACATCAATTTAGTTTTAGCAGTTAGTCTCTGAGGTTGCGTTCAAAAACATCAATTTAGCTCTGGAGATGATGAACAAAGAAGCCATAAAAAGGAGAGTCCTGCAGCACAGATGAGTGACTTCCACTTGCTGAGCTCAAAGGCTGCAGCATGGCTTGTAGTCAGAATTACGAACACAGTAAGTCGGGATAATTCTGTGATATATATATATATATATATGTATATATATATTTATACTGGTTTCTGGTGATGCAGTCCCCACACCCACCCCTGCCCCCACACAAAAATTAAAAATAAAAATAGAGAGAAAATCACACACCACTAGATGCAAGGTACATCAAGAATTTCTGGCATCGTTCTGCAATCATAAAATATACAGAATTGTGGGTTCTAATTTAAATTACCGATCAGTCTAATAGTAGATCTTCAGCTGCATTTGACGGACTTATTAGCTCAAACTAATTCAGAAGCATACCAGTTTGAAATGAGGCATTGAGATTCCCAGATCCTATACTCCTATTTCTACATCATTGAAAAGTTAATTTTTATAACTTCTCATCCAGTGTGTACCTTAAGTTCTTTACTGCATGATGTGTCCTTCCACCAGGGCTTTCATCTATTTGACTAGAATGGAATGCCGGTATTGTTAATGGAGAAGCACAGGGCAAGTGTTGAATTGAGAAGGGGCTCTGTGACATCATCCACTTCTGTTTCGGAAGAGAACAACCAAACCTTTCCTGTTCATACAGTGATGTTGAGTCTGCTGCGACTGCTGCTGCTGCAGCACGTTGCTTAGTGGCATCATCTACATATAGAAGATCATCAATTCTTGCCATTATGTTAAAGGCTAAGCTTTCCATCACTCTAGAATAGCTCTCAAGGATCGACTGCCCAACATCCTGCAGTAGAGAAAGAAATTACCCATAACATTTGGCATAAGTGGCTTATTCACTGTGTGTCTGTTCTTTGGAGGAGAAGATGGTGCTGGGGATTATAGAAGCACTTTTTAACAAAAGATATGAGATCCTCTATGTGGCCCATCAGTTACACAATTTCTGTCCTAATTTCAAGCGATTTTAGTTTTCATTTTCATTTTTTTACAAGTAAAACAGAATAGTTTTCATTTCCAAGATGTTCATTCTTTAAAATGCCATACAAGATGCTACATTGACATGAGTGGAGGGACAATCTTTCCAAAGAGATTTCTTCTAAATATAGATATTGATATGCTGACCATAGATGTTATTGCCACCTACGCAACCGTAACAAAACTTAGAAGGGGACCAGAGAACTACAAGTTTCATATAAAGATAGATGCTCAGGAAGTACACCTTGTTATACTGAATCTTGCTCATATCCAAAGCAGTCTGTGGGAGACCAGGGAACCTTAGCCTTAAATTCTGTAAGAGGGTCTCAGCCCTACTTGCTAGAAGCTTATTCTTCTCTATGTCACCGACAAAACCCTTAACCTTGCCACCCCATGTTGACTTCCCAGCTTTTGCATGAATTGGATGCCTTTCCAGATTCTTCTGCCTCCAAATGTGCACAGCAGCCTCTATCCTGTTTGCTATATCCAGAGTAGTGTACTCTGATGAAAACTCTAAGTAGTCAAGGAGAGACTCCAAGGAGAATTTCTCGGCAGTAATGTAACGGTATAAGATTTCGCCTAAATGAGCTTTTCCACTCTGAAGAGAAAGTAAATGTCATACAGGATTGGATAACCCAGTTGTAGAGAAAATGACAAATCAATGTCTTGAGCAGTTAGGTGCTCATTGGAAGATGAAAAAAATAATTGCTTTTAAGATGGATAGAAAGGAGATCATATACAAGTACCATGTCGCATGAATTAGTAACTGAGAATGTCTAATGATTTGAATCTTTTTTTTTTTAAGAATAAAATTTTATTGAATCAAGTAAGTAGACGCAGCCCAAGTATGCAAGAAGTATACGAAAGCGAATTGAATCCTTAACAATTGTGTGATAAAGAAACTGACAGAAACTAGGTAGATCACCACTTGAGATTACCGAATGCATACAAATACAAACAAAATTGCAGCAAAAGAAATAAATAGCAAAGATAACAAAATGCTTATATAACTTAGCATCCTTTCTATCCGGATAAGTGTGTAGATAAATCTATATTAAATCTTTACATTTCTCTTGGGCATAACTTTAACATGTGAAATACCGTTGCCCTGACACATCGGTATGACGACATGGAGTGACAGCTCGCTTTATTTTGTGTGTCCTTACCATGCATTTTGCAGGTCAAACAGATACAGAAGATGGAATAGAAACAAAATGTCGGTTTATTTCAAACTATACTTCAATACTAATTTATTCAACAATAAAATATGGATAATGGCCTCCACCTAAGAATTTATAACCAAATGATAACTTGAAGACTACCATGAGAATTAGCAACATACTTTCTTCTCCCTCAAAACATATCAGCAGTTCATACCATGGAAAAGGCATGAGACCATCTCAACATCCAAACACCACTCAAACATAAATACTTTTCAATTTAAAATTTTAACGTTTTCATCTAATCATTACCTAATAATTACAAATTTATCAAACTTCCAAAAAAAAAAATCAATTTTTTCAAATACCAAAATAAAAATAATATTAATAAATAATACTTTAATAATATTATAACTTTATAATATTTTTATTTCAACTTTTTCTCTCTCATTTCCCAAAACCCAATAAATCATATTGACTCAAACTATTTCACTATTATTCACAAATTTCTCATTTCATCTCAACATCCAAACGAGGCCTAAATTTTTCGTGTTGGGCCAACTCATTGAGAGGGAGTCTGCCCACACGAGGGGGAATGTAAAAAATATACTACAAATAATTAGATCTACCACTTCTCAAAAGCTTAAACAAGTGGTGATGTCACATGGTATCAGAGACAGAATAAAAGTTTTGAGTTCGAACCCTAACTCTACACTCTACCCCATTTAATTAAATATTCCACGTTTAAGTCTACTCGTTGAGAGAGAGTCTAGCCCACACGTAAATGAGAGTGTTAAAAATCTAATACAAATAATTAAAATCTACTTTTTTCCTATCAGCTTAAACTTTTTGTATAAGTGGTAATTTCACAAATAAAGTACTCAAAAGACTTACATATGAAAAGCATACTACCAAGGCTAAGGCCCTTACCACTTGAGCCAACCTCTAGGGATTTATATGTACGTTCGTGTTCAAATCAGATAATTTCAATGAAAACATATTTGCTCAAAATTGGACAATCTAAAAGCTAATTGATAACAGTAGGAAATTCCTGAATTATTTACTTTCCAAGTGTTTCTCAAATTCGCATCATCAATACCTATGCCTCCAGATATATCAATCAAGGTCCTTGCATGTGTTTGATTATATGATTAGTACTTGGTAAAGGATTGTGTACACCAGAACCACTAAAATATATAAACAAATAACAAAAATCTGAAAGGTTTTTCAGACCCCGCATTCGTTTATCCAATACAACCTTCAATCTCTGCTACCATGCAAGTTACCATGGCCGTCTTTGCTTGCATGCTTGCAAATAAATCATGTCGTCAGGAGTTTTATGTCCACCAAAACTGTAATTTAGCAGCCTCCAAACACATTACGAACTATCCAAAGAACTTTCACTAAATAGAAGCACTATATGAAATTATCTGCCATAAGACTATCATGGAGAAAGCCAAAAGTCCCCTTTCAATGTATTCAAATTAATGATGGCTGACCAGCTAGCTTTTCTAGAGTCTGTGATATTGAACAGTTGTTCACTAACATCAATTTCCAATCCATAATGCATAGATTACTAAGAATATAAAACAGAACAGATTCCCCATGCAGTCCCCATACCTTGGGCAAGCTCTCCAAGTAAGAAATTGGGATTTCCATCTCAGCCAGCACACTGCTATTAATTGCCATGGCAGCCTTAAGGATCTGAGTTGTGCATTCCCTGGAGTGCTGCAATTTTTTCCTCACACCTTGAGACAAACCATTTGGTGGGACCTTCGGGAAGGGGAGCCACCATTTCTCTTCCTGCCTAACTGAAGGTCTTACTGGGGATCTAGACAAATTATATGTTTCTATGTCATCACTGCCAGCAACAATTATCCCACGATCAACGTAATAGAACTCTGAATCGTGAAACCCATCAAGAATTCCATGCAACATCGCATCTAATTTTTTGAGTGCTGGGAGGTTCACATATAAATCCGAGCGAGGCCGAGTCACCATGACCTCAAAGGTGCCACCTCCGGGGAATTCTTGCACAGATGGAATGAGTTCTACAATAGAGTCACTCACACATAAAAGCCATCCCATTTCTCGATGCCACATTGATTTCTTCTGCGGAGCCAATGGCTCCAGCTTCCACAGCTCCCCAAACACAGTAGCTGCCAAATGTAATTCAAGATAACCAAATAACTATTAAAAAAAAACTGAATCAGGATTGGAATGATATGATGAAAAAAGAACATAAAATTAATGTTATCTATTGCATTATGAGTCAGTTCCACATAACACAAAATACATAAATTAAACATGGCGAATCTTCACTTTCTTCTTTTATTCTTTTGACACATTCCGAGAAACAAAATAGAGGACCAATTGAAGTAACAAAAGAAATAGTATCTTTTTGAAAGATAAGGAAGAAACAAACCGGAAAGGTTTGTGATGGCATTAGAGATAGCAAGAGCGGTACAAACTCCCTTCCCTCCACCAGACATATCTTCTCCAAGCAGAAGCTTAGCAAACCGCTCTTTCATCAACTCAACCTCTGCAATTGCATGTATTTAGCTATAGACTAAAACACATGTAGTCATCTATAACACGAACAGGTAGATAATTTTCAGAAGAGCTTTGCTACTCATCATCTCCACACACCACACACCACACTTATTTTTATGTTTTTAATTTTATTCTTCCTAAACTATTTGAATTATTTTACTCATCATCTATACATCACATATTTGGTAAGAGAAAAAAATAAAAAAATATGTATGGTGTGTGGTGTGTAGGGATGATGAGTAAAATTTTTCTTTTCAGAAATTTCTCAATTTCTTTGTTCTTTTTCTCTCTCTATCTATCTCTTTGCTGTTTTTTAATGGAAGAACTCTCCTTTATGCGAGGAATATTTTTCATCACATATAATGAGGTGATGGCAAACGGATTTTCTTAAAGTAGATTATATTGTCTGGAACAACATATCAAAAAAAGTTTCTGGAACTTATGTTTTCATCTTTGATAGTTTTTTATTTTCATTTATTAATTCCTTTGTTGTTGGAGTAAAGAATATTTTCGTAGTTTTTTATTTTCATTTATTAAAAAGATAGTAAATATTTTCGTAGTTAACAAGATGGCAAATATACTTTTCCAAAACGAATAACAAAATAATAAAAATTAAATATCTAAATAAAAAGAATACATATCATGTTGAAAAAATCGTAGCTTTTGGTTTGGTTAAATATTCTAGATAGAAATACAACTAATTTTGCCGGGAATGATCTAAATATGTAAACTTCTCATACATTTTACAATTCCATTTTTTACCGAGTTTTCTCCTCGGCTACTAGAACCTAAAAGCCAAACATATAAGCCATCAAACGTATGATAGGAAATATCACCGTCAAATTTTGTCGGCAATAGGTAAATCCAAGAAAACGCAACGAATGGTAAAGCCTAACCGGATAACTCCGCCACCGGTTTCTCCGTCCTCTTAGCCGGAATCACGACGTGTCTACCCCCGACCACAGGCAACAACACTGGCACCGGCGCCGGGAAACCGGGATTGTCTACTAACTCGGGTCCGGCAAGCGGCGAAGACGTCAAAGAACTCGACACGCATTCGCGATCGTAGCGGCGACAGGAAAAGCCACTAGAGGTCTCCGAGTCACTGATGTCAGCACTCAAACTGTAGCTCTCGAACCGCTCGCTCAATTGGTCGAACCCATCTTCGGACGAAACGCTCCCCATTGATCAGAATCGGGCAGATAAAACTCGGAACAGAATTAAGAATCGGTAACGTAGTACATTTCCCTAATGCATTGAAAGGCTTACTGATCAAATGCCGGGAAATATAGTCCCAATAAGTAACAGAACAGAATAGAGTAAGAACAGGAAAAAGCAACTAAATGCTACTTACTGCTCTCCTCTCACTGCCGCTTCTGACTTTGATGCGGTTGGCGTTGGGTTTGCGTTAACAGCAGGAACGGTGACAGAAGGTGGGCCCTTCGCTCTTTTTAATCCAATGGTTGATATGCCCATGCCCCATCCGGGACGATAGAGCGTGAGAACACGACACGGCTTCTTGATTGTTATGAATACGGTCGAGAATAACTGGCAAATAAACCAATATTTTGATAAAAAAAAATTATATTCACCATCTGATACCATATATTATATATAATTTTTTATTTTTTTATTTTTTTTCTTATCAAATATATGATACATAGATAATAAATAGAATAATTTAATTATTTTAAAAAAATTAAAACTAAAAAATAAAAAAATAAAAAATAAATATATTATGTAATATATAAAGATGATGAATTACAAAACTAGACTTTTTCTATTCTAAAACTTGAATTTGTTTCAATTCGTTTATTGATTAAGTTATTTATAGATATAAAATTATGATTGATTTATAAATAAATCTAAAATCTGATTCGATTAGTACGAACTTGAATATAATTTTTTATTTATTAATTAAGCTATTTTGTGATAATCATTTTTATATTACTGTTTCAAGTGTATAAAAAATAAGTAGTAATCAAGTTGGTGTTGTAAATATTGTTTGGAACTTTACGAATATAATTATTGATATATATATATAATTATATATAAATTCTGTTATCAATATATGTACATAAAATTCTAAGATATTATATAATGATATATTTTGTAAAAATTAAATAGTTTATAAAAAAAAATCTGAACTCGATCAAAAATAAATAAATTATTTATAAATATAAACTATAACTCAATAACAAGTTTCTATTATATACAAAAATCCAAGATTTTATTTATAAAAAATCTAAGATAAAATTATATATTTTATAAGATTTAAAAAATTTATAAATAAATTGAAAGTTATTAAAATAATAAATTCAACTAAATATAAAATATAATTAGATAATAAATTCAACTAAGCTTGTCTTAAGTTGTAACTTGTAGTAGAGGTCACACGCGCTGAGATACCTTAGGTATGTATGTATTTGCTATTTAAAGGCCCTTCTCGGCTTAGGTCAATGTCGTAATGGCGCGTACCGGAACTTACCATTTTTTCGTATTACTTTTATGATTCCTTGTCTACCCCTCACCTGTCTCATTAACGTGTCCCATAAATTCTGTTCTTAAATAAAATATATCTGACAATACGTTAATAATGAGGATTTTATAATTTAATATGATGTGACTATTAAACGTGACCAAGCTTTGTCCCATGCCCTACTCGATTAGGTTCCATTTATGTTAGAATTATAACATAAATGGAAACTAATTTATAACAAAAATTGTAATTAGAAATTCTCTCCGGACAATGGAATTATAACAAAAATTTAATCCAAGTCTTACCTCTAAACTAAACTATGCAAAATAATTAGAATAGTGTTGATCGTTTATGTATAATATTATAAGTACCGAGTGTCAGTTTTATTTTATCAATTTTTTTTTTAATTTGAATTTAAATTTAAAATTTAAAAATTTTCATACATTTCAATAACTGATAGTCTACACATAGTAAGATTACGTAAATAAAATTGTAAATATAAATGATATTTTTTAAATAATTAATTAACTATATTAATTTCGACATAGACATGCTAAAGGTTATAAACAAACTCATAATTATTTAGTCGATGCATAGATAAAGTCATGATATATGATATAATTTAAACAATTTGGGAAAATTATTTATATATGATTTACTAAATTGCAATATTTTGCAATTTAGCTTTTGCAAGTGGATAGATATTGGTTTACCCAACTAATTTAAATGTTATAATTTTTACTTAATTAACTAACTAATTATTAAAGCAAACTTATGATATATAAACTATTCCAATAATGTAATTTATTTTTATAAGAAAGCAATGAGAAAATCCAATTGTTCATTGACAATTTCAAACTCATTTGAAAAATAAATAAATTGATCATAAACTTAAATATAATTTAGTGATAAGTTTAAAGCTAGCTCGACTGCACTTGTAACAATCCGATCCTAAGATTAGGCCATAAAATAAGTTTTATTTCATATAGCTATAAATATTATTATTATCATTATTATTATTTTAGCAGATTTTATGTTATTAATAAATTGTTAATTTTAATAGAATTATTATCGTATTATTATTATTACTATTTAAGATTTTATTGTTATTAGGATAACTCTCATACTTTTAACTTCCAAGTTTTTCCCTTCTCTTCGTTCTGCACGTCTCTCATGCCTGGTTATCCTCGTGTTATTTCTCATCTAGGATTTTTCCAATCAAACTCTATAATACACGTTTTCCCTCATGCATGAAGAAGACCCAAGCAGCAACAGCCACAGCTTTCTCCTGTGCTAAAACTCTCTCACTTCGCAGAACCATGAGTCACTGCAAATCGCTGCCACCTTGGAGAGCCAAACAAAAGCCAACAACCACACAGTTGCCACCTTGCACCAAGAACAATCGTCGCCCAGTGCTAAAAGTACTGAAAATATAATTGTATTTTCATTGATGCAAAAGCAATGTACATGGTTTCCTTTTATAGAAGCTAGACTAAAGAATCCAGAATATTCTAACGTAGAAGAAGTTTGTTACACAATGGCAGTGAGTGTACACATCCAACGCATGCACTGCAGAGTTTGTTACGATGGAGAGCTATTGTTCTGCTGCTGTGATGTAGTTTGGCTAACAGGTAGTGCAGGGGCATCTTTGTCTTTAACATCCTCCCTCAAGTCGAGCGGCTGAGATTGTAGATGAAGACTTGAACAAAGTGATGTAAATCGAGAAGAGGATAGAGGTTTGGTGAACATGTCTGCGAGTTGGTCTTTACCAGAAATGAAAGCGACCCGCAGAGATTTGTTCTGCACCCGATTGCGCACAAAATGAAAGTCTATTTCAACATGTTTAGTACGTGCGTGAAAAATAGGGTTAGAGGATAAGTACATGGTTCCCATGTTATCACAATAAAGCAGAGGTGGACACTCTAGATGTACACCAAGATCACGACATAAATGTTGGAGCCAGATGACTTCGGCTGTAACGTTTGCAACAGCCTTGAATTCGGCCTCAGTTGAAGATCTTGGAACAGTTGGTTGTTTCTTTGATGACCATGAGATAAGATTAGATCTAAGGAACATGCAGTAGTTGTTTGTAGAGCGCCGATCGTTTGGGCATCCTGCCCAATCGGCATCAGACCACGCAGTAAGCTGAACAAGTGATGAGGGAGAGAGTTGCAAGCCAACAGTGGACGTATGCTTGAGGTAGCGAAGAATTCGCTTTACGGCTTGCCAATGAGGCACTCGAGGGCTATGCATGAACTGGCACACTTTTACTACAGCAAAGGCAAGATCGGGTCTTGTAAAAGATAGATACTGCAGGGATCCAAAGGTGCTTCGATATAGGGTGGGGTCTTCAAAGGGTTGTCCAGAAAAAATACTGAGCTTCTCTGAAGTGGACATGGGGGTCTTTATTGGTTTTGCATTTTGCATGTTGGTGCGCTGCAATAGGTCAGTGATGTATTTATGTTGTGTGAGGAGAAGACCTTTGGAATTATAAGAAGCTTCGACCCCAAGAAAATAATGCAGTTTGCCCAAGTCGGTGATGGGGAAGTCACGGCGTAAAGCTGCAATAAGTTCAGATATGTATTGCATGGAGTTCCCTGTAACCAACAGATCATCAACGTAGACTAAAACAAAAGTAGTGATTGTTGCAGAGTGATGAATAAAAAGAGAAGAATCTGCTATAGAAATGGCAAAACCAAGATCAACCAACCGAGAGCTTAGGCGTGCATACCAAGCACGAGGTGACTGTCGAAGGCCATAGATGGCTTTATTTAGTTTGCAAACAAATGAGGGATATTGAGGATGTGAGAAGCCAGGTGGTTGAGCCATGAAAACCGTTTCATTAAGTGGCCCATGCAGAAACGCATTCTGCACATCATACTGATGGACAAACCAATTTTGAGATACGACAAGTGCAAGCACAGTTCTAACCGTGGTTGCCTTGACTACAGGACTGAAGGTTTCCTCAAAATCAATGCCAGACTACTGAAGAAAACCCCGAGCAACCAGTCGGGCTTTGTGACGTTCAACCGAACCATCAGCAAGTCTCTTGGTTCGGAACACCCATTTGCAAGTGATGGTGTTTGGTGCTTGTGAAGCAGGGACTAGAGTCCATGTTTGGTTGGCAAGGAGGGCGTGAAATTCTTTAGCCATGGCGTCGCGCCATTCTGGGTACTGTTTGGCTATGGTGTAAGTGGCTGGAGTTTTAGGGATGAGATTGAGATCAGTGAGGAAGGCACGGGGTAATTGCCATTTGGTGGTGCCATCATGAAAGGTAGAAGGTCAAAGGGAGTTGGTTTGTGAACGAGTAACCATTGTGTGCATGTGCAGTTGAGGAGGTGAAGATGATGGACTTAATGATGGTGACAATGAGCTCTGTGATGGTTCTGCTGAAGTTGATGTAGATAATGGAGAAGACGGCAGTGCAGGGGGAGGTCCAAGAATAGATGAAGAAGGTGAGTCTAAACTTGTTGACGGATTGGACTGAAAATTGGGAAGAATTGTGTGAGTGGGCTGGGAAGGGAGAGTGGGCTTTGGTAGAGATGAATAAGGGAATGAGTTTTCGTTAAAACGGACATCTTTAGAGATGTACGTACGGCCAGTGGAAATATGGTAGCATAAAAAGCCACGGTGATTTGGACTTAGACCCAAGAAGACACATGAGAGTGAACGAAAATTAAATTTTCGTGGATTGTAAGATGTGGTAAAAGGCCAACATTCAGATCCGAAGAAACGTAAAGAATGGTAATCTGGTTGGGTCTTGTGAAGTAGAAAATGGGGTGAGTTATTTTGTAAAGTGGGAGATGGTAACAAGTTGATTAAATAAACTGAATGAAGAAATGCTTGAGTCCAAAAATGGAGAGGGACAGATGAGTGAGCTAACAGAGCTAAACCTGTATCAACTATGTGACGGTGTTTACGCTCAATGATACCATTTTGAGTATGAGTATGAGGGCAAGTAAGTCTATGAGTGATGCCACGTGATTTTAAGTATTTTGAAAAGGGACGATATTCACCCCCCAATCGGACTGAAATTGTAAGATTTTTGTGTTATTTTGACGTTCAACATTATTTTTAAAATTAACAAAAGCATCGAGAGCTTGAGATTTTGTTTTGAGTGGAATAAGCCATGTGTATCGGGAAAAATCATCCACAAAGGTAATGTAAAAACGATAATTATCAGGAGACACATAAGGGGATGGACCCCATAGATCCGAAAATATAAGCTGAAAAGGTGCACTGGATTTATTTATGCGTTGATGAGCAGGTGATCTATGATGTTTGGCCTGAGCACAGGCATTGCAAAAAGGAATTAAAGTGCGCACAAAAGGAAGTTGATGTTGCTGGAGGATGGGCTGGACGAGCTTGATGGAAGGATGTCCAAGCCTAGTGTGCCAAAAGGGAACTGAAAGATGACTTGAGAATGTAGAGGGTGATGAAACTGGGGATGGAATTGTGTAGAGGCCGTTACTTGTGGTCCCTTGAAGAAGATGCTTCCCGGACTTGCAATCATGAATAGAGAAAGAGTTAGCATAGAATTGGAAGAAGACATTGTTGTCCATACAAAACTGACGGACAGAGATCAAATTCTTTTTAAAAGAGGGAACACACAAAATTTTATTTAGAATGAATTGAGATGAGGAGAGAAAAGAGGCTGAACCAGAGTGTGAGATAGGAATTGAGGAGCCATCACCAACACGAAGTTGCTCGTCTCCACCATACTCAAGTGCATGCAGATTAAGGTTACTCAATTCATTGGTGATATGGTTTGTGGCAGCGGTATCTGGATACCAATTGGTATCAGGTGAGTAGTTGGTTGAGGTGAAGTTTGTTGTCATAGGTGATGGACTGGTATAGGCTTGATTGAAACGGTTCAAGCAATTTATAGCAATGTGGCCTTGGCGATTGCAGACCTGACACACCACACGTTGATCAGCAGCAGAGGAAAACGAATTAGAAGATGCGTTACCTACATAGTTGCTACGGCCTCGATTTGATCGTCCTCCATTACGTCCACGATTAAAGTTGCGTCCACCACGGTTTCCTCGACCCTGTGAACTAGAGGAAACTTTTACAGTAAAATTAGCGGAAGCTTCTATTGGAAAAGTGCCAATTTCAGAATGATGAAGTAATCGAGCTTCATGAGCTAAGAGGTGTCCGAGTAATTCCTCAGGAGAAATTGGAACAAGCCTGGTAGCCACAGAAGTAACTAAGCCATCATAATCGGGGCCTAGTCCAGCAAGGAGATACGGAACGAAGTCCGCAGGAGGAAGAGGACGACCCGCAGCTGCCATGACATCAGCAGGGCCTTTAGCTTTGCGAAAATAGGTAGAAATGGTATCAGTATCCTTTTTGAGAGATGCCAATTGAAGTTGGGTCTGAATGACCCGAGCTTGAGAAACAGAAGCATACGTTGATTCAAGGGAGGTCCAAACATCTCTTGCGGAAGAACAGCCAACAACTTGGGCCATTATGGGTTCTGATAAAGAAGAAATGAGAGTAGACATTACTTGTTGATCTTGTTGAAACTAGAGTGCATAGGCTGGATTTGGGGTTTTGTTATCAAGCATGAGTTTAGGTGATGGACAAGAACCATCAACATATTTGTAAAGTCGGTTTCCATGAAGATACAGAACTAGCTGGGTTTTCCAGAGTAGATAATTTTCAGGCGTGAGTTTTACAGCAATGGTGTGGGAGAAATTTGGTTGTGAGAGGGTGGGAGAAACAGAGGATGAGTCGGATTCAGCCATGGACGATAAGTCCTTTTTAGGCTCTTGATACCATGCTAAAAGTGCTGAAAATATAATTGTATTTTCATTGATGCAAAAGCAATGTACAGGGTTTCCTTTTATAGAAGCTAGACTAAAGAATCCAGAATATTCTAACGTAGAAGAAGTTTGTTACACAATGGCAGTGAGCGTACACATCCAACGCATGCACTGCAGAGTTTGTTACGATGGAGAGCTATTGTTCTGCTGCTGTGATGTGGTTTGGCTAACAGGTAGTGCAGGGGCATCTTTGTCCTTAACACCCAGCCATTTAAAACCCCCATTGGAAAACACTCTGTTTTGCTTCACCAAAAACAGAGAAATCCTACAATCGGTCGTGCCGCAAACCACCATCAACCACGTTCCTCCGCGGCGACTCCAAGCTGCCCAGAACATGCCAACGCCACCATCGGCCACCTTAGAGGACATCGGACCACCCTCAGCCGCCAAAGGACGTCGTAGCAGCCACGAACGCGAAGTCGAAGTCTCTGCTTCTCTTGCACATGTAGACAAGCACCACGCAGCTTCCCTCCCGGCAACCAACAGCCATCTAGACGGACCACCTCCCACACCACCACAGAAAACGCCGACCAACCTAACCCCGTCACCCATTCTGGTAAGCCACGACTGCCGTCAGCCTCTCCTTTCGGTTGTTTCGGTAGTTTTCGGTTTACAGAACTCTCTCTCTAAACTCACTCACTCTCTTTCGTTCTCTCTCTCTCGGCGTCTCACCACCCTGCCCAGACAAAGCTGTCGCACTACCGTGACCCCCGTCAGCAACCCAGAGCCGCCGTTGCACTCAGCCTCCCTCGGTGAGTTTCAGACCATCGCAAACCCTTTCTCTCTCAAACTCTTTGTTTCTTTTCTTTGCTTAGCCGTGATTTCGGGTTCTAGAAAGAACCCTTAGATTCTTGATGGGCCATTGGGCCCTAGGCCCTTTTGTGCGTATGATGGGCTTATGTAGATGGTTTCATGTAGTATTATTATTATGGGCCAGGTTTTGACTCTTACAAAATTATGATGATGTTTAAATAAATTTGTAATTTAAGTTGAGCTTGATCTTATTTTATTTCAATAATTGTTTTAGTGATTTTTATTGGGCTTAATATTTTAAAAGTCAGTTTTCTTAAATAAATATATTAGTCAAATGCTATTTTATAAGAAAATGTTGAAGGAATTTAAAATGTGTTCAAAGGTATATTATGGAGCTTATAGTTTATTTAATATTCCTTTATCTATTTAGTCAGATTTTAATAAAATTATTATGTTATACTTTAAAAATAAATTATGGAATATGTTATAAATGTTGAATAATATTATGATTGAGTCTACTTTTATTAATCGAATGTTTCCACCAATTATTTTAGATTCATATATATATATATATATACAGTTAAATTATATTTAAAAGATTAAATATCATATTTCAGCAGTAAAAGTTGTTAAATTATTTTTGAACGATTTATTAAATGAGATTCTACTGTCTACTTTAATAGATGTTGTTATAATTATGCTATTAAAGTTGTAGGATGAAAATAGAGAAATATGTTAAGAATATTTAAACAATATTAATATTTATTAGATTTCTTATAAGATTGAATAATTATGTTAAGAAATGAAACTTATTTTAAGAATTTAAGTTTCATGACTTATTTTAAAATAACTCGAATATTCTACTAAATTAGTATTTTAAGTAATTTAAATACTAGGATTTATTGATTATAGTATTAAACAAAAGATTTATTTGACTACCTATTAGATTGTGAATTTAATTAAGTAGGATATTAATACTTTTTCGTTTCCAAATAGATTCAGTGATAGTTATTATTTCATATAGGTGTCGAGTTACGAGGTGATATTTAAGAAGTGGCGCAGCGAGGTAAGTAATTTGATTATAAATTAGGATCATCACAGTTAGCTTATATATGTATTGTTCAAGCCAGTTCATTGACAACCATTATTTATGAACCACTCATGTCATATGCAAACATGTCATCCATCATAGCATACGATCATGTCATTCTGCATCATGTTCAGATTCATAAATTATAATTATGTATGTATTATGTCTTGCATCTCATGTGTATAAGACATGTAAGCTATCTTAAGTTCAAAGTGCAAGATAAGATAAGATCAGTTAATAAGATGGCCATGCAGATGCATGGTACCAATGCAGTTCAGTTCATGGTGGATGTGTAAGCCACGAACCTAGTCGTGGTCCACTATAGTATGCTAGAATACTATCAGCGGTTCGCCTTGCTGCAGCGGGATGTGGGGCCGGTGCACAACCTACACACAAGGTTAAGTGTGTTGGCCAGTCAGATAAATCAGTTAAATCAGTCAGATCAGTCAGTAAATTCAGATAAATCAATCATACATAGCATAAGCATCAGTATGAACAGTCAGGAATTTTAAGCTCAGCATGAAAGTTTTTATGAGAATCTTATGTTTATTACGTTTACGTTGTGATGGATTTCTTACTGAGTCTTCGACTCATTTTAGTTTATTTTCATGTTTTTAACCACCCAGGTGAAGATGATGATTACAAGCAAGCAAACCAGGAGTAGAATCAGCATTTATTTTTAGTTCAGACTTTCTAAAATAAAACATATTTTTATGGCATAAATTTATTCAGTTTATTCATTTAATGTTTTTAGAAAACATTTTTATTAGACAGTTTTTCTACAAAATAAATCCCTAAATTCATTTTATTAAATATGAGATCTTTTACCAGGTTTATTTTATGAAAAACACGTGACACACCTAGCCTACGGGAATGGGGTCGTTACAGCACTCTTATTAAAAGTGGCAAATTGTTAGTACTTACAAAAAGCTCTCAAAATATTTTATTATTGAGTAATGTTATGTACAGGCTAAACAAATTTTGTGTAATTCTTTTTATAAAAATAAGAATTTACAGTAAAAAATTGATTTTTCGTGTGAATCACAAGTAGACGCTCGCTTTTAAAGAAAATTATGCAAGACTTGTATAATCTAAAACTGATCAAATATTTTACTTTAGACTTTATATCCAAGTACTAAACTTGACTTGTTCTTATAGCATTCTCATCTAATTTCCCATAAAATTTCGAATAATTTAGTTAAAAAGTACATTCTCTAAAATTTTTTCTTAATTTTTTCTTATTTTTCAAAAGTCTCATACATCTCATTCCCTATAATCTATCTATTTTATTAATATAATATTTCTTCTATTATTTTTTCTTTACTTTTTTCTGCCACTTCCATTTACATACTTAACTACTCAATATTTTTTCTTATATTTTTAACTATTACTCTAGTGAATATTTTAAACAAAAATTTTAAAATTTTGTTGTGGATATGATAATATTTTTAAAATTACTATTTTTATATTTTCGTAATTAATTAAATTATTTTTAAAATTATTATTTAAAACTATAACAAATACGAGAATGAGAGAAAACATAGATGATTTGAAGAATAATTTATTTTATGTATTAGAATAAAATATTGATAAAAAATAATTTAGGGGATGAATAATGATTCCCTATATTTGAAAAACTACTATTCATCCCCGAAACATTTTTCCTAAAATAGGGATTCAGATGTATGAGATATTTTGATCAAAACCTTAAAATAAACCTCAAATTATAGGAAAAGTGGTGCTTTGGGGCACCGGATGTGAATGTTCTAAGCTAGTTAACTTTATGCTATATTTGGATGTTGAGATGAGTTTAGTTAAGTTATGAATAATAATATTTTGTAGCTCACATTGAGATGAATTTAATTTTTTTAAATTGATATGATTTTAATTTTTTAAATTGAAATGTATGAAGTAAGTTGATATAAGTTTAACTTTTTTTATAGAAAATTAAAAAAATAACCTTAAGATTTGTTTGGCAACACGACCGTTTTCAAGTAGTTTCAAATATTATCATATATTATCAGATATTTCATTTTTAAACATCACTCAAATGTAAAATATTTTTTAATTTTAAATATTTAAATTTTTTATTTAATTATTATAATTTTGTTAAACTTTTAAATAAAATATAAAAAATAATACTATTTTTTTAAATTTTAAAATAAAATAATATTAAAATAAAACTAAATTTTATAATATTTTTATTGATATTTTTAAAATTTTAATAAAATATTAACTATTTTCTATTATTAACGAATATTTTCCACGCGGCTGTAATCATAGATTCCTAGTATACTTTTTCACTTTTGAAAGTTCTCTTTATAAAATAATTGGCATGCGTCATATATACAACTATATTTCCCTTTTGCTTTCCCTTTTACTTTTGCTTACCGTGGATTTGAAGCTTAATACGATTCGCATTGGTTCATTGGCTCTCTAATTATTCCACGCAAAGACGAGAGCCCAAGCCGCTTTTACAAACTATAATCCAATCTTCTCCTTCCTCTTCTTCTTGCTCAAGCCCCACAATGGGTTCGATTGGTGCCCTAGAAGAGCATTTGCAGTACCCGATTGCTCGCAGAGACGAGTCCGTCGTCGACGACTATCACGGCGTTAAGGTCTCCGACCCCTATAGATGGTAATTAAACAAAACTGATTCCCACTGGAATACCGTTTATGAGTACAAGGTTTCTCTTCTCGATTCCCGTGGAGGTTTAATCGACGAACTGTTCAAAAGGAAATTTGACGAGATTTTTGTTTTTGTTTTTTTTTTTAAAATTTCAATCTTTAGGCTTGAGGATCCGGACGCCGAGGAAGTGAAAGAATTTGTGCAGAAGCAGGTGAAATTGACCGAGTCGCTGCTTGAGAAATGCGAGACGAGAGAGAAGCTTCGAGAGAGCATCACGAAGCTCTTCGATCACCCGCGTTACGAAGCGCCTTTCAGGCGAGGGGACAAATACTTTTACTTCCACAACACCGGGCTTCAAGCCCAAAACGTCCTCTACGTGCAGGTTCGTGACCTGTAATTTGAATTATGAGACCTCTATTCGCTTGGTTTTGTCTATGACTATTCACCCCCCGCGCGTCCTATTCAGGATAGCTTGGATGGAAAACCTGAGGTTTTGCTGGATCCAAATACGCTTAGTGAAGATGGAACTGTCTCTTTGAACACGCTTTCAGTCAGTGAAGACGCCAAGTACTTGGCTTACGGGCTTAGTACTAGTGGTAGCGATTGGGTGACGATCAAATTAACGCGGGTGGAGGACAAAAAGGTTGAAGCTGATACTTTATCATGGGTGAGTATCTTATTGCATCTTATTCATCCAAAAAAAAAAGAAAAGAAAAAGGTACAGAAAATGCTTTTTTTAGTAAGACTGATGAAAGACGTTATATATGTTGTAATTCAGGTTAAGTTTTCGTCTATTAATTGGACTCATGACAGTAAAGGGTTTTTCTACAGTCGATATCCTGCTCCCAAGTAAGTGATCATCATCGGATTCTTACGTTTCAGCAAAGTATCAAATTTGGATTCTGACACGTGCCCCTCGGATGATCGTGGGTGTTAGAAATTGCATGTACTGATTCTAAGAATTTGGCAAGAATCTGGAGAGAAAAATACTTGGGGAAGTTAAAGTGGATATTGAAACTGCAAAAAATCCAGTTTTACCAGAATTTTAGCGGACAAAAGAAGCAACAAATAGAATATTATCATTTATGAACCAGAATTATGGTACTTAACAAAAAAAAAAAAAAAAAAAGGAACCAGAATTATGGTATAGAATACCCATAAAAAAAATTATGGTATTGCAAAATAAGTTTGGGAAGGACTAATTGGATTTAGTACATTATTTTTGCGATCTCATAGCTTGTTATGTTTAATCCAAAATAAGTAGTGTTTCTCTGTAGAGAGGGAGAAGGTATAGATGCTGGAACGGAGACCAATTCTAATCTTTACCATGAGCTATACTATCATTTCTTGGGTACGGATCAATCCGAAGATATTTTATGCTGGAGAGATTCTGAAAACCCTAAATACTTGTTTGGAGCTGATGTTACAGATGATGGGAAGGTAATCTCTCGTTTCATGGTATTTTTGGTTATACCACAGTAGTGGCCACTGTCTTGTGCTGTTGTTAATCTAAGTGCATGATTCTTAACGCTCTTTTTTAATGGATCCAGCTTGTTTTCAATGATTTTATTCTTTATAATCTTTCTACTTAAAACATTCTCTTCAGTTGAGTAAAATTAGGATCCATGTATATTGTGCTTATGTGCATGTTATGTGCATTCACGAGCTTGAGTACCTAAACAATGACTATGAGCTATTCTACTCAGCAGCCCTACTCCACACATCTGTTGAGGAAAAACAATAAAAAGATAAAAAATAAAAGCAGGTGTCAGTAGGGCTGTTGAGTAGAATTTTTCCTAAACAACTTATCAAAAAGAAATTTTCCTAAACAATATGGTCTAGATAAGAATGAAAATGATTTTTTTTTTGGTTTAAAAATGGGTTTCCATCGAGCTGACTCCACCTTGATGTTATTGTGCAGTATGTTCTTTTGCACATTGAGGAGGGTTGTGACCCTGTCAACAAGTTTTATTACTGTGACTTGTCTGCACTTCCTAATGGGCTTGCTGGGATGAAGGGGAAAAATGATCTACTCCCATTTATTAAGCTTATTGATGAATTTGACGCACAGTATGCTGCCATTGCAAATGATGACACTCTATTTACCTTTCATACAAATAAAGATGCTCCAAAGTATAAGTTAGTCCGAGTTGATCTTAAGGAACCAACTGTTTGGACTGATGTTATCCAAGAGGCCAAAAATGATGTACTTGAATCGGCTTGTGCTGTTAATGGTAACCAGATGATTGTTAGTTACCTGAGTGATGTCAAGTATGTTCTGCAGATAAGGGACTTGAAATCAGGTTCCTTGCTACATCAATTACCCATTGATATTGGGACAGTTTTAGGGATTTCTGCGAGGCGTGAAGACAATGTTGTTTTTATTGGGTTCACTAGCTTTCTTACACCTGGTATTGTTTATCAGTGTAATCTAGGAACTGAGATTCCTGAGATGAAGATATTTCGTGAAATTGTTGTTCCTGGGTTTGATCGCTCAGGGTTCCATGTCAATCAGGTATCTTGTTACCTTGTTGATACGCTAGTTACTCTAATTTGCTGCTTCTTTTTCCACCTTGCCAAGCTGTATTTTGATGTTCATCTTACTTGATTGGGTTTTCTCATATCCAGGTTTTTGTGCCCAGTAAGGATGGTACCAAGATACCGATGTTCATTGTGGCAAGAAAGAATATTCTTTTGGATGGATCACACCCATGTTTGTTATATGGTTATGGTGGATTTAACATTAGTCTCACACCATCATTTAGTGTTAGTCGAATTGTGCTCACAAGGCATCTAGGTGTTGTTTTTTGCATAGCTAACATTCGTGGTGGTGGAGAATATGGAGAGGAATGGCATAAAGCAGGCGCACTTGCAAGAAAGCAGAATTGCTTTGATGATTTCATTTCTGCTGCTGAATACCTTACATCTGCTGGTTATACCCAGCCCAAGAAGTTGTGTATTGAAGGTGGAAGCAATGGTGGACTTCTTATTGGGGCTTGCATAAATCAGGTATTGCTGTATTAGAGGGCCATTTTCTTGATCGTATTCTAGGTTCTATCTCCATTATAATCATTTTGAATGCTTAGAATAATTACTTTTGTGGGTTTTGGCAGAGACCGGATCTTTTTGGTTGTGCTTTGGCTCATGTTGGTGTTATGGACATGCTGCGATTCCATAAGTTTACCATAGGTTGGTCTAAATTCGTGGATCCACTAATTAAAAGTTTTGAGTCAATGTATTGAATTAGATTGCTTTCTAGGCCATGCATGGACTTCTGATTATGGCTGTTCAGACAAGGAGGAAGAGTTCCATTGGCTAATCAAGTGAGTAAAGTTTATCTTATATCAAATATCTGATAGCAATCTTCTCATCTTTCATTTGTAATTTATACTACATTACATAAGATTCTAAGAAACTAAAAAACTTCTGAATTTTCTCTATGTTGTGGTTTGAACTTGAGATTGATTTATTCACCCTATTTTGTATTTGTGATATTTTTGCTTGTTTTAACCTCATAGTTCTAGCATTATCCGTATTGATTTTTCTTTCCCGATTCATTGGCCTAGTATCTAATTTACCTTGTTTAGATGTTATTTGCCATGAATATTTATGTTCGCTGAAGCTCAGATAATATTCTTTTTACAAGTAAAAGTAAAACTTTTTTGATAGTAGAAGGCATAGCCCAAGCACCAATTTAAGGATACATGGTGTATGTTTACAGTAAAAAATGGTAACTAGAGATAAGAATACTCATTGTTTAAAAAATAATAATATATTGAACCTTAACAAGGAAGAGTGTTAAAGAAAATTCCAAGGAAAATGAAGAAAAGTCTTGCTTATAAAAGATAAAGTAGAAGAGAATAAAGAAAAGATTGAAGGAGAAATAAAGGAGAATATAAAAATATTACATGCATTGAGTCCTATTTTTGAGGGTGTGTTCGTGCGTGCGTGTGTAATATTTGGCCTCTACATAACTTTTTGGGCTACTTATCAAGAAAAAAAGAGAGCTCTGTAGGCCAAACTTTTTAGTTTTTAAGAAAATTTCAATTTTTATTTATTTATTAAGATTTGGGGTTAGGTTATGAATTTTAACATGAAGCTAAATGTATTCATTTTGATTTTTTTTATGGGATTCTTTGCATGTTGCTCACAGGTGATGTTATTGTTTTTAGGTATTCTCCACTGCATAATGTGAGGAGACATTGGGAAGAGCACCCAGATCAAACCTGCCAGTACCCATCCACAATGTTGTTGACTGCCGATCATGATGATAGGGTTGTGCCATTGCACTCATTGAAGTTATTGGCGGTTAGTCTTTTTATCTTTAGCACTCATTGAAGTTATTAGTCATTGCATATTCGCACTGCATGCCTGTATTTCGTTCTCTTTTCCTCTTTAGAAAATCCTTTCTATTCATTATCAGACTATGCAATACATTCTTTGCACGAGCTTGAAGAACAGCCCCCAGACCAATCCTATTATTGGTCGCATTGAGTGCAAGGCAGGGCATGGAGCTGGACGTCCTACACAGAAATTGGTAATCATTTTTTTTCTAAGCGAAATAAGTTACCATTTAACTATATACATACATATATATATATATAGATATATATTCTCTTTTCTAAAATAGTTCTATTTTATTCTCTGATTGTTTATTGGTCATTGGCTCTCATTCTCAGATCGATGAAGCTGCTGATCGGTATGGTTTTATGGCCAAGATGTTGGATGCTACATGGATTGACTAGGTGAATGTATGGATTGACCGAATGCATCATGCATTTGGGAGATTTAATGGGAGGTTGGATCCAAAACGTATTATTTTTGCCTTTTTTTAAAGAATTACAACCACAACAAAGAAACCTTCCCTCCCATACGCAATACTCTTGTTTGAAAGTTCCAATTATGATTATCTGCATTTGTCTATACTTGCTTTCGGCCATAATTTAACTGATTTTTAAGTATTTCTTGTTATTATTATTTTTTGTTCTTTCCACTTCCTAGTCATTTAATATCGAGTACATAATATAAAATGCAAATATTATTGATTAGATGGTAAGCGACACAGAGTGATATAAAATGATTTTCGGTAAACGTGCGTTCTTCACATTCTATGTCATTGCAATTAGACTGTCCATCAAAGCACGTAGAATGAAGGAGGTTGGCTCATGTTAATGCTTTGATTCCCGAGTCCTGCTTCAAATGTGAAAGCAATGTGTGTACTCACACCGCTAATTTGGGCAATTACTTGAAGACAAAAAAAAAAAAAAACTACTTTCATGCTACCCTACAACTCATATGAGGATCTGAGACACCAGGGGTTGCAGGAGCTGTTCTGGCGTACCAAGGCGGCGGAGAGTAGGGCTGCAACCCGAACAAAAACAATCGGGTTTATACCAGATCCGATCTGACCCGAAACGGCATCATTCTAGTATAATCCCGATCCGATCCGATCCGACCCGATCAAAATAAAATCGGGTCGAACCCATATGACCTGACTAGGTCTTGCACTGTGGAAGAGGAGAAGATGGGAGGACTTGATGGAAGCATCTGAAGATGAATCCAAGGGACCAGATGAACCTCTGGTTATTTTTCTTTAAAGAGCAGATGCTTTAGCTTGAACCTAATTTCATAATGATCAACCTCCCATATCTATTGAAACATATAAACTTATATTGGATCTTAGGAAACACTGAGATCTTGCCATTGAACTTGTTCACTGCACTGCCAGAGACCGTCCCCACCTGAAGTCATTTTCATACATGGGGAATCTCGGGTAACTCCCCATCGTCATCGATGCACCGTCGGAGTTCCCCAATGAGAACAACCTCGGCTCACTCTCCCAATCTGTTACTCCCTGACGGACCATGGAGTCATCGTGTACAACTACGTTCCGGTGCAGAAGATTGGCGCACCTCACAGATCCCGGAACAGAAGCTTGCCGGCCGCAGCACCAAACAATCTCCACCAGCCAAGCGTAGCCATTATCTCACTTTACAAATCTCTATCCACAGTTCAGTAAAGGCCTCGAATAACCATGTGGATTTATATACATATAGAAACCAAAAGCTTCTTCCCAGACCAACGATCTCGACGATGATGAGAAACGCATGAGGTACAAAGACGTCTTGGTGGAATCGGCGAAACAAGCTCAATGTGTTGGCAAAGGCACGAAAAGAACGAAATGCAAAAAATGCAGATGGGTTGAAATAAAAATGCAAACCCGTTAACTAGTTGGGCTGGAGACCCGATCATACAATAACCGGACAAAATCGGTTCGGGTCGAGTCGATTTAAGTGGGCCCATCGGATTAACGGATCGTTTGCACAGCCCTAGCAAAGAGAACATGCTCTGCTTCATGGTAGATATATCCTTTTCTTTTTCGGTTGGGGCGGGGGGGGAGAGCTTGGTCAGGACGCAAAACTCAGAATTTGAGTTTTGAGACGAGAAGTGTGATAGGAGTTTGCATGGGACACGACACGAGTCAGTTCTTCATTGCGAGTAGCGCGCAAGTCCCAGTTATTAGAGCCTGTGTACCTGCCTCAAACGTCACAAGAAACGTCCAGTGCACATTCTCAACAGAATGCCAAAACTAAATTTGCTAATAAGGAATGTTGTAGAATCTTCTAGACTATTCTTCTGTAACTGCTCTCATCTTCTATAAATGTTGAATAGCACTAAGTGCTACTGTATTAAGGATTGAGTTGCAATACCAGAAATGCATTTATAAATTACAAAATCTCATTGATGCATTTCATCAAACAGGTCCTCTAGACTCTTCTCTTAGCTTGTTTCCTCATGGTATCAAGAGCCCGGTAGGGCTAACGCCTACACTTTCTTCTCTAATCATCATGGCAACACCCAAACCCACTTCCCCGAATCCCTCTATCACCACTTATGCCGCTTATCTCATCGCCATAAAATTATTTACAGATAATTATCTATTATGGCAAGCCAAAATTGTCCATTTCCTTCACGGCAACCAACTCTTTGGGTAGTTGACAGCACCATACCCATGCTTCCCACCACCATCGACGACTCTCCTAACCCAGAATATACCTCTTGGCTCCTTCAAGATTAACTAATCATATCTGTGATTTACTCCTCCCTCACCGATACAGTCCTCTCCCATGTTCTTGATTGCTCAACTTCCCGTCAAATTTGGCAAACACTCCATAGCCTTTACTCTGCCCAGACTACCGTCCATCTCATGCTCACAAAATTCCAACTTGCAACTTTCAAAAAAGGCTCCGACTCCATCTCTGTCTATTTTCACAAAGCCAAGGCTTTGTCTGCATCTCTCAATGCCACAAGCCATCCCCTTCCCGATTCTGAATTCATCATCTACCTTTTAATCAGATTAGGGTTTGATTTTGAGTCAGTAGTGTCCTCGATCACTACTCGTCCCGATCCTCTCTTCATCTCTTAGATTTACAGTTTTTGTTTTTGTGAATCACAAGTCGTGTCTTGCTCATCAAACACAATCTCTTCTCTCAGCCAATTCCTCCACTGCTAACTCCACCATTACACGTCCATTTACTCCACCTAATCGAGGCCGAGCTCGTGGCTTTCGGAGAGGATTGGGTAGTCGTAACTTCACTCCGCACCCCTTTAATTTCTATTCCTCTTCCCAGACCAATTGACCCACCTGCCAGCTTTATAATCGAATTGGTCACACGGTTATGTCATGTTATCATAGGTTTGATCATGAATATTAGTCCCCTCCTCCCCTATCTCTCATCTAATTTCACTAATTTCCCGAATACCTCATCTCCCTCTGCTGGTTGGTTCCCAAATACTGCTACCTCTACCCACTTCACATCTGATTTTTCTAAACTTAATTTGGAGTCTACACCAATGTTTTAAAAATCGTTTCGTACTGACCGGTAAGGCTGGTATTTGCCGTACCGGCCATTGGGCCAGTACAGGTATTACCTGTATTTCGTACCGATCGAAATACCGGCCGGTACCGGCCGTTTCGGCATGTACCGGCCTGTGTTTCGGCCTTCAATTTTTTTTTTAAATTTTTTCAAACTACAAGCTCATTTTTTGACCCACAATTCAGATTAGACTATTTATAATTTATATATATGTATTTATATATAATTTATTTATATATAGACTATTATTTTGGAATATAATTTTGAAATATAATTTATTTATATATCGACTATCCCGAAATGTTATCTCGAAACGCTATCCCGAAACGGTACCGGTACCGAAATATTTCGTTTCAATGCCTTAACCGGTACAGCGTCCGGTACGGTATTCAAAACATTGGTCTACACCCTATCAGGGGCTTGATCAAGTGATCATTGGCGATGAATTATCTCTCGCTATTCAAAACTTTGGCTTTGGATTACTTCCAACACCTTCTGGCAATTTTATTCTCCGCCAATTACTCAATTTTTCTTTAATTTCTCGAAATTTATTATCTGTTAGACAATTTCGTTTGAATAATTTTGTTTTCTTTGAATTTAACTAATCTAATTTTTTTGTGAAGGATTTACATTCCTATGAGGTACTTCTTTAGGGCCTTGTTAGGAATGACATGTACGTTCTTCCAACTGATGATAAGACCGTCTCTCTTCCCTCTCGGCATGCATTCATGGGCGAAAGGACCTCACCAAACATCTAGCATTCTCGTCTCGGTCACCCCTCTCCACAAATCACTTCCTTCACCATACGTCAATACAACCTTCTTGTCACTTCTACCTCCACCTCGTCTCTTTGCTTGGCATATCTTCAAGCCAAATCACACGCTCTCCCTTATCCACGCTCACCTTCTCGCTCTAATTTTTCTTTTCAGTTGTAATTTTTAAATGTCTGGAGACCTACACCTGTGCTACCCTCCAGTGGTTTTAGATTTTATTTTTCTATTGTTGAAGACTTTACAAAATATGTTTGGCTTTTTCCTTTACATGCAAAATTTGATGTGTCTCCAATCTTTTAACTTTCATTAAATATGTATGTAATGCTTTTTCAAAAAATATAATTGCCATTCAATTTGATTGGGGTGGCTAGTTCCGCCCCTTTCATGATATCTTGTAAGATCTTGACATTTCTCATGGAATCATATGTCCATATCCATGCATAAATTGACAGTACTAAATGGCGTCATCGCCATAATGTTGAAATTTGGCTCTCTTTTAGCCCAGTTTTCAGTGCCTACCAAATATTGGATTGATACCTTTCAAACTGCAGTTTTTCTTATAAATAGATAATGAAAATTTGCGTATTTAACGATTTAAGTGTTAATTATTAGATAATTTTTAAAGAATACACACCAATACTAAATTGAATTCCCTAAAAAAACAATAAAGAATAGGGTGACTGTCCACCTATAAAGAACGGTTCGATCAACCCCATTTCTAGATGGATAATGCTACACCTCACCAAGAAAAGCCACCAAAATTTTTTACTGATTGTGTAAATTTTTTTTTCAAACATTTTTTAAATTCCTTAAATATATATTTTTTTAAAAATCATAAACTCGTTTAAAAAACACTTCCTTAACTATTAAATAAAAGAAAAAAATACAATTGGTAGATTTTGTCTGTAATTTTTTTATCGGTGGGAATCTTTCCAAATAGTCTACAGCCACCTCGGTGTTAGCAACCTGCTAATGGCTTGCATGATTCGGCCAAAGAGGAAGAAAAAGGCACCCAATGATCGCCATAAGGCTGGTGTATTTGAATGTGCTGATATGCATGATCTGGATTAAGGGGGAGTGGCCTTTGATGGTCTGGTTTGGGGGCTGGGACGAAATACGAAATTTTCATCCTGTTTTAGAGCTGAGATGAGATCAAATATCCAAACGGCCATTTTGCAAAAACCTAACCGAGATATCTGTGTTTTGAAATTTTATTATACTGTTCATAGACATGACAATACACAGACTTCTGGTAGCTATTGTCCCTCCTCTGATCGTACTTTCCCCTAGCCATTACTTTTCTTCCCTCTTTCAACCACCTTCCTTCGTTTGTAATGAAGCTCCTGTTCTCTTGATGCCTCGACCCATCTTAGGAAATTCGAACTCCATTTCGTTCGTTGAAGACGCAGTATATGACTCACTAAAAAATGAGTAGCACAAAGGCTATCCTAAGTGTAGGAGGATGTCGCGTAATAATTAGGAATAAATTCCTAGATTGTCTCTTCATGGAAAGTTACTTAAAATTAAACTCGTTTAAAATGGTGAAAATATTCATAAAGAGAAAATAAAAATGATGGTATGTGCAATGAATAGAAGAGTGAAATGAAAATGAAAAGGACACTAGTCATGGACTAGATTCATATTTTTAGATTTTTGAGTGTCGAAATGAAACGTAAAAGACTAACAAATTAAAATTAATAATCAAGGAATCAACTAAGCTAAACAATCTTAATTAATCTGAAAATTAAATAATAAAATTGAAATTATTTAAGTCCTAATTAAGTTTTAATCAATTTAATATGCAATAGAACTAAGAGATTATTAAAACTAAGTTAAGAATTAAACTAGATTAGAAAGTAATTGACAAAATACGAATGAAAATTGAAAAGCTCCAAAATCAAGATTCTAGAGTTCATCCTTATATTCAAATCATAAATTTTCAAAATCAATCCATAGCAATTGTAATCACTATTAAATAAAAGCTTAAAGAAGTGAGAAAAATAAATAACACTAAGTAAATAAATAGTAAATAAAATGTCCAAAGATCTAAGTCAAATATCTTAAAAATACATCATAAATTTTAAACTAAAATTAAATAAATAATAAAAAATAAAAAGAACAAATCAAATGAATAAAAATAGAGGTAATAGGTAAGAGAGGAGAAGGCTAGAGCAGTTGAATACGAAAGGAATTCTTCAAGTGCGTGCGGCGCTTCCCCAAAAAAATGTGTTTCGTCCGTCTGAAAAAGAAAGAAAAAAAATACTCCCTCTTGCGTGCGTCTTTTGCAATTAAGGAGCCATGCGCATTTTTTTCTTCTCTTGCATTTGCGCGTGTGAGTTTCCTTCTTCTTCTTTTTTTTTTCTTTGCTTTTCCGTGTGTCTTGCAGGTCTTGAGTAAGAATTTTTATTTTTTATTTATTTTTTACTTCCATCCACTATCCAAACACCAAGAGGTTGGTGTCTCTTTTTATTTTTTATTTTTTTAACTTTTTTTTTACTTGCCTTTTTCTTTATCTTTTCTCATGCATTTCTTTACCTATGTAAAAATAAATAAAAATTAAAAATAAAATAAAATAAAATAAAAAAGAAGAATAGAATATATAAAAAAAATATATTGTGCATGTGAATGAACATTGTCCAATTAAATAAAAAATTATAAAATTAAGTATAAATCATGTTATTAACCAATTTAAATCACTACTCGAATTTGTTCATCTTAACTATTTTTCATCTAAAACCAATAATAATGTAATGAAATAAATAAAATATATTGGTTCTAAATGTATAAAATATGCAATAACTCAGCTCAATCAATATACAAGTCTCGTCAATATCGGTTGCGCCCCAACCCCCAAACCCATAATTCCTTCATGCCCTAATTGCTGGTATCGACTCCTCTTACCTCCGAATCGCATCTCTGCCCCTGTATTGACCTCGTTTGTGTTCCCGTTCCCTTGAAGGCATTATGCTTGAAGCCTTTCCAACCTCAAATCATCCTGCCCTACAAATCGCTAGCCCTAACCTGTGCATTGCCAGTGTAATGTTGACCCCCACCCAGCCGAATCTTTGGCCCTAAAGCATAGCCTGTGTTGTGCAGCCTTCAGATGAAGAGAAGTGACCCCCACAGAGATAACTGGATTCGCGTGGTTTGAAATAGTACCAAACGCACTCTCGTGTATTGAGCTCGACTGTCTTTGCCCTACAAAATGGCCTATAAAGGCGCATTTTCCACTCCAATGGAAGACACCCCAATGAACCGTTGCAAGTCTCACAACGCCATCTCCAAACATCGCAATAGATTTCGGACCGTCCATAACTTTACCATCACGGATACTAAGACACGCTCCTACCAAATATATTCTAACGATTATTTCAATTTTGAGTGACTGGAGTCAGGAAATTGCATCAAACAAAATGTGATTTTATTATCCATGCGTGTTGTGTCTGGAAAAACTTTGTGCGTTGGAGTTGGTAGTATCTTGATTAGTGTATTTGTCTGGGGTTCACATGATTAGGCTTGAGTTCTAGGCCAATGAAATTTGGATTGCTAGTTTTTTTATTGTTTGAAAAGTATGGACAATGATCAGGGTTTGGTAGAGAGGTCCATTAGAGACAAACTCAGACAGTTTGAGGAATTTCTTGAAATGTTTTCAGGCCTTGAAAAGGTTCGGCATTTTTTACTTTTATATGTAATCGTATAAATTGTTGGCATGCATATAACAACTAGAACACAAATTGGTAAGCAAAGTAGAAGTCAACAATTTTACTTATCACACATATAGGAGTCAAAGACACTACAAATTTACATCTATTAACTAGTCTCAGACGGAAAAGATCACTTCACATAAAAAAGATAAAACAATTAAATTCTCTATCTAATTTGGAAAGGATTCCTTCACATGCATCTATCTCTTTTACCATTGTCAAACATGGTTGGCAATATGGACTTAAATAGAAGACATTGATTTAGGACAAGTAACCAGACAAGCATCAAACTAGTGGACACGAAAGCAAATACAAGAATTTCAAATTTCAGTCGAAGAATGCAAATGATTTTACAACTTACCAAAAGAAATACAAGGAAATGATAATGAAAAAGGCTTTCATATATACAAATTATTTTGGATAAGCAACTATAATTGGAGTCAGTTTGTTGCCATCGAACATCTCTAGCTAGGAAACTGTAAATGAACAAGATAGAACACCATCCATAATTATATAGGCAGCAAATGAAATTATTCCTAGTTTAGAGTTACCCAGTTGAATTGAGGAGTCAAAACTGAACAAAATCTTGTGGAACAAAGGTTTTATCTTTGAACTTGTCAAAGTAGAGAATAACAAAACATATAGACCATATCTCCTTAACAAACTAGGAATTTCAATTAGTTTGAGTTATCTAACAAATCTTATTTGGGATGTTTTACATTACAACATCTTGATGCATTTTGGAACTTGAAAATGGGTTTGGACATTTCTAACATGCTCTAGTAAGTTTCTTTATTTGTAGCATGTTGGGGTGTATTATTTGTATAAATCTGGTGGATTGATAATGGTAGCCTTTAGTTCTTACCAGCTCAACATTGACATGGTGTTGACTAATGATGCTATTACAAATCTAATGTGTTGCCTTTAGTTGGTATAAAATTTCATCAATATTGGGAACATTAATGGGAAGTAGAGAAATATAAATTACATAATTCCTTCAAAGTTTGTTTGTTTTGTTTTGTTTGTTGGTAAAATTACATAATTCTAAGGTGCGCTCACAACAAACTGGTAGCGACATTGCAAGATCAACTCATTGGAAAAATTCACATTGGTTTTGACCCTTATAATATCGACAATTCAACAAACGCCTCCCAAAATTGTTGGGCTTGGCTGACGTCCGCAGTTTGGAGGGAATCCACAATAACATAAAGGTCTTCGTTCCAATACCAGCTCATCTTCTGCCCTCATAGGATAAGGGCAATTTATGGACTCACCGCTACTAGTTTCCATAATTCTTGCACAGAAAGTAAAAGCCACAAAGTAAACAAATTGCTAGGATAAAGTTTCTCACATTTCTTCCAAAGAGAATAAAGGCAGATAGCTCACAAGAAGCTAGCGTGTGCACTACCCACGGGGAATTTATAATATTGATGTTATAAAGGGAAATTCATTATTAGAAAATATAACAGCATCATATAGATTGGTTTGAGTGACTGAAGTTCAGAAGATTATAACACCAAGATATACATCCCAAACTATAACAATATCACATGAATAACAAAAACTGCAGCAGTTCAACCCACACTTCTTACTACAAAACTGCATTGACCTTATTAGCTATTGTTCAGTTCATTTCTTAATTTCATAAGTTGCTACTTTATTCTCATACTACCATATACCTCCCTGCCCCCTTTCCCAACCAAACAACATGGTCAGTAATGAAACAGAGTAATTTATAATAGCATCTCGGCAACATGGTCAGTAATGGAAACAAACACAGTAATGGAACTAGAATGAATTACAGACTCCAATATAGTAATGATTTTGGATACCTCAATATAGTTAAGGTCTTAGATAGCAGTAGAGTAATTTAATTTATAAACCTTCTTGCCCCCTTAATGAATGTTGGTGTTGTAGCAACAATTGTTTTGACCCAAGGTTATGAGAGTATTGATATGAGAATGCATTGATAGAAGGCCAAGTAAACTGATTCACTTCATAGATGGATCGATTATAATGGGCAGGAAGAAGAATATGAAGATGTGGTTATGTAAAGTTGAAGCAGTCACAAGATATGAGATCAAAACACATGACACGCATAATTTAACATTAATGCACCAGTATTATTCATTTCATTTTAACTGCAATGTTTTAACAAAAACAGCAGATATGCACAATGAAGACCTTGTGCAAAAATCCAATAAACTCCCAAAATAAATTACCATCAGAAAATAAAAATTGATGAACTATAATGGAGTGCCATGTAAAACGATATTTCAAAAAGTGGCAAATGACTCAAAAAAATGATGTGAGAAACAAATTTGGAAAATGGTGGCAGATAACCTTCAGGTACAATTTATCATCTACCATAGCAACCGAAACCCAACATAGAGCGAGATGAATCATCGGGATGTTTCATGTTCAAACCAGAAAATTACGAGTGCACACGTTTCATCTGGAAAAAATTTGGGCTTTGGATGGTAGCGGTTGGAAACACACAAAGTAGAAAAATGGCAAAGTATGAACACGTGAAACAAAAAATGTACAAGAGCAGCATCTTCAACTTTCAACAGAAACTCAGATCCCAACCATTGTCACTGTAAATTGAACCCAATCACAAAATTAAATGGAGATGCGAAACCCATAAAGGAAACCCAAATCTTGAGGGCTTGGATTTCGTTTAGTAGACAACATAAATACGGGAACTTACCTAGTTGTCGACTTTGTAGTTGTGCCAGAAAGATAAAACTCAAAAAGGAAAGACAAAGCCCGTGCAAAAGTCATTGGATACAACTGGAGAGGGAGGGTCTTGAAATGCAGGAGATACGAGTCTTGAAACGCAGGAGATGCTGGTCTTGAAACGCGGGTCTCACTTGTCTTGAAGAAATCTTGAAATGCAGGGCATGCAGTAATGAGGAACTGAGGGTTTCGAGGGGAAAAAGACGAATCGGGAGTAGAAAAATGTAAAGTTTCCCACGACAAGCCATAAATGCACAGACAGTGGGACCCACCAAGTTCTCTTCTTCCAAAAAAAGAAAATTTTCATCTCAACTTTACTTCCAAAAACACATCTTACTATGGAACCCACAAAAATTCTGATAATTTTAATAGAGAAATTTTATTTATAAGCTAATGTGGTCAATATATCTAATAAAGTACTTATATAACATAATTTAATTTAGAAGAAGAATTTTAAAATTTAAATATTACAAATCAGATCTTACTTACCATCTAAGAGATGTAGATGATGTGCTGCACACCAATTTGAGAATAAAATAACCTATTTTAATAGGAGGACAAACCTGCCCCAAATGAGTGCCCACAGATCACTAAAGGCTCTCTTTTCTTATGTTATTATGAAGACCAACATTAGGCTTTTAAAAGCCTCTTATTGAATACGCTCTCTCCAAGAACAAGCTAAGAAAATAACTACTTTAGACCACACTAAAATATAACCAAACCAGAGTACTGTATGTTTATTCTGCACCCAATTAATTCATAATGCTGAACTTAAACGATGGATATCCACATAGCCAGATAGCACTGTCCGGTTTCGTTCTTTCACCTTCGCCTGATATATAACCCTGCACATTTCAACAAAGATCTCAATGCTCCACGCATTTAGATGGAAGTGGAACAGTTAATGTTGAACTTAAGATTGAGTATATGCTATGGGCATCAAAAGAGGGGTAAAATTTTCATGATCTCATGAATGGCACAAAAAAGGTTCTACCTTAAGCCTTCAAGCCACATTTCAGTGATCAAAGTTTCACCAGGGTACACGTGTAAAAGGAACCGTGCCGATATGCTTTTGACCAAGTTTGGATCTCCTCGGCAGATACACTTAATGATTGCCCGAACTGAAAACCCGAGTGTGCACAACCCATGCAATATTGGTCGCGAGAATCTTGACAAATTGTTAAGAGTGAAAATAGTTAGATAAACACAACTTTAGGTTGCATTCAGATTTCCCCTATAATAAAGTCAACTCTATATCAAGGGGAACCTTTATGGCAAATCATTTCATACATCCCAAGAAAAACCCCACGTGCACGACAGAAACAGACTCATTTAAGATTGAATAATCACGTAAGTTCGATTTAAATACTATATAAACATTTCGCCAATCATGCTTTGATGTACATGAAGATAATCAATCGAAATGAGAACAAGCAAAGAATGAACATAGATCCTACTGGGATACACCTATCCTGTTTCACTTATAAGTATAGCTGGGAGTGAAATATGGTATACAGAAAGGTTGAGATCTACTTCAAATGTTTGATCATGACACGAAGATTCAAGCCCAGAAGGCTGCTTAACTGATATTTTCTTTTTTATTTGTTTCCTTCAACGTCCAAACACAGAAAAGAAAAACAAAGGCAAATAGCATTACAGTGAACACATAAATGAGTTCCTATTTGAAAGAAAAAGTTAATATGGTAGAATAGCAGTTATGCAACCAAGTGGACTTGGGGAGTACAAACCCTGCAACTTTTGCAACCATAGGATCTGAATGCAAAGGATTATAATCACCAGAGAGCCTATACAGCAATGCCTGCAGAACAACGCTAAAACAGTATAACTATCAGAATCTTTTTCATTCCATGTTATGAGAGTTCAAAATACTAGATTCAAAATTTATAGCATAAAAACTAAAATATGGTGCTATCAACAGTCAGCCATTATGTAGCTCCAGTCCCAGCAAGAATGAAATAAATAATACATGCCTGAGATGGTTGGGTACAATCCTCAAACACTGCAAATGGTTGACTTTTTGGGATTTTCACACTGGAAACCTTGTTGGATGAATAGCTTGCGTAGGAATATGGCTGAGATGATTTTGAGAAGCCACCAGCACCCCGCAGAAAGCCTGTCATCCTGCAAAGTAATATTATAGCTGAGTCACTTGCAAAGGAGGATTAATCAGATGTTTAAAGAGAACTTACCGGTTTATGCATAATAATTCACCAGAATCTTTCTCATAGCTTTTTGTCTCGATCTCAATAATAGCTGCTTTACCTGAAGATAAAATCAAAATAATGAAGAAGTATCTCAATAAGTGCTTATCATACCACCACGCTTCTCGGGAGGCTGCTAACAAAATTAGGAAGTTATGAAAAGCATCAGCTATTCCCTCAAGCATGCCTTTATTTCTCACTTCAAATAAAAGATGTGCACTTCAAAAGCAATATCTACCCATCAAAGAGAGGCAGAGTTTTGACTCATAAGACAGTCTTACATTTGATTAACAAAATAAGAGCATATTTCCTTTTTGGCAACAAATACAAACCTTTATCATGCAATCCTGCAAGACTGACTTTATTGTGTATCTGAATCAACAATACAGTAATATAGGACATTTGGTTAGTGTAATCTTTAGGAAACAACTCGAAAACAAATAACACGGAAAAGAAACTAAAGATGATCTTATAGTAGAAATGGTACTACAACAAGACAAGAAACAATAAACTTGGCACGTTCATCAACATTGTCTACACTATTTGGACCAAATACGAATGGAGCTTGATTTTTTCTCCAAAGAAATTCGAGACTTGGATCGCATGAAACCCGGCAGAACGAAGCCAAAAGTATTACGTATTCAGGCATATTATGAAGCATCATCAAAAGCTTAGAGTCAGAAATCGTACACAACCACTTGATGGAAACGGCCTGTATAATTCTATGTATTGTTGTCCGTGCAACAGAAGACGTGGGTCGTATCTGGTAGCAACGAAAACCGCAGAAGTCCATTAGTTTTTCTTCCATACACCGAAAGCGCTAAAGACAATACAAGGAGAGCTTATGACCCAGCGAAACAGAGTGGATTCTAGAATGATGAATCATTCAAAAGAGCAGTCAGATAAGAAACGCGTAAATAAAACCCATCAGAGCAAGTACTTACTGCAACCCAGGCAGATCGAAACCATTTGGCGCGGATGCAAGCGAAAACAGAGCGGCAAATGTTGGCAAGACCTGCAATTACAGAGACGAATACATATCATAACTCTATATGCACAAGCAAACGAAAAATTAACTTACCAACCAAATCAGTTGATCATAGAGATTGTGATTATCACCATTTTCTAAGAACAAACAAAGGGTAAAGAAACTAATACTTAACGAATTGAATAGGCAAATGAACAGAAAGCACTAGCTTACTTCAACAATCGCTGCACCGATAAATTAACAGTACCTGGACAAATTGTTGCCCATTTTCATGGTAAATATATTTAAGCTCGTCCCCATCCACGGCGTCCCGTCCGCAAGCTCCTACGCCCAACGCATAGAGCACAACATCTCTGTTCACAATGAGAGTGATTATTCAATTGTTACGTTGAAGCAACCAGACGCCACAACCAATTGCAGTAACCAGAATAAAAAGATAAAAAAAGACTCACCTTTCGGTATAGGTGTATGTGGTCTGAAGCCCGTTCCACACATGAACCAAAATTCAAAAAAAAAAAGAAATATCAAAACAAAGAATTTGTAAATCTCGAAGAGAACGAAACCAATTTGAAAGGGATTGAAAAAGAGAGACAAGAGAAAGGGTACATCAGGGTATTTGTGAGAAAGAATAGATTGAGGGTCAAACTCTGAAGAGTCGGCCATCGCTGCTTAATCAGTAACAGAAGCTCAAGCTTTGAGACTCCGGAAGGGAAAGGAGAGTATATAAATAGCAAATAGCTTGATTATCCGGATTTGTATTTCCCCATACAAAGGAAGGAAGCAGTTATAAATTGATCGGTATGGACGGGTAGAAGAAAGAAGAAAATTGTAGCATCCGCGAAAGGAACGGCTATCGAGGTGTACTCTATTATTGACGAGTTTTAAAGTTAATCAGAATGAGTGGGATTTATTATTAAAATTTTAAATTTTTTAATATAAATTTCGTATTTGTTGTTGACCAATCTGTTGAGTTTTCATTTTCTTTACGGGCACGATAAATTATTAAAATTAAATAATCGACGTGGAATGTTTAAGTATTGTATAATTTTTTTAAAAGAATAGGTAATTAAGAGATTCATATAAAAAATAATTTTTTAATAAAAATTTTTATTTTTTAAATAATTATATAATATTTATATATTTTACGATTATATATACTATTATACTTTTCCAGACCCAACAATACTACTATGTGTATTAAAATCTTCCACACCATCGGTATATTAAATATAAATTTACGGTGTCCATGGTCTATATAATATTTTTGAAAAACATTACATGAAAACTTTTAAAGTCCGATTTTCTGTATTGGAAAATATTTCATTACAAAGACACTTATTGTCTTAGGTTATGCAAGTCACACGAATTTTTAATAAATAAATCTAAAATTTACCTGAAAAAAAAAATTTTATTTAAAAAAAAAAAAGATATACAGAACTTACACATCCTAATAAATGTATTAATATTATTATTTATAAATTGACATATTTTGAAGGGATATGTGAAATTGCAAATTAGTACATCAAAGTCAAACCACATTATTATGTAAATTTACTTTTATAATATCTTTGTATAAATTTAATAATTCTCTTCTACATATCATTTTCTTTCTTTTTATATTTTTGCTCTTTCAATATTTGTTGGGCCACAACTTGACCTGATCAATGGTAATGAACCATAGGCCGAACTCAGTATTTGAGCCGCGGGCCGTGTAATCGGATTTGGATAGAAGATCCGGACGTCTCTCCAACATCACAGTATTCTATCTCATCGTTTTAGTATAGTTCATACCACAAAACTGGAAAATTTATTACTTGTTTTGTTCCTTCTTTCGAATGAGTTGAACTTCATAAACTGCAAAAGTGGAACCCCTGATTTATTAGAATGACACCCGTCCAGCGAGTTTCCCTCACATTGAACTTCTTAGATATTGAAACCCCGTAACCTTGGCCACTAGCTCAAGTAGGAATGAGTAGGGAAGGCTTTGAAGTTTGAACAGAGACTCAGCTCGTTATAAGCATATCTGAACAGCGAAAGTTGATGCTCATTACTCAAAGACTGCTAAAATGCATTAAAGAGATGATGGATTCACATTCACAGGACTCTCAGAAGCCCCGTCTCAACAACAGCTCTTCCCAAAATGGGAAAAATAATTGCTTCAAAATCTCACATTAGTAATTGCCATGTTTCCCATCCAACACGGCAATACAATAATGACATGATGACAAAAAGAGGTCCTCAATTAGCCAATGATCTAATGCATCTTCACATTCTATTCTCTCTCTTCCGTGGAGCGCATGTGATGATTTCATCAACTCGGAGAATCATCTCGGCAGCTTCTGTGGCAGAGAGCAATACGGCCTGCTTTACTTTGAATGATTCAGAGATTCCCAGCTGTGCCACATCTCCTACCTGCCACGACATTAGGTTCCATCAAGACTTGAAATTTAAGATGCGACTTCATAGAAAAGCAACCAACAATCCATGTTCTAAGCAAACACACTTATCAAAGGCTCTTTCCAACCAAATAGAAACCAAAAACATTGGCCGGAACTAGGGTGCACTAATAAAATGAGAAAATGAATCAGGCCGATCAAAATTGATGTTCATCTCAAAATTAATAAATATTGGATCTGTTAATCCCAAAGGTAGACCAGTGAATCAATATTGACCATATCAAAATTGATGCACACGTGTAATCGAAATGTACATATTCTTTTTATATACTCACAGATCCAGAGATGACATCAATCCCTGCAGTGCATCCTTCCTTCTGGTGCTCAGCACGGAGCTGGGCAACCAACTCAGCACTGTCCAAACCAGCATTATCAGCAATGATTGTTGGAATGGCCACAAGTGCCCGTGAAAAAGCTTCAATAGCATGAGACTTCTTCCCAGGAGTCTTCTGCGCCAGCTCATCCACATCCTTTGCCATCACCATCTCAGGCCACCCACCTCCAAGCAAAACCCTACTGTCATTGACAGTCTGCGACAGCACACACAAGGCATCATGCAGAGACCTTTCAGCCTCGTCAAGCACATGGTGGCTGTAAAGAGTTTACAGCAAAACAAGACAAGTTACTCAGAAACTAAATCAAATGACCGGCAATAAAAGCAACAATGCTAGTATGCTACGGAAAAGCTAATCTATAATACCCCAAAGAAAACATAATCAAGAAGTAGGAGCAAACAAACATGTGACAGTTAGACTATTATACCAAATCTGGTAACTGACCAGGATAAAGGAAAATTCTATCTGTAGAAAAGAGCTTGTATATTCCCAAAACCAGTAAAATGAATAAATAATAGGCATGTATTCTATTAGCTTCATGAAGTTGTGGGAAAACATATCCATCCCTTAAGTGCAAATGTTGCAGATTAAATCACCCCGATAGAACACCCATTTCCCAGTTTCTCTGCCAGAATTGAATTTAATAGAATTTTAATGAAGGTATGTTATAACTTTTATGGTTTGAACTTTGATAACAAAAGTCCCAGACTTCAAGAACAAGATAGGCGGACAATGCCTCGATTGGAGCAATAATTCAAACCAATGACCCAGTATTGCTTTTCCTATTATGTGTCTTATCACAGACACGTGCACATACACTGAAACCACTTCGGTAGGCATAACCATATGATTTGAATGCAGACTACCTTATTTACAGGAGAGAAAAATTAAGAAAGAAAATTCAGGCTACATACCTTGCACCTCTCAGTACAATTGTGCAAGCCTCACCCAGTTCGACACCAGAAAAGTGGATCAACTTGTCCTCGCCAATCATGATTTCCTCAATGAGCTTGCAGTGTCCAAGCTTAACTGATTCTGGATTGTCAAATGTTGATGCAATTTCACCACCGGTAACTAGAGCAAGGCGCTCAATCCCATCAAAATCTGCATGCTCAATAGCGAGTATGCCCGCATCAGCAAAGAGTTCTTCAGGAAAATTGTAAATTAACTGTCTGTTGACAAAGCAGTTGATGCCATGAGCTATGATCTTTTGCACTTTTTCTTTCATCTTTTCCTTCTCAGCTGTTTCTATCTCAGCAACCCTGGACATTGAATCAACACGGACTCGTGCCCCATATATCTTCACTTTATCTGTGTCCATCGCGGTGTTTGCCACCAAAATCTTTGCATTTTCTATGCGTTTTGGTTGTCCAATGCCAATTTTCTTGTCAAGAATAAATCTGAACAAGCATGCAACTCCCATAAGAACAAACATCTCACGGAAAACATAAAAATGTCATCATCAAGAAAGGTGCAGAGAAGTAGCTAATAAGGAGCTTGCAAGTTTAGAGGCCCCACCCTTCATCTAAAAAGGATTCCTTTAGAGATCCTCCGGGTTTCTTAATGATTTGAATAGACTCTAAGTTCGTGCTTCCCTGCCATTTCCAACAGCATTATCAATAAAAAAAAATTATAAATACAAAAGCCACCATGATGTGACAAGATAGTCAAAAGAACTATGTAAAACATAATCCCATCATTAAGAATACGTTCTTCTTAAAACGAGCATGAAGGATGGCTAAAAACACAACTTCAGTCAACTGACCTTAATCCCCACAATTGGCATCAGCAACATGGCTAAAAGTTCAATAAAAAGGATGCCTTGCACGACAAATCAGATATTTTCTCTACTACATAAGCCACAAAATTGCCAATGGCTTTCAGGCTGAAAGGACCATGGGTCCCCAGTTGAGGGTTCGAACCCAACTACTAGGGTTTTATTGCTGAAAACATTTCCTGGAAAAAAGGTTCCCCAATTACCTTGAGCCTTATAACAGCATCCACAGCCAGTTTTGCGAAATGTTCTTTATCCTGTGAGAGTATCTTGGAACTCAAAGTAGTCATTGCAATCTTCATCAAGTCTGACTTGAATTTCTCTGCATAATCCAATGATGATATGCATTAAACATAAAATTATAAAGGAAGGCTAAGGAAACTCAAAGCCTGGTCACACAAATTAGAAGTTGCCATCCCTGTTTAAAGCACCACGCTTGTACATCAGCTTATTCCATAAGTAATCACCATTATCACATCAAAACGATCTCAATGAAAACAAAATCTTTCAAGAAGAAATAAAGCAGCAGTTCCCACAATCAAGAAAGCAATGAAGCAAAATACAAATGATGATAAAGTTAATATAGAACACTAAACAATACCAGCGTCCTCTTTATTATCGATGACTTTATGCAACAAAGCATTTCGTGCACATTCTGCTGCCATTCGATAACCTAAACAACCAAATAATCTATTAGAAAACCTGGTACTGCACATGCCAAAGATGGTAACCACATAAGGCAAACTTTATTGTCTTTATAAGTAATAAACAATTGCAAAGTATTTCACACATGCCAAACAAATGAATACATGCACGCAGACTCACACACACTACCAAAGCAAAGGAAACAAATCTCATTCTTTGCAGGAATAAGTTTCTAAAGTATTTCAAGAAGCAATCAGTTGACTGAAACGATAATCATCCGCTGTGGACATTATACATACGATAAGAATAAATAAAACTCACGATACCCTGCTACTAGTTTAGCAATTAAGAAACCTACATAAGAATACTGCTTCACAAAGAAAGCAAAATAATAGAAGATCACATATAATTCTTAAGCATCCAGACCTGATATAATGGTCATTGGGTGTATCTTTGCTGCAACAAGCTTTTCTGCCTCCCTCAGAAGTTCCCCAGCCAAGACAACAACAGAAGTTGTCCCGTCACCAACTTCATCATCTTGAACTTTTGAAATGTCTGATGCTTGAATTAAGGATGATAAATGATATGATATTTTATTCAATAAATTCCTAGTGGTCAGTGTCCAATATTGGCTTGGTAACTTACACTAGCATAAGTTCCATTTTTTTAAATAGTTAAACTAGCATAAGTTCCATTGACATATACTTATATGAAACAAGCCATTTTGCTAAAAGAAATATCTTTGTCAATCACAAAAAGACTACTAATCAATTATAAAATAAATTCTCAAAACCATGATCATCAAGCAAAGAACAATTACAAGGATACCAACAAGAACTTTAGCAGCTGGATTATCAATATGAAGGGACTTTAAGATGGTGGCACCATCGTTTGTGACCGTGACTTCACGTCCCCTGCCTGTTGATTGTAAAATTTTATCCTGATAAATACAAATCAACAGTCAGGCCATAAATTAAGTTCACAATGGAGGCCAATGGCCTAAAAGAACGGCATCATCACATTTGACAACACCCTCGAGTATTATGAAATTTACCATCCCCTTTGGCCCCAAGGTTGTCTTGACCAGGTCAGCAATTGCCATTGCACCAATAAACGATGCCTAGTAAAAGAAAAAAATTAATTTAGCCATTCTGCTCATATTGAACATAAAATATATGAAAGATGCACCAAGTTCAAAATATTATAATTTTAAAATCACGAATCCAGTCAGCAGTACTGATACCCTTTGTTATAAGTACCAACACCCCAATTTAAGAAACTAATTTGATTCTCATTAATGAATTTTATAACTTACTACATCAATATTTTTTTATCGGTAACTTAGTACATCAATATTATAGCACAAAAAATATGTATATCGGTCACTTTCACATGAGACTCACCATTCTGGCACGCTCCCCCTTTTCTTCACTAGCTTCATCTTTAAAAATTCTATCGACCTACAAACATTCTCAAGCAAGAGAAAATATATTGAAGAATTATTAAAGAAACAAAACAAAACAATAAATTAACAGCATCTAACATACCGCCATGAAGAGTGATGTAGTGAGGCTAGCTGGAACCAAGATGCTCAGGTAATTTATCTGAAGCAATATTAACACAAGAAACCGAAACTTAAACCCTTCGCAAATCACCAGACAAAATATAAGTGATATTTACAGCATTTTCCTCCCCTTAATCATTTTCTCAATAACCAAACGAACAAGCAAGGAACAAAGAAAATACTACGCATAACATACTATATTAAAGATTCAAGAGTGAGATAGAACTGTGAGCTTGTTTCGATACTGCAAAAGAAAGCATAAAAGCGGAATAAAACCCCAAAAGTTCAAGAAAACACAACGAAACCCTAAAGTATAGTTATTCCATTACCTGGTCTCGAAGAATCGTGAAGACGGAGAGGTTGAATGGAGATTTTGAGACACTGGATCCCGCCGAAACGAGCGTTAAGGCGACACACAAGGTTTGGCTTTTTTCTCACTTAAATAGTTAAATGCTACAGGCACTTGGTGATATGAAGTCGTTTGGGTTTGGATTGAATCTCATTTTATTATTATAAATTTTTTAAATTTTTATATAAAATATAATAAATAATTTAATTTTTTAAAATTTTAAAATAATAATAACATTAAAAATAATATTTTATTAAAATTATTTCATTTCATCTCATTTCATCTCAATGTCTAAATAAATCTATAGTGTTGCTACATTTATTATTTATTTTTTAATCTGCACGTAATATTCAGAATAAAGTCACGCTTAATTTTAGATAAATATTTTAACAAATAAAATATTATATAAAAGTTAAATTTTTTTGTTAATATTTTTGTTAAGGGATATAAAAGTTAAACTGATAATAATATATTTATAACTTCTTTACAATTATGTTATAACATGTTTTAAATTGAATAATATTATATATAATTTTAAAGTATGCAAGCCAGCACACTCTTTTGACAAATATAATTATGCCATTTTATTGAAAGATAATTTTAATTTTATATAATTACTCTTCATTTTAAGTAAAGTTGTAGAATAGTTGTAAAATAATTATAGGTTTATTATTTTCTAAAGTAAATCCACAAACACTTGTGTAGTATGTCTGATTATAAAATTATTTTTATTATAAAGTAGATATAACGGATTTCATGAAAATACGTCAATTTGTAACTTTAATTTTGTGTAATCCATTTATATTCATATCACTTCTCTTAGTTTTGGACTATATATATATATCCTTGACGAAAAACTTACACCAAGTACATGCCATATTTTCCTCGAATATGAATTTTGGTGGACTTCATGTAGGTACATCTTTTTCCTCGAATGTGAATTGCTCTCTAATCTCGATGATGATCAAGGGAAAAGATTAGAGATATTATGGCATTAATATTTTATTGATTTAAACAATAAATACCAAGATTATAAATATTTCAATTTAAAAATATTATGCAAATAAAATTTCTAGGTACTTGAATTGTCAATAACATTACATTCCAACGTTATCATAAAAAGTACATGAAAATTACTTATAATATATAAAAAAAAATTCTTTAATGATATGAAATCCTGTGATAAAACAAGATTACCATGTGCTCGTACTTTAAAAAATATCGAATAATTACTAAATATTCATATGTTTGAGCTCGAACACAATAATTATGGTTTAAAAAAATCATCAAATAAAATAGGGTATGTCAGTATACGAGACCCAACAAGAATTGATCATGAAGAACATCACCTTACTTCATATAGATATATATATATAGTTCTAATACAGGTATGAAAACTTTAAGAACAACAAAGGGGATAAGAGTCTTTCTAGAAAAGAATGCGACCTCGAGCTAAGGTCATTTGGAGTCCTAATGATACATTAAAATCACTCAATACTAATATCAAGAAGCAACACAAAATCCCTCTAAGCTAGACAGGCTTTCCCCCCTACTATCCAACTGCGGATTCTTGTATTTATTTGCTATTAGCTTAGAGAGGCCGTGTGTGTCGGCCTGCAGCTTTTCCACAAAGAAGTGCATTCTTTGGAATGGGGTATTCATCTCTGAGTGAAGTTGATTCAGTATAAACCCGCAAATAAAGCTGTTGTCCGAGATATTGTCGTGCCCAGAACTCGGATCTCAAGTTCCACATTCCTACATTATCAAGCGCCACATATATAGCAGTCCACGACTTGGGATATACCTGCACTCTCACCAAGAATAAAAAAACCATCATGTTAATGTTATTTTGTTTAAATTTCCGAGGTATCTCTGAGTTGGCGAAAACGAAAATGGCGTTGAAACTCACCTGAGTGGTGCAACGTGCAACTGCATCTCGGAGATTGTATTGGTTTCTACTAGCTGTAGTCCACTGCCCTCCATCCATACTGCGTTAATTGCAGAGTTTTTAGATATTCGTCAGAGCAAGAAAAACCAGACCCCAAAAAGAAAAAAAAGGCAAGCAATGGTTCAGAAACAAACTCGGGCATGGAGTCCACATATTATGCAATGTTAATATGGTGACTTACCCAACCACCCAGAAAGAATAGCCACTAAGGTGCCAGCTCTGAATTATATCCTCAGGGTTTTCAAATACAATCTCGACAAATGCTCTGTAGTCAACACCCATCACTGATGTGTCAAGGTAAATTCCACCACCTGTAGGAATGCTGGATATACTCCCAACACGGAAAACTCCAAGTTTGAAGTAATCAGCAAGCTTCAAGGGAGTGTCTGCTGGGACAAATGATACACTGTTTACTGCATATCTTTGTTTGCCGTTGACTTGACCGGCGGAGCTTTGTAGCCTGATGGTCTTGGTTGTGTTGATTAGACCATAGTGATACGAGCCTTGTGGGTTCGGCCTTGGTCCACTTGCAGTCAGATTAGTCCTGTAATCAACATGATGATTAGTTCCATATGTATGAAAGTCAATGTTAGAGTTTGCAATAATATTTTTTTGACGTGATATTAAATGATTGACAGATAAATAAAAAATAACAAGGCAAAAGTGTTATTGTACAAAGAAGTACAGGCCTGGATTTAAAAAGAGAGGAATGACATGGGTCTTATGTACCTGATAGAGCGGGCCTGGTTCAGAGACCAGTCAATTTGAATGGTAGGTCCACCAGGGGGTGGGCCTGAGACTTTGCCGGCGGAGTTGCTGTAACGAAGAATGCCGGTGGTTGTGAGTATAGTAGAGGTGAACCTAGAGGAAACCACAATGTAATAGTCTTGTGCAGGCTGATCGGCAGTGACTAGAACAGAGTAAGATTGACCAACATGAACATCAAGCGAGGAGTAGGTGACTTGAAGAGTGTGAGTTCCTTCTACTTCCACCAACTTCATCTTGTGGCCCTGAATGCGGAAGTTGAGGGAGTTTTGCAACCCAACATTTGATATTCTAAGCCTATAGGTTTTTCCTGTAAATTGATAATGACAGACTACAATGTTAGGCCATGAATGGGAATTGACAGCAAAATAATCATGGTTAATTATCACATTAACATATGGATATTAACGAGGTGCTCATAAAGTTCTTTAACATTACATATAGAATAATCCATATATACAATTGGCTTCTAATCGAATTTAAAAAATTGCAAACACAATGCCATCGAGGGAGATTTATAGAGAAAAAGATAGTCTTGCATAAACTTAAACATTTCAAGTGGGAGACAGATAGATGCATGAAATCTACTCTATAAGCAGCATTAAATGCTCAATTAATGTTGTAGAACTCGTTTTTATCTATCTTTCGTTTGAAGCATTCAATTTTGAACAAAAACTTAGAGAGATATTGATCCAATTTATCATTTCATCCTCACACCTTCCCAATGTAAAGAGTCTAAATAGCATGTCCCAAAAATGGGGGTTTCCATTAGTTTTTTAACTGTCCATCCAAAAGTCCATGACAAAGGTAGCAAAGACACAACAAAGGAGAATTTACTATATACGAGAAAATCTTGGCAGATTTTGAAGGAGATCGTACCTTGTTCTACATTGAAAGAAACACCACCGGGTCCGCGACCGTTGATAAGGATTCCATCAGGAAAAGGCAGCTTCTTACCACGATCTAGAATAGCCTTCAAGGCCTGCACAGACATACATAAATTCATTACACACCAAGTACGAGCTTGAAACCTGCATTTATCGTTAAAAGTTTACATAAACTAAAATTTAAATAAACACACCAAAATTTAAATAAACGAAAAAATTGTTCACATAAACTAAAATTGAACTATAATGAGTTTTTTTTTTTTTTTTATTCAAGCGAGAGTTTTTTAAAAAGTTTATTAAAATAATAAGTATAATATCAATTTATATTTTTACTTGTTTATTTGAAGAGCTTTTATGCCCAGAAACAAAGTCATACTCCATCACTGCCAATAAGTTGAACACGATTTATCCATTGGGATTCACCGATCGGAATTATCTAGGATGAAACTAGGGAGGACATGTGCGACCCACAAACCAGGACATGGTCTGTGATCTAAAACAATCCATACCACCATGTGCTAGACATTTATGGAAAGTAACATACAATAATTGTGTTCTAAAATATGATCATCTCCATAGTCAGCAAACGCCAAAAGGGCCCTAAAAACACGTAGATTTGCTGACATAGTTTAACAAGATGCATCCAGAACAAGGGACAACCAGTATAAAAGGACAGGAAAAAAAGAAAAGAAAAAAAGAAGCATGTTGGCGTTTTTCAACTGCTCTCCCTGTACAAATTGTGGTATTTATGAACTAAAAAAATCAGTAGTGGGTTTGCTTTAGAATGTGCTCTTCTTCCAATTTCCAATAACAAAGGTAGTCAGGAAAACAGCTGGCAGCAGAGAGGAAGCATCATTAAAAAGTTGAATGTTTTAATATTCACAGCAAAGAACCCCCATATGCCACCGACACAAACGCAAGGTGACAATCCCAGAGAATCAAAACATTAAAATCCTCGAGTTTGAAGAGGATTCCATTACCAGCGAATGCTGAAAGAGAAAAAGCGAAATTACCGTGTAATTGGACTTGTACCAATCTCCGATAAGAACAGTGTAATCGCCGGCGGGGTCAGGGAAGGGGACAGGGATTCGTGGCCTGCTAAGGATTCTGATACCTCCAAACCCACCGGCAGCCTTGTGGAATGCGAGGGAAGGGAAGTAGTAATAACTCCCAATCTGATCCTTGACTTGGAGAATGTAGGTGAAGTTCTTCCCCGGGGGTATTGGGCATGTTGTTCCGAATACACCATCCTCAAACGAATTCCTCCTGTTCTGAATTCCATTCCTATAGATACCAGAAACGAAAACAGAATTAACATCTTTTATTCATTGCTTACATACTATCTATAATGTATTTTATGCAAAAACAGAACATTCCTGGGTGTTATTGATCTTTCACATATGTTCGAGATTTATCGTGCGTTATCTAAAAATAAAAAATAAAAAAAGTTTTGCACATGCCCATGTTCAATAAGCACTGATTTTCCGAGATTTGCATGATAATGAATGAGACTGCCATCTCAGCTGCCTAATTGTTAGCAGCTTGCAGTCACCTAAGGTGTCAATCAAGTTTCATTAAAACCCTCGATTGTTTTTAATAATTGAGATTAAAATTAAAAAATTAATAAAATATTATTATAAATATTTTTTAATATTATTTTTATTTTAAGATTTTAAAAAATTAAATTTTTTATTTTATTTTATATAAAAATTTAAATAAATTATAATGATTAGATAAGATAAGATGAGAAGAATTAAACCCTATAGAACATGAGAATGATAGATATATAGAATGAGTCTTGTAATATTTTATTATTATCTATAATTTTAGATAATATAAAATAAATAATAAATATATAAAACTCACTTAACTGTGAAACTTTTAAATTCGAGCAACAATTTTAAAAACTCTTTTTTTTTTTTATAAGGCGAGTTCGATAGTATGTATTATTTTTATTTTATTTTTAAAACAATATTCTTTACTTGTAATAACATGTCATGACATAAATAAAAGAGCAATTATATAAATATATTTTAAGTTAGGACATTTTGTGAAAAGTGAAAATGTCATCTTATCCCTGCTTTAAAAGATATCTGATAAATTCTTCATGTATAAAAACAAAGGGTGATTGCCCCCAAAATTATTACAAAATTATAAAACATATATAAAATTAAATCTTGATAATTTTTCAAATAATGTAGAAATAAAATTTAAAAAACACAACTTAATGTTTGTTTCAGATTTTTTACGATAATATTTCATAGAATAATATTAATCCATTATTATTTTTGTAAATATGAAATATTTAGAAATGATTTTTTTCGTATAAACTATCAAGTAATATTTTAGAATGTCATCTTTCATTCTAATATTTAAGCTAGTTTATCAAATTTCATGTAAAATCTATCTATTTTGGTATCACATTAAGCATAAAATACTACAACTAAGACCTTAAATAAACTTTTCCTAGCTCAATGAAATTTAGAGGATAAATCATCACCACTATTTTTCATATAAATCATCAATCTGAAATGAGTTTTCTGGTATTTTCACTTTAGATTTTATATTAAGAAACTTAATATTGTATAATAAAAAACTTTGAGGTCAATGTTAATAGTTTATTATTTCTCCTAATCTTAGTTTTAATTTAATTTTAATGTGGCCACATCCTTAAAAATAGATAATATATAGAAATTATACAAAATCTAGGGGTTATAAGAAAAAAAAAACTAGAGAGAGACATTTTTGAAATTTTACAAAATTTTAGAAAACATATGGGATTAAAGAAAATATAAATTTTTTTAGGGGGCCAATTTCTATATACATGGAATTATAAGTAAAATTTTGGGGCTATTTTGAATTTTGAAAAAAATTTGGGAGTCTAAGATGTCTTTTAAGCGATAAACATAAATGAAATGGTTTATCCACTGCATAAAATCATTTTTCGAGTAGATAAATTTCTTTTTGTAATTTTTAAATTTACAATCCAAGGAGAACTAGTGAACTCCATAGCATTATATGCTGCCCAGAGACAATATAAATATAAATTCCAATATTGATTATAATAAAACCTACATATTGCACCTATTTTTCTTTTTGTACATTATGACAAATTCCGCTCACTCCCTTTTAAAAAAAATAGACAAATCTATGACCTATAAACTTGTACGTCGTAATCGTGATAATAAGGTTTGGATTCAAAACTCATCTCATCTCATTATTACAATTTTTTTAAATTTTCACACAAAATATAATAAACAATTTAATTTTTTTTTAAAATTTCAAAACAACTTTTTTAAATTCTCACATTAAATATAATAAATAATTCAATTTTTATTCTATTATTATTTCTTTAAACTGTAAAAGATATTTTGATGATAAAATTGTGCAGATGTTTAGTTTGAACGTAGACAAAGGTCACCATCCTCGGTTTGGAGTTGGTGGCCAATCCCTAAAAGAGTGGATGACAGCTAAAACTCTTAGGGTACGTTTGGGTGTTAAGAAGTGTTGAGAAGTGTTGAGAATGTTTGTGAATAGTTATGAGTAGAGATTTGAGTGAGTTTGTGAGTCCCATTGAGAGTATTTTGAGTTGTTTGGATGTGTGAAGTATGTTGAGTTGTTAACTTTTGAGTAGGTAGTTGAAAAATGTGTGGGTCCCATAAATATTATAGTGATTTGATTTTTAATAATAAATATTATAATGATTTTATTATAGTGATTTTTTAATATTAATAAATATTTTAGTGATTTTATTTTACTTTTATATATAATAATGATAAATATTATAATGATTTTATTTATATATATATAATAGTGATAAATATTATAGTAATGTTATTTTTTATTTATATATTATAGTGATTTTATTTTTAATTTATATATAATAGTGATAAATATTATAGTATTTTATTTTTTATTTATATATAATAGTGATTTTATTTTTATTTATATATTTTAGTGATTTTATTTTTTATTTATATATTATAATGATTTTTTTTTATTTATATTTAATAGTGATAAATATTATAGTAATTTTATTTTTTATTTATTATATATTATAGTGATTTTATTTTTTATTTATATATTATAGTGATTTTATTTTTTATTTATATATTATAGTGATTTTATTTTTTATTTATATATAATAGTGATAAATATTTTTTATTTATATATTATAGTGATTCTATTTTTTATTTATATATTATAGTGATTCTATTTTTTATTTATATATTATAATGATTCTATTTTTTATTTATATTTAATAGTGATAAATATTATAGTAATTTTATTTATTATTTATTATATATTATAATGATTTTATATATAATAGTGATAAATATTTTTTATTTCTATATTATAGTTATTTTATTATAGTGATTTTATTTTTTATTTATATATTATAGTGATTTTATTTTTTATTTTTATTTAATATTGATAAATATTATAGTGATTTTATTTTTTATTTATATATTATAGTGATTTTATTTTTTATTTATATATAATAGTGATAAGTATTATAGAATGTTTGTGAATAGTTATGAGTAGAGATTGAAGTGGGTTTGTGGGTCCCATTGAGAGTATTTTAAGTTGTTTGGTATGTAAAATATTTTCAAAAGTACAAGAATACTTAAAAAGTGTTGAGGAATGTTTAGTACCCAAACATAACCTTATAAATAATAAGTTGAGAAATGTTTAAAAAGCTTCCCACTAATCCGCCCCGCCCATCTATTTCTGTCAGAAGAGTCGCTTTCTGTTTAAAGAAGCCTAATCCCCTCAGCACTAATGTATATAATTTTAGAAAAATGATAACTACGCATAATATTTTACAATACATTACACAATCATATTTTAAAATAAAAAATAATTTAATAAAATATTTTATAAAAATAACATAACTTTATAAAAATATTCTCACTTTAAAACATGTCTTTGTATCATTGCTCATGATTTTATAAGGAGAAATTACTCCAATTCTCATGCAATGAATCATAACAGTGACAGCATTTATGAACTCCAATAACGAACTGAACTCCTCATGGCTCACGGGCTACTCTCTTCTTATGTTTTAAAGCTTGGTTTGAATATATAATATCATTTCATCTCATCTCAATCATCGTAACCAAACGAGACATACTCTGCTCTCTATACCCGTGACTGTATATACTGAGTCCGACCCAAAAAGTGAGATCTTAATGAGATCAATGTCCAGTACATGGGTTTTCTCTTAGGATTCACATTAAATATGGGGGATAAAGAACAAGAGAGATTTAAAAAAAAGCTAATGCATGTGAAACTAACCCCAAGTCATTAGACAACCTTTTTATGTATTTTTGTGGGCACATTAGACATTCTCTTGACCATAATCTAAGAAAATGTACGAGCAGAGTTAGGCCTAGTCCAGTGCAAACCAATGTAAATACAAATATGCCCTTAACACTGGCAGTGTCGTACAAGAACATCATGTAACACACCGAATCTGTCGTTTATCCAAGGGCGCGCTAACCGCTGCACATGATATTTGTTTGGGGAGAGAGAGAGAGAAAATGTACCAGGAGAGGAGGAAGGACTCGTTCAAGTTGTTGAACACGTTGATAATGAGGTTGTCATTGGTGACGGAGTGAATATCAGGGCCTGGGAATTGTCCATTGATGAGGATTCCCTACAAGGCGCGCGCGCGTTGGGTGTAATTTGTCCATTAGATCAAACTAAAATAAGCACAACCCAGATCACAAAATACCACCAAGAACCCAGCAGATCTGAGCCACAAACCTGTTGGCGAACGCCGAGTGGGTAAATGTCACCGTAAGTGATGTTCCAGTTGAAGAACTTGTAGGGATCTTCGGCCCCAGCGAGGGAAAGGAAGAGAAGAGAAACCGCCACACATAGCATGGCACTGAACAGTGCACTTCCTCCCGCCAAGTTTAGCGGCATTTCCTTCAACCAAGAGAGAGGCAGGAAGTTCTGCCTAGCACAGCTCGGCTCCCTTGTGCGTCGTGTGTGAGTGTGTTAGTTGGGAAAGGCTGAAAGAGATGGAAAGCGAGAGGCAGTGTTTTAAAGAAGAGGAGGTGAGGTTAGGAAATGATGAGCAACATGGCACGTATTTAAGTGCTTTACAGAGGTGGTGAGATGGGTGTGTAGCCGTGATTCGTGAAGAATGGGAGGGAAAAAGAAAACAGCAAGAAAAGAAAGGAAAAATAAAAGAAAATTCTGGGAAGTGTCGGTAGCAGTGGGGTACAAGTTACAACAGTATCATATGAGCTTGGTCTCTCGCACTTTGAAACATGGAGGTTTTGTTTGGACGCGGAAGAAAGAGAGAAGAGCGCATGTGATGAGTTTTAACACGCAGTGGCCCCCCTGATCACTTTGTTGTGGACATGTCATGTGGTTATGAGCATTTAGGAGCACGACTTAAGTCGTGTTGGGGGGGTCTGGGTCAGGATGGTTCTGTAAAGATGGTATTGTGGTTGAAGTTGCTAAGCCCCTGTTATTTTTCTTTTTAAATGTATTACTGAGAAAATCCGAAATGAAAGGTATGTTGGCTTGTTTCGGAGATACCGATTTTTTTAAAATTTTTTTATCCATTGAACATAGATACAATCATACACGAACAAGAAGATGCTCCATCATTCAGATCTTTTTGTCATTGACTACTATGTGTTAACGATATACGCCCAATATTTTTTATAATGTTTTATATAATTATATTTTAAATAAAAGTATTTATATAAAGTGATGTTATTTTTATGAATTATTTTATAAAATACATAATTTAAAATATAATTGTATAAAGAGTTATAAAAATTGTTGTATGTCTATCATTTTTCATAATTCTTTTTATGATCTAAGACATTCTTCAACATGCATTGTTGTAAAAAATGAGAGACTTAGAAATAGATTTTTTCCTACAATTTCCTTTTTCTGTTTTTATTGTTTATCGTTTCAAAGAATCAAAAAGATGTAAGAATCTCGTTCTTATAAAAAATGCCAAGTGCCAACTATTTTGGTGACAAAACACGTGCCCCTGCCCCGCATGCGAGTAACACTCCTATAATTTACACATCTTAAAATTGTAAATATCATTTCTCTTAAAAAAATTACAATAAATGCTCACATTTCTTGGATTATCTTAAAGTTGATGCCGGCGAAAAACATAAAGATTTGAACCCATCAATAAATTAAGATTTGAAACGATATGTGTGTGACCCACCATTTTGATTAGTTTTGTAATTATAAATGAATAGATTAACTTGTACTTAAACTCATGACCTAGCTAAGCTCTATCTTAAACCTCATCACATTTCAACACTCAACAGTCCGATCATAATTATTTTTCCACAAGGACTTTGACATGCCAATTTCATATAAAGCACTAGCCACATTTCGACTCTTCGGTGCTCGTGAAGGGTGAAAGTCCTAACAGAATTCTAAAAGGAATCGTCCTTGCGTTGTGACTTTTTAGACAACACATGTATCCGAAACATAAAAAGCATAGATGTGCAGCAAATAATGAAATAAATCAAACAGCTACATGCAATTTGGGAAGTCCCCACAATGAATAAACACTAGTGACTTTATCGCATGTGCAATCATTGAACATGTTTTTGAATTAAATAGTGGATGATTATATAAAATTTATAAGTTTTAATAAATAATAATAAAAATAAAAAAACTGTAGCATTCTTAACGAAGCAATCCAGTATCATTAGTTAGTTGTAATATGGGTTATAAATAATGAGTAATACTAAATATAATCATGCAAGCCCCATGCATTCTCTTTGATAAAAAAATAAACCTACTAAAATAAATTATTTTTTCAAAGATACAGGACCTACGCAACTTAAAACTACAAATATCATTATTCTTTCGTTTCTCCATAAAGTTTGAGAGTACGAAGATTTCATGTCCGGATGTTTTTGAGGAAAAAAAAAAAAAGCCTTCGAAAATCATCGACGACCTTGTTGAATGAGTGATTTAATATATCAATTTAAAATCATCACAAGACTCAGGAGATTTGAATTAAAATGATGCGCAGATATTAGAAAAAACTAATACTATAATCTATTGGTAAGGGGTCTGAAATACAAATTATAAGATGCTTAGAAGCCAACAAATTATGACATATCTGTCTGGTGAAAGTAGTTGGGGGTGGTGTGTTTGATGGTCCCGCAGGAACCATCCACCCACAATCAGTGGGCATGTTACGCTCAAACCATACACGCAAGGAAAGCATTGATCATGTCACTCCCTACAGCTGTTCAGACATTAGCACTTGCGCCAAAGTTGCAGCTAACTCGGTTCCAGACTTCCAGTACCATTAACTTGGGAAATAATATGTTTGTTTTATCCAAAGACAATGCTACTGATCCCTCCCTACTCACAAGTCAAAATCTATGCTGTATAAATCCTTTCATCAGTCGTCCAATCGGTTGGGGTAGTACATAAGTATGATAGTAAGGCGTCTACAACCACATCACATTGTCCAACATATATCCTCATTTCATGCCCAAGAATCTTTTTGAGTAACAACTGTATATTGCTCCTTAGAAAATTAAGAATTTTAGATAAGTGCTCGGTCTACGCAAAGATCTTATAAAAGTAAACTTACAAATTAAAGTGCCATAATTTGATAAATATATATATATTTTTTATGTCAGGGAACCTCTCCAAGGCAGGGCCTTTCAGACTCACCCCTGCAGAGTAAACCCTGGTCCCGTGCACTGCACCCTCAAAAGTTTCCCTACACAGAACTGGTTAAATCGCTGACTTTTCACCAGGGAGTGTGGCCCCAATTGATTGTTTGCACCTATGACATAATTTGAAATTTGATATCTACTTTACAATAAAAAGAGATTTACAATCAAACAACATTAGTTTTGTAAGTTCATTTTTGTAAGAATCCCATTAACTAACTCCTCCTTCCCAGAGACACCTATACTCTACCTATTTACTCCTCAGCCTACTCTTCAAAACCAATCTCTAAAATGATCCTTTTTTTCCCTCTCAAAACTAATGGCTTCTATTTCTAATTCCAGTGATCCATGAGTCACCCCCCTCCCCCTTTCTCTTCACCATAAAAAGCACCAATTCAGTGGAATCAAGAATCATATTTGATGGCCTTAATTAGATCACCACTTTGTACAGAAATGCTCATAAAAGCTTTTTTTTCTAAAAAAAAAAAAGCACTAAAATTGTCCTCCAACTCAGTCCTTAAATTTTGTTTGTCAACTCAGCCAAATTCAAGCATATCAACACTTCATCCAAAATCAAAAGGAAGAGATACACTTGACTTCCTTAAACTATTACCATCATTGCAGTATCACCATCAAACTATCAAAGTTATCAATCCGTGCCCAATTTCAATCGTATGTTACAATTTACCCCGTTGTTAAAATTTGAATGGTAGATAGATGAAAAATTGATAACAATGCAGAAGTAATAGTTTGTGGAGATAAAAGTGTGATTTTCTTTAAACAACAAAAAAAACAAAAAATACTGACCACGACAAAAGCTTTGGCAAACCTCAATCAAAATGCTAAATTATAATCAAATCAAACTTCATACGAAGTCAACTGTGAAGTAGTCTAGTAGAAAGTCTAGAAGAGCCATAAATACTAAATACCCTTACACCAATCAATCCGTTTAGAAGAGCCATATCCAATCCCCTATCTACTTATCATCCAACCCACGCTTTTTTAAGTCCCACCGGAAGAGAAGTGGTTGGGGATTACATGCATCTCATTACGATCATGCAGGGAAGATATCCAACCATCTCGTGCGATCCTCTTTGCCAATTAACCAACCACATTAAATATGTATCAGAGACAGGCAGCTACTATTGCCCTATGAACGTCGTCCAAACAATTCATAAGCCCGATTCTGGGCAAAAAAGTCTGCATTATTCCAATACTAGTGTTTTTGGAATTTTTTTTAACCACAAAAACAATACCACCCAAACTGATCATAGTAATAGAAGAAAACACCGAAGACGAAGAAAACATCAAAGGCCCAAAAACCCTAACTAGAGCAGAGTACGGGGTAACTTACAAAACCCTCCGACTCGTCGTCATCTTCGTCCCAATGAGAGCAAAACGTAATCATCGAAGAACGCGAAACAGCTTTTAAAAAAACCCTATACTGAGTAAATTTCCAAGAGTTCAGAAGATAGCGAGCCAAATAATCAAAGCAATTCACTGAAGCCTGTCCATTTCGAGTTTCTTTTCGAGCAATTTGTTGTCAAAATGATCATATCACAGTCATGCGAAAGACATTTCACGGGACTCCTAGAGCAAAAAAACATAGATTCAGGACTAATCGAACTCACAGAAGCGAAAATGAAGAACTCACAGTACAGTGACCTCGGCCAGGTCAATCCTCCTCGCCGTATAGAAGCCGAAGCCTAGAGGAGAGGAAACCGGTGGGATCGAGAGAGGCCTCGTGTAGGAGGTCGCGCTTGATGTTCTTCATGCGCTCGGTGAGGGTGTCTCGCTCCTCTATGAGAGCAGACGTGTCCTCTTGGAGGTCGTGGATGCGGTACTTCTGGCCCAAGGATCTGAGGCTCAGGAGCAAAATCCCCGTCATGGCGAAGAACTGTATAAAGCTGTCTTTGCGCTTCATTGCGTTCGCTAAAAGCCCCATCGATCGCCTAGGGTTTTGGACGCCTGGACCTGAGCTGGGTGGTGCTGAGGAAGCCATGGAGGAGAGAGCGTCGGCCGGTTCAGAACGGGATGCTTCGAATCGGCTGTGAACTTAGTCCGCAACTTGTTGAGGCGTTGGTTAAGTGGAAAATAAGTTTTGGGCTTCGGAGTAATGGCTTGTGGATTCTAACCATCTTGATTTATGTAGCAACAAGCCCAATCAGAGCCCAATGGGAAGTCCACAAAGCAGCCTATTGCACCGAAACGTGATTATCAATGAGGGGTCCCCCCTCCCCCGGGCAACCCACCATGTCCGCCCCGCCCCCGCATGAGTAGACATGATATCCCACACCACCCATGAAGGGACAGGAGCTCCGATATTACTTAAGTATAATTATTGTATTATTTTGATCTCATATGTAAAGATTGACTTAAGAGATCAAAGCAATACAAAATACAACTTTAATGAATTTAAATTCTTTTGTATTTATAAATTTTAATTATATTATAATTTGGATTCAAAATTTTTTTTTAGATCAAAAAATAATTTTTAGACTCAATGGATCGTGTGGCTTGGGTAGGGGGAGGGGCACAGTTTTGATCCCACCCCCGACACTAGGGCGAGGGCAGAGGTTGAAAATCCTTAACCCGCATGGTGCAAGACAGAGTGCAAGGAAGAGTCCACCCTACCCCACCCCGCACCATGCGGGTATCATCCCTAATTATCATTGATGGAAGATTGATTATAACAATTCTAACGAGTAAGGTTAAATAGAGTCGTAAATTGTGCAAGCGTCGCAATAGTTTGAAAAAAAATGAAATTTACTATTAAAAATTAATTTTTTTTATGTAGATCTTATATTTATTTATTTTTTTCAAAATGAGTATACTGCGCTTGAGCGCTATATAACTACAAATATCAATTCTTTTTTTCAAAAGGCCTACATGAAATCTTGCACACCTAAAGCACACATAAGACTTGTTCCTAGTATTATTCATCAATAAACATGTGTACTAGTAAGTTTTCTCGTTAAATAATAGAAACTATAATTTTTTTCCATCAAACAATAGATGCTGTCATCGTTCAAGTTTGCATAACTAGCAAACTGCGAAGAACTTCCCTGAAAGCAAACTGGTTTTCTAATGTGTACCGACAGAAATTATGACGGGCAAAGTGCTACTTCAGCCATTGTCATAGCCGAGGGCAGTCTCCGCCATGTCAACTCCATGCTATGTAATGGGATTCTTCCCAGATCAATGAGACTATAACCCTACCAAAAAACAACTCCTTCCCTCTAATTGGCTCCCAGGTCTTTTTCTTTGTCGTTTCATTTAGTTCCTATGGAACCAAAAGGCTGGATTCAATCCAAGCAACCAATTCTACAACTTCATTGTCACGTCAGCTGCATTAGTTGGGCTTGGTCCCTGGAGTTTCTTTCACAAAATGCTAAGTGATGCTAACATGTTATATCAGAAGTCTAAAGTTCCACATTGCTTGCTCTCAATACTCTTTGTTCCAATATTTTCTTTTATTCCCTTCTTTCGATCATCATTAAGACCTCGACTCCGCCCAATGCCTAGCTTTGGCAATCCCCGATTCAGTCCCTCAAGCAAAACACAAGCTTTACACCATTTCTGCAAAATAAAACAAGAATGATGAATCCCGTGCTCTAACTGGGTGTAAACTGGGGTAGCGCACATGTATGCATCTGCAGTCTTGCAAAACATACAGACACTGACAGAGAAAGGAAGAAGGGGGAAACTGATGGCAATCGCAACATCAAATGTGGTGACGACAGTTTGATTTAGCCACGAGTCTGATCTCAGAACTGTCCTTACAAATATAATTCGCATGAAATCTCAAAAAGAAGCACTGGTTCACAGAAGAAAATTACAGAGACCAGAGCCAGTAGCTGATATGTTCTCGTAGGGGAAAAATATGGTTGATCTTTTGGTACCATGAATTTGAAAGATAATACCTAAGGCGAGAACAGGACAGTTTCTATAATTGACCCTAGCATTGATTGTATGGTACTGGTACTGAGTTTTGGTTAAACACATGGTCATGGAATATACCGGTCAATGCTGCATATAGAGTGCTGAATAACTTGTAACTCTTTGAAATCTTCAGGTTTATTGCAGATGGAAGTAGAAGCAATGCTTACCTGGCTCGAAATGTAGCCACAGCGTTCACAAGTCCCTTGCTCTGGCATTTTAGTGGAAGTGGAAATCCTGAAATCCTCCCCTGACTGGATTATGTCAAGTATGGCCCTAGGTCTGCCTCAGTAGGATTCCATGTAAAATGTCAAACTTAAAATAGATAATTGAATTAATAATGAACAGCCGAAATGCCAACCACTGATGAAACAGACTCAACTAGAGAAGAACCTGATTCTTTCCAAATCCTTTATGAACTCACGAGCAAAACCGCGATATGCGTTTGGAGAGTAAATGCCTGCAATTTCAAAAAGAAAAAAAAAAAAAAAGAAGATCATAGTAAAGAGCATACCTAAGAATCCACTCACCAGAAACGTAGAACACTAAAAGGAACATCACGGGATTGATTGACTTTAGATCATGAAATCTATATTGGTAAGATCAGTTGCAAATTCGTAAAATAGCATGGAACTTTGTTAAATTTCACGAAATCCTGGTCTTATTAAAGGAAACAAACAAAGAAAATGCAATGAGCCACCAAAAAGACAATTAATGAAAAATGAAATTAAAGACATACATTCGGTGGAGAAGTAGTCCAGCCTCTTGAAATATGCATACGTGAGCATCTGGTTAAGGTTTCATATATAGTACAATCAAAGAATTAAATGATAACACATTGCTAGACATTCAAATCTGTTGGCAATTTCAATAAAAAGGATATATAACAATCTCCTTCTCATATGTGTACTTAAAAGGTTTGCATCTTGGAATTGGTCCATCTTCACCGGTGATTATTGAAGTGCATCTACTCAATCTATAAAGCAAAAGAATCAATGAGTTTATCACATAAAGCCTTTAGCAGAAACAACAAACATAAGAGTTGATGAATGCATTCACCTTGCAATATCTCCTCGTAAAATGTTCAAAAGAACTGTTTCAGCAATATCATCTGCATTATGTCCAGTAGCAAGCTTGTCTACTTTCAACAATGCAGCACCTCGATCAAGGGCCTAAAAGATAAAACAGCCAATATATGATTAATCATTCCATCTACTTTCACCTCTAATAAAACTTTCATCCTCATGATTAAAGACAGCATAAGCAGGCAGAAAAAAACTTTAGTTCTTGGTTTAGCATCAAATCTGCTATGCATGTTGAGTGTTAATCATCAGTGCAAAGTGCCTGCCACCAATAGCAGAAATGGTAGAACAAGTTGATGATGCCATAATGAACATCTATATATGTTTATTTCTTCATAGGAAGTCATGTCCAATACCTGGCGGCGGAAAACACCACAAAATGTGCAATTATTCTTTAAACCTATCATCTTCACTATTTCATCCATTGTCCACCCGTACAGATCCTTGTATGAGACAATTTTTAGTGGTAGTCCATACTGAAAGTAAAAAGTTACAATAATACCCAGTCATCAGAATAATAGAAAGAATCAAAGTAAATAAAAAATAATAAATGGAATGCTGAGAAAGGAAATTAACAAGCCCAAGCATTCGAACACTCAAAGCTCTAGATTTTTATTTTTATTTTTAAAAGAGGACAATACCCCAATTTTATTTATCTACCCTCACTTTTGGCAGAGGAATATCATATACATGCAAACCAAAAACAAAACCTTTGCAAAACTATACCCCATATACTAAAGACAAAGCAGTAAGACTATCAAATAAAGTATAGTATAACTAGTTAAGAGCAGCCATATCAATGTCGGAATTGAGGCAAACCATTCTTATCCAAAACATAATCAAAGCTGTAGAATGAGTTTCATACACTAGACAACATGGAATAACAACGATGCAAAGAGGATAGTAGCACAACTACCCTCTAAGTACTGAAACAAGCAAGAGTTAATTTTAATAAAAAAAACTCCAAAATCCACAAGCCCACAGACAAAACTGTGAATTGAAAATTACCATATGATGAAGCAGCATGCTTGGACAATAAAATATGGTCACCGTGTTTCTCTCAGATTCAGGAATAACAGAAAAAATTAAAGAATGAAAACTTTATTACAACTTATTCAAAACATCAACAAAATGATAAGAATCCAAATTTGAATGAATAAAAAAACATCTGATCTGGAAAATGGTGTTGAAGTCTTAATAATAACACAATATGAATGAAAATGAAATGAAATATTAATAAAAAAGATTTGCTCACCTGAATTTCATTTCGTTTGACAGTTTCAAGAGAGTCATCCCTGTACCCTGTAATGCCCTCATCAACGGACAAGAGGAAGAGATCCAGACCATAATTGTGTCGCTGATTCAATTCTGATAATACATAAGCAAGGACTGTGGAATCTGCAAGCAAGGGAAGAGATAATGAGATACAAAAAGAAAAAAAAAAAAAACTGAATTTAGCATCATATAACATAAAACACAAAGAAGTCAAATAACTCACGAATAGGACATGAGAACAACTTTCAATGTCTAGCATCTTAGCACTTAAAACAAACCCTGAGCCATAAAGTATAGATATATTCTACTTCAGCTATTAAGCAACCTGTGCTCCTAAATTTTGTGGAATACGTAATTGAACTATTACCTCTTTCTTTTACAAGGGGAATTTATACATTGCAATATCAATTGAATGGGAGAAACGGTGTATAACCATTGCACATGTTCCGACAAACCCAATCATATATGTTCCTATGTCATAATCTGGAGAGGTGAGTATCTATTAAGTTAAGATGATCTGATTCATCACATGAATAATTCAGTCAATCCTCATATACGCCCAACTCTGTTATGGATTTATTGATTGCTGCTCCTGAACACTCTCAAGCATGCATTAGCATTTAATTGACTAAAATAAAATTTAATCGTCAAAATTTCTGTATCTATCTTAGTATATGTTTTTTTTTTTTTTTTGAAACTCTATCTTAGAATATGTTGATTACCAAACATTTGTACAACATTTCACATGGCTAAAATAAGATATGTGACTATTTTTTCCCCAAAGCATCATAGAATTGTTGAGCGATGTCATGAATGGAACCAAACTTGACTTAATTTAAGGAACCAAACTTGGAGATCCATTATTATAATGAAATCATAAATTGTCAGTTTCATCCATATCCCTGGAGGTAATAAAAAGCGACTTGTTCAAATCACGCGGGTAATAAAATGCAAAATCAAAAGGAACCTAACACAGAGAAATTAGGTGACACCCAAATCCGAATGAAAATATTTGCTTCTGTCAGTATGAAGTAAACCTAGCGTTTCCCCTGGGATGTGACCCAGAATGCATCATAAGCTAACAAGCATGATCACTGGAATGTAAAAGAACTTAATAACGAACAAAGCATTCACCTTTTCCACCAGAGGCGCCAATAGCAATTCGTTCACCAGGCTTGAATAATTGGTTCTCCACAATTACCTGATGGATCTCCTCCTCAAAGACCTCATAGAAACACTCCCTGCAAATCTTCACAGAGATTAAAATTTTTCAGCCCTGCCATAGTGCCATCGTCTCTCTCTCTTTCAATTCCATTGGGGCACCACTATGTTCAGCTCAATATATTTACAGATATGAATGTAGCCTAAACCCTAATCACACTAACAAAGTGGAAAGAAAGAATCAAGTAGCGGAGCACAAATATAACTGCCCATTACTTAAAAAATCTTCTCTTTCTCTTTCTTTTTTTTCGAGCCGAATAAGAACTAGAACTTTCAAATTTGCTTCAGCAATAAACTCTTAACGGTAATTTGCAATCAATTCAATTAAGAAATCTAATAAAATACAAAAATCAATCTGCTCCGCCTTTGTACTTAGCTTCACCATTCTTTGCTGAATTAATTCATTGGAAGGCGGAGGGAGGGAAGGAAGAGTCACCTGCTCAAGGGTTTTGGGTCTTTTGAGGGCGGCCCTTCTCTTGCTACAGATGCAGCACAGGCGACCCCTGCCCTTCATGGACTTCCCGTTTCCGTCGGCTTCTTCCATTCCAACCGGTTTCCGTTGTTCTTTCTCGGAAAGAGTTCGGAGGAAAACTGATTGAAAATCATGGATCGCATTAACTCAGATTAAATAGAGCGCAAGTCGCAGAAGCATTCAGAATATCCATAATTTTTTTTTTTTTAAAAGATAAATGATATTAATAAAATAGAGTATGTGACCGTTGTATATTATTTTTTAAAAAAAATAAAAAAATAATAAATTTTTAATAATAAATTTTATTTTTTTGTAAAATGAGTACATAATAGACAACCATATATCTAACGTTACTCTTTTGGTAAAGCTTTGCTCCCCATAGACGACACGATGCGCTTTACTTTGTAGTCTAATTAGCAAATTATGGAGTTATAATTTGAACTTAAGTCATGAAATGGTCCTAAGATGCAGCACGTGTAACCTTTTTCTTTTATGTTAAGAAAGCAACAAATTGAACTTATTGCCTTTGGTAGAGCGGAGAGAATAGGAAGATTGTGGTGGCCTGGTTTGGCTTGATAGATGATCTAATCTCATCATATATAATTATTATAATTTTTTAAATTTTTATATAAAAATAATATTAAAAATAATATTTTATTTAACTTTTAACTTTTATCTTATCTCATCTGATAAACTAAACAAAACCTAAATCTTTATGAAAAATTATTTATACAGCTCTAAAATGTAAATTACTTTTGAAAAAAGCCGAAAAAATCTAAAACTTATGTATAAAAAACCAATTTTTTTACAATGAATTTCACTATTTTTAAAATGTGCATGCAAAATTTGTACACATTAAAATTGTATTTAATATTATTTTTTTCAAAATAATATATAATTTAAAAAATACTTTAATTATAAAAAAATTCTATAAAAATAACTACATAAATTAACATAATTTGATATAATACATTATCACATGAAACTCTGTCGCGAGTTTATTATAATTTGATATGCGGGCCTCACTCCCAGGGGCATGTTTGGTTTTCATATTTGTAATTTTGTAGTGTTTTTTTCATTCATCTTTATTGTAATTTACCATCACGTCTGATTTTATAGATGTTTTGCGTCAACGGATTTTGATTTAATTTTGTCCTTTTTTTCTTTTTCTTTTTTTGTTAAAGTTGCTATCTTGAACTAAAAAAGATGATTTAAACTCTGTTTGGACATTGAAACATATTAAGATGAATTCAATTAAATCTAATTTTAAATCTAAATATCAAACTCTCAAATCATTAAATATCATTCAACTCAAAACCTTTTAACACATAAAACTCACAATCTTTTTCAACTAAACACCTCTTTACACGCATGACCCACAACATTTTTCAACTTCTCATAAATACATCTAAATTTATCTTCACATCCAAACACATCTAAATTCATCTTAGATGACTCTCACAAAAATCATTACACCATCTCAACTCATTACTATTTATAAAAAACTCAACTTAATTCAATTGATCATACAAACGGAACCTTAATCAACTTAAAAAAACACCAAACACATCCCATTAATTAATTACTATTATTGTCGCTAGTGATCTCTCGGAAAGCCTATGATGACATGAGCCAGCATCAACTGGCGTTAATGGTTTTGATTGGAAAAAAACAGGAATCCCCATTCTATGGAAATTCAACCAGACTCAACTTTTTGGGTTTAAATTTAATTAAATAATTAAAATTTTATCATATACCAATGTCATAAAAAAAACAAAAGTAGTCGTAAACATAATGCCAAGAGATCACTATGGAACACACGATTGTTCACAGTAGTTCAAAGCCTGGAAGCCATCTTACGGGTGAAGAACATTTGATCGAAACTTGAGCAAAATGTTATTGGCCGTTGGATTCAAGCAGGCTGATGAATTATGACCACAGCTGCTATGTCCCCCCCACTTTGGCAATCCTTCTTTCTTCTTTCAATGATAGACATGTATCAAACCAATTAAATGTTGCACCCACATGTTAGATCAAACGTTTTCAGAAGGAAAAATGATTCATGCTCCAAAATTGTGGGTACTCATAATTTATACATGCTGAAAGACCAGGATCGGTCAATATGTATTTTCATATGTTTGTTCCGCATTTACCTGTGGCGGGGCCGCATTGGCGCACAGTCAAACAAGTTCAGAAAAAATTAGAAACGGATAGTTGCCATGATCATGCATAATATCCCTTTGGTCTTAAAAAATTATCAACTCAATAATTTCTGATAGTAATTTGATACAACTATGAACCAGATACGTGACTCTTAACAAAATATATCAACTATAGATCAAAAGCAAACCATATAACAAACCTACATTGTACAAAGACGCCAAGTAACTGCAAATAAACCCCTAGCAGATTCAATAATTACCAGCAAAACCTATGGTGAGCAGTTGTCCGGCCTAGACTCGCCATGAAGTCGTCGATGAACATCACGGCGCAACATCTCCATATATTCCTGTATATATAAGCCAGAAATATCTCATGAGCTCAAACCATGGAAGTTCATAACTTTTGAAGCAGTCAACTGAAGAGTTGCACTTCAATCAATTGGCAGGATCGGGTTCACAAATCATAACATTGGAACACTTACATTAGCAAGACCTTCATCGCTGCACAATTCATTAATAAGATCTTCAGAACCACTTCTGCCAGATAACTGAACTGCATTTTCGACTACAGAATGGAAAACATTTCCGGGTGGATTCAGTCGCTCAATCCTCTGAGCCACTTGTTGGAGATTGGTCTGAAAAACAAATAAGATAAGGACACAATTAGAACAGAAGATGGTATCAACACAATCAAGAGAAATAAAAAAATCAGCCCAAGAAAACGGCAAGACAGAAGCACCAGTTTCAAATGACTAGATATGGTAACAGATGATCCAAATCGACGGAAAGAGGCAGAATGGTGACTTTAATTTTATTTTAGCTAAAGTACAAAATTTTAGTATTAAGCATCGGACCCACATAAGAACAATCATGAAAACAATGGTCCACAAAATAATAGTCCAGAAAATGTTATCATAGTATGTAATCTAAGCAGTCCTTCAATTTCTTGGTTAGCAACAATAATATACAGATTTACTTTCCAAAACTTGGTTTGTACACAGAGGTGCTCCAAAGGTTAAAAAAAGTCCATCAACAACCTGAAGCAGTTCAATGAGGTAGCAGTATAAAAACAAATCGAAGTATTGAAGCCATGGCTAAAAAGTTGGACTCGTGCAAACGAAGCACTGTTAGTATATTTGACTTAGAGCCCATAAAAAGAAACAAACGTAAAAGAGCAAAAGAAACTACTATATAAATTACTTTATGGATGTGTGCCTATTCAAACCTGGAAGTTTTGTTCATTTTGTTTGTCATCATTGCGCATCCTTGGTTCATTATGGTGCGGTTGGGCTTCAGCTTCCATGGCAGGAGAAAGCTGAGAGTGGGTTGATCCACCTCTGAGGACTTGGGAAACAATGGGCATCATCTGTTGGAACATCCTAGGCAAATCAAGGCCACCACCTTGGCCTCTTCCAAGCCCAGCAAACATGCTTCCAAGATCTTGGCTATCAACCTGTTGAACAACTTGACTGACTGTGTTCCTCATCTGAGGGCTCTGAGAGAGCTGTTGCAACACATTCCTCAAGAAATCAGGAGAGCCAACCCCAGCTTGTTCTGAAACACTAGTCAACAAACCATTCAACGAAGGAGTTTGCATGACCTGAGACATAAGACCTGCCATATCAATTGGAGAGGGTAGCTGCTCTGGGGACCGTTCATTTGCATTCATATTATTTACAACAGAGCTACGAGATGCTAGAGACTGCAAAATCTGTTGGCCGCTTTTTCTTATCTGCTGATTCTGATCATCAGAAGTACTAGTAGTCCCACTATCACCACCCATGACCTTTGACTTTTGCTGCATGCCTCGCCTCTGCTTGCATTAGTATTACATGGATTAAGTATTTATGAAACATGCAATTGACTCATCACGTCACCGAAAGCACCCAAAAACTAAGGAATGTACCGATAGCCCACTACTTCATTTGAAACATAAAATAAAATAATTACAACAAAGCAAAGTGGCACATGGCATGCATAGCCATTCAACACAGAGAACCACACCTGAGGAAGAATACTCACGTACTACTTTGGAAATATACAAACTCAAGCCATCTGACTAAAGCATATAGAATGAACCCACAACAGGCATCCAGAATGCTAAACATGATAATCAAAGCTTCATAAACTTCTATTGCTTAATCTGTCACCAGCCATACATCTTAAAACAATGTTGTCTAAAAAATGAACATCAAGCGGCAAAATACATAGATAAAGCAAGGACATAAAAGCACAAACTAACTATGAGGAACATCTGACCAAGAGAGATAAAGAACTTTTTAAAGATTCCATGCAGTAAGTCTTGCATTTGAAGATCCTCCCAGTTATTATGAGCGTTTTTTTATTATTGTATACAGAAAGACCCCATATGTTCATTTCATGAGATTCTAACACGTTATACCAAGAACACCACGTGCAAGGAAAGTTAAATACATAGCAGTAGTTTAAGGATATCATATAGCTTCCAATAAGCTATTTAAAATAATATTGATAGAAATACATAGCTCAATTACCTTACGTTCCAAACCTCCCAGCCCTAAACCAAGCGGAACAGCTTTGGCACCCTCAGATGTATCATGCTTCTGATCAGATCTCAGAGTAATTTCCTGAGGAAAGTCAGACTTTGCTTCAGTTCCTCCACTTAAACAACTCAGAGAAGTTCCAGAGGCAGAAACATCTTTCAAGCCAGTTGAAACATTAATATCACTCAATTGGTCGAGCTGGTTAATCAATAAATCAGCACAAGATTCCAATAATAAAAACAGAAAAAACAGAAATAGGATCCCCATATTGCATCAAAATATATACCTTCTGACCTTCACTTTCAGGTGTGCACCCAGGAATAGATTTGCCTAATTCCCCAAATCTGTTGACTGAATTAACTGTATTGTTATTTTGCTGTTCATTCCCCACATCCCTGCCTGCGGCAGATTCAACAGAAGAATTTTGAACAACTGACTCCGGTTGGCCACCTGTGTAGACAAAGAACAGGATGGTGAGTTGGGTGGCATTAAGTTCATTGACACAAACAATTAATGGCTTCAAAACCAGAGTACTGAATGAAACCACGGCATCTCCTTGCAAGTTACCAACGAAATTTCTAATTCCTGAATCGACTTAGGACATAACAGATGATAGTGAAACAGAGTCAGAAGGTGGATCTGAAACTGAAATACCTAGACTAGGTTGTGCTACACCAGAACCTGCAAGACCACTAGGATGTGATGCGCCAACCACTGGATTGACACTTCTTGTAGGTAGCACCCTTGTTGCACTGGAATCACCAGAACCAGCACCATTCTGACGTTCTCCCTGCATTACTTCTGCACTACCGGCCCTTGTACCAACTGCAGAAACAATTGGCGCAAGCGAAGTACCTGATATTAAATAGCATTAAATCATCATACAGGAAAAAAAACCGATCGGTAAATAATAATTTTATTGATGATAATCCTTGAATTAGAAAAAATAAAGAAGAAAACTCAAGGATATAAGAAATACGCAGTTTGGGTTTGTACATAAAATTCCTCTATTTCAAAATAAGTTAATGAAAATTTTCAGTAGAAAAGAGAAGAAACCTCATGTGATAAGCAATTTCTTACCAGCATGTATATGAATGTTAATGTGCCTTGGAGTAATCCCTATACCAACAGGGCCGGGATTTGAATGAGGAACAGAACCACCAAAGAAGGAGCTGGTTTGATGAGGCAAAGGCTGCAAATAGTACAAGATCACCAATGCATAATGGACATCAAAACAACACAATTTTATATAAGCCATAACTACTAGGGCTTAAGGATGATCAGGATTAGACAAGTTAATCTACAGCTTCTTTTCTATTCTATAGCTTGCTCTACTTATTACATTGCACTTGTTAGATTGTTCTATTTGTTCTCTACTCGGAGAATAAAGCATGCCCGGTTCATATTGAATATACTTACTAAACCTTATCAAAATTCAAATACACTTCATAAAGCATTGGCCTCAGGATGAACCAGTCTTACAGTTTAAGGAGAAAATTGTTTTATTGCTGAATACAACTGATTCAGAGACAAGAATGATTCGGTCAACCTATTGACAACTAAAATTGCAAATAATTGATGTTACTTCAACTAGCCTAAATCAGATTAACCTCACAGTAGCTTACATATCCAACTTCTTCTAAACTGGTCAAAATGAACCAAACACCTGAAATGCTTAATAACTTGTAAAGAATTCGTAAAAGCATATGATCATGGACAAACCTGAACCATTATAGGATTAGGCCCTGATGAAGATATGTAAACTGCAGGTCCTGCATTCAAAACATATTCCGCCTGCAAATTGAACCACGAGATGTTAAATGCCTTCTACTCACCAATAGACGAAGGGATACATGAAGGATAAGACCCATACTGAAGACTGTCCCATTCGCAGTGTCAAAATTGTGCGACCAAGCTCAAGAAGCCAAGCTCCTAAATGTTGCATTGCAAGCCCTAATTGCATTGACTCTGCCTGTAATTGGGCCCTTATTGTGGTATCAGAAGAAGATCCCTCTTGCTCCAAGCGTCCTGCAATATGCTACAAAGTTGCAGCAAGTTACAGGTAACATATGATCAGATAAGTAGCAAATGTAAAGAATGTAAAATTGACAAATCTACGAGCATCCCAGCTTCATCGATCACACTTTTCAGAAATTAGAGTTTTGTTACGGAAAAAACTCTTTATCATATAATTAGGAGACCTTTTTATTTTATTTTATTATTATTTTTTTATGTTAGGGAACCTTTCCAAGGCAGGGTCTTTCGGACCCACTCCTGTATAATAAACCCCTGTCTCGTGCACCGCACCCTCGGAAGTTTCCCTACACGAAACTGGTTAAATCGCTGACTTTTCACCAGGAGGTGCGGCCCAAAAGGATTGTTTGCACCCATGAAGTGTTGAACCTTGGACCTTGAAGGGAGTGATACCCCAAGACCAAGGCCTTTACCACTTGGGCCAACCCCTTGGGATTAATTAGGAGACCTTTTTATACGTAAGTAATCTAAGATTTCATTAAAATTGCAAAAAGCATAGCCAAGTACACAAGAAGAATACAAGAGGAACACCAAATAAAATAGGATAATTAGGAGACATACAGAGAAATTCATTATTTATTTTGAGTCCTTATCAACAAATATAGACAATTCCAAGATTGGGGTTTAGAGAACTAATGAAAGGCATTCCTCTCTTTTCCTCATGATAAATTGTTCTTTTTAATATAAGAAAGATTATTTTTTATTAATGATAAAAAAAAAAAGAAAAAAAGACACCATCCCAACTACACGAGGTATGCATCGGATACACCTAATTCGTAGTGAATTATTATCTTCCACAAAAGAGGGCACATAGTTTCTAGAGGTAAATAATATTATAAAACACAAAGCACAAAAAGAGGTTAACAACAAATGTACACACTACACACTAACAAAGTTTTGATGCTAGACATAAAAATTAGAGGTCCAAATACCCAAGAGGAAGAACTAAGCCACTAACAATGATAAACATAACTACTAGTATTTTGAATATAGTGATTACAGATAGCGCAGCAGCTGCTTGACCACCAAGAAGTCGTTGCCCGTGGCGTAGTACAATGCTCAATGCTTCAGGCGTACACATCCCCTGCGCATTGGAAGGTAATTCCACCCTTGGTGGGTCACCAGCATTGGTTGAAGATGGATTCGGCTGATACCCTACATCAAGGATAACTGGTTACTTTTATGTAGTTGTTTGCAACTACAAGATTAAAAGGTATTTGGAATATTCACCATTTTGCAAAAATGTTTGCTCCATGCGATTCATAAACTCGGAAAGAGTACTCAGAGAGTCAGGAATAGGCTGAAATGGGAAAGGAAATGACATTGAAGAACAATAAAATGCAAAAGACAAGTAAAACATCAAGAAAAGTATATATCACTACCACATGAAGGGAAGGAACAGGTGCTGCTGCTGTAGCCAAAGGGATTTGCACGACTTGAGGTAAAGATTGGAATAGTTGACCAGAAAATGCCTGCCCAGACTGTGCCTGATTTCCTGCTTGGATCTGAATTCCAACATTGCCACGTATCCCTTCTGTTTCATTTCCTCGAGGAGCCTGGCCAGCATCATTTGGCTATGACAGGAGGGAAATGCATATAATTATTCATTACATGAAAAAAGGTCACATCATCTCTTTAAGTCAAATTTCTTTACTGACTCAAAAAACCCCACTGAGAGACGAGCTTAGTTGAAACCATTTAACAGTAACTAAAAAGTCTTAGATTGATCACATGTCAGGTGCCATCCTAATCATAAGCCCCAAAATATGCATAATTTATTGCTTTAAACAGGTAAACGCCGAACAGCATGATTTATGAAGTCAAGACAATAAATTGTAATTCTAGCATATGACCATGTAGATCATGGTAAAAATGCCTCTCTGTGAGAACTGAGATTTTTTATTAAAAAAATGAATACAATATTATAACCACAATTTCAGGGCTCACGCATCACTCACCAAAGTAGAAGACTGTGTGCCACTAGTACCAACAGTTGTAGTCTGGCCGCCAAGTCCTATAGAATTCAGAACAGCCCCAATAACCTACAACTCAAATAAAACAAAAAAAGCATAAATGCTTGTGTCAATACTAATGGACATAATCCTACCTCACCCCATACCCCACTACCAACAAATTTAAGCAAGACTTTCATAAACTACAAGCAAAAAGACACACCCGGGAAAGGTCCGGAACAACGCCTTCACCCTGCTCCCCAACATTAAAGGTCCCAAGAACTACACTGTGTGAAATTTGCCCAACGCGATTACGAGGGTTGCCGGTACTAGGATCACTCCCTGCCAACTCATGTAAATAACCACTATTAATATAACTTAATACTGACCGACTTTCATTCTTGCTCTAAGCTCAATATACAGCGCAAGCACATAGCCCCAAAACCAACCTCTACTACCATTACTCCCAGCTGCCTCTCCAGAACCTGCACCAGAAGAAGGTTGTGCCTGGGATGGCTGCCTCTCCACTAAATGCAAGGTATGCCCATTCTCCACATCTACAACTGATTAAGGAACTATTGTTGAAAGTTATGGGGAATTTAGGGGTGGCAAATTGTGTTAACAGGTCATATTCGTATTGTGTCAGGTCGTGTATATTATACGATATGGCTCAACCCAAACACGACCCATTAAGCTTAATAGGTCAAATCTCCAAACCCTAACACGACCCATTAAAATAATGGGTTGACACAACAAGACCCGTTTTGACCCATTATGAATTAACTAAAAATATATCGACACCACCCGTTTCAACCCATTTATGTAAATGGGTTGAATTGACCCAAATAATTCATCTGACTTGATTAACATAATTTCACATAAAAGTTAAAATCACAATATCTCCCAAAAATATAAAACTAACTACATAAGTCCAAAATTTTTTTTGATAAGCTACATAAGTCCAAAATTACAATCCAAATAATAAAAACACCAAAATTACAATCCAAATGAAGTGTAGGAGACGGTCATGACTCGTGGGAACTGACTCGACTAAGAACTAAGAGAGTTAGGGAATACAAAATAAGGTTAGAATATTTTTATTTTTATGTTAAAAATGATATAATTATAATTTTGAGTGAAAGAAATTTAACGGCTCTAAACGGGTCACTAATGGGTTAACCTGTCAGTGATCCGTTAATGAATCATGTCTTAATGGGTCAACCCGTTTTGATCCAAATCCGTAACATCAAACCCAAACCCACTAATTTCGTGTCATGTTCGAGTTGGGTTAATGGGTCGTGTCACATATTGCCACCCCTAATGGGGATAGTGCTTTATTATTTAACATGAACCCATCCTAGAAACAATAAAATGTCAGTAACAAACTTACAAGCAATCAGAACTATGAACCCCCACTATGCACGAGAATTAAAACATGAACAGTCGACATATACAATAGAACCTTGAAACTAAGCCCTTTGCATGGTGAGAGGTATGTGCAAAGATAAAACCCCGGGTCCGGATGGTTTTTCTATGGCTTTCTTTCAAGAATGTTGGGATATAGTGAAAGAGGAAATGATGCACATTTTCCATGCTTTTCATTCTAATCTTAAATTTGAGAAGTCATTAAACGCTACTTTCATTGCACTTATTCCAAAGACAATTGGTGTCTATGAATTGAAAGACTTCCGGCCTATTAGCTTGGTAGGTGGGATCTACAAAATCATATCAAAAGTATTAGCTAATTGTATGAGTTTGTTGATGGATACACTCATTTCCAAACCTCAAAATGCTTTCGTTCGGGGTCGGCAAATTTTGAATTCAGTTTTGATAGCAAATGAGTATTTGGACAACGGGTTAAGAGAGGGCCTTCCGGGGATCCTTTGCAAGCTAGACATGAAAAAGGCTTATGACCATATGTGTAGGGACTTCCTATTTTATATGCTTAGAAGATGTGGCTTTGGGGATAGGTGGTACGAATGGGTTAAACATTGTGTTTCGACCGCTCGGTTTTCGGTCTTAGTCACGGAAAATCTTGTGGTTTTTTTCAATCTTTGAGGGGTTTGCGATAAGGAGATCCGTTATCACCTTTCCTTTTTGTCATAGTAATGGAGGCATTGAGTCGCATGGTGAAGGCAGCTGTGAGGGGGGGATTTCTTGCTGGTTTTTCAGTGGGTAGCAATAGTAATGGTGTCAATTCCATTTCTCACTTACTATTCACGAATGATACGCTCATCTTTTGTGATTTGAAGCTGTTAGTGACCAGATTCAAGCTCTAAGGGCAGTTCTGTTGGTTGTGCTTTGAAGCTGTTTCGGGACTCAATGTGAACTTGGGGAAGTCAAAATTGGTACCGGTGGGGGATGTGAGTAATATTGCTTCTCTAGCAAAGTTGTTGGGTTGTAAAATTGCCTCTCTTCCTAAGAAATACGTTAGACTTCTATTGGGGGCGTTATTCAAAGCAAAGAGCATTTGGGATGGGGTGGTAGAGAAGATTGAGAAAAGATTATCGTGGTGGAAGCGGCTATATCTATCAAAAGGGGGGAGATTAACACTTATCAAAAGTACCCTCTCCAACCTCCCCACTTACTATCTTTCTCTATTCCCATTACCGGTAGGTGTGGCAAACCAAAGTGAAAATTTGTTTAGAGCTTTCTTATGGGGTGGCATGGGGGAGGAAATTTAAATTTCACCTTGTAAGTTGGCAAAGGGTGAGCTGTCCAATTGCGAATGGTGGGTTAAGGGTGCAAAATTTGAGTACTTTTAACAAGGCACTCCTAGGGAAGTGGTTGTGGAGGTATCAAATGGAATAGAACTCATTGTGGAGAGAGGTTATTAATCACAAGTTTGGTAGTGCATGGGGGGGTTGGTGTTCTAAGGAGGGTAGGAGATCTTATGGAGTAAGCTTATGAAAATTTATTAGAAAGAGGTGGAACACTTTTGAAAAACATATTAAGTATGAGGTGGGTAATGGAGCAAGAACCACTTTTGATTCGATGCGTGGAGTGGGGAGAGCCCTCTTTACACTGTTTATCCAGTGGTATTTAACTTGGCAGAAAATCAGCAAGCTACAGTTTCAGAATTGTTGTATCGTGCAAATGGGACGGTAACTTGGAATGTTACTTTTACTAGAAATGCTTAGGATTGGGAACTTGAAGAGATGACATATTTTTATAGCTACTTGTATTCAGCAAAGTTAGGAGGCAATGAGGGTGATCGTATGTTGTGGATTCACACGGGGAGGAAAAAGTTTATTGTTAAATCTTTTTATAAGGTTTTGACAGTCCAACAACCCACATTATTTCCGTGGAAGAACATTTGGAAAGTTTTAGTGCCGTCTAAAGTTGCATTTTTTATTTGGACAGCTGCACTTGGGAAGATTTTGATGATTGATAATCTAAGGAAGCGGGGTATGATGGTTATAGAGTGGTGTTACTGTCAAAATAGGTTAAAGTTCTGTTTGAATGGCCGAAATCAATTGGCCTTTGAGTAATCTGTATATTATATAGAAACTTTACAAGAGAACTATACATGGGAAGAAACTAATTATCGAGTGATTCTAGCGTTCTTAGCCTTATAAGGAAACTATATATTCTGTACAAGCCTAAGTAACGGAAGAAGAATAGAAGGAAACTATATTGATGATGGACAGCAAAGCTATCCATTGACAGCCCCCCTCAAATTGATGCGGGTTGATCAACAAGCATCAATTTGCCACTTAAGAAACAGTGTCGATGGCGAGTGAGAGCTTTGGTGAAGATATCAGCAATTTGTAGTTCAGTGGGAACATGTGGGAGAGTGCTAACACGAGCTTCAAATGCTTCACGGATAGAGTGACAGTCAACTTCAATATGCTTCGTGTGCTCATGATAAACAAGATTGGCTGTGATTTGAATAGCACTCGTATTATCAGCATGTAGTGGTGTAGGATCGGTCTCAGAAAAATCTAGCTCAGCAAGCAAACCTCGAAGCCAAATAATTTCGGAACAAGCAAGAGACATTGCCCGATACTCAGATTCTGTAAATGACTTAGAGACTCTGTCTTGCTTCTTACTCTTCCAGAAGATCAATGCATTACCTAAAAACACACACCAACCAGTAATAGATCGACGTGTATTAGCACAACTGGCCCAATCAGCATCGCTATAAGCAATAAGGCGATGAGAATTGCCTGCAGGAAAGAATAAGCCACGGGCAGAGGTGCCCTGAACATAGCGTATGATCCTACGGACAGCAGCCAAATGAAGATGACGAGGGGTCTGAAGAAACTGGCTGACTTGTTGTACTGCAAAGGAAATGTCCGGTCTAGTAATGGTGAGATAGACAAGACTACCTACCAACTTCCAGTATAAACTGGGATCCTCAAGTAAATCACCCTCCTCTTTGCGAAGCTTGACATTCAATTCCATGGGAGTATCAACAGAAGTGGCCTCCTGTAGGCTAGCTGTAGCCACCAGGTCACTAGCATACTTATGTTGATTGAGTGAAATACCAGATGAACTACGATGCACCTCGAGACCAAGAAAATATGTGAGAGACCCAAGGTCTTTCATATGAAATGACTCAGAGAGATGAGTCTTGAGCTGGCCAAGTAAAATAGAATCGAAACCAGTAATCACAATATCGTCAACATAAACCAAAAGAACAACAATACCCACATCTGATTTCCGAAGAAACAATGAAGTGTCATACTTGCTCCGTTTGAATGAGAATTGTAATAAAGCGGTTCGAAATTTATCAAACCAGGCCCTTGGAGCTTGTTTGAGACCATAAAGGGAGCGACGAAGCTTACACACATGCGAAGTCGAAGGAGAAATCAGTCCCGGTGGTGGTTTCATATAAATACACTCTTTAAGATCCCCGTGAAGAAAAGCATTCTTGACATCCATCTGATGTAGTGGCCAATCATTAGAAGCAGCAAGAGCTAGAATCGTACGAACAGTAGTCATCTTAGCCACAAGAGCAAAGGTCTCTTCATAATTGACACCATATTCCTGATTATTCCCAAGAGCAACAAGTCGAGCTTTGTAACGATCCAAACTTCCATCAGATCGAACCTTGACTGAGTAAACCCATTTGCAACCCAGAGGAGCAATTGTTGGAGGACATGGCTCAATGTCCCAGGTATGATTGGCCTCTAGAGCTGCAATTTCTTCCTGCATAGCTTGTTGCAAACAGTCATGCTTGGCAGCTTGTGAGTAGCATGTGGGAATATCAAAATTGGATAATGCAGCAGTAAGAGCTGAAATAGAGGACCCAGAAGGAAAACCATACCTATCCGGAGGTATAGACACTCGAGGAGAGCGTCGTACCAAGGGCTCTGGAGGTGCTGCATCTGACTGGTTCTGGAGCATGTTAGGATCAGATATCGGGTGAGCCACGGGAAGAGACTGTGGGCGGGAGCGTCTCGTATACACAATACTTGGTTTAAAGCGAGAGCGGACTGGAGGAAGATTTGAGAATTGTTGCTCAAAGGAGGGGAGGACCACAGTGGAAGAAGAGGGCACAGATGACACAGGAAAGAAATGTTGATTTTCAAAGAAAATAACATTCCTAGAAATGCATGTGCGATGTAAAGTAGGATCATAACAAACAAATCCCTTTTGACACACATTATATCCCAAGAATGCACATCTAACAGATTGAGCAGATAATTTATGTCGCTCATGAGGAGGTAAATGAACAAAGCATACACAACCAAATGTACGAAGATTATCATAACTAGGTTGCTTACCAAACAAGCGGAAATAGGGAGACTCCATGTGTAAGACTTGGGAAGGTAAACGATTAATCAAATGAGTAGCAGTTTTCAGAACCTCGACCCAGAACATGGATGGAACAGAGGATTCTAACAAGAGAGTACGTACCATGTCAAGAAGAGTGCGATTTTTGCGTTCGGCTACTCCATTCTGTTGGGGAGTAGTGGGACATGAACGTTGATGAATAATACCTTTAGAAGCCAAGAAAACCTAAAACTCATTAGACAAATATTCACCACCAGAATCTGTGCGTAATGTCTTAATAGTTGCAGAAAATTGATTGTCAACATATGCTAAAAACGCAGTGAAAGTACGAAAAACCTCAGATTTGGAACGAAGGAAATAAACCCAAGTAAATCTGCTATGATCATCAATGAAAGTCACATAGTATTTAAATTTCTCATGTGAACTAACGGGGGAAGGTCCCCAAACATCACTATGAACAAGATCAAAGCAGTGAGAAGCTCTACTAGCATGCAAAGGAAATGGAAGAGTTTTGCTTTTACCAAGTTTACAAGAATCACACTCAAGAGATAAAGACGAACATTCTTTATTACCAAGAAAACCAGAGTTCAATACATGAGATAAGATCTGAGTATTGGGATGGCCTAAACGACGATGCCACACCATACTCAGATTAGGAACATTATTACAAGCAAAAGACGTAATAGAAGAAACTGGAGAAAGTGCTGGAACAGGTAAAAATAGTGGAAACAAACGCCCCACTTTAGGTCCCTTCGCGATCGGCTCCCCCGTTACCTGGTCCTGCACAACACAACCATCACCAGAAAATTTAACAGCGCAATTGTTATCCACTAATTGACCAATAGAAATAAGATTCGTGGAAAGTTGAGGAGCAAGAAACACATCAGTAAATGTCGAAGAGGCATCTCCGACAGCAGCTATTGGCAAAGAATTACCATTGGCAGTTTGAATAGCAGATTGACCAGCATAGGGTCGAACATGACACAGAGCAGTGGGCGTATTTGTCATGTGATTAGAAGCTCCCAAGTCTACGTACCAGAGTTTAGGAGAATTTTTACCTTGAAACCCCATCGCAGAAAATGCTGAAATTAGCATCTGTTGCACCATTTCAGGAGTGCAATAAGTTGCTGCAGGAGATGCAAGATCAGAGGAAACACCTGAGGAAGAGTCATGTGCTACAGAAGTCGCTGTGGGAGAAATAGACACAGAAGTCTGAAATGCGTGAGCCTGACGATTCTGGGGCCGGATACGACATTCTTTGATAATATGACCATTTTTCTTACAATAAGAACAATATTTTTTAGGACAATTGGCAGCAATATGCCCATAGGCCTTGCAACAGAAACACTGCAAATTTTTAGAAGTCATAGGTGATCCATGTCCTTGGGCAGCATAAGCCGCAGTTGCCGTACTGGAACTATCATGAGATTGCTCCAGAATAGCTTGAGTACTAAGACGTTCCTCGCGAAGTAACTCACCAAAACAAATATCCAGAGAAGGAACCGGAGATCTGTTTAGTAGAGAAGAGCAAACAGATTCATATTCCGGGCGTAGCTTCATAAGAAACTGATCACGCTGACTAGTCGCATGAAGCTTCTGAATAGTCGAAAGTACGGCAACAGGAACATCCGCTATAACCAAATCAGTATATTCATTCCAAAGAGTCAAGAATGCCGAGTAGTAGTCTTGGATGGAAAGACTACCATGTTGAAACATGGCAATCGCATGTTCCAACTGAAAGCGACGAGCATCATTGTCTTGATGATAAACTTTCTTCAAGTAAATCCACATGGATTGAGCGGAGCGATGAGCCTGCAAGTTAGTGACAATATGTGGCTCCACTGAACCAAGAAGCCAAGACATGATCCGAGCATCAAGCACATCCCAAGAAGGCGAAGACATGACATCTTTGGATGTTTCAGTATTGGATGTTTGTGCAACATCCGTGCCATCAATATGGCTCCAAAGGTATTTTCCCTTGAGGAAAAGTTCAAACTGAAAGGCCCAAGTAGAATAATTTTTGCCTGTAAATTTGACACACATAGGTGTAGAGTCCATTGCAAATAAATAGAACCCAATATGAAGCAAAAAAAATCCAGAAAAAAATAAATGAGCCAATAGAGGACTTCTACCGACAGATGATAGAAGCTAAAAATAATACCCAGACCAAACAAATGCCGAAACCACCCAATCCAAATAACTGAAACCGAAAACGCCGAAAGAAATAAAAATACCCAGACCGTAAAAACAGAAGCTGCCGAAAATCACTACTCCAGAAGCAGATCGCGTCGATGGAGGGAGAAGAAGCCGAAATGATCAAAACCGAGACAGACCCTGCCGACAATGACTCCACTAGAAACAGAAGGCCGAAAGCTGCCGAGATGTGCTGCCGAGACTCAGACGACGCCGACAGACGGGACCGAGAGAAAAAAAATTCACACGGGCGACAACGAAACTGAGAGGAGAAAAAAAATTTCAACCGGCTCTTGATACCATGTCAAAATAGGTTAAAGTTCTGTTTGAATGGCCGAAATCAATTGGCCTTTGAGTAATCTGTATATTATATAGAAACTTTACAAGAGAACTATACATGGGAAGAAACTAATTATCGAGTGATTCTAGCGTTCTTAGCCTTATAAGGAAACTATATATTCTGTACAAGCCTAAGTACGGAAGAAGAATAGAAGGAAACTATATTGATGATGGACAGCAAAGCTATCCATTGACAGTTACATGTGTAAAAGGAATGGAGAATCGATAGATCACTTGCTTTTATATTGTGAGGTGGTTGGGGAGTTATGGGCCGGTATCCTTAATAGAGCCGGGCTAAGTTGGGTAATGCCTAAGAGTGTGGTGGAACTACTAGCGTGCTGGAACAGGAGGCATAATAGCACTCGAGTGGCAGCAGTGTGGCGGATGATACCTTTGTGCTTAATGTGGTGCTTATGGTCGGAAATGAATGATAGGTGTTTCAACAACAAGGAGCGTGCAGTGGGGGAAATCTGAAATTTATTTGTATTGTCTCTTTGACAGTGGTTTTCTGCTATTGTATTGAAGGGCGGGAATGTCCATGAGTTTCTATCTTCTTTTCAGCTCATTAGAATGTAATTAGGTGTCTCACTTTGTATACTTCCTATGTACTTGGGGCATTGTCTAGTTTCATTCAATTCAATAAAGATTCTTATTTATAAATAAATAAATAATAAAAATAAAAACTAAGCCTTTTGCAAACCTTAACAATTTCAGAAAAGAAGAACAAAACACCAATTCTTCTTATTACATTAATTTCAGTCAGCTTGTATTCACAAAGACAGAGACACATCAGTGATCAACAAAGCCCTTTCAAACTTATCATTATGACTTGCCAACAAAAATCTGACCAAGTTAACTCTGTGTGTGTGTGTATGTACCCAACTTTACAAGTTTTTTACTTCAATACATTAGTGCTTGCTTGATGCTAAATGCTTAGATAAATGGCACTCTTATTCATATGCTAGCTGAACACATATTTTTATAATCATATGCTAGCTGAACACATATTTTTATAATCATATGCTAGCTGTAGTCAAAAGAAGATAGGAAGGTTTTGGATCAAACTAACCCAACCAAAGAAAAGGAAACATTTACAATGCTAAAGAAAATAAGGCAAACTAATATGGATTGTTGAAGGTCTCCAAAAACATTCATGTCAGCTCACATGAAAAGGTTTTAATAAGTATCCAAGTCATAGATCTGAGTAATGTGATCAGTTATAAATGCCTGTGATGCCATGGTTGGATACGATAATCCAAGAGAAGATGATCATCCTTTAAGACCCTTCCCCTGAAAATCAGCCGTTGCTGACCAACTGGGACGCCAGTTTCATTAGCTATTTTCTCCTTAAACAACGAAACACGCATCTGTAATAACTTGATAATGGCAAAAGTTAGACAAAAAAACTATACAATAGACAAATAATCCCATGCATAGTGCAAAACATAACCCTGAATAAGGTAGACTGGCGCTCACATTTTTGTCCACTTGAAAACTGTAGATCTGGGAATCAAGAGTCTTGATATTGAGCTGAACAGTCAAATCTGAGCTTTCCCCAGAAACATTTCCAGTTCTGGAACCTTCATTGGAGTACTGATCCGCCATGCTATATCAACAGAAACTGATGTCCAGAACCCAAAGAATGTACTCAGACAATCCTGTTCAGATCATTTTAAATTATGCAGCACAAAATATACAGCATAGGTGGCATACTATAAAAACAACAAAAACCCCTAATGGTTTAAACAGAAGTGCTATAAAGGGGGTGCAAAAAACCAAAATCCTCAGTCTCAAATCGAGACCCACCTAAAAAGGATTGCTAATAATGTACAGGGAATTTGTTATCACTTAAAGGAGAACAACCCTTACTGACGTAATTAATATATGTTGTAAGCAACCATAAAAACTAAAATTTCTCGTCATAGGTCACGTCTTTTCTTTCGTCCATTAAAGGGTGTTGCTTCCAAATGCAAGACTGCAATCTAACCTTTCTCGCATAGAAAAAGGGGTGCAGATCAGCGAATGCAAATACATTAAGATGCCAACTTTTAACTTTCCATTATAGTATCTACTAGGCCAACCTCCTTATCAGCAGTTAAATTCAGAGAAAAATTACTAAAAGTTTTTTTTATAAGTGTTACTAAAAGTTTACTTGGACTAAAAATAAACATATAGTGCCGGGTAGTGTATTCCCACAAACATTACTACAGTTGACAACATCCAAGCCATAACATGTAATATGTATAAATCAATGACTTACCATTTTTTTTTAATCCAAGTCACAACATGAAATGTGTTTATCAAACCCATGAGTCATTAACTTCCATTATGATTCATGGGTTTGGCCATGTCACAATTGCTAATTTCAATTCCACACACTATTTCCCATATTCAAAATGAATTTGAATCCTCTACTGCTACCCAAGAAATTCAAATTGGCAACTATATATACAGTCGAGTTCACTTCATATATCTATTTCTCTCCCACTCTAGGCCCTAGAGTTCGGTCAATAACTCTTGGGGATCCAAAGTGCATATCTTATGGTAAAGCCTCCAGGTTCACAAAATCTCGCAGTTCCACCACCCGGAACTGCGTTCGACACCAGTAGGCCGCAATCACCAAGACAAGGATTTCATACTCCAGTATCAATGAGATTTCACTTCCTTCAAATTAAACTCAAATGTATAACAAAAAGCAACTTCCCTAAGTTGTTTTCTTGCCAAAAAAAAAAAAACAGGAGAGATATTATCAAACCCTCAGACTTTGAAATCACGCAAATGCGCATATCCCCTAACGTTCGTTAAATCCTGCTATTCAACGCTATCATTGCTTAACTATGGCTTTCAAGAAATTAAGTCGACAAAAAAATATCCACAGATACAAGATAGATAACTCCAAAAGAGAAAACAAGGAAAACGAATCCTCAAAATTTCATCCACAATCAACGGTATGAGAATTTCCAGGACAACAAGCAAGCTGCCTATCGCCAAATACACATAGTATAGGCACGAATCGAGCTAGGAATTCAAAAACGAACCTCGTTGGGTGTGTGGATGGCTGGGAAATGAATCGAAGATCGGAGATGAGAGGAAGCTGAGAGTGGGATGTACTTAACTATTGATCACTGAAAAAGTAGATAACTTGATGAGTAAGCAAAAAGAGACGAGCTTTAATACTTTACTCTGGTTTACGAGGTTGGAGCACCAAAAAGCAGGAAACTTTGGGGCGTATTAAAAGCAATCTTGGCCCCTGTTTATCATGAAACAGAATTTCCAGAATAATCTAGATGAAAAGATGATTAATTTTACTACGTAGTTTGGAGCAGAAGTTCAAATTTAAGTATAGTCTAATATTTAAATACATAATTTTTAAATTATTAAATATTATTTAATTTAAGATCTCTTTATATCACAATTTTTTTTAATTCAAGATCTCTTTATATACCGAATTCATAATCTTTTCAAGTTCACATAAATACATCTTAACATCTAAACACATTTAAACTCATTTTATGTGAGTTTTACAAAACTCATTTAATCATTTTAACTTACTACTATTCATAAAAGAATTCAATTTATTTCAACTCAGTTAAACATCTAAACAATTTAAATAATTAAATATTTAGAATAATGAGATTCGACAATTTTTTTAAACTCATCATTAAAAATATTTTAAATAGAAAACTTATTTAAATTTGAGATTTTTTGAACTCATATCATTATATATATAATATATATATATATATATCTATATAACATTTAAGTCTTACATAAGTGGACTGTTATGGCTGTGAATTTTATGGAGTTATGAGGTAAAATGCACCTAAGGCAGTTTCAAGATAAGTTGGAAGAAGTAGCAGTTTTTTTAAGAGGTATATGACATAAGAGAAATAGATCAGTCTTCAAAAATCACTTTGATGGCCCAAAACAAATTGTTCAATCTACTCTATCGTCATTAAAAGAGTTCAAAGATGCTCAATAAAAGAAGGAAATGGGAAACACAACAGAACATCCAAGACCAGAGAGGGCTATTTGGAGAAAACCTGAGGAATGTTGGCTTAAAGTTAACTTTGATGCTGCTACATATTCAAAAAATCAAAAAGTAAGAGTTGGGATTATAATTAGGGACCATAATGGAGAACAAATGGCAACTTGTAGTGAACCACAGTTAATGTTGTCTTAATCTTTAATTGCAGAAGCAGCTAGGGGTGGGCAGCGGGGCCGCGTTGCCCCGCCCAGTTCGCCCTGCCCCAGCCCATGCGGGGCGGGGGTTCTGGCCTGCATGAGCGGGGTGTGGGGGGCCCCACCCGCACTCCAAGAGGCGGGGGACGAAGGGGGCTAAGCGCAGCTCCGCTTTTCCCCCGCCCCACTTAATATATATATAATTAAAATTATATATATATATATATATAAAACCCCATTAGTAAGTAAAACAGCATCGTTTTGTCCATGACAAAACAGCGCCGTTTCACTTTTAGTTAAGTTCTCCCCTCCCCCTTCCCCCCGCGTCCTTCTTGAAGACTCGAACTCTTTTCTCTCTCAGACTCACTCTCTCTCTGTCTCACACTCTCTCGATCTCTCTGTCTCTCTCGCTTAATCTATTCTCTCTCACGCACGACTGCACAAGCACCACCAGAACTATAGTCACTCCACCGTCGTTTGAACTTATTATTTTGAAACTTCGCATTCGCCGCCACTCAAAAGTAAGACATTCGAAACCCTAGAATTTATTTTTTTATTTTTGGATTGGAGATTGGAGGAAAGATGGGTTGAATCGGAGATGGAGGATGGGAATGATTGTGAATTTGTGTTGTGGATTGATTTGTGCATGTGTTTGAAATTTATCTCTTCTCTCTGTTTGTTTTTTTTGGTAGTTTGTATTTTACTATTTCTGGGTATTCGGATTTGGAACCCTAAATCAATTTAGGGTTTCGGATTGAACCCCTAAATCCATTTAGGGGTTCAATCCGAAACCCTGCTATGGATTGATTTGTGCATGTGTTTGAAATTTATCTATTCTCTCTCTTTGTTTTTTTGTTTTTTTTTGTAGTTTGTATTTTACTATTTCTGGGTGTTTAAATTTGGAGATTGAAACCCCTAACAAAATTTAAAGTTTCGGATTAAACCCATAAATTGATTGATTTAGGGGTTTTAATCCAAAAGCCCTAAATTGTTTTGGTTTTGCACTTTGTCTTTTTTCATGTGTGGTGTATTATTACGATTTTCTTATGTCGTGTGTTGATTGATTTTATAATTTTTTATTGTGTTATAGAATCATGAATGTCTTCTCAAATAGATTTCACTGATAGCTCTTCTACCCTTATCAGTACACCTGCCCCAGAACCTAACCCTACTCCAACCCTTGGGAGTGGGAGTACACCATGCCCTACTCCCAAGCTCACACAAAGCAAGAAACATGTTTCCGTAGTTTGGTCTCATTTGACTAAACTAGAGGGTGGTGATCCCAATAACCCACAAGCTAAATATAATTATTGTGGAAAAATATATGGATGTCACTATAGGAAACATGGTACATCTAGGGGTGTAACCGGTCCGGTCCGGTTTTGGACAAAATCTAAGACCGAACCGGTATGTATCGGTTTTGTATTTTTCAAAACCGATTACGCTCCGGTTATCCTCATAAACCAGTACCTCCGATTTTACCGGTTTCCGATCCGGTTCGATTTTTCAGTTTTAAAATGTAAAAAAAAATATAATAAAGTGTTACTTTTTATAATAAAATGTTATTAATAATTTAATATATATTATGTTTAAAACATATGATCAATTAAATTTTCAGCTTTAGATTAAAATTTTATTTTATAAATTATAATAACATTATCTTATATATAATTATATTAATAACATATGATCAAACAAATTACAAATATTCATATTTAAGATTTACATTTTATATTATAATTTATAAATTATAATATGAAATTATTTCATATGTATATATAATTATATATTATATATAAAAATTTAATATATAATTATATATTATAAATAAAACTTATATATAAATATTTTGTATAATATATAAAATTAATTTATATATTTATATTTTCCAACCGGTCCAGTTCGGTCAGGTCCCGAAAATTACAGAATCGAAACCGGACCAGATCCGACCGGTTTTCATAATATAGGAACCGGTTCTGGACCGGACCAGTTCAAAACCTGACCAACTGGTCCGGTTCGGTCCCGTCCGGACATGTTTATCGGTTTAAATTTACACCCCTAGGTATATCACAGTTAAAGATTCATTTAGAGAAACAATGCAAGAAGAATCCAATATTAAGATCCTTACTGAGAAGAGTCAATCTAGACTAGAAATTGGACTAAAAAAAATGGCAGATAGAAGTAGTGGGGGTCAAACGTTGAAGTGGTATACAAAGTATAATGCTGATGAGTGTAGAAGGAAGTTAGCTCGTATGGTTATCATAGATGAGCTACATTTTCAATTTGTGGATGAGAGAGAGTTTCAATAATTTGTCCAAGAATTAGAACCTAGATTTACGCTTCCTTCTCGCCACACTATGTCAAAAGATATTAAAAAGATGTACTGGAAATATAAAGATGTTTTGAGGGGCCAATTGGCGGGTTTGATAGTTTGCTTCACGACCGATACTTGGATTTCTATCTAAAACTTCAATTATATGTCTTTGACTATTAATTTCATTGATTCTGATTAGATTCTTCATAAAAAGATTATTAAGTTTTGTCAAATAACTGATCACAAGAGTGAGACGATTGGGAAGGCTTTGGAGGCCTCAATAAATGAGTTAGGGTTGGCACGGGTTTTGATAGTTTCGGTTGACAGTGCCTCGTCTGATGATGTCGCATTGAGATATCTAAAGACTTATCTTAGAGAGACAAATAAGACATTCTTATGTGGTGAATATTTGCATGTTAGATATTCTGCACATATCTTGAATTTAATTGTGACTGAGGGGTTGAAAGATGTTGATGACTCGATTACATGAGTTAGATTGGTTGTGAAATTTGTGAGGTCTTCTCCTTCTAGATTGGAAAATTGTAAAATTGCTACGAAAACTGTAGGCATAACATCAAAGAATGGTCTTTGTACTGATGTTCCTACCAGATAGAGTAGACCATTCAATATGTCAAATACTTTGATGAACATGGGGGATTAGGAAAGCCTAATGATGATGATTGGGAGGTAGTTTCTATTTTTGTTGATTTTCACGAGTTTTTTTACAATGTCACATTAAAGTTATCTGTTTCTTCGCACCCTACATCTTATGAATTTTATCAACAAATATATAGGGTGAAAGAAGAATTAGACGACATGTGTAGGGGTTCTAATCTAAGGATGAGGGGAATGTCATTGACCATGAGGGTCAAATATGACAAGTATTGGGGAGACTTGACTAGACTAAATATTTTGTTATAGGTGGCTATTATTCTTGATCCCCGTCTGAAAATTTCAGGCATGATATATGGTTTGAGACTTGCGCACGATCATGCATGGATTGATCTTATTGGTGAGATGGTCTAAGATATCTTTTATAAATTATATGATGAGTTTAATGCAATTAAATGTGGTACTACATCTACTATACCTACACCAACCCCAACACCTCCTCCAGACACTGGGGCAACAAAGAAGCGTAGATTGGCATAGACTAAGACCCTCGCACATAATCTCACACTAGTCCGTCAATCTATGGAGGTGGTTTCAGAGTTAGACAATAATTTGTCAGGGAATCTTAGGCCTCGTTTGTTTTCTGAGATGATATGAGATGAGATGAAATTTTTTGAAATATGTGTGAATAGTATTGAGATATGTTGAGTATAAATGAGATAAGATGAAATAAGATAAAATTGTATTTGTTTATAGAGATGAGATGAAATTAGTTTGATTTTTTTATAAGTATTTATAGTTATGGAACCCACAAGTAATAATATTATTTTATTAAACTACCTGGTTGCTGAAAACGAATGCAAGCCTGTGCATGAGCAGTTGAATTGTGGTTAGAGGTAGCATCTCGGCGTTTTCCTTGGCACTAGCGTGATCATGAATTTTTTTTTTCCTGTTTTTGTTTCATTCTTCCTTTATTAAAAACCCATGTGTAATTATTTTTTGTTTTTATCAAATATTTTGCTAAGTCATTAGAAATATTTGTAAGGGAAGAAAAACCACAACCTCATTTAAAAAATATTATGCTAAAATATTTTCTATCTATAATCCTTTTATCAAATATTTTACAAAGTCAATCCTAATATTTTGTAATATTTTTGCTTTTCATTATTACTACAGCAGACACTAGTTAAAAAAAAAAGAAGAGAAAAAGTATTAAAATAAATGTGATGTAGAGATGATGAATAATTTTTTTTAATATTTAAAATTATTCGCGTGAGATTTGCTATATATAAATTAATGTGTTAATACACCCATTATCGTCAAACCTATTTTAATTTGAAAAAAATTAAAAATACCAATCATTAGGTAAGAGAGGTTTTTTTTAATTGTTTTTTGGTTTCCTACTCCCTTCATTTATGAAAGACAAGTTATTATATCCTATTTTTTAACAAAAAAGTAGGAACCCATTAGAAATCCTCTTCAAAAATATTAAACACAACCTGATTTAAGAAATAGATTCTTAAAACCCAACAAGTAAAAATAAATAAACAAATAACCAAATTCAATGACGTAATTCATCTATCATTTCTCATTAAATAAATAATATGTCCAGCATGATGAAATATTGATCAATCCACATCGACAATCCATGAAATACATCATTTATCCAAAATATATGGTAATTTCAATGCCAACCATTAACATATCTGAAAAAACAGTGGTTCAATCCAATACAACACCTAGAGGGGGTGAAAATGGTGCAGTTGGAATATTTTTGAAGTTCGCTCGAGCGAAGTGTTGAGTCGAGTCAAGCGAATTCTCTGACTTGAATGTAGCTCGAGCAAAGTGTTGAACCATATTGAGCAAACTGTCTGACTTGAAGTTCGCTCGAGCGAAGTTTCGAGCCGAGTCAAGCGAACTCTCTGACTTGAATGTAGCTCGAGAGAAGTGTTGAACCATGTCGAGCGAACTCTCTGACTTGAAGTTAGCTCGAGCGAAATGTCGAGCCAAGTCGAGCGAACTCTCTGACTTGAGTTGGCCCTCCCTTTTTTACTTCGACACACTTCACACTTGTTACAACACAAGTTTACACATGTTTTTAGAAGAATATGCCAATCAACTAATTTTTCCCTCAATAATATCGGTATTAAATACACGCATAATTTTTAAATAACACCATCAATGACCACCCCTTGCTTCCCACACAGAAATGACAATCTCATATCTAATCGCAGCCATATTATTTTGGGGTTCAGTCAACAAGTTTGCATTACCAGATGAGGATGCCCCGTCACCAACTGGAGGCTCAATAACTGGTAGATGCATCGTACTCCACGTTTGAAATATCCAGTCATCGGGGGTGACCGTTCTAATAAAGTTGTGCAACGCACAACACGCTGTAATAATAAGTCCTTGCTGCCCAATCGAATAAGGAGGCATGTTGGAGAGGATGGTGAATCGTTCTTTTATAACACCAAATGTTCGTTCTACAATATTACGAATTGTTGAGTGACGGTAATTGAAATAATCTTTATACCCATGAAAACCCCTTTGGTTGTGACGATCACGCCAGTGATAACGTTCTCTTGGATAGGGGGCAGCAATCCCGTAGTGCATGGATAAGTTGAATCCACAAGATAATACTGACCAGTCCAATTATTTTCAAAGCACAAACTTCAATTAATATAACGGCAAAAACAATGAAAGTTCCAACTTAAAAATATTTGATAAAGTTAATAAAAATAAATAAATTTTACCCTCTGGTGGCCATGGAAAACGGGCTTCTGGATCACTGGCAGCATGGTGGATCACACGTGCATCATGCGCGGATCCCTCCCAACCAGTGTAAACAAATATAAACTTTATATCGAAATCAACTATTGCCAACACATTTTGGGCAACTCGGCCCAACTCATTTTGATATGCCTCGCGTAACTCAGTTGGGACGATAATTGGTATCATCGTACCGTCCATCGCACCAATGCATCAAGGCAAAACATACCCATAGCTTACTCCACCGTCACTTCTCGTCTAGAATCACGTATCAAGTGATTGTTACGTAACAATGCGCATAAACAATGGAATGTGGGTACCTCCATACAAAACATAATCTTACAGTTATCTGGATGGCCATTTAAAACAATTAAAATATATTGATGCTCTCGGAGGCCTATATTATGTTGTGGCCTTGGGTGATTCATTCTCTCTCCACAGGACAGTATCCTAATAGTGTTCATGATATCTATGAGTTCCATCAGATCATCACTATCACTCACGTCAGTCCAAGAATTGTTATCATCCATGTTTAGCTTATATAAGATGTGGAACTGGAGTAAAAACTCAATACAAGTTGGGGAATAGACCAACATGAGGGGCCTATAGCACTGGCAGGTAGTTTTTATGAGTGTACGTTTCCATTCTAGAGAAGTTGAAGCAATCTCAATATATGCAAATAATCATGCAAAGCTTTGGGATTCAACACCAAATATAGTATCTTTCATTTCCAAGCAAATGGAACTTCTACTTATTTGAGCAAAAATTATTTGACATTTTAATAATACAAAAAAAAAATAGTTTACTTCAAACCAAAGGAGATACAAGAAGTAGAAGCAGAGAAAACAGTCACAGATCAAGCAGACCCACATGGAATACCCAAACACAGATATAGAACCTGACTGTCAAAACCATCAAACAAAACGTTTATTGGGAAACAACAAGGTGACGAAAGAATAATGTTGACTATAATAATATATTAAGTTCACAAAAGAATTATTGAATCAAATGTTTATAAAGAGTAAGAGCACTCTCATTGGATTAGCTAAAGTTAAAGGACATTTTTTATGAATGTAAGAGAAATTTAACTTTTAGCTATTCCATTCACATAAATCTCCACATTGGAATAGCTATTTTTTCATTATATAATAATAAAATAATATAAGATAAATTTGATTTTAATTATTCATATCAAATCTCTACATTAGATTATACATTTATTTATTATATAGTAATGAATAACTAATAATTTTAAAAATATTTAATATTTTTAATTATTAATTTATTTTATTTTACCATATTTTACTATTCTATCTATTATATATTAATTAATAATCATATTCTTATTAAATTAATATATCACTAACTCAAATTACTATTTCAATTTTAAAAATATTTTACTTTTTTTAATTATGAAATTATTTTATTTTATCATATTTTACTATTCATAATATTATATATTAATTAGTAATTATATTCTAATTAAATTATAGATTAAAAATAGAAACGAAAAAAAAATTGACGGAGACCTCAGGAGAGAGAAACAAATGATATAAAATGGATTTAATGAATAAACAATGTCTTTCAAATTTGGAAATAACTTTAGAAATTACTGTAGCTATATTCCATGGAATATAGCTACTCCAATGTGATATATTTTATAGTTCAATAGCAAAATTCTCATTAGGTTTAACTTTTAGCTAATCCAATGAGAATGCTTTTATAGTAACTCTAATTTGATCACGACATTTTCTTACTTAATTTCATTTTGATTATTTGGTCATATTTAATATGATATCATGATAATTGAATAATTGAATATTAAATTAATAACTTTAGTATGTAATTTTAAAAATCACTTTAATGTACTAGACATTTTCTATGTAAGTCTAATGTTAGTGCTACCCAAGACTTCACTTCCCAGTACATATGGCATTACTTTAATACTATTTGTATCAATTCCCACCATCACTTAAGTACTATGTACATTAGTTCCAGCTATTAACCTTTCAATTTTTTTCCCAAGACTTCAATTCCCAATGTATGACATCACTTAATACCATTTACATCAGTTCCCACTTCTCAACGTGCCACCATACGTTTACTTTTCCCAACTTAACACTCTTCACAATTTCTTTCTCTTTCTTCGTCTGGTTGTTTATTTTATTATTGGAGGATTGGTCTTTCCTTCGTCTAGTTGCTTGCACAGTCCCATGGTGGAACGTTTTCAAATTGAGGGGATGTGTTGCACAGAGACACTGTGTTGTTTTTGCCTGATAGTAGAGATATTTCGGGAGTGACTAGTGAGGCTCAGAAGAGTGGAGAAAATTGTGTCTCGATCTAGTGCTCAATTTTTTTTTGTCTCAAAGGCGCTCTGTATTTTCTTCGTCTCAGTGTGTTGTGGCCTGTGGGTATAGTGTTTGTCGATCTCATTTCTCTTCTCTGTCATTTTTTGGTTTCTCGTTAGCTTTATTCTCTATACTTCTTGATTTATCGTATTTGTTCTTGGTCTCGGTGTGTTGTAGTATGGTTATTCTTGATTCTTTTTTTTTTCTCTCGGTGTGGATTTGAGCAGCATTCTCAGATTTTTTTTTTGTTTTCCTTTATTTTTACATCTGAAAGGAGTGTGTATTGATTATTTTCATCTCGATTTTTGTGTGGTCGTTGGATCTTTTGTGTTTGATTTTTGTTGTTGATTTTTTGCTACTGCTGGTTGTGTTGGTAGTAGTATTGTTGATTTTTTGTGTTTATTTTTGTTGTTGATTTTCTACTGTTGTTTTATAGTATTTTTATAGTATGTAATTTAGTATGTAAAAATACTTCTAGTTTTGTGTTAATGGCTTATATTCTCTTTAAAAATACTTTTAGATCGATTAAATGCAGCAGTTTTCATTCTTTAGTTTTCTGTTAGTGACTTTTATGCTCATTAAGTTTTTTTTTTTTATACATCGGGGAGAGGGATTCGATTATTGGTTCTTTTAGTGAGAAATCAAGGTATTGCCAATTGATTTAAAGGATCTTGGCTCATTAAGTTTTAATTACTTAATAAAGAATGCACCTTTTGCACAAATTTTAGGTTATAATGTTCTATATTTGTTACAAACTTACATGTTCCTATCGTCTGCATGATAATAGTTGTGAGTAAGACGCCTTCATAATATTCACTAGGAGGTTGTTTGTGTGTTAGAGGGTTGCTGTCATATCTAGCAAATTTTAATAAATTGTTACTCATACTTTATTTTAATAGTGATTCCTTTTGACTTGTTATTCACTTATTGTTAAATTGTTATTCATTTATTTTAACTTTGTTACTTATTATTCCTTTTGAAGTCTAATATTGTCACTACTTGTCTAAAAAAAGATTTTTAGACATGTCTGAAAATGTTACAATTGTGGAATGCTCATCTACAAGTTCACTCATGAAATACATAGAACCTACACAAGAATATGAAACTGCCACAACTTTTATAGAGTATGATAGTAATGATGGGAACCGTGAAATTGATGGTACTATTGGTGGAAAAGAAAACCCTAGTGCCCTTAAGGATCCCCAAAAATATGCATGCCAAAGGAAGCTTAGGAAGAAAACTTCTACTGTTTGCAAAGATTTAAAAATAGTGGTTAAGAATGATGTAAAGAAAGCTGAATGTAACTACTAACTATTGCAAAAAGCTATTGTCAATTTCTTCATCAAGTTCTACAACTCACTTCCATAGGCACTTGACAAGTTGTCTTGCACATATAGTGGCTTCTGCAAAGCTATAGGTTTTAACTATTGACATGAAAGGTCCTGAATGTGTGAACACAGTGAACAAACAACTTCTCGTGTGATACGAAAAAGGTAAGAGAACTTGCTTCTCACATGATATTTTATCATGAATATCCATTTTCAATGATGAAACATATTGTGTTTAATAAATTTATGAGAGCTAATACTCCTTATTGGCAAAATATAAGTCGTACTACAATAAGAAATGATTGTGAATTCACTTATGAAATTGAGAAAAATAAGTTGAAAACAATATTGAGAAGTGTGAATAAAGTTAGCATAACAACAGACATGTGGACCTCAGGTCAAAAGATCTCGTATATGGTTGTTATCTGTAATTTTGTTAATCCTGATTGACATTTACAAAAAAATGTCTTAAATTTTTGTAATGTGCCACCCCCACATAATGGTGTTATTGTTGCTAATGCTCTTCAAAAGCGTTTCACATATTAGAAAATTGAGAACAAAGTTTATACAATAATAGTGGACAATACTATATATAATGATGTAGTTTTAAGGGTTCTCAAAGATGTGTTCTCTTTGAAAAGGAAGTTATTTTGTCAGGAGGAAGCTTTTTCATATGCATTGTTGCGCACATATAACAAATTTATAGATAAAAGATGGACTTAACCAGATTGGTGAAATTGCCGATTATGTTTGAGAATTGGTCAAATACTTGATTACATTAGAAGCTCGTATCAAGCAATTTAGTTATATTGCAAAACAGTTGCAATTATCAACAAAGAAACTTATTTTGGATGCTCCTACTCGATGAAATAGCACTTACCTAATGCTAGCAGCAACCTTAGAGTTTAAAGAAGTTTTTCCAAAATATGGAAATAGAGATCAGGGTTTTAATTATGTTCCAAGCGTTGAAGATTGGATAAAAGTGAAAAATGTTTGTCAAGTTTTGAGAGTTTTTAATGAGGTGATAAATATTATCTCAGGAACCGAGTATCCAACCGCTAATTTCTTTCTTCATGAGGTATGGATAATAAAAGGTGTGCTAAACAAGAAGTCTCTTGACCAAAATGATTACATACGAGCAATGGTTGTGAAGATAAATACGAAATTTGATAAATATTGGGGGGAATGTAACTTGCTTATGGCAGTAGCTACAGTTTTGGATTCAAGGTTCAAAATGATGTTTGTTCGATTTTATTTTCTAGTAATTTATTCAGAACCTGAAGCCACTAGAAACATAGCAACCATCTTGATAATCTTATATGAGTAATATAATGAATATCCTGAAAATTATAATTTATTTCATGTGGAGTCAAGTGGACATGAAAATGTTCGAGACATAGATTCCTCTTGTTGTAGTTCTGTCAATGCTATGGAAAGAATGTGAGGAGTGGTAGGTCTATCTTTAAATCATTTGTTAGAAATGTTGATACTATTCGATCAGTGAAATCTGATTTGAATGTTTACTTAGAGGAAGATGTATATATTTGTAGTGATGATTTAGATTCACATTTCAATGGTGGAAGGTCAATGATCTAAAGTACTGCATTTTATCTAAGATGATATGTGATATTTTGTCAATTATAATTACTACAGTGGCTTCAGAATCTACATTTAGTGATGGTGATAGGGCATGCATCAATGTAAAGTATATTGAAACAATAGGAATGTTGTTATGTGGAGCTGATTGGGTTCGGGACCTCGGGTACTTCATGGTTTGAAAAAACCATCAATTGTAAGTATAATTTTATTTAGTGATTTTTCATTGTCATCTAGAACTTGTCTTAACTAATTCTGCTATTTCATTTTGTAGAGAGAATTAACAACTTATAAGGAGATTTTACTGTCCTAACATGAATTGTTGTTATGTTGTTGGTTTTTGGTATAATCGTAAATATTTATTATTAAATTGTTATTTTTTTTATACCATGTTGCTAATGAGGTGATGTGTTTTGACGGGGATGGGCTTATGACTTTTTTTTATTTAATTTTTTATTTTGTGAATTGATCTACTATTAGAAGTTAAAGGAAGTATGCTTATAGGACATGTTATTTAAGTAAGGGTGTAATTATTTTTGTTAAAAAAACTTGTTGACTCGTTGGAGCTGTCCAATTATACAAGGTTGTTGGAAATTTTGAATGTTAGTTGATAAGTTGCTAATTTTTTTTTTTAAAGCTTGGACATATAGGATGGTTTTAGTACTTGAATAGCTGACATACTTGAATTGCAGAAGTATAGAAAATGTTGCTAACTACTGCTTTTTGTAAAAGTCTAATTGTACATGATGGATAGATATGGAGAACATGAAGTAATTTTTTGTAGTGTTTTATTTTGTACTTGTTGCTCAAAAAAATAGTTTAACATGTTGATATTGCTTTCTTGTGTGTTATTATTGGCTATTATTATTAGTTTCTTTATTACTTTTATTGATTATTCTACGGGTTATTATTCAATCTATTGTGCTTCATTCATTTTTAGACTAGCTATTTATTATTAGTATTTATCTTTTTATCAATAAGTTGCTTACTCTTAGTTAAAATTAATGGATTTAAGTAGTTGAGCCTACCTAAAATATTTCTAGTGCATTGTGAAAATGTGAGTAATTCTTAATACCCTGGTAATTGTGAGAATGATCTTACAGTAACTTTTCTTCAAACTTCCATTCTCATGCACAATAGCCTATAGGTAGTTCTGGTAAGCTGAAAATTCTGGGGGGCTACTGAAGTTGTAACATCCCATTCCCGTAGGCTAGGAGTGTCACGTGTTTTTCATAAAATAAACCCGGTAAGAGATCTCATATTTAATAAATGAAATTAAGATTTATTTTGTAGAAAAATGTCTAATAAAAAAACATTAAATGAATAAACTGAATAAATTTATGTCATAAATGCAAATTTTATTCTAGAAAGTATGAAACTAAATCAGCTGCTTCTTTTAATCTTGACTTGCCTGCTCGTATTCATCATTCTCACATGGGTGGTTAATAACATGAAAACAAGCTAAAATGAGTTGAAGACTCAGCAAAAAATCCATCACAACGTAAACATAATAAACATAAGGTTTTCATAAAAGTTTTCATGTTGAGAGCTTAAAATTCATGACTGTTCATACTGATATTTATGCTATGCATGACTGATTTATCTAAATTAACTGACTGATCTGATTGGCCAACACACTTAAACCTGTATGCGAGGTTGTGCACTGGCCCCACGTCCAACGGCCATGAGGGGAGTCGCTGATAGTATTCTAGCATACTATGGTGGACCACGCTTGAGTCATTGGCTTGCACATCGACCCTGAAACTGAACTGTATTGGTACCATGCATCTAAATGACCATCTGATTAACTGATCTGATCTTATCTTGCACTTGAACTTAAGATAGCTTACGTGTTTTATGCACATGAGATGCATGACATAATACATACATAATTATAATTTCTAAATTTAAACATGATGCGGAATGACATAATCGTATTCTATGTTGGATGATATGTTTGCATATGACATGAGTGGTGCATAAATAATGGTTGTCAATGAACTGACTTGAAAAATACTTATATATAAGCTGAACTGTAATGATCCTAATTTGCGATCAAATTACTTACCTCACCATGCTTCTTCTTAAATCTCAATTCTTAGCTCGTCACCTATACACAGTATTAACTATCACTAAATCTGTCTAGGAACATATGTACTAAAATCCTACTTAATTAAATTCATAATCTAGAAGATAGTCAAATAAATATTTTGTTTAACACCATAATCAATAAATCTTGATATTTAAATTACTTAAATACTAATAACATATTATAATTTAGTAGAATACTTTGGTTATTTTAAAATAAGTAATTAAAACTTCAATTCTTAAAATAGATCTATTTTCCCATCATTAACAAAATTATTTAATTTAACAAGAGATCTAATAAATACTAATATCATTTTAATGCTCTTAACATATTTCTTTATTTTAAAATTACAACTTAATAGCATAAGTATATCAAAATCTATTATAATAACATTAGAGGTTCATTTCATACCATAGATTTAAAGTATTTAAAATAAACGATTAAACACTTGCTATTCACTATTGAAATTTAATTGTAAAATTAATAACAAACAATATAGTTTAAGATTCCTTAATTGTTTTCTATAGGGAAATAAGGTTTCTATTGGGAAGGCCTACGACCCATGAGACGAAACCCTACTCAAGAACTAGATGTTCTTGGCCAGATGGGCTTAAGGCCCACGGGCCCATCATGAAATAAAATGGTGGCTACCCTTCGTGCAACACACACGGGCAGCACGATCTGAAAGTAAATAGTGCAATAGTAGGGGACTCACCGAGGGTAGCGACACGGTTCAGTGGCTCTGGAATAGTGCAAGGTGGAGGGAGGTGTCGGCGACGTGACTAGGTTCCTCTGGGCAGGGTGGTGTGACGTCGAGAGAGAGAGAATGAGAGTCGGAGAGATGGTGCGATGCTTACTGAGAGGGGTAGAGAGAGGTGAGGGTGACGGATGACAGTGGGCTTACCGGAAAGTTGTGGGCTTGACGGGGCTGAGCTGATCGGCGATTTTTGTGGGCGTGGAGAGGTGGTCTATCACAGTGGCTGCTGGGAGGGAGGTTGCGGTGGTTCTTGGTAGAGTATATAAGGCTTATGTGAAAGTGAGTTCTTCATATTTTCATGTGTTTAAAACATAGGGTTTTCGTGGGATTTTGTAAACGATGGGGAGGATATATGGTAGGGTTTTATGATATGAGTTGGTCTCCTATTAGGATTTTGATTTACCAATTAGGGGATGAGGATGTGTATGAGGTTAGGATTATAAAATCAAGAGATGGGGTTTACGGGTGGAGATAGAAAGAAATAGGATTTAATTTCAAAACAAAACTCTAGTGGCTATTGCAAATTGGGCCATAGTAAAATATAAATAACAAAATGATAATAATCCTATTAAAATTAACGAATTTAAATTTGATGATAATAATAATAATAATAATAATAATATATTTATAATTATATGAAAAATACATAAAACTTATCTTATGTCTTAATCTTAAGATCGGGTTGTTATAGAAGTGTTTATCTGATTTTATTCTCTTTAAGTTAAAACCAAATTTTACACACTTATGTAATTGTATCAAAAATATAATTGGTTCCTCCATTCAAAGGTGAAGGCCAACGTATTTACATTGATTTATTTGCAATGTGAATATTGGCTCCTATGTCATATGTGCATCAGAAATGGGCTGAAGTGAATAAGAGTTGGAGGACCATTTTTTTAGTTTGTTTTCCTAGTTGATGTTATAATAAGTGATCTACCATTTGAAATTGTAATTTATTGTGATACTTTAGAAGTTGTAATTATTTACCTATTTGTAACTATATTGTGGCAAATGATGAATCATTGAATTACATTGATTTATTTGCAAAAAGAATGTTGTTTAAGCAATGATAAGTCATGTGCTTATGTGCATAAAAAATGGGGCTGGAGTGAATAAGAGTTGGACAACTTTTTTCTACCATTTTTTTAGTTTGTTTTCCTAGTTGATGCTATAATTAGTGATCTACAATTTGAAATTATAATTTATTGTGATATCTTAGAAGTTGGAATTATTTATCTATCTATAACTATATTGTGGCAAGTAATGAATCATTGATTTATTTATAATAAAAATATTGTTTAAGCAATGCTATGTCGTATGTGCATAAAAAATGGGGTTGAAGTGAATAAGAGTTGGATGACTTTTCTTCTACCATTTTTTTAGTTTGTTTTTCTAGTTGATGCAATAATTAGTGATCTACCATTTGAAATTGTAATTTATTATGATACCTTAGAAATTGAAATTATTTACTTATTTGTAAATACATTGTGGCAAGTGATGTATAATTGATTTGTCCAACGAGTGATTAGATTGAATAAGAGTTCAATCTAATATTAATTATCGAAATTCTAGTTAAAATTAATTAAAAGAAATAACATTATTTCAAAAGATTTAACTCAAGCTCGAGCTCTTATTAACTTGTTTATTTATTTTATTCGAGTTTGAGTCAAGTTTGACCTTAATATATGTTAGGCAAGTCGAGTTTAATCACAAGTTTTTAATTTTTCTCGAGTTCGAGTCGAGTTCGAGCTCATATATATGCTAATTGAGTTCGAGACCCCTTGTTCGAATTCAGCTTGGCTCGATTCGTTTGTAGCCCTAGCTCTTGTATGACATTTTGATTATATTTGTTTATTGGTAACTATTCCTTTATAAATGTTAAAAATTGTAGAATGTTGAATAATAAGCATATGTAAAATCGTTGTTATCAATAAGATGTTCATAGAGGTGTCGCAATCACAAAAATTCTCATAAAAATAAATTTACAAATTGATATAGTTTTATATAATACATTATATTTATTTTATAATAAAAATAACTTTAAAATCTAACGTATCATATCAAGTCACGTCAGTTTATGAGTTTACTTTTGTTGGATCTTTTTGTAGCTAAAACATTTCATTTACAAAAATTTTTAACATCTTCTAAATCCGTTTAACAATTTTGTTATTTCAATATTTTCACCTCTAAATTATCCTCCCTTTTCTTCTTAATTCTTTTTCAAACGCTAAATAAGTTATATATATCTCTTATACTATAAAAGTCATTATAGACAAATGAACATGAATGAACAGTATCTTTGTTTGAAACTGTCTTCTTCTACTCCTGTCCATATGTGTTCGGTCGTATTATGATTTTGCCCTCTGTTTTATTTGTTTTCCCTTTTTGTTTCTCGGTTTGTAACTTTTTGGTTGCTTTTTGTCCCATTTTATCCCCGTGTTTCTAGCACATTTTCCATTTTCTCTCCATGGTGTGACTCCTGGTTTCTTTTTCTTTTTTAGTTTGATTTGGGATCACCGAGCCTCAGTTACATTTACTCTGTTGTGGTTTGACTAGTTGGTTTGTTCGGTTCCTTAAGGACTAGATTGGTTTCTTTTTGCAAGATTTTTTTGTATAGTGATTTTGTGTATTTTTTGTCAGCGTGAGAAGATGTTTGACCGGTTGATGGGAGCGTTGGAGGCCAGAGTTCTCGGTTGTTGTTCTTGGCTATCGGACTTTGGAGGTGAGGCGTAGAAGAAGAATTTCAGAACACACACACACACACACAAATCCTCTCCCTCCCGAGTTCTCTCTCTCAACTCATACCTCCTCTATTTTCTCTCTCCCCGCCTCATGTCCCATTATCGTTGTCTGCAACAGCGGGGTAGGCCGGACAACCGCCCTCCTTTAAGCAACGACAAAACTGTTAGGATTCTGATGGAGAGTTCTATGGAAGAAGAAGAAGAAAATGTGGGAGCTTTATTTGAGAATGAGAGTATCGAAGGGCTAGGGCAAATGAGAAGCAGAAAAGAATTGGGCATTTCATATGGGTGATGAAACGATGCGTAGAGGGAAGGATGGTGCGATGTCGTTTTCATGCCTGGAGTCATTTGCAGCTTTTACTTTAATAACGTACGGTGTAGTTTGAATTGTTACTCTAAAACGCTGTGTTTTATCAGCTGGATGTGTAAGGGTCTTTATGTCTTTTAATTGTAATTCAGTTAGGGTCACGCAAATAAGATGGGAAAAGGAATCTGCAATTCCTTATGTGAAATCTGAACCATTTTGGTATTTTCCTTTGAGAGGTTTTGGATTCCTAAAAATTTCAAGTTATCAGCAATGTAAGCACTGTAGTTTCCATTTTCATCATCTTCCTGTGTTTACATACTATTTATGTAATCTGCCATTGTTTTACAGTTTATTGCAATAAGTCCATAACAAGTGGTATCATTGAGCCTACGATCCTTACCATTTCTCTCGTATACACAACCTAGAAATACAAAACCCACAAATACTATTTTATTTATTCCACAATCTGCCATAAACCAAAAACAGATCCTATTTTACCAACCAGAAATTCAACCATCTAGCCAAGCCATGGCCGAAAATACTAGATCCAAGTAGGATAACAAGGAGACCAAGCAACGCAGGGTGGAAGACCAGGAGAAAGCCATCCAACATTTGACTGATAGATTGGACCAAATGTCTGAGATGCTACGTACGATATGGGAACAACAGCAGCAAGTTTGACCTGAAAACAGACAGGAAAGGGAGCATGAGGGAAATGATAATCGAAGAGCAATCACAAGGGGAATCAAGTTAGATTTTCCTCAGTTTGATGGGAGTGACCCAGCAGGTTAGGTGTTCAAGGCAAACCACTATTTCAAATTTCATCAAACACATCCATTACAAAAATTACTAATGGCAGCATATCACATGCATGGTGAGGCACTTATCTGGTACAAAAGTGCTTGGGACAGTGGGTAATTCACCAGCTGGGAGACCTTAACTCGCATTCTTCAAATCAGGTTTGGTCCCACCATGTATGATGACCCAATGGAAGCTTTGACAAAGCTCAAACAAACCTCTACAGTATCAGCCTACCAGACTCAATTTGAAGCATTATCTAATAGAATCAATGGCCTATCAGATGCACACAAATTAAACTGTTTCATCAGCAGGTTGAAGGATGATGTCCGGCTGCTTTTAAAAATGTTCAACCCCACCAATTTAATTGGGGCGTTTGGGTTGGCAAAAATACAAGAGGAGTATCTTATTAGTGCTCGGAAGGGGATGAAACCAGGAGGGGACAAGAGTATATTTCCTACGATTAATAAAACATCACATGGGGATCAATCCACTGAAGGCAGTAGTAAGTGGACTAAACCCTTCCAGCCTACACAAAGGATCTTTTCCACGGAATGGGATGAGAAACGAAAGAAGGGACTGTGCTACCACTCTGATGAGAAATGACATTCCAACTATGTGTGTAAGAAAACCAAGATTTTTCTGTTGCAAGGGTGTGAGACCCTAGAGGAAGGTCAGCCCGAAAGTGGTGATAAAGGGGGACATTTGGAAGAGGATAGTGTGCTGGCTACTAAGGCTGAAGGAAACCCTGAAATCTCACTTAATGCTATTGCGGGTACTCCTAGCCCAAGTATGATGAGGGTAAAGGGAACGGTAAGTGGAGAACCAGTAGTAATCCTAGTGGACTTAGGAAGCTCTCACAGTTTCTTAGACCCGGTGATTGCAAGGAGAGCAAATTTGGATATCAACCAGTCTACCAAGTTAGCTGTAAGGGTGGCCAATAGAGCTATTATTCAAAGTGATGGCCACTGTGATTCGATACCCTTAAAAATGCAAGGTACTCAGTTTTGTCCATCTCTTTACATTTTGGAATTGGGAGGTTGTGACATTTTGTTGGGGGTAAATTGGTTGGTAACTCTTGGTCCCATTGTATGGTATTTTTTAAAATTATCTATGCAATTCGAAAATGGCGGTCATAAGGTGGAGCTTAGTGGATTGGAACCCACACCAATCTCTCTTGAAGGTAGTAGTAAGGCAATGTTGGCCTCGATGACTAAGGGAAGAGGGTTTTTGCTACAAATCCAAATGGAGTCAAAAGTGAATAGTGTAGTGGTGCAGAATACTGAAGTTAGTGAGCTGTTGCCTGTTGACACAGTTCCAGGGGGTATTTGAGGAGCTTAACGGGCTTCCTCCGGTAAGGGACCATGACCATAAAATTGTTTTGAAAGAGGGTACCCCACCTATCTCAAATAGACCCTATCGATACCCATATTACCAGAAAATCGAGATAGAGAAGATAGTGGTAGAGTTGCTGAAAACAGGGGTTATTAGACCCAGTTCCAGCCCTTTTTCCTCACATGTACTGCTTGTATGGAAGGCTGATGGGAGTTGGCGCATGTGTGTCGATTACCGCGCACTAAATCAGCACACAATTAAAGATAAATTTCTCATCCCGGTGATAGATGAGCTACTGGATGAGTTGGGTGGGACGATGGTGTTTTCAAAATTGGATCTCAAATCGAGATATCATCAAATTCGGGTGGTACTCGAGGACATTGAGAAAACTACTTTTAGAACTCACGAAGGGCACTACGAGTTCTTGGTAATGCCCTTTGGGCTTACTAATGCCCCGTCCACTTTTCGAGGGCTTATGAACCAAGTATTCAAGCAGTTCTTAAGGAGGTTCGTACTTGTGTGTTTTCGATGATATTTTGGTGTATAGTAGGAGCTGGAAAGAACACTTACAACATTTAAAACAAGTGTTGGAAGTGCTACAACAACATCAACTGTATGCGAAGATGTCTAAGTGTAGATTTGGGGTAGAGAAGGTGGATTATTTGGGTCACATCATATCTTTTGAAGGGGTCAGGGCAGATCCAAACAAGATTAAATCTATGCTGGATTGGCAATCGCCAAAGAATACTAAGGCCTTGATGGGATTCTTGGGTCTAACGGGATACTATAGGAAGTTCATTAAGGGGTATGAGGTGCTTGTAGCTCCATTGACCAGTTTGTTTAAAAAGAATAATTTTGGGTGGACTTCAGATGCGGAACAGGCCTTTAATAGGTTGAAAGAGGTGGTGACTCAACCTCTGGTGTTGAAACTTCCTGATTTTACTCAACCTTTTATCATTGAGTGCGATGCTAGTGGTACAGGAATAGGGGCTGTCCTAATGCAGTCGGGACAACCTATTGCCTTTTTAAGCAAGATGTTGAAGGGTAGAGCTCTCCTCCTTTCCACCTATGAGAGAGAACTGTTGGCTTTAGTAACGGCTGTCCAAAAATGGAGGCCCTACTTGTTGGGGCAGTCATTTATAGTCAAAACAGATTAGCAAGCGCTAAAATTTTTACTGGAACAAAGAGTGGGCACAGAAGCACAACAGAAATGGCTTACTAAATTGATGGGGTATGAATTTAAAATTGAGTACAAGAAAGGCCAAGAGAATAGAGTGGCTGATACTCTTTCACTAAAGGAAGGGGGAATTATGTCGTCAAAGCAGTATTTACTCAGATTACACTTTCAAAACCTGATTGGGTAGAGGAACTGAAACTGAGTTACCAATTATATCAAGAGTTCAAAGAGATTTTTACAAAGGCAGTAGCACAACAAGGAATCAGGAATCTCTATCATACAAGGACTTCTTTTAAAAAAAGGAAGACTGATGTTGGTACCGAGAACACCTTTCATCAGGAAGGTGCTCCATTACATTCACAATGACCCAATGGTAGGCCACACCGGGTACCTTAAGACTTATCAGCGAGTTAAGAGAGATTTCTACTGGACTGGTATGGAAAAAGACAAAAAGATGGGTGAAAGGGTACGAGGTGTGCCAAACAGTTAAACATGAGACTATTCTTCCTGCAGGGTTGCTCCAGCCACTACCCATCCCAGAGCAAGCTTGGACAGACATCTCTATGGACTTCATAGAGGGCCTGCCCATTTCAAAAGGGGCCTCAGTGATTCTGGTGGTAGTTGATAGACTCACTAAGTATGATCATTTTATGACCCTGTCACACCCCTATACAACTCAAGATGTAGCTCAGATCTTTATGGATACAGTTTTCAAATTCCATGGACTTCCTAAAACAATTGTGTCTGACCATGACTCTCTTTTCTTAAGCTCTTTTTGGAGAAGTTTGTTTGAACTGCAGGGAACTACATTAAACTTCAGTTCTGCCTATTACCCTCAAAGTGATGGCTAAACAAAAGCTTTAAACAAAAACCTAGAGGGTTATCTAAGGTGTTATGTGGGATAGAAACCAAAAATTTGGGCGCAGTGGCTACCCTTAGCCGAGTGGTGCTACAATTCAAGCTACCATAGTTCAACAAAAATGTCACCTTTTGAAGCTTTATATGGATATCCACCCCCGAGACTCATCTCTTACATAACCTGGACATCAAACAACGATGCAGTAGATAGGAACTTACGCAACATATCACAAATGTTGGAGCTTTTAAGGCAAAGCCTTAAGTCAGCTCAAAACAGAATGAAAACATTTGCAGATAAGAAAAGAACCGAGAAAGAGTTCAAGGAAGGTGACTGGGTCTACCTATGCCTTCAACCTTACCGACAGAAGACAGTGGCCGTGCGTCACAACTTGAAGTTATCCCCAAGGTTTTACGAACCTTTCCAAGTGATCCAGAGGTTGGGATCCGTGGCATACTGACTGGAGTTGCCTCCCACAAGCAAGATACATCCTGTATTCCACGTGTCCTGTTTAAAGAAGAAAATCGATGAGCAAGTTCAAATCTTGCCTTCTCTTCCACTTACAAACAGAAATGGGGAGATTTTACCTGAGCCGGAGAAGATATTAGAGCACCGTATGAAACAACAAGGCGATCGCGCAGTGACAGAGGTACTGGTGAAATGGACGGGAGTGGCCATGGAGGACAGCACGTGGGAGAAAATATGGGACCTCAAAGCCTTGTACCCACACCTTGTGGGCAAGATCTTGTAAGTGTGGGGGATTGTTAGGATTCTGATGGGAAGTTCTATGGAAGAAGAAGAAGAAAATGTAGGAGCTTTATTTGAGAATGAGAGTATCGAAGGGCTAGGGCAAATGAGAAGCAGAAAAGAATTGGGCATTTCATATGGGTGATGAAACGGTGCGTAGAGGGAAGGATGGTGCGATGTAGTTTTCATGCCTGGAGTCATTTACAGCTTTTACTTTAATAACGTATGGTATAGTTTGAATTGTTACTCTAAAACGCTGTGTTTTATCAGCTGGATGTGTAAGGGTCTTTATGTCTTTTAATTGTAATTCAGTTAAGGTCACGCAGATAAGATGGGAAAAGGAATATGCAATTCCTTATGTGAAATCTGAACAATTTTGGTATTTTCCTTTGGGCGATTTTGGATTCCTCAAAACTCCAAGTTATCAGCAATGGAAGCACTGTAGTTTCCATTTTCATCATCCTCTTGTGTTTACGTACTATTTTCGTAATCTGCCATTATTTTACAGTTTACTGCAGTGAGAGCATTAGCATTGAATCGGTCATCCTATTCTTCAAATTTTGACTAATATGTAATTTTTTCATTTTTAGCTAATCATTCAAAACTTGAAGTCTACATTGGATTAGTCATCACACTCTCTATAATAATAAAATATTATTATTTTTTATTATTTATATTTTTTAATTAATTTTTATTTTATTTTCATAATTTTCAATAACCACCAATAAATCATATTTATTTTTATTTTCACAATCTAACAATTTATAATATAATAATCTCATATACATAGATGGTAAAATCTCATATGAATAAAAATCTCATATCTATAATATAATAATCTCAAAAAATACTTTTAAACTTGCTATAATTCTTTTTATATTTGAAAAGAAAAATGAATTTATTGTAGCTTATAGTTTGAATGAAAATAATTTAACTAATTCAATATAAAGTAAATATGGATGATATTTGTTAAATTTAAAGATGAAAATATATTTGGCTAACAAAAATTTTAGATATAAACTTCACATTATGTATATTTATTTAAAAATATATCATTTTATTTTTTTATTTATATAATAAAAATAATTCTAGATATGTTTGTACGTAAAATAAGATTAAAATATAAAATAACATATTTTTAAATATATAGAACATGAGGCTTATGGATAGTAAGAGCCTTTGGCTAATCCAATACTATTGCTCTGAGTCCATAACAAAACTCTCTCTCAATCTCTCCTACGTTTCCCTCTCGCAGCCGTCGCCATTGAGCTGCCAACCAGAGTCTGCAGCAGATCCAGCCTATGGTTCCGCCTCGGACCACCATAGACAGTGCCGGTGTCACCCACACAGCAAACTCCACCGTGAGATCCAGCCCCCAATGCCCTTCTCTCTCCTTCTCTGTTTCTCCGTTTCTCCCATCTCTCGGCCTCCACCCACCAAGGACAGTCCAAACCTCACTTCCAGCCACCAACTGACAGCCATGGGGCTGCCTTGCACCACCTAGGGTTTCTCAATCGATTTTTAATCGGGAGTAAGAGTGAGAGAATCTGTAGCAATGGCGAGGTACACGAATCGTACCAGAAGTTACAGCCCTCGCCGGTGGAGCAGAACCCCGCCACTCGGCCGCAAGCAATACGAAGATGACCATCGCGATCACTATCGCGAAGGCAGGTCCTATAGAGACCGTCCCTCCCCTGTTCCCTCTAGTTTGCTGGTCCGCAATCTCCCCATTGACGTATGGTCTCTTCCTTGCTTCTTCAAGTCTTTTTCTCAAGAGAAAATCTTGTATTATTATCCCTGTTTGTGTTGTCTGATTATCATAATATTATTTATCTTCAAATCTCCACTCTAATTATTTTCTAATCTGTTAATATAATCAGTGAATGATCTCCTATTAAAGAATGAAATTTTTGAGATTTTGGACTACGATGTGCATGATAGAAGATCTTAGGATTCCATCTGAGTGATATGGTCCGGTGAAAGATGTTTATCTGCCAAAGAACTACTATACCGGGTATGTTTTTCATCTGCAATATTTTTGTGATGGCTGTTGGTTTCTTATTGTGCGTATTGCACTGATTGCTTTGATGTTTTTTTCTCTGTAAGATCAAGAGTCACAATTTGAATGATTTGCTTTCTTTGGTCCTTTGAGAACTGAATCGTCGCCCCTTTTTTATTGTACAGTGTGGTGGTGTGTTGTGTTGACAGGCCGACTGATGGGAGGAGGTGAGGTGTGCCCTTGTCCCCAAACGAGACTGTCTGCATCTGCATTTCTCTCACGTTTTCACAAAATGCAAGACATAATTAGCCAAACCCCCTCAAAACCCAACCCATCTTCTCTTCACTACAGTCTACCGCTGTTGTCCCCATTGCTGCTACTGCGGCTCCCGCCAATGATGCCGCTGTCATCGTTGTTGATGTTGACATTGTTACTGCCTCTTATGAAGCACTAGATTTTCTCCACCGATTTTTCCTATCGATTTTCCCTTCATCTCGAAGATCCCTACAGATGAGTTTTTGCTTAATCTCCCCAAATGTTGCCCACCAATGGTTTTTGCAAGTATGTGCTTCATCTCTATCGCGTTTCTGTCTCTCTTTTTTGTTGTTGTTGTTGTTGTTATTGCTTCTTCTCTCACAGCTCCTAGGTTTAGAGCTTGGTAAACTTTCCTTATTTTTCGTCAAAAGAAAACTCGCTCCTTTGGATACAATTTCTTGTGTATTTGTGCTCTATTTTGTTATCGTGTGTGGCATTGTGAGAGGAGGTCAATATGTGATTTTCGTTCAGTGGGTGTGTGCAGGGATCATCAAAACCAGGTACAATTGGGAAAATCTCTATTGATTTTGCATACTATGCTTAGGCGACCAAGCTCTCGTCTGCCTCTCTTCCCCTTAAGAATTCAAACTTGAATCCGGTTTTGCATGTTAGTACTCTCCTATCCTCCCTCATGTAATTATTTGTTGCCCATATCAATATCAGGATATCCTTCATAGATCTCTCTGCTTGCTTCTGTGATTAAGGATTGCTTGCGTATTAAGGTGAACTCTTGCTTCTGGTTTTTGACAGGTTTTGATTCAGAGGCTGTAGGCGGATGCCAATCAAAGGTATAAATAACCATAGTTTATTCTCTTGAGGATGGTGCCCTTTCCTTTTTATAACTTATAATTGGGAGTCTGGTCTTGTTGAATGACTTTTGTAGGGTAGTAGAACATGTGAAGAGTCGAGCATAAAATTTAGGGATCAGAGCTTGATGATATCATTGTAAACCATCCTACTGAAGTAAGGTTTCATCACATCCAGCCAAACAAATTTGGCTTTCCTACACATCACCTTTACATTTTGTCATCTAATTTTTTTTATCCCCTAGAAAAAGGGGAATGGGAAAGGGAGAGGGAGGTTGTGGGGAGTAATGGTGCAAAAACTTGCTTCATGCTTGTACAGTTTAGCTCAAGTATGCGAACTGTTGCAGCAACCAGGTATGAGAATGGCATTTTTTCTTGTTATTTTAGAATTTCTATTTATTTATTAAAATGATTAGTAGATTCAATGTCATCATGTTTCTTTTCTTCCTGCTGTTTTCCAGGATGGGCCAACCAATAAAACTACTCACAATTCTGAATTGAATGGTAACCAATACGAGGTCTATAGCAATTTGTAATGGTTTCTTTTCTTTTTCTTTTTCTTTTTCTTTTCTTTTTGAATAATTGAATTGCATTGAATTGTATAAAATTTTACCAGTTTTGTATAATCTGTTCTTGTAAGAAGGTTAGGATGAGTTTATCAATGCCAAAAGCATCTTCTATATCTTTTCCTTTTATATGGATAATCATTTTTTTTTTCCACTCTCAGCATGTTATTTCTTACTCTTTGAGGCTTCTCCCTTTGTCTGGTGGTACCAAAGTATATTTTACTAAGAAGTTTTTAATCAATATATGTTACTCAGAAGTTGGAACCATGAACCTTGTGTATCACTTATTGATAATTATATATGCATTTGGGCATATGCAGGTCCCCGGTTTTCTTTTGTGACTTGATTGGACATGGGTACAGATAATAAGTATATATGACAATGCTTTGCCTGTCCACGAACCCAAACTGAAGGTAATTATTGTTTGTTATTACAAAGCACCATACATTGTATTTTTTTTGTTAAATTTTGATTTTGAAGTTAAATTTTGACTTTGTGTTTATAGCTTTTGCTCACTCTGTTTTTCTTGCCCCAACACACAACAACAATAACCATATTGACGCCCTAAATTCATTTCCTGCAGAACCATTTACCATATCCCCAAAATATTGCAGAACGCTTCAGAAAAGGAGTGAATCATCCACTTTGGTGAAGAAGTAGATCAATTTCGACAACAACGTCATAACAGATTTAATGTCCTGTCCATTACCCCCGTCAATAAAACACCAACATAAACTCTGAATATCGATTCCCACCAAACTGTGCAGCCATGAAACATTGGCATGACATCTACTGTTGGCTAAAAAAATTGTAATATAAATTGTCATGCTTTGCTTATTCACTAAGCTTGCATGAATTTACGATCTGTTTTAACTTTGTACTGTTTCACTTGGTACTTTATGAACATATTCAAATTATATACTTTGTATGTTTACTTTGCCATCCTATGTACTTTGTCCAGTTTATGCATCCACATATTTCTCACCTCCTTTAGTGAATTTGAATGAATGCCTACCAATATCAAAATGTATGTTTCTGTCCATTACATAGTCAATCAGTCGGTTTATGTCTAGAAAGGTTTATTTCCGGAAAGAACTTTCCTATTCTTCCAACTGGGCCCTTAATAGTGTCATAATCCCTATCACTCTCTTTTTCTTTATTCCTATCACTGCATTTCCTAATTTATTTCATATAAAATTATAAAATAGTTAAAAAATAATTGTTTTTCATTTTCATTATCCATCCATTTAAGAAAGCCATTTGACCCGCGCGTGCATACTACTATTTAAAGAGTTTATAGCGTTCATTTATATATATATATAGACAAATTACATTTACAAATCAATGAGACGACGGCACGTAACATAATTTGATTTATAAAAAAATATAAAATTCAATTCCGGTATTAATTAGTTAAATTGTTGCACAAGATATCACCCACCGTCCTTATCTATCAACTAATTAAGGTAACATTCTCGTCCCAAAATGGGGCCTAATCTATAACTGGAAATAGTCCTTAATTAAGTTAGTTATCTGTCGGGTTGGTTAGGCAACTGCAGCATATAAATAACATGTCGCCCCCCGCCAACTACATCTCACGAGTCCCACATTTAATTGTAATCACAAAGGTCAATAAGCGAAGGAGGGAAGAGGAGGGTGGTCTTGGCATTGCACGCTTGAGAAAATGTCCACTGCAGGGAAGCCTATTCGATGCAGAGGTACGTACCTCTTGGGGATACATTGAGAACAACTTTTATTGAAGAAATATGCTTTTTAGAAAAATCATAAAGATAAGGTAATGGTCGTTTCTAAAGATAATTATGGACTGATGATGATATTTAAAAGGATATTTGATAGACTTTTGATGGTGTTTCTTTGCTCATTTTGTTCCAGTACTGAGTTCTGAAAAAGGAACACAAGATGCTAAAGTTAAGCCTTTTCATTTTAAGCGTGCGAAACTGATTTGTTATGTGTATATGTTGTAGCTGCGGTTGGTCGGGCACCAGGGGAGCCTCTGGTGATGGAGGAGATTATGGTGGCGCCGCCAATGCCTCGGGAGGTTCGGATTCGAGTCATATGCACCTCCCTATGTCATACTGATCTCTCTATCTGGAAACTAAAGGTAGTCAGTCAGTAACTATTATTTGAAAGCATAGTCTTAATCTTTTCATAAATTCTTGACTACTTCATTAACATACATTTATGCCTGCATTTTCTTTTTCTAATGTTTGAAGGATCCTCCTGGAATGTTTCCAAGAATTTTTGGTCACGAAGCCATCGGGTAGGTGATACATTATAGTCAAATAAAATTACCTGCTGTCCTTGTTTTTCTTTGGTATCGCCAGTATATTGATCAATGTGTCATATGTTAAGTGGTTTACCGATGAAACAACTTAAACTGTGTCAAATCAGCTGATCTGGTTAAGGATAATAAAATTAAAGATGAAGAAGACTAGCATTGCTCATTCTATTTGTTCTTTGTCCTGTGTCGTTATCATACAGTCGTTTACTGTGAACTTTCTAAATCTGATTTTAATGATTTTTGTGATAGTTAGATACCATGTTGTTGTTATTTAGGCCTTGAATTACCCATGAGTTAATCCAATTTCTGTGCTCCGTAGGGTGGTGGAAAGTGTGGGGGAGGATGTAGATGAAGTAACTGAAGGAGACACTGTCATCCCCATATTTGTCTCAGAATGTGGAGAATGTGAAGATTGCAGGTCAAAGAAGAGCAACCTGTGTTCAAAACTCCCTTTCAGAGTATCTCCTTGGATGCCAAGATATGACAGCAGCAGATTCACTGACCTTAATGGAGAAGTTATATACCACTTCATGAACGTGTCGAGTTTTAGCGAGTACACAGTGGTGGATGTTGCCAATGTAGCAAAAATCGATCCCTTGGTCCCCCCAAACA